>NC_080378.1:11350878-11982545 GCF_014773155.1 Arachis stenosperma
TTGGTGCTTGTGTAAGGTGAGAATCCTAGAAATCTAGTTAATTCTCTAATTTCGTGGGTTGGGTATTAAATTTGGATATGTATATGTGTGGTAATGTGACGTTAGGTGTATATATATTAATTGGAGCTTGATTTATGGACACTTGAGACTTGGTGGAGGTTAGGTGATGTTGCCTTGGTGATTTCGGACCTCTTAGGGCTGTGTTCGGTGCAGTAGTGGTTTGTCTCGGATAATACGTGAAAATTGGCCAAGGTATGGTTTAGATTTCTCATATTTAATATATAATATTCTGTGAAAACTTAGGCTAAAAGATCTTAGGTTAGGTTGGAATGATTAAGCATGTTGAATGTTTAGTGCTTGTGACAATGATTGCTAATATGAGTTGAATGAGCTAAATATATGTTGGAGATCATAGTTATTGTCGGAAATATAATGCTATATGGTGTATTGATGGGTAATTGATAAGTTGCTAAATTGATGATATTGGTTGTATATGAATGTATGCAAGGTATTAGTGATTTTTATTGATGAAAGTATGAAATTTAGAGTGTGGATTGGTAAAAATTAGGGTTTGATGGGTGATGGTTGAATATGAAGTGATATTGTTATGATATTGTATGAGTTGGAGCTTAAATTGCATGTTATAGGTTGGTTTTGAAAGGACATTGGATAGAAAATGGAGGTTTTGAAGTTTTTGAAAAGTTAGTTTTTGCCTGAACTTCAGTGAGACATAACTTGGCTTCCAGACTCCCAAATAGTTTTAAACTTATTTCATGTGGAACTTGTGTCCAAGAGGTTTACGCCGTTCAAAGAACAGGTGAAAAATATTTTAAAACGAAAAAGTTATGCTCGTTAGAAAATTGGAGTTTAAAATGAAATTATTCAGCATTTCACACTTAGTTCAATTTTTGGAAAAATGTACGCCCACGCGTACGTGTGACATGAGACTTTTGCGTACGCGGAACCCTCAGTCGCATGTGGTGGTTACTATCTCCCATGCATGTGTACCCGAACAAGTCAATCCGCACGCGTCATGGGCTAAACTTGCACGCCCAGGCGTACGCGTGGCCCTTGTTTTCTGCAAACCTGGATTTTGAGTTTTAAACCGAATTTCAAACTTTTAAACCCCTAATTTCATTATTTTAGTCATATAATGTAATAATAAATCTATTAATTAGCTGAAGCTAGGAATTTGACATAGCTTGGGGGTGAAGTAAAGAGTAAATATGAGAATGATGTGAAGGTATGAGAAGTTGATGATGACATAGCAATGATGAATAGTTGTGAAATGATTATTAATGAGTGTGAATGATATGATGTTTGATGATTAAAATGAGATGGAATGAATAAATGTATGTTTGAAATACCTGGGTAGTAGTAAGGATGGTGGTTCGTCCCGCTTGCTCCAAGTTAATGCTTGAGAATTGATAATGATCATGCTTGATTTAAATTGAACAAAAGTATGTTTGTGACGCCTGGGTAGTAGCAAGGATGGTGGTTCGTCCCGCTTGCTCCAGGTTAAGCTTTTAAACACCCGCCTGGATAGTAGCCGCAGTAGTGGTTATTCCACTGGCTCTGGGTTAAGTGGGTAGTAGCAAGGGGGTTGTAGCTCAAACCCACTTGCTCTGCATGAGTGTTTTAGGCTATGGTTAGCTACCAAGACGTGTCGAGTTTGCTATATAACCGACAGATGATATCATCAACCATAGGACAGGCATACATCATGTGCATGTTGTTTGTTTTGCTTGCTTGTGCATTAATTGAGAGTGCCTAAGTGAATTATTATGTTAATTGTTATATTTGCTATTTGTAATACTTGTATACTAGTTGTGTTTGCCCTTGTTTGCTTGTTTGTCTGTGCGGTATTACTGGAGTTGGAGGATTGGAGGAAAGGCGGGAAAGTTATGGGGCTTAAGCTAGTTTAAGGTTTCGTTAGGCTAAAATCTTAGAAGGCCACCCTTACGGTTTCTATTTTAGTATTTTAAGCTTTATAATCTGAGTGTCGATATTCTAGGATTGCCTCTAGCATTCCCAAGACTTTATATCTTATGTGCTTGGCACCTTTATCATGCTGAGAACCCCCAGTTCGCATTCCATACGGATATTGTGGTTTTTAGACGCAGGGCAGGCGGCACCTCGCTGGGGCATGCTGGAGGCTTCTGATAGCGGAGATCCTGGTCTTTGGGGCTTTATCTTATATATATGTATATCTGTAGATATTTTTATCTCCACTGTCTATGTATTTGTTGTATTATCTTTCTCTTAAAGACTATTTTGGAGAATTAGGTTCTGTAACTTTGTATTTTGGGCTTATTTTTTGGTTTTTTTTATATTTATGTATATATACTTATGTTCTTAGGCTGATTTATCTTTGCGAGCCGAGTCTGAAATTTTGTTATTTGTACCTTGGAACTCTCCTTGGTTATATCTATGTTAGTTCTCTTGTCTTTTCCGTTTATCGCTTACGTGTCGCGAGTGTTGCGCTTCGTGCTTTATCGGTTTCGATTTTAAACTTTTCCTTGAAGGCTCCTAGAATAAATCTTCTTCAACTATATTATATATATAAGTGTTTATTTTAGAGGTTGTTCATAGCACCTCGCCACCTCTATTTTACATCCTTGGTGTAAAGTTCTGTATGGTAGGGTGTTACACCATAAAACCGTGATCATAGACTCTTTTAACCCACCTTTTTTAAAAAATCGTGATCATAATTTTTTTTTGTCACGATAAAAAATCGTGACATAAATCCTTTATGGTCATGGTTTTTTGTCACGATTTTTTATGAACTGTGACAAAAAATATTATGATCATAGACCCAAAATATTGTAGTGATAAAAATGTTTATAATTTTTTTAAAGAAGTTGATACTTATTTAAGCTTAATCGAATTTGTATGTTTAATGTAAAATGCTATTTCAATGTAAAAAAAATATGTACTAATCTTTATTTCTAATCTATGAAATTGACAAAAAAAAAAGGAAAAAAGGTAAAAAAGAAAAACTTTGATAAATTTGAGTTTTTTCTCCTTTTAGGAACTTCAAGATTTCTACCATCATGAGAAGAGGAATAAAGAAAAGCGCAGTTGAAAGTAAACAAAGTTATAACTTATTTATTTTGATTATTTATTACCCCAATCAAAAAAAGTGATAAGTAATAATTAAAAAAAAATTCTTAATAGAAAAGTCGTCCAAAATAAAAATATTTAAAATTAAAAAAATACCTTAAAAATGTATTAAATTCTTAAATTTTTTAATATAATTTGTTTACATTAATAATCTAAACAAGTGTCTTAAAACACTTATTAGTAAAACTTAATTAATTATTGTAAACATGGACTAAATATAAAAATCAAAACCAAGGACAAAAAATATGCGTAGGCATAGACATATGACCATGGAGAGAAAATGTAGTGACAATTTAGAGTAATGCTTATTATCTCACAAATAAGTATAGCGACCGCCAATTCTAACAAAGATAGATAAGCAATTTGTCGGACATAGATCATAATTAAGATAGCAAAAAATTCAACAATATTATTCATGATGAGAACCCCTCCATATATCTGTAATGGTAGAAACATTTATGTAATTATATTTAGTTTACTGAAAATGATATGTATACATAAAAAATAAATTACTAAATCAACAATTATATATTTATGTATAAATATATTTATTATTTAATTTATTTTAAATATATATTTTATAGGTTAACATATATTTTATATAAGTGGCTAATTTTTTGTATTTACGCGTAGTAAAATAAAAAATAGTATTGGGCGATGAATAATAGCAAACTAACCTCAGAAATAACAAGAGAAATAGTTCTAGAATTCTTATAGCTTGCTTTTTTAATTGCTATAGTTGCTTCCTTGTATTTATGACCAAGAAGACTAGAACAAATGAGACAAAGCCTGTATGAACTCCCAAATTGTTGGAGAATTTTCTGACACTTTTCATAAGCGGTTGTGCCACAATGTATATCATAACAATTCCTAACACCATATTTGTTGTGGCAATCAACCTTTCCCATATTGATTTATCTTGTATTATTTTGCTTTCTTTATTTTTCACCACTATGCCTGCCTCGTCCTATGCCTTTCATGTAGTTATGCACAATCAAAGAGGGTAATAAGTTGACACTTGATATTATCCTCTCTAATGAAAAATACTGATAATTTTAAAATGACTAGCTAATTTATTTTCGTTATTTGTATAAAATAATATATTAGTCAATATTAGTATATTTTTTTGAATTTTTCACAGTATTCTTAACTCACTAAATTAAGGATTAATTTGTTACAGATTTGAGTTTTATTTAAAAATTTGTCATTAGACAATGAGTTGCTGTATATACAGGACGGGACTTAAACTTGCAACACTTGTTTAAGCAGATAAGTAAGCTAATTATTCGACAAACTCAAATTAATTTCAATACTAATATGTTTGTTTTTAGAATAATATGAGACGAACTTATTCGATGAATTTGTTTAATAAACAAAATATTTGTTATATTCAAATCTTAGGAGATTTTTTGTCCCTCTATATTCTTCATTGAGAAAAAAAAAATTAGAGATTTGTCACTCGTCAATATTTGTATGTACTTTTTATTTGTCTATGTACTTACTATGTAGTAAAATCAGATTCTACGACTATAATTTAAAAATTTACCATAAATCATATATTTAATGAAAAGATCTCAAATTCTCCAGTTCAGTTTCAAATATTCCCAAGTTTAACTAGGACTTAGTTTCACGCAATTTCGATCATCACAGAATTAGTTATAGCTTTTCAAAATTACTGTGTTCATTTAAAGATAATGCAAAAAATCAAATTTTATGACTTAACTTTGAAAAATCATAACTAATTCCTCAGTTAATACGAAACCTTTAAAATTGAATCCTAAAAACTACACTTGCTAATGTTTACTCAAATTTTAACCTCATACCATTTCGATGTCTAGCAAATTACTGGATCGTCCTCGAAGGTACCATTCTATTTTAAAAATCAGATTCTTAGTAATAGTTTAGTCTTTTAAGTTCTAATCCCTCAACAATTCTTAATTCAATATCAAATATATCGAATGAGTATTTCAGCCTCAATCAATTATACATAATCAGTAAAAATCACAATTCTCAACTATTCTCGAGTCACTTTCACAGCCGTAGTAATATACCAAACAACAATTTCAACAGCCAACAGTCAAGAATTCAGTCATCTACCACACATAGTTACAATCAATTCAATCACAAATCCAAACACAATCTCAACCATTCCAATCATAAATTCAACCACAATCCAACATTCATATAATCAATCAATTACTCCAGCTATTAATCCTATTTGCAATTATTCAATAAACCTTGTAGACATTCTTAAATTAAAACTATTTAAATTAAACCCCCTACCTCGATTAGCCGAAATTCGATAATTAAATGGAGCAAACCCCTCTTTTATTTTAATTCATAGCAGCAACAGACTCGAACCGAACTAGTAGCAGCAGCAACTCTAACAGTTATTTATTATTATCGATAATATCAACTATGATAGTTTCATCAGCAGACAGAAAATACATAGCAGTAGTATTAAACAGAGACATAAGTTTTCCTTACTCATAACAGAAAAAGACTAAGGAACAAGATGGAAGCAAAGCAAGGATTAAAGCTTACAAATTCAAGAACAGAGAAATTGGAATCAAAGCAGCGATTCCCACAGCAGCTCTATTGATGGGAACACGACGCAACTGCAACGGTTTTGACCCTAATCAACGACAGCGGTGACGGCGGAGCAGGACGGCTCAAGGAAGGATCTCATCCTTCCCCTCCTTGTCGCGTTTCTAGTTCTCTGCCTCTGGTGCTTCTTGTGCGTCTCATCGCTTCTCTTTCTCTCGCGTGGGATACAGCAACGGCCAGAGTACAGCGGTGGCGACTCCCTCAATGGCGACAGAACAAAACGCGACGTTCTCTCCTAGCCCCAGTAACAGCGGCAATGGATTGATAGTGGTGGAAACAGACCGACGCTAACAATATCTCCCCCTCTCTCGTGTGATAGCTTCGGCCGCCTCTCTATGCGACGACAACGACGGCGACAACAGCAGTTCCCTCTTCCGAGAGCGACATCCCTCCTCCTCTCTTCCTTCTTCTCCCTCATCATAACTTTAATTTCAATTTATATAAAATAACTAATTAAAATAAAAGTTGTACTTAAATATTAATTAACTTAAACTCAAAGTATTTATAAAAATCAATTTAATCATTCCTAATAAATTAATCTCTAAGAACTCAAACTAATAAATAAACCATAATTCATTCATAATAAAAATTACTTAAATTAAATTATATAATACTTCCATTACTAAATTTTATTTTCAAATCATATAAAATAACCAATTATAAAAATAACAAAAGAATATTAATTAACTTAAACTCCAAATATTAATAAAACTAATTTAATTACTCTTGATTGATTAATTTATAAAATAAGATATCAAATTAATAAAATAAATCGTAACTTTTTCAGAATAAAAATGACTTAAATTAAATTGTACAATTCTTTCTTATTTTTCATTTACTAAAATTATACAAAATATTCCATTATAATAAGATTACTTAAGAAAATTAATTGATTCAAAATAAAACTATCTCCGAATCTATTTAATTATTTCTAATAAAATAATTTCTAAAATTATAAAGTTTAAATTTAATAAGATAAAATCACAATTATTCATATTTTGATTTTCAAAAATGCGGGATGTTACAGTGTGGGCCATGGTATGGTGTTAGGCCTAATAAAAGAAAGGAAATTATCAACGCAAATTGGCACAGATGGATGATAGTTTGTGTTTTTTAACCATCTCTCGAGTTCGATATTCACTAAAGGATGAAAATGGAGCTTGTTTAGTTGGGAAGGTTATCCTTTTTGTATTTCTATAATACCCGAGAGATTAGTCATTAGAGTCGGCCTAATGTATACCCTGATACAAACCAAAAAAAAATATTTCGAGCAGAAATAATATAATAATAATAATAATAATAATAATAATAATAATAATAATAATAATAATAATAATAATAATAATAATAATAATACCAGTGCACTTATATTTTTAATTAAAATTTATAGTCTCAAACATATAATTTGTTTCTCAAACTCATTAACCATAAATAATAATCAAAGTACAATTATAACCCTATATTTATTTTTTTCAAATAATCAAATTAAATCATTATTTCTACTAAAATATGTTTCAATTATAACAAACCCAGAATTTTTGAACACTAAATTCTAAATTTTTTAACTTTAAATCATAAACCTAAAATATAAATGTAAGCCCTAATTCTATCTAAATTCTAACCCATAACCATTATCCCCTAAATCCTAAATCTAGAATCTAAACTCTAAATCCAAAATCCTAAACCCTAAACCCTAAATCATAAATCATAAACCCTAAATTTTAAATCCTAATCCCTGATTCTAAACTCTATATAATCTTAAACACTTAGATTTTTTTTTATTCTGAATCCATCCTAAATTAATAAATTAAAATTTAGAACTTTTTGGTGAATATATAGTAATACTTTTTTTATCCAACTTAAATTAATAAATTAAACACTTAGTACTTTTTTAATTTATTAATTTTAAAGTAATAAATTAAAATCATCACTAAAAAATTAAAAAATCATAAATTCTAAATATAAAACTCAAAATCTTAAATCCTAAATTCTAAAATCTATATAATCGCAAATAGTTTCTATTTTTTAATTCTAAAACCACCTTAAATATATTTATTTATTTATTTTTGCTTTCCGTTTTTTTTTTTTAACTCATCGCTTGCCCTAAGAAAAGCCTCTTCATGCACAAAAGTTTTAACAGGCCATATATACTTACAAACAAAGGAAATGCTACCACATTCCTTCTTCACTCAATAATCCAATCAAAACAAAAATTTTACTGACAAAATACCAAAAAACCCAACAACTAACACACCTTCATTAAACAAATAATTAAAGTCCCCTAGTTAACCCATTCCAAACTTCATTTTATGACTTATATTAACTATATTGGTTTCTTTTATGAAATAAAACTTCAACACCAAGTATATAATAAATTTTGGCCATCATTCATACAATAAGCACAACTATAATATTCACATATGGCATACATTGCACTAATAAAGAGACAATTCATCGAATAATCAAAATTCATACAAATATACACAACATTTTTTCAAGAGAAGATATGAATATTACATTCAAACATAGAAATTGAACAAGTATTATTAACCCTTAACTTTTTTTTATTCACTCTCTTGAACACATTAGTCACATAGAATTTTCTAAACAAAAACAATTTAATAATTAATGAAATTGAGGTGGCTATGGCCAAAACTTAGAGGAATGGAAGGAATGAAATGCAACTCTCTTGAACTTGAATTTGAGGTCTCCTACATACATGCTTGTTGTGGTTCCTAGTGATGGCTATCTAGATAAAAAAAAAAAAAAAAAAAAGAGAGCAACATGATCTCTTATGGAAGGTTTTTAAACCTGAAAAAGAAAAAGAAAAAAAAAAACTAAGAATGTTCTTGCACTTACCTTGCTGAATTTTAGAGAAAAAGATAAGAAAAGAGTGAAGAAATAAAATAGAAAACTTGATTCTTGAAGAAATAGTGAAATGGTCTTTGAACTAACTATGTAGAATTGTGTATGAAACAAAGCTAATTTTCTCTCTTTTTTTTCACTCAAGACTTTGGACTCCTCTTTTTTTTTTCTATTTTTTTTCTTCTTTTACTTGCTAATTTTGTTTTGTGTGGTGTAAAGTAAAAAATTATAAAAGTGGTAAAAAAAGAGTTCATGACTTATGAAAATTAAAAAAAAAAGATAAGATAGAATTTAAGAATTTTAGTCATTGTTTAGTAGATAAACTTATCCACTCTTATCCTTAGTAATTTTCTAATGTTTAACGAATATGATTGTTACAATACTCCGGGACGCGATTTAGTACTCCTCATTTGTTTGGAGTATTAAAACTCCTCTTAGAAAGTTAGAAATAAGTTACAGTAAATATTTTTTTTTGTAACCGTTTAAATAATGTTTGGACTAATGTTATTTTTTAGTTTTTACTTGGGCTTGTCTTAGGCTTTTTTTATTTTTAAATTGCTATTGGATCGTTACATTATAATAGAAATAAAAATTAAAAACTTTTAACAAAAAAAAATAAAAACTTTAAAAAGACAAAATACTTCTTTATAGTGAGCTTTTAAAAAAAGTATAATATGTTTTATTAATTGCAAAAAGGGAAAATATTTTCTTAGGATTAGAGTTTTTTTTTTTTTCAAAATAAAGAGACTCGAATCCACAACCTCTTATATGAGTATGGAGAGATTATGTCATTTGAACTATAATTCATTTGTAATATTAGAGTTGTTTTACTTTTAAAAAATAAAAAAATATATGTTTGAATCTAAAAAAGATAAAATATTTAAATATATTTAATTTTGTTTAAATATATTTAAATTTAAAATTTTGAATTTAATATGAAAAAATTAAAATATCATGTTTAAAATAAATTTTAGAGTAAAGTATCGTCTTTGTCCCCAACATTTAGGGTAAGTTCTAAAGTTGTCTCTAACGTTTCAATCGTCCTATTTAAGTCCCTAAAGTTTTAAAATTGGCTCAATGTTGTCCTGCCGTTAGAGATCTGTTAACAGAATTGACGGCGGGACAAAATTGAGATGATTTAAAAAATTGAAGTCAAACATATATTTTCGTATTAATTTTAAAAGACTAAAAGTTTTTTAAAATTAAAGTTATTTAATTTGAATTAAAAATTTAATTTAATTTTAAAAAGAATAAAAATAAAAAATTATATTTAAATTTAAAAAGATAAATTTATTTTTTTAAAATTAATTTAAAAATTATAAAATATTTATTTAAATATTAATAAAAAGACAAAAATATCTCTTTGGTATTCATCGTTGTTTACATGCATCAAAAACTATAAATTTAAACAATAAAAATTATTTTAGGATTAAATTTGTTTAAATGAATTAGAAAATAAAATTTTAAATTTTAATTTATCAAATATTCTTATAGATAATTTTATAAAGACAAAAATGTCCTTATAAAAATTAACACCTACTTACAAGCTCAAACAACCAATCTAACAACAAATTATATAATTTTTATCTAACCCTAATCTCACTTTAATTATCATTCATTTTTTTATTTATATTTTTTTCTTTTATTTAAAAATCAAATTCTAATTTGAAATGATATCATTTAATAAAGAGTAAAGTATCATTTTTGTCCTCAACGTTTGGGGTAAGTCCTAAAATTGTTCCTAATATTTAAATCGTCTTATTGAGACAGAGACTAAGAGACAGAGACTAAGTATCATGTTTGTTGGTTCAGAGACCGGTATTAAAATTTCTTTCTCTATCCCTAAAATTTCAGTATTTCAGTACCTCCAAAAAGTAGGGACACAGCGGACTAAAATTTTTAAAGATGGAGACTGAAACTTTAATAACATTTTATACCTAAAATATCCTCATTTCAATTAATTAATTCCAATTTTACCCTTTGTACAAATTAAATTAGAGTTTCATTCTTGTTTTAATTTTTGTCTTCCACTTTGCACCAAACAGAATATTGAGATTTATTTCAATCTCTGTCTTTTAGTCTCTGTCTCTCAGTTTCAGTCTTTTTGTCTCTGTCTCTCCACCAAACGCTACCTAATATTTCAAAATTGGCTCAATGTTGTCCTGCTATTAGGGATTTGTCCCAACGTTTTCGTCCTATTTAAGTCCCTAACATTTTAAAATAGTCTCAATTTTGTCTCGTCGTCAATTCTGTTAACAGATCCCTAACGGCAGGACAACATAGAGCCAATTTTAAAATATTAGAGACTTAAATAAGACGATTTAAACATTAGGGATAACTTTGAGACTTATCCCAAATGTTGGGGACAAAAACAGTACTTTACTCTTTAATAAATTTATAATGTTAAAATTTAAATTTGATTTTAAAAAACTAAAATGTACTTTTCATATAATTTTAAATGATAAAAATACTCTTTAAATAGTTAAAGTTGTTTTATTAAATTAAAAAATAAAAATTTGAATTTGAATTTTTTATCTTTGGTAAATAAAAGAAGCAACACGAAAATGTGAATTTAAATTTAATTAAAAGAATCAAATATATTATTTAGTATTAAGTTTAAATATTAAGATGTTTTTTTAGAATTAGATTACTAAATGAGTTAGAAAGTAAAATTTTAAATTTTAATTTAAAATACTGAAATAGGAACAAAAATAGAATACCAGAACAATTAAAATAGGGACAAAAATTGAAGATAGTTTAAAAACATATCCGAATAGAATAATAAAAAATGATGAAGGAGATGTAACGTTAAACGAGACACCGATCACGATAGTGAACGGTAGTGATAGATTTAGTTAGAAGTGAGATTTGAGAAAGAGAGGCATGGGGTAAAATAAATATAAAGGATTTTAATATTTAAAGCAGAAGCGGTAAAATAAATATAAATAAAATAATGAAAATTTTAACTGCAAAAAACTAATTTAAAAATAAAAATATATAAAGTATTGATTCATTAAATAATTAAAAACTTTATACACGGTTGATTTACCAAACTATTAGAGAGTATTGTAAACATAATCGTATTAAAAATAATACGAGTATATTAATTTTTTAATTTATAATTAACGATTTTAAATAATTATTTTTTTAAATCGAATAAATATAATTAATCATATAAATATAATAATATGAATACGTTTATTTTTATTAAATTAAATTAAGTTATTAATTAAATTATATTTATTTAAATTTTAATTTAAAGATTTTATAATTTAAAATTTTAAATTATGTGAATAAAATTAAATTAATAAAAATAAAAATATACCAGTATGACTGTAATGAGTTTATAAAATTTTAAAACAAAATAAATCTTAAAAGATAAAAATAAAAAAATTGTTATGAAAACAATAATTTTTTTATTTTATTTCAATAAAAAAATTAACACTAATAAAACAATAATTAAAAAAATGTTGCTTAATAAGTAAAGATGAGAGATTAAATTATTAATTTATAAAAATAATTTATAAGCAACGTTTTTTTTTTAATTTTTGTTTTATAAAGCAACGTATTCTATTAATATTTTATAATTATTTTATGGTTTTTATTTAAAAATATAATTTTATGTTAGCGTTAATTTTTTAAATATTAATTTTTTAAAAAAATATTGTTGACATTAATTATTTGATGAAGTTTTCAATATATAATAAAAGTTCTATTAATAAAATACTTATTAGAAAATTGTGTCAACACACATTACAATATTGATAATATAAAAGAGTTTTAAAACTCCAAACATAAAAAGAGTATTGTAATATCCACCCAATACTCCTATATTATGTAGAGTTTTGAAACTTCATCAAACTTTAGAAAGAAAACTGCCTATGTTACTTAGTTTAACCATAAATGTATATTGATAAGATCGTTAAACAATTAATGCATTCTTCTTGTAAAACTATAAACATATTAATTATTATCTCTAAAATATATTTTCAATAAAATGACAATTATGATTATTATTGAAATTTTTTTTATGACTTAATATTGAGAATTTAACATATTATATTCGTATATAAATTATTAAACTTATTAAATTCATTTATAAATTCTAAATAATTAATAATTTTAAATTTTATTTTTTAATTATTTATTTAATATTATAATTTATCTCATAAAACTTGTCTATATACAACTTTTTTTTTGTTCATCTATAATATCATGATTTTAAAAATTAACTATATTATAACATATCATTCAATTAGGATATGTATAAATATATATTAGAAACAGAATTAACATTTTTTTAAGTATTATTTCAAATTAATTTGTCAAAAAATACTTCAAAAAAAAGAGATATTAAAAATAAATTTAGATGTATTGAGATACTGCATAAATTTTTTATAAAGATTCTATTGGAGATGTTTATTTTAGGTTATTAGTTGAATGTAATTTTAGATTTTTATAGTTAAAATTAAAATTGAAAATAATTTTAAGTAAGTAGTCACAAATTAAGAAGTAGAATAATGTTAACATTATCGTCAGATTTGTAATTAGAGTTGTTGCTTATAATGTTTAATCCATGAAGTTTGGGTGTAATCGGATTGGCTTGGGTTGGATTTAGAAGAAATTGAGAATTAAACTAATTAAATTTAATCGCTTTAAAATGGATCGAATAAATATATTTTTGGGACTAAACTTGGACCGACCAAATGAGATTGCATTGATTTGAATACCGAATTAGAAT
Organism: Arachis stenosperma; assembly: GCF_014773155.1. Classification (NCBI taxonomy): domain Eukaryota; kingdom Viridiplantae; phylum Streptophyta; class Magnoliopsida; order Fabales; family Fabaceae; genus Arachis; species Arachis stenosperma. Next base: position 11,364,215 of record NC_080378.1, read on the forward strand.
TATATTTAAAAAAAAAAATTACAACAAAAAAAATAAGAAAAAAATGTGAATGATGGTTGAAGTTTGATTAAGGTTAAGTAAAAATTATATAAATTGTATATTTTTGTTTTTGATATGTAAGGTAATTAGGTCAGGTCGGTTTCAAACTCTAAAAAAATTGTGAAATTTAAATTTTTTTATTTTTTTAATAAAGTTAGTGGTGATTCCTAGATTTTTTTTAATATTTTTGTCTCAATCTAGTATCTTGTCCTCTTTAAAAAATATTAGAGAATTAAATCTATTTAATTAAATTATACATATAAATTACTTAAATCTTATTTATTTTTTTTAAATTTTAATAATAATTTTATGAATAATTTTTATTTTTGTGAATAATATTCTCTTTATAATACTTAACTAAATAAATTTTTTATTATATATTTATGTTTATTTTTATGAATTGATGTTTAAATAAAAAGATACAGAACATAAAAAAATATCACAACACAAGTGTGCTTTTATATGTATAGTGTAAAAAAATAAACTTTAAGTGTAATGGGATGAACTAAATATAAATAATTAAAATTAAGATACAAAATACTTAAGATAATTAATTTTTAAAATTAGAAAGAACTATAATTAAATTCATTCTTTTATATGAGATATTTATTTTACATTATATAATATACGTATAAATTTATATTTTTAAAATTAAAATTAAATTCATAAATATTTTTAAGTAATTAATGACATAGAGTTTTTTTTTCTCTTTTAATATGCTTACACGAAATAAATGGTATTTTGGTCTTTTTATTTTAATATATTTAAATAATATTAATGTTAAAAAAATATTTTTATCTTTTTACTTAAATAAATTTTAAATTAAGATTAAATAATTTTAATCTTAAAGGGTATTTTTTTAAGTCTTTTACAATTAATACTAAAAATATCTTTTGATTTTTTAATTTTTAAATTTTTTATTTTTGTTTCAATTATAATGTTATATAGTTTTTCTGTAATATTATAATAATCTAATATGAGTAATATTAATCAAAAAGTATAATAATTCCAAATTGACTTAAAATAAAATATTAATCTTAGTCCAAATAAATTTTAAATAAAATATATAAAATAATAATAAATATTAATTTTTCAAAAGAAGTCTTAATATTCCAAAATTTCAAGAAAGATGGAATCACATTCCATTGATACATTAAAAGTTTCATTAATGAAAAATTTTCTAAAATGTTGTACCAAAGCACATTATAATATTAATAATGTAAAAGAGTTTTAAAATTCTAAACAATAAAAAAGTATTGTAACATCTAAAAAAAATTAATTAATAAGAATAGTAAAAACTACAGAAAAAAAGAATGAGAGGTGAATGTTACAATACACTTTTGATGTTTGAATTTTTAAAACTCTATGTATTTTTATGGAAAAAAAACACTATCAAAATTTAAAACTCAATTTAATCTTGTGTTGATTTAGCTTAACATTAAATACATATTGATAAGATCAATAAATAATTAATACTTTTTTTATAAAACTACAAATACATTAATTACTTGTAAAATATAATTTTAATAAATGATAATTATAATTATTATAAGAAATTTAATATGCTCTATTAGTATATAAGTTATTAAAGTTATTAAATTAGTTCATAAAATTTAATTAATTAATAATTTTATATTTTATTTATTTTAATTATTTATTTAAATAATTTATCTCATAAAATTTATTTTATATATTATCTTTTTTTGTTCATTGAAAATAATAAATTCGTCTATAGATAAATTTACTCCTATTTCTGTACAATTTAAATTATATTTGTATATTTTTTTTTATTAATCTAATTTTATTCACATATTTAAATTTTAAAATTATAAAATCTTTTATTTAAAATTTAGATAGATATAATTTAAATTAATAATTTAATTTAATAAAAATAAATATATTCGTATTATTTTAAGAAAAAATATCTCTAAATATATTACCTTTCTAGACATAGCTAGAATTTGAATCTAGTGCACCTCCTAGCAAGGCAAACATAATTGCCACTAAACTAAGCCTTGCGGTGTCTAAAGTTATTAATTTGAAAGTTTATATATATCTATCTTTTTTGTTGGGATATTTAGGACCCATTTAAAAAACTTTAAAAGTAATTTTTTTTAGCTCTTAACTTATGAAAATATTAGTATTAGGGCCCGTTTGGAAAATTTTAAAAGTTACTTTTTTTTTAACTTTTGATTTATGAAAAGTAGTAATATTAATGTCAGACGCAATTTTTAAAATTAAATTGCGATTTTCTAAGAAGCTATTTAGGAGTTTATAGAGAAGTTAAAAAATGACTTCTCTCATAATACTACTTTTTATCACATTTCTATAAAATAAGCACTTTTAGAACTAAAAATCCAAATACAAAATAACTTATTTATAAGTTACTTTTAATATAGTCATTTATTGTTTAAGCTATTTTTTCAAAAGTAACTTAATTAAACTGTTTACCCAAACTGGGCCTTAATGTCTGATACAATTTTCAAAACCAAATTGCGGCTTTGTAAGAAGCTATTTAGGAGCTTATAGAGAAGTTAAAAAAAAAGGGTAAAGTATATTTTTTGTCCCTGAAGTTTGACAAAAGTTTCAAAAATACCCTTAAGTTTTATTTTGTTTCAATTTTGTCTCAAAAGTTTTCGATTTGCATCAAATATATCCCTAACAGCTAATTTTTCAAAAAATTTAAGACCAATTCAACAACAATTTCATAAAAACAACTTTCAATACAAGCTAATCAAGTATAATTTTTATGCATTATTGTTAGATTGGTCTTAAATTTTTTTGAAAATTTAGCCATCAAGGGTATATTTGATGCAAATTGAAAACTTTTGGGATAAAATTGAAACAAAATAAAACTTAAAGGTATTTTTGAAACTTTTGTCAAACTTCAGGGACAAAAAGTATACTTTACCCTAAAAAAAATGACTTCTCTCATAATATTACTATTTTTTACCACATTTTTATATAATAAGCACTTTTAGAACTAAAAATCCAAACACAAAATAATTTATTTATAAGCTACTTTTAATATAGTCATTTATTATTTAAACTATTTTTTTAAAAGGAGTTTAATTAAGTTGTTTAGCCAAACTGGTCCAAGACCATATTTAACTGTTTTAAAAAAAATAATACGAGAACATTTATTTAAAATGAGATAAATATGTTTATTTAAAATTTAAAAATTTTAAATAAATTTATTGGTATTAATTTTAAAATAATACGAGTATGTTTATTTAAATAAAAAATTTTAAAATAATAAGAGTATTTTTTCCTTTTAATTCTTTTAAATTTTTATTTTTGTAATAATTTAATATCAATCTAAAAATAAAATAAAATAAAATTAAAACAAAAAATTTAGCCAAATAGAATTTTAATGTTGATTCTTTTCTCTCTCCTTAATAATTTAATACTAATTTTCTCTCTCTCCTTAATAATTTACTATCCTTCTCTCTCTTTTTTAATTAAGAGCACTAAAACTTCATACCAACTTTTTCTTTCTTTTAATTAAAAAGCACTAAAACTTTAAATAACTTTGCAGCATCAAATCACGTTTATACGGTCAAAATTTTAACAAAGGCTTAGTTATCAATTTAATATTTTTTTAATATTTAAATTTTAACAGAGGTGCATTCTTCTATATTTCTATATCAATTTGTTTTAGTATAATTTTGTTTATATAATTAATTTAGGTAATTAATAAATTAAAAAAAATTTAATATCGGTAATAGTAGATTTAGTGAATTTTCTAATTAAAAATTATATTTTATATTCTATGCAAAAAAGGTGGTATTTTACTGTATCAAAGAAAAAAAATTGAGATCAAATCAGATCAATTTAAAAAATAATATGCCAAAATATGAAAAGAATTAGGCCAAATTAATAATAATAATAATTTCAGGAACGTTTTTTTTTTTTTGCTCCCTTATATCTATAAATACTAAATAGAGAAGGCACAAACTAATAAAAAATATCACTTAAAGCTTTAAGGTAAGTCTTTTGTACTGTTATACACCATCATTCTTTTATTATTTTATTATTATTTGCCAGAATACTTTGAGTATGATATGTTGTTCTTTTTTATGTTACTTTTTTTCTCCTTCCACTCCAAGTCTTACATACTTGGATTCTGATTTAGTATTTTTTTTTATTTCCTTAAGAAAAAGGATACACGGTACGATTATATGTTTAAATCTTTAAAATATTTTCTAAAAAATGGCAGATTTTTTTTAATATTTTAACAATAATTTGTCATCAACTTAATATTTTTTAGTTTTTTTAAATAAAAATATATTTATTGTCAATTTTCTTCATATATTATTTTCTTAATATATAATTGCTTTAGATAATTATATATAAATTAAATACTTATACCTATAAATTAGGCAAATTATTCAAATTATAATTTTTGCTAAGATTATTGCTGCAATAACTTGATAATATGTTCATAAATAACGTACTAAAATATGGTAATAGTTATTAACATCAAAGATTTTTTGTAATACCAGGAAATTAAGCATTATAATCCTACAATGGCAAAAGGAGTACTACTTTTTTCTCTACTTGTCTTTCTAATACTAACGCAAGCAGGTGTAACTCTTTCTTAGTCCTTTATTTTTTCTCTCTAATTTCTTTATTGTTCTTGTGTTCTTTTCTTAAATTAATAATTTTTAATTGTTATACAAATCCACTCAAATTATGAAATATATAATAATTTTGAAAACTAATAAAGCATAATATCATACTTTTTAGTTAAATATAAATATAAATATCTTTAACTATATCTATTTACATTATATAAAAATTTCAAATTATTTTATGCGTAATTATTCTTACTTAGATATTTCATATAAATATATTATGTGTATATAAAAGTAGAAGTTATTTATAAGTCATTTCACATTTGAGAGATATTTTTATTTAATTTTTTACTAATAATAATAATATTTATATTATCATTATTATTAACACGTCTCAGTAGTATCTGTACATAGTGTATATATATGCAAAATAGCTTGATTATATTACATAAATTATTTTGTATATTTTGAATGTGTTTAATTTTTTTTTAATTTATACTAAAAGAAACGTTGTTGATGATTTTCAGATTGCATGAAATCCTTCCATGTAAGAAAATGTTGTTGGGAATATCATCTTGGTAATGATGTTTGCGTTAACCGTATTTGCAATTCAGTGTGTCAACAACATTGCAAAGGAGGACATTGCAGAAATTACGATAAACATATATGTCATTGTGCTTGTTAATTAATTATCATGATTCATAGAAGAGTTATATTATAAAAGCAAAATTTTCAATAACTATATTCAACTTATATCATGTTGATCAGTAAATTATCGATAAAAAATTATTTAGATTATGAATAAAATGATGAATGTAATTGTTGAGCATTTTATTTTAATTTCTAAATTTTATTTATGTAATTAATATTTCGATTATTTATGTTTTTGAAATTAAGAGTGATATAAAATTAGGAAATAACGATCAAAAAACAAAATTTATTATTCTATTACGATTTTTAGACTTTTCTCCTTTGATTGATTTTGTTAGTTAATTATTTATCTTGTAGACTACATATAAGTTTATACTCTTCAATGGTTAAAAAAGATAATGATATTTTAGATACTAGATTATTATATTCTTTTTTGTTCGCCGTGTGCATAGATTATATATGGTAGAGAAAAAAAAATGACAAAAACATATTGCAAATAATAATAAATGAAGGAACAAGAAGTTGTTTTACCGTAAAAAGAGAAAGAACCAACGAGTGGAGCAGAAAAATTGATAAAAAAAATATTGTAGTTGATGAATGGTAATGATGAAGATGACCTGTAGAATAAGTGAGAAAATTAAAAAATAATTATTTTATTTAAAAAGAAAAAATTAAAAAATTTTTTGTTAATAAAAATTAAAGTAAATCTAATTTCATAATGTATTTATCTAAAAAATAAGAAAGTGGTATAATTAAAAATATTAAAATAATATTATTAAATTAAAAGAATAAATAAAGTCTAAATTTTAAAAAATATATAGCATTTTTGTTAATAGAAAGTGCATTTGACGGGATTTGAATGGTGTCCTTTGTAATAAACTTAACAGGTCCAATTGGCTGCATGAGACTTTTTAGCAAATAAAATAAAATTATTAAATAAAATAATGTCTAAACTTTTATTTCTCTCCATTTACCGCCTCATTCTTTTTTGGTCTTTTACCGTCAGTTTAACTTCACAATCTATTTATTAGGATTTTTTATTTTAATAAATAAAATAAATGTAATATTTACCAAAATAAATATTTTTATGAGAATTTATCAATTTAAATTTTCTTATCACATGGCACGTTAGTGTGATACATGTATATCTTGTTTACACTGTAAACGACATATAGCTTGTCTGTGCCTATATATAGAAGTCGTTTACAACTTAAATTCGGGTCCTAGTTTAACTTTGTTAACATCTTTTTTTCCTCTTTTAACCCTTTCTGACTATACCCTTGACCGAAGCGGTAATGGTGCGCCAAGCGGGGAATGACGGGGACATCAACAGACTGAACGAGACGACACATTATGCCGGGACGGCCGACTTCGAGGTTAGTTTCGTTATGGTTGTTAAATTTAAGGATGTTGCCATTGTTAGGGTAGTCATGAAAACCTGGAACGTTGGTATATGAGTTAGGAGTTAGGTCTGTAAACTTAATTTAGAACTCTATTCGCTTGTGCTAGGTTGGTATGACATAATTATTAACTTGGAACTCTGCAATATTTGTGCTATGTTGTTACTAAGCATTGAATGCCCTAGCGGGATGCCACTCACTATCATCGGAGCTTAGTGCGGCCTTGATGGCTTGAGATATGTCGGATATAACCAGTAAGCCGTCTTGTGGGGTGACGTGGCGCCTCAAATTAATAAGAAAGAACGACCATGACTCGATGATCTCAGACTCAACAATGGCAAAAGCAATCGGCAGTATGTTGCTGTTTCCGTCTTGCACCACCGTTATAAGCAACACTTCACCGTACTTGTCATATAGATGCGTGTCATCTACAAATATAAACGGCTTGTAATGCTTGAAGGCCTCGACACATGACAGGAAAGCCCAAAATGCTTTGTCAAACATGCAGCAATCGTGCATGATGAGGTGTCCTTTGTAGTACGGTTTCACGTGTAGGTCACATATGGTGCCGGGGACACAGCTTTACAGTGCCTGAACCAGTTTTGACACCTTGTTGTACAACACTTCCCAATCACCGTAGATCCGTGCAATTGTCTTCTACTTTACCATCTACACCTTTCTATATGAGGGTTTGAAATGATAGATTGTCTGGACCACACCTTGCAAGACCGGGATACTGACAGAGGGGTTGGACTGAATCAAGGGCAATATGACTCTATAGATGAGACTGCTATCTAACTGACGATGGTCTTGAGACATGGTGGGTGCTAGATAGCTATGTGGTCCACCAAACCTCCGAACCTCCCTAATCACATCAAAAAATTGATTCTTACACAATATCTCTAACCAAAATAACATATCATACAAAACTACTCAAATTCACAATTAAACTTGAACTTACCAGTATCCAAGATTCTGACGAAGGGCCACACGGAGGCTCTATTGACACCCATTATTGGCTTGACGGCAACGCACATGGTACTTTAATCAGTCGGACTCGATCATCCGGTACTCAGCACTCCTGTGAATACTGTAGTTCTTCACACCTTGAAGCACCGCCTCTTGGCTTCTGAACCTGTGTCCGATCTGAAACTCCACACCGCCGTCTAGGTTGTAATCCACTCCACAGGTGTCAGAAACCGGGATTCTCTCATGCATGGTGTCCAGATCTAGACTATGATAGTGACTTGGCACAGCCGATAGCGCCAGAATCGGGTGAGGTGGAGGCAGCACATGGGCGCGGCACAGCCCCTACAGGTGTCTTCGGCACAAACTCATCCTCATCGCCACCATTGGAAAACTTACTGTCTGCATTGTCCGCCACGTAATCCTCGTCCAACTCCTCCTCACCCTCCTCTACCTCATGCTCCGGAATCGCGACATGAGTGGGCGGTGGTGCGAGAGGTCCGTCGTTCTGCACATAGGTTTCATGTACGGAACCCCCACTACCACCGTGACCCACCTCGGCGGACAACTTCATTACCTGTTCACACATGATCCTCCCGTGAATGTCGAACATCAGTCGCGCATGCTAGTCCCCTGTGAAGTCGGAATAGTTGAAGCTGGAAGACCATGGGTGCCAGCAACCTATACGCCACTCTTCCGATTTTTCTCGCTTGTGTACCACCGAACTTGCTCAATTTCAAACTCTTCAAATCCGACAATGTCTCCACACGCTGAGTGTGAAACAATATCGGACCCTGACACACAAATGTCACCCCATTGTCGTCATTTTTCATACGATAATTGGGATAAAGAAGCACAACTATGAATGGATTGTTATTGACCATTCAACTTTTTGAGAGAAAAACGAGACAGAGAAAGGATATGAAATGTGTGTGAAGAATACTAGGATTACACATCCTTTTATAGATGCTAAATATTTGTCTGTTATTATCTCGTTTACAGTGTAAACGAGATATACACATGTCACCCTTACTTGTCATATCTCGTTTACACTATAAAGGAGATGCATGAAAAATCATCTTATTTACAGTATAAACAAAATATAGCAAAAAAATTTAAATTGATAAATACTTGTAAAAATATTTATTTTGATAAATATTATATTTATTTTATTTAATAAAATAAAATATCCCTATTTATTATCTATCTATTAATCTATTAATATTAATATTAATATTTAATATATAATCTCTCTATATATAATAGAAGTGCAGTAAATAATTAGTTATTTGATAAGTGTCTATTTTGTCAACAAGTGTTTTATTTAAATGTTGACAAGTGTTTTGCTTATTCAAAAATTTAAAAAGAACAATACAGGATAATAATAGTGTAGTACAGGCTATTATTGAATTCGATGTATAGATTGGATATTCAGCAGGAATTATAATTTTAAATTCAAAATTATTTTGTTCCAAAATCATTGATTCTCTATGAGACCGAGCTTGAACTTTTGGTAGAGAGGAGTAGGTGGCGAAGATAAGAGAGAGAAAGACTGAAGGAAGTAGAGAAGAAGGAAACGGAGGTGACAAGAGCCACAGTGAAAGACAAAATCGAGAGAGAAATAAGGTAACAACGGTGATGGAAGTCATTGTCGCTGTTGGTTTTGCAGGAACGCGCGTCCTTGGTATAACGGTATCGTAGCCCTTCGTTTGCGGGCAGCGACAGGTTTTGCGAATGCGATGACCCAGTTCCTTACTACATCAGTGTACTTCGGGGATCTGGACAGTGTTCTTATAAACGTTTTGATTTTGATGCACATAGTAATACTTAAATATTCTGATGTATATAGCAGAAAATGTCTGTTTTTAACCAAAATTTGAACTAAACTAATATTTTATTTTTGTTGCAGGCAGTGCTTCCATAGCAATGCTAAGGAAATTAGCTTCATTAAGGTATCACTATCCCTAAACTTGATCTTCAGTAAATTTATTTATAACAATGGAGTGGACTTGGAATTATTGATTGCAAAGAATTTCTAATAACCACTGACTTTTCAACACCTTTTTTCTCAATCTCTTTTCTCTTATACCAGGGTCTCCTCTCACGTTTCCATCAAAACAGAGAAAAATAAAATATGATGGTGAAGAGGAAAAGCACAACGAAAGAAAGAGAAGAACGAGGCGACGACGGTAAGAGACGACATTTTTGTTGGATCCGCGAAACTCTAAATTTCACTTTTTTTTGTTATATATATATATACATATTTTCAGCATTTGGACTTGATTGCTATTGTCTTTTCTGCCCTGCATCATACTAGAGATTGACAAAAATTGATAAAATAAGATGGATTCTAAAGTTTGTAGAAAAATCGAAGGGATCTAATATGAAGTAATTAGAATGTTAATGGTATATAAAGTCCCAAACTTTTGACATGTTGCCTTGCTAACGCTTGCTTTGATGTTTGGAGTTTTAAAATTTCATATAATTTTACAAAAGAAAAAAAAACATTATCAAAATTTAAAATTTAATTTAATCTTACGTTAATTTGGCTTAACATTTAATGCATATTGATAAAATTAATATATTTAACTACAAACACATTAATTACAACTTGTAAAATATATTTTTAATAAATGATAATTATAATTACTATGAGAAATTTAATATGCTCTATTAGTATATAAGTTTTTAAGGTTATTAAATAAGTTCATAAAATTTAATTAATTAATAATTTTATATTTTATTTATTTTAATTATTTTTTTGAAATTATAATTTATTTCATAAAATTTATTTTATATACTACCTTTTCTTGTTTATTGAAAATAATAAGTTTGTCCACAGACAAATTTGCTTTTATTTCTGTACAATTTTAATTATATTCGTATATTTTTATTTTTTATTAATCTAATTTTATTCACATATTTAAATTTTAAAATTATAAAAATTTTTATTTAAAAAATTTAAATAAATATAAATTAAATTAATAATTTAATTTAATAAAATTAAACGTATTCGTATGATTTTTATTATTTTAAGTAAAAGATATCTCTAACAATATTTTTTAGACAAGATTTATTAATCTCTTCAGATTTTATGTATCTATATATACACTCTAAAGTTATTAATTTAAAAGATTATATATATCCGACTCTTTTGTTGAGATATTTAAAGACCATATTTAACCGCTTTAAAAAAATAATACGAGAACGTTTATTTAAAATGAGACGAATATGTTTATTTAAAATTTAAAAATTTTAATAAATTTATTCGTATTAATTTTAAAATAATACGAGTATGTTTATTTAAATAAAAAAATTTAAAATAATAAAAGTATTTTTCCCTTTTAATTCTTTTAAATTTTTATTTTTGTAATAATTTAATATCAATCTAAAAATAAAATAAATTTAACTTATAACAAAAAATTTAGCAAAATAGATTTTTAATGCTGATTCTTTTCTCTTTCTTTAATAATTTAATGTTGATTCTTCTCTCTTTTTAATTAAGGAGCACTAAAATTTCATATAAATTTTTTTCTTTCTTTTAGTTAAAGAGCACTTGTAAAACTCATTAAACATTAAATCTTCTTGTAAAACTACAAGCACATTAATTATCATCTCTAAAATACATTTTCAATAAAATGGCATTACTATTGAAATTTTTTTATGATTTACTATTGAGAATTTTAAATGTTCTATTTGTATATAAGTTATTAAAATTATTAAATTCATTTATAAATTCTAAATAATTAATAATTTTAAATATTATTTATTTTAATTATTTATTTGATATTATAATTTATCTCATAAAATTTGTAAAATTCGGTGAAATCGAAATTAATTAAATAATAAAATAAATATGAGCAAACATGGTTAAAAAACTTAGCAATTGAAATTTCATAATTTAAATATGATATTTGGAGTCAGTGAATTTTTTTAGTCGGAAAACATAGTTTTCTGCGTAAAAAATGCGAATAAAAAATTTGACCGACAGTACCGGTTGAGATCTATCCGGTACTACAGCTGAGAATATTAATTATAAGTGAAGAAGGTTAAAAAAATAGAATTTATAATTTGGAAAGATAAAAATATTTAAAATACGATTTAAAACTCCAATTGACGAGCTGTTTAGGGTAACGCATCGCTCTTGTCGCCCTCTTCGATTTCATCTAAGTATTGTGGTGAGTTTTTCAATGACCTCTGTCCAATTTTATTTTTTCTCTTTTATTTCGAATTTAGTTTGGATTTTGAGGAAATCTTGTGATTTTGGTTGTTTAAGGATGCTCTAGTATGAGCCATTGATGAGCTTCATCAAGAAATTCTATGGGTTAAGGTAAAGAACTCTCTAACTCTTGTGATTTATCAATTTCATGAATCCTAGGTTGATTTAAGTGTGAAAATTGGTTATGTTAGAGCATTGGGTGATTTTTGTGCACAAGTGGGGGGTTGATGTTGTTTGTGGAGCTTTGGTAAGGCTTGAAGCTAAGGTTGGTGGAGACTTCCAAAGAAGAGGCTTAATTGTTTTGGCTCCAAGAGGTACGATTTAAGTTTCATTTGAGTACTGTGTGATATGATGTGAATTCCTAGGTTAGGTACCCCTAGGATTAAGCTTGAATGGTATGATTGATTGGTATTATATGTGTAGTGGATGATATTGGATACGGATTGTAGAATTGTGCATTGTTGTTGTGTTGATTGAAAATAGTATTGGATGGTGAATTATATGGTGATGAGTTTATGCATATTGATTTGATGAGTTTATGCATATTAATCTACAAAACCTCATGTTCAAACACTTATATATTACTATCATTCATTCAATCACCAATTATCAACCATATACTTACTGTCCTTACCTCTTTCCGGCCTCCGCCCCAAATTCACGGCCTTCGGCCTAATATTTCATCAAATCAATATGCATAAACTCATCACCATATTATATGTGTAGTGGATGATATTGGATACGGATTGTAGAATTGTGCATTGTTGTTGTGTTGATTGAAAATGGTATTGGATGGTGAATTATATGGTGATGAGTTTATGCATATTGATTTGATGAAATATTGGGCCAAAGGCCGTGAATTTGGGGCGGAGGCCAAAAAGAGGTAAGGACGGTAAGTATATGGTTGATAATTGGTGATTGAATGAATGATAGTAATATATAAGTGTTTGAACATGAGGTTTTGTTGATTATTGAACTTGAGAGATTGGATGTTGTTTGAATTGAATTGTTGAGTTGAGATTCATGAGAGTAGGAAATTGGTAGGTTGTGGCTTGTATGAGAAAATGGGTATATGGTTGAATTGGTAAGTTTGGGTTAGTTTTAAAAGGATTTGTGATTTTTGGCCAACTTTGGCGAAGCATAACTTCATCTCTGGACTTCCGATTTGTGACAAACTTATTTAGAAATGAAATTGGATCTGAGATGTTTATGTCATTTCAAGAACAGAGGAAAAATATTTTTAAATGAGAAATTTATGCTTGATCAAAGTTTGGTGTACAAGCTGTAAATTATGGACTTAGCAGCTTTTTGGAGCTGCTGCATTATATGCGTACGCATACATTCCCATATGCATACATGTGCCTCGAGCTGGCCCATATGCGTACGTGAAAAGGGCAATGCGTACGCTTGACCTGGAATTTTTTGCGCTCACACGTACTGTGACCCTGTTTTCAGCAAATATGAATTTCTGTGTTTTTAAAACAGAATTTCAGACCTCTAAGTCTCCATTTTCATCCTTTTAGTCCTAAGTCTTAATAGTAAGTCTAGTAATGAAAAAAATTAGGAAATGTGGTATCTTGAGGATGAAGTAAAGTGAGGATTAATGACAAAATATGATTAATGAAAAAACGTTCCTTTTTCTTCAACACGCACGAAACCGCTCCTTCTCTTCGAATCTCTCTCAAAATCACTTGAACTTCACTCACGCTCTCTGCACAAATTACTACTAGAGAAGAATCACGAGAAGATTTCGCAAGGAAGAAGCAAAAACGAACCACCACAGCAACAGAGACTAGCGAAGGTATGAGAAAAACTACTATTCATTTTAAATACTGCAATCTCACATTTTTCCTAGTTTCATTTTAGGTTTACTGGATAGAGTTGCTTCGTTTAGTAGATCGACGTATTCTGATTCTATTTTTACAACGTAACCAGGGCTTGAAATAAAATGTGTTCTTATTTTCATTCAGTTTAGTGGAGTTGCTATTTTTGATTCACTTGATTGTTAGTATGTTCACTTGACTTCTTTTGCATGGAAAAATACTATTCTTGATGAATGAATGTTTATGACGTTTTACTCAGCACATGTATGTTGCTCCGTTTAGTGGAGTTACTCATTTTCATTCACTTGATTGTTAGTGTGTTCAGTTAAGTCCTTTTGAATACAGAAATGATTTTGTTGCTGATTGAATGTCTATTAGGTTTTATTCAACACATGAATGGTGTTCGGTTCAATGGGGTGGACCATATTCATTCACTTGATTGTTAATGTGTGCAGTTTGGTTCTTTTGCCTGCATGAATGATTTTCTAGGTGTTTCATAATTTATCATGTTTAGTGAGCTGGGGCATTTTCATTCACTTGATTAAGATATGCATGCTTGTACTTGTCGGTGTATTGAGTGAAGTAATGACCAAAATTTTTTGTCCTTACAGGAAAAATGAAGAAGACAATGGTGACAAAGAAGGAGAAGTCGCGCTATAACGTAAGCACATTAAATATATTTATCCGCTTTGATTCGAATAAAATCTATTTTGTATTATAAATATACCATGACATTCTATTTCAAACCTTGCAGAAAACTCATGATTGCAGATGCCAAACCAAGACAATAGCGACAGTGTTCAAGAATTTGAGTCAGGAAAAGAAAGATATAGTTGAAGTAATGGGATTCGGTGCCCTGGCACATGTCCCAAAAATGAACGTCTCTCACGCCCTCTTGAAAGAATTGATTGATTGCTATGATAAGTATCGTGGATGCCTGAAAACTCTCCATGAAGAAATATACATAACACCTGTCAAGATAACAGCTGTGCTGGGATAACCCATGGTGGTAACTGATGCGTGAGCATCTTGTCTATCTTTTCCTAATGAATTTGTACTTAAATTGTTGAGTTTAATTAAGAATTAATTATATTTTAGCCACTATGGATGCTATTTTGAGTTTTGGGCAATTTTATTTATTTTAGGTAGCATTCGGCGGAATTTGACGGAGTTTCTGCAGCACAAGAATCAAAGGAGATAGCGGCGAGAAGCGACGCACACGCGTGCCTGACGCGTGCGCGTGATTTGGAGGTATCCACGGTGACGCGTGCGCATGACTGACGCGTAGACGTGATTTGAAGATTTGCTCAGCGACGCGTACGCGTGACCAACGCGTCGCATGATTTGCGAAGAAGACCAGCGACGCGTACGCGTGACATGCGCCACGTGCAGAAAATGCAGAAAACGCTGAGGGTGATTTCTGGGCCCGATTTTAGCACCCAAGTTAGGCGCGGATCCAGTGAAGCCAAGTGGTCCCCACGTTACAAGACGCGGAGTAGTTAGTTAATTCTGATTTAAATTCAAATTTAATTTTAAAATAGGAAAAGATATTATCTTAATTTTAAAAATTAGATTTTAAATTAATTAGGATTAGTTATAAAAAGGGGAGACTTCTCTTCTATTGGGAACAGATTCCATTAGGGGGATTCCATTAGGGAATTATATACAAATTTACAATCCTAGTTTTCTTCTCTGAACCATGAGCAACTAATCCTTCATTGTTAAGGTTAGGAGCTCTGTCTATTTGTATGGATTGATTTTATTGCTTTTTCTATTTTAGTTTATGTTTTGATTTATATTTAAGAATTGTTTTCACTCTTTATTTTATGAATTTGGGTGGAACGGAAGTATGACCCTCTTTCTATTTGAGTTCTTGTAAAACTTGGAAAAGCTCTTTACTAGAACAACAGCTTGAAAACATATTCTCCTAAATTTTAATTATCTGGATTTAATGGGATACGTGACATATAGTCCTTTTATTTTTGGATAATTAGAGTTTTTGTGGCATGTAAACTGGAATTTGATCATGTAACTTCTAAATTGGAATTAATTGACCAAGGAATTGGCAGTTAATAAATTTTAGAGGAGACTAGAAAGGTCTAAGGAACTAGGGTCTAGTCACATATAGTTTGCCATAAATTAAATCCTACATAATTAAAATAGTTAGTAAGAAAAGTTAATCCGGAAAAATAGATAACTCTGAGGTCTTAACTGTTTTCTCCATATTTTATTCCCAATTTATTTAATTGTCTATACTTTTGATATTCTGAATTCGAACTTAAACCTTTTGAACATCTCAAAACCAATTTTTGCTTGCCTAACTAAACTTATCACTCAAGAATTGTTGCTTGATCCATCAATCCTCGTGAGATCGACCCTTACTCACGTAAGGTATTACTTGGTACGACCCGGTACACTTGTCGGTTAGTAGTGTGGGTTGTAAAATACCGCAACAAGTTTTTGGCGCCGTTGCCGGGGATTGATTGTGATTGACAACTATTAGTTGTTTGACTGCTTAGATTAGGCGTTTTTGTTTTAATTTTATTTAAAAATTTTGCTTTAAATTTTCAAAAAAAAAATAATTTTAATTCTTTTTATTTCACTATTTTTTTTCTTTCTTCCGGGATTTTGCTTTAAAACTTTTTTTTTCTCTTACGTTAATTTTTCTTTTTTTCTTTCTTTACGTTAATTTTTTTTCCTTTTTCCTTTCGTTTACGCTATTTGTTTTTCTCTTTTCCTTTTCGTTTACTTTCTTTCCCCCCTCCCCTATTTCGTTTTAATTTTTTTCTTTTATTACTTGATTTTAAAAAAATTTTAAATTATTTTATAAAAAAAAAATTAAATAAATAAATAGCACCAATATTTTTCTTAATTTCTGAAATTAAGTTTGATGTTTCCTAGTAGTTTTATTTTAATTCTTAGAATTCTGTTTTTTCTTCTTTGCTTTCCTATTTACCACATGGTGCATTTAATCCTTTTTGGTGTTTTGTACTAAGAAAAAATAATGGAGAGAGATCACATGGGTTACTACTCACACCTAAGTAGTAATTCATATTATGG
This sequence comes from Arachis stenosperma, assembly GCF_014773155.1. Lineage (NCBI taxonomy): Eukaryota > Viridiplantae > Streptophyta > Magnoliopsida > Fabales > Fabaceae > Arachis > Arachis stenosperma. The sequence goes on from NC_080378.1 coordinate 11,380,950, forward strand.
TGGATGGAGGAACTATCCAAATTTTGGTTGGCAAAGTCAAAACCAAAGAAACTTCAATGCTCCATGTTCCAACTATCAAGAATCACCACCTCCATATTCATACCACGAACCACCATCTCCATATTCGTACCAAGAACCACCACCTTTCTACCCATATCAAGAACCATCATCCTTCTACCCATATCAAGAGCCACCATCTTCCCATTCATCTCAAATACCATCAGATCTTGAGCTCCTCGTGAAAAAATGCCTACATGATATAAAGACAAGTGTTAAAAATATAGAGAACTATGTGCAGGCAATAATCAAGTCACAGGAAGAGGAGCAAGCAAATTCCTTCCCAAGAGATATAATGCAAGATCCTATGGAAGAAAGTGAGGAAATCAATCAAAGGAGTTTATACTCTAGTGAACTAGAGAACTTTTCATCCTCACACATGGAAGAAAAGGAAGATGCAAAAGCAAAGGAGGAAGATGCACAACCTCCCATACCTTTGGTAAGCAATGAAGAAGAGATTGAATTAGAAGACAGCTACCAAGAGGAAGAGGTTGAAATTGAGAAAGCTTGCAAAGAGGTAGAAGAATTCAAAGAAGAACACAAGGGAGTGGAGCTTGCAAAACCACCATCACCATCCAATACAACATTCAAGTGGGTAAAATTCCTATCCTTAACCCGTACTTTCCCACTTGAATATGGGCTACTAGAGACGGATGATCAACTTAGAGCTCTTTGTGGCATTAAGAGTAAGAGGAAGATGGTTAGTGGTAAGAGTTGTCAAACAAGGTTCAATATGGTTGCATGCTCCAAATTGAAGTGCAAAAATTGGTGTAGAGCTCAATTGAAGGGGTCTAGAAGGTTGTTTGGATGTCTCTATGAGAATCCAGATTCCTTGCCACCCGGTGGGAACAATGGTGATCCACAAGAAGACGGATGTAAAAGCAAGGTTTGGGACCCTAGAATTCATTCCCACAATCAACACTATTGGGGCCTTGTCACTTACTTCAACTTGCTCAAAGGCGTTATGCACCTAGTTTGGGATCCCGGTAACCATTGGAATTACAAACATTGGTGGGGATTCCTGGATCAGTACAAGCATAAGCCACCATGACAAGGAGCTCACCACATGTCCAACTTAAGGTCTTTAACTAAAAGTGCTTGGTGAGAGACAATCCACCGTGGTATGATCGTTTCTTTTCATTTTTAGTTATTTTTCGTAGTAGTAGTTTCTTACTTATTTGGTTTTTATTGAGTTCTTACTAATTTTCTGATCATGCAGCTATTTTAGAACAGGAACCGGATAATTAAAAAAAAAAAAGAGAAGAGGAGCACATGACGCGCAAGTGTCGCTGACGCGTACGCGTCATATGCATGTGCGTGAAAAATAACATTTAACAGAGAGATGCGCGGGAGTGGCGCAGGAATGGAGCCTTTCGCACAAACGATCCCATGTGTTCACGTACCCCATGTGTTCGCATCATTTGTAATTTTTGCCATTCACGCGGGCGCGTCACTGACACGGACGCGTGACCTGCAAAATCGACGTAAAAGAGTGTTTGGGCAGAGAGTTGTGCTGGCTTGGGGCAAGAAGTGTGCTAAAAGCACAAATTTGGTCACGCGGACGCGTGACTGACGCGTCCGCGTCAATTGCACATATGGCCATCCACGAGTTCGCATGCATGACGCGAACGCGTCGTATGAAAATTTGGCTCCCAAGCCATCCGAACAGAAAGTCGCGCGAGCGCGCGGCTGGCTTTGCGTGCACAAAACCCAGGGCACGCGGACGCGTGCCTGACACTTACGCGTCATTATGGAAATTTCGTGACCCACGCGAACGCGTGCTGCACGCGTTCGCGTCGCTTGCGCCACACTAATTCGCCGCCCAGTTTTCTTTCTCTCTCTCTCTCCCAATCCTAATTCTCTTTTATTCTTTTATCCTTTTATTTTTTTTCCTCATAATATTTATCTCTTTCTATTTTCAGTTCTTATTTGCTTGAGGACAAGCAAACCTTTAAGTTTGGTGTTGACGCTTCGCTTAAAGCTTTTCTGTTTATTTTTATGGCACCAAAAGGGAGGCGAATCATCTTCACGGAGGAGCACAACCTGAAGAATAAAGCGACCGCTAGGATAACTAAGGTGGTCGAGTTCCTTTCATTTTTATTCCTCCCCTCTTTTTTTTATGTTATGTTCTGGCTTTCTGCTATTTTGCTTTGTTTGTTGCATGATCTTTTATTAGTTAGAATTCTAGGACTAGTTTTTTTTAATTTCCTTAATGCTGAAAAGATGTTTCATGTACCACTCACTGAACTTGAATCTAAAAAAAAAAGAAAAGAAGTGATGTATTGCATGAGAAATTGAGTCTAATTTTAAGAATAGTCTCATTTACTTAAAAGTGGTGGTATTTTCTGTGATTTTTGAATGCATGATATGAACAGTGCATATTTGAATTTGAATCAAGGGATGTTGATGTATAAGGAACATGAATTTAGAGAATTATTATGATTTCTCTGAAATAAACAAAAATGTAATCCTTGAAGAAAAAGAAACAGCAAAAGAAAAAAATATATAAATTAAAATAATAATAATAATAATAAAAGTAAGGTCCAAGGCTCTGAGCATCAATGACTAGGGATGTTAGATATGATTAAAAGCTCAAAGAGTTGTTTCCCTAGTCATATGCTTGTGGTGTGACTGTGTCAAGTAATCCTTGAGACAGAACACTTAGAGTCGAGACCAAGTGCGTTTAACAGAGTATGCCAAAGGCTTTGAGCACCACTGTCTGGGAGTAACTGAAAGAAAAATCAGGACTCAAAGAGAGTCCCCCAGTTAAGTGCTTGTGGTGTTTCTGTGTCAAGTAATCCTTGAGACAAAACATTTAAAGTCAAGGCTAGGCTCAAGGTGCAAAGCACCAAAGAAAAATAAATTAAAGTAAATTTTGATGTGTTTAAGGATTAAACCGAATTATAAAAGATCAGAGAATTCATAATATTATCCGGATTCTAATTCCAGATGACAGTGACATTCTTTTGATTCAAAGGAGAGTGAGATGCCAAATCTATTCAGGATTGCAGTTATAAACCCCACTATAAAAAGAGACACGAGCTTAATCGAACTCTCATTCTCATGCAAATTCACATCCTAAGCTTATATTAGTTTTGGTTGCTTGAGGACAAGCAACAATTTAAGTTTGGTGTTGTGATGCATGAGCATCTTGTTTATCTTTTCCTAATGAATTTGCAATTAAATTGTTGAGTTTAATTAAGAATTAATTATATTTTAGTCACTATGGATGCTATTTTGAGTTTTGGGAAATTTTATTTATTTTAGGTAGCATTCGGCAGAATTTGACGGAGTTTCTGCAGCACAAGAATCAAAGGAGATAGCGGCGAGAAGCGACGCGCACGCGCGCCTGACACATGCGCGTGATTTGGAGGTATCCACGGCAACGCGTGCGCGTGACTTGCGAAAAAGACCAGCGACGCGTACGCGTGACTGACGCGTACGCGTGACATGCGCCACGTGCAGAAAACGCTGGGAGTGATTTCTGGGCCCCATTTTAGCACCCAAGTTAGGCGCGGATCCAGTGAAGCCAAGTGGTCCCCACGTTACAAGACGCGGAGTAGTTAGTTAATTCTGATTTAAATTCAAATTTAATTTTAAAATAGGAAAAGATATTATCTTAATTTTAAATTAATTAGGATTAGTTATAAAAAGGGGAGACTTCTCTTCTATTTGGAACAGTTTTCATTAGGGGGATTCCATTAGGGAATTTTATACAAATTTACAGTCCTAGTTTTCTACTCTGAACCATGAGCAACTAATCCTTCATTGTTAAGGTTAGGAGCTCTGTCTATTTGTATGGATTGATTTTATTGCTTTTTCTATTTTATTTTATGTTTTGGATTTATATTTAAGAATTTTTTTCGCTCTTTATTTTATGAATTTGGGTGGAACAGAAGTATGACCCTCTTTCTATTTGAGTTCCTGTAAAACTTGGAAAAGCTCTTTACTAGAACAACAGCTTGAAAACATATTCTCCTAAATTTTAGTTATCTGCATTTAACGGGATACGTGACATATAATCCTTTTATTTTTGGATAATTAGAGTCTTTGTGGCATGTAAACTGGAATTTGATCATGTAGCTTCTAAATTGGAATTAATTGACTAAGGAATTGGCAGTTAATAAATTTTAGAGGAGACTAGAAAGGTCTAAGAAATTAGGGTCTAGTCACATATAGTTTGCCATAAATTAAATCCTACATAATTAAAATAGTTAGTAAGAAAAGTTAATCCGGAAAAATAGATAAATCTGAGGCCTTAACTGTTTTCTCCATATTTTATTCCCAATTTATTTAATTGTCTATACTTTTGATATTCTGAATTCGAACTTAAACCTTTTGAACATCTCAAAACCAATTTCTGCTTGCCTAACTAAACTTATCACTCAAGAATTGTTGCTTGATCCATCAATCCTCGTGGGATCGACCCTTACTCACGTAAGGTATTACTTGGTACGACCCGGTGCACTTGCCGGTTAGTAGTGTGGGTTGTAAAATACCACATTAGTAACACACTTTCTACTTATTTTCAATTCATTGGTTCCTTTGATTTTAGTTCATTTGGGTAAAGAAAATTAATTTGAGCCTTTTTGGGTGATTTATTACTTTTAAAATATTGTAAGGGAATCATTTTCCTGGAAAGGTTTAGTATGGTGATGAGCGGAAAATTTGTACGCTTTTTGGCATTGTTTTTAGTATGTTTTTGGTATGATCTAGTTAGTTTTTAGTATATTTTTATTAGTTTTAGTTAAAATTCACTTTTCTGGACTTTACTATGAGTTTGTGTGTTTTTCTGTGATTTCAGGTATTTTCTGGCTGAAATTGAGGGACCTGAGCAAAAATCTGATTCAGAGACTAAAAAGGACTGCAGATGCTGTTGGATTCTGACCTCCCTGCACTCGAAGTGGATTTTCTGGAGCTACAGAAGCCCAATTGGCGCGCTCTTAACGGCGTTGGAAAGTAGACATCCTGGGCTTTCCAGCAATATATGATAGTCCATACTTTGCCCAAGATTTGATGGCCCAAACCGGCGTTCAAAGTCACCCTCAGAAATCCCAGCGTTAAACGCCGGAACTGGCACCAAGATGGGAGTTAAACGCCCAAACTGGCACTAAAGCTGGCGTTTAACTCCAAGAGAAGTCTCTACACGAAAATGCTTCATTGCTCAGCCCAAGCACACACCAAGTGGGCCCGGAAGTGGATTTTTATGTCATTTACTCATTTCTGTAAACCTTAGGCTACTAGTTTTCTATAAGTAGGACCTTTTACTATTGTATTAAAGAAATCTTTGGATCTTTGGAACCTTTATCTTTAGATCTTTTGATCACTTTGGGAGGCTGGCCATTCGGCCATGCCTAGACCTTGTTCTTATGTATTTTCAACGGTAGAGTTTCTACACACCATAGATTAAGGTGTGGAGCTCTGCTGTACCTCGAGTATTAATGCAATTACTATTGTTCTTCTATTCAATTCCGCTTGTTCTTGTTCTAAGATATCACTTGTTCTTCAATTTGATGAATGTGATGATCCGTGACACTCATCATCATTCTCACCTATGAACGTGTGACTGACAACCACCTCCGTTCTACCTTCGATTGGGTGAATATCTCTTGGATTCCTGATTGCACGATGCATGGTTGATCGCCTGACAACCGAGTGCTCGCCTGACAACCGAGCCAACCATTCCGTGAGATCAGAGTCTTCGTGGTATAGGCTAGAACTGATGGCGGCATTCAAGAGAATCCAGAAGGTCTAACCTTGTCTGTGGTATTCTGAGTAGGATTCAATGATTGAATGACTGTGACGTGCTTCAAACTCCTGAGGGCGGGGCGTTAGTGACAGACGCAAAAGAATCACTGGATTCTATTCCAGCCTGATCGAGAACCGACAGATGATTAGCCATGCTGTGACAGAGCATAGGAACATTTTCACTGAGAGGATAGGAGGTAGCCACTGACAACGGTGAAACCCTTGCTTAAGCTTGCCATGGAAAGGAGTAAGAAGGATTGGATGAAGACAGTAGGAAAGCAGAGAGACGGAAGGGAAGGCATCTTCATGCGCTTATCTGAAGTTCCTACCAATGAATTACATAAGTATCTCTATCTTTATCTTTATGTTTTTATGCGTTCATCACCATATCCATTTGAGTCTGCCTGACTAAGATTTACAAGATGACCATAGCTTGCTTCATACTAACAATCTCCGTGGGATCGACCCTTACTCGCGTAAGGTTTATTACTTGGACGACCCAGTGCACTTGCTGGTTAGTTGTGCGAAGTTGTGTTAATGCCATGGTATTGAACACCAAGTTTTTGGGGTTCATGACCGGGGATTATGAGAGTTGTGAAAAGTATTGTTCACAATTTCGCGCACCAAGTTTTTGGCGCCGTTGCCGGGGATTGTTCAGTTTGGACAACTGACGGTTCATCTTGTTGCTTAGATTAGGTATTTATTTTTTTTCGAAATTCTTGAAGATGAATTCTAGAGTTTCATGATGATTTGCTGAAGTCTGGCTGGCTGTGAAGCCATGTCTAATTCCATTGGACCGAGGTTTCAACTTATCATCACAAGAGCTTGTTGATTTCTATCAATCTTGCTGTTGGAGCAGTGATCTGCTAAGGCTTGGCTGGCCTTTGGCCATGTCTAGTGTTTTGGACCGAAGCTTTCCTTGAAAGCTTGGCTGGCTGTGAAGCCATGTCTAATTCCTGGACCAGAGTCTTAGACTAGCATTGCACTGATTCCTGGAATTCTCATTAAGAATTTTGATATCTTTTTCCACTTAATTTTCGAAAAACACAAAAAAAATCAAAAAAATCATAAAACCCAAAAATTTCTTGTTTGAGTCAAGTGTCTCATCTTAAGTTTGGTGTCAATTGCATGCATTCATTCATGTGTCCTAAAGGATCTTCAAGAAATTCTTGATGATTTTCGTGCTCTGATCTTTGAATTCTATTGACTTGAGTGTTTTGAGTGTCTCATATGCATTCTCATTTTGTTAGTGTCAGCAGCATACAAACTGCTAAGTTTGGTGTCCTGCATGCATTGTTATTTGATTCTTGTTGCATTTTGATTTATCTTTATTATTAAAAATTCAAAAATATTTCTAATTTGTGTCTTCTCAAGTCAATAATACAGAGAATTAAAGATTCAGAACATACAGCAGAGGAATTGCACAGAAAAAGCTGGGCGTTCAAAACGCCCAGTGAAGAAGGACAGACTGGCGTTTAAACGCCAGCCAGGGTACCTGGTTGGGCGTTTAACGCCAGGATGGCTAAAGGGGGAAGATTTTGTTTTCAAATCAAATTTTTTTTAGCTTTCAAAATCTTTTCTAAATCAAATCTTTTTCAAATCAATTTTTCAATCAAATCTTTTTCAAAATCAATTTCTTTCTATTTTTAAAGATACTTGCTGTCAATTAATGATTTGATTCAACATTTCAAGTATGCTGCCTTTTCTGTTGAGAAAGGTTTAATGTTTGAATCATATCTTTTCTTGTTAGCCAAGTTTTTAATTTTCAAAATCAAATTTTTTTTAAAATGTTTTTCAAATCATATCTTCTCAATCACATTTTTTTTTTAAAACCAATCATATCTTCTTAACCACATCTTTTTCAAAATAGTTTTCAATCAAATCTCTCTTGATTTCTAATTTCAAAATCTTTTCAAAAATCACTTGATTTCTTTTCCACTTTCATTTTCGAGAATCAAGTAGTGTTTTCAAAAATGTTTTCAAAATCTTTTACTTAATTTTCGAAAATTACTTCCCTCCTTCTCACATCCTTCTATTTATGGACTAACACTATCCCTTAATGCAAAATTCGAACTCCATCTTCTTTGATAAGTTCGAATTTTCTACTTCTGTCTTCTACTCTTCTTTTCCTCTGACACTTCAAGGAATCTCTATACTGTGACATAGAGGATTCCACATTTTCTTGTTCTCTTCTCTTTCTTATGAGCAGGAGCAAAGACAAAAGCATTTTTGTTGAGGCTGACCCTGAACCTGAAAGGACCTTGAAGAGAAAGCTAAGAGAAGCCAAAGCACAACTCTCTTTAGAGGACCTGACCGAATTCTTCAAAGAAGAAGAACACATGGCAGCCGAAAACAACAATGCCAACAATGCAAGGAAGGTGCTAGGTGACTTTACTGCACCTACTCCCGACTTCTATGGGAGAAGCATCTCTATCCCTGCCATTGGAGCAAACAAATTTGAGCTTAAGCCTCAATTAGTTTCTCTAATGCAACAGAATTGCAAGTTCCATGGACTTCCATTGGAAGATCCTCATCAGTTTTTAGCTGAATTCTTGCAAATCTGTGACACTGTCAAGACTAATGGGGTTGACCCTGAGGTCTACAGACTTATGCTATTCCCTTTTGCTGTAAGAGACAGAGCTAGAACATGGTTGGATTCTCAACCTAAAGAAAGCCTGGACTCTTGGGAAAAGCTAGTCAATGCCTTCTTGGCAAAGTTCTTTCCACCTCAAAAATTGAGTAAGCTTAGAGTGGAAGTCCAAACCTTCAGACAGAAGGAAGGAGAATCCCTCTATGAAGCTTGGGAAAGATACAAACAATTAATCAGAAAGTGTCCCTCTGACATGCTTTCTGAATGGAGCATCATAGGTATTTTCTATGATGGTCTCTCTGAACTGTCCAAGATGTCTTTGGATAGCTCTGCTGTAGGATCTCTTCATCTGAAGAAGACGCCTACTGAAGCTCAAGAACTGATTGAAATGGTTGCAAATAACCAATTCATGTACACTTCTGAAAGAAATCCTGTGAACAATGGGACTGGTCAGAAGAAAGGAGTTCTTGAGATTGACACCCTGAACGCCATATTGGCTCAGAACAAAATATTGACTCAACAAGTCAATATGATTTCTCAAAGTCTGTCTGGAATGCAAAATGCACCAAGCAGTACTAAGGAAGCTTCATCTGAGGAAGAAGCTTATGATCCTGAGAACCCTTCAATGGAAGAGGTGAATTACATGGGAGAACCCTATGGAAACACCTATAATCCTTCATGGAGGAATCATCCAAATCTTTCATGGAAGGATCAACAGAGACCTCAACAAGGTTTCAATAACAATAATGGTGGAAGAAACAGGTTTAGCAATAGCAAACCTTTTCCATCATCTTCTCAGCAACAGACAGAGAGCTCTAAGCAGAATACCTCTGACTTAGCAACCATGGTCTCTGATCTAATCAAAACCACTCAAAGTTTCATGACTGAAACAAGGTCCTCCATTAGGAACTTGGAGGGACAAGTGGGTCAGCTGAGCAAGAAAATTACTGAACTCCCTCCTAGTACTCTTCCAAGCAATACAGAAGAAAATCCAAAAGGAGAGTGCAAGGCCATCAACATGGCTGAATTTTGGGAGGGAGAAGAGGCAGTGAACGCCACTGAGGAAGGCCTCACTGGACGTCCACTGACCTCCAATGAGTTCCCCAATGAGGAACCATGGGAATCTGAGGCTCAAAATGAGACCATAGAGATTCCATTAGACTTACTTCTGCCATTCATGAGCTCTGATGAGTATTCTTCCTCTGAAGAGGATGAGTATGTCACTGAAGAGCAAGTTGCTAAATACCTTGGAGCAATCATGAAGCTAAATGACAAGTTATTTGGAAATGAGACTTGGGAGGATGAACCCCCTTTGCTCACCAAAGAACTGGATGACTTGTCTAGGCAGAAACTGCCTCAAAAGAGGCAGGATCCTGGGAAGTTTTCAATACCTTGTACCATAGGTACCATGACCTTCAAGAAGGCCTTGTGTGACTTAGGGTCAAGTGTAAAGCTCATGCCTCTTTCTGTAATGGAGAAGCTAGGGATCTTTGAGGTGCAAGCTGCAGAAATCTCACTAGAGATGGCAGACAACTCAAGAAAACAAGCCTATGAACTTGTAGAGGATGTTCTGGTGAAGGTTGAAGACCATTACATCCCTACTGATTTCATAGTCCTAGAGACTGGGAAGTGCATGGATGAATCCATCATCCTTGGCAGACCCTTCCTAGCCACAGCAAAGGCTGTGATTGATGTTGATAGAGGAGAGTTGATCATTCAAGTGAATGAAGAATCCTTGGTGTTTAAGGCCCAAGGATATCCCTCTGTCATCATGGAGAGGAAGCATGAAGAGCTTCTCTCAAAACAGAGTCAAACAGAGCCCCCACAGTCAAACTCTAAGTTTGGTGTTGGGAGGCCACAACCAAACTCTAAGTTTGGTGTTGAACCCCCACATTCAAACTCTAAGTTTGGTGTTGGGAGGTTCCAACATGGCTCTGAGCATCTGTGAGGCTCCATGAGAGTCTTCTGTCAAGCTACTGACCTTAAAGAAGCGCTTGTTGGGAGGCAACCCAATGTTATATTTTATATATTTTTCTTTGTCATTTTATATTTTTTGTAGGTTGATGATCATGAGAAGTCACAAAATCAATGAAAAAAGCAAAAACAGAATGAAAAACAGGAAGAAAAATAGCACACCCTGGAGGACGCACCTACTGGCGTTTAAACGCCAGTGAGGCTAGCTGTTGGGCGTTTAACGCCCAGTCTGGCACCATTCTGGGCGTTTAACGCCAGAAAGGGGCACCAGACTGGCGTTAAACGCCAGAAAAGGGCAAGAAGCTGGCATTAAACGCCAGAAATGGGCACCAACCCAGCGTTTAACGCCAGAAATGGCTAAAAATGCGTTTTTTCTTGCCATTTGGTGCAGGGATGACTTTTCCTTGACACCTCAGGATCTGTGGACCCCACAGGATCCCCACCTACCCTACCACTCTCTCTCTTCTTCACCCATTCACCAATCACCTCAACACCTCTTCCCCAAAAACCCCTCACCTATCAAATCCCTTCTTTCTCTTCCCCACTCACATCCATCTTTCATAAAACCCCACCTACCTCACCATTCAAATTCAAACCACTTTCCCACCCAAACCCACCCTCAAATGACCGAACCCTACCCTTCCCCCTCTCCTATATAAACCCATCTTCACTCCTTCATTTTCACACAACCTAAACACCATTTCTCCCCCCTTTGGCCGAACACAAAGCCATTCCCTTCTTCCTCATTTCTTCTTCTTCTACTCTCTTCTTTCTTCTTTTGCTCGAGGACGAGCAAACATTTTAAGTTTGGTGTGGTAAAAGCATTGCTTTTTGTTTTTCCATAACCATTTATGGCATCCAAGGCCGGAGAAACCTCTAGAAAGAGGAAAGGGAAGGCAAAAGCTTCCACCTCCGAGTCATGGGAGATGGAGAAATTCATCTCAAGGGTGCATCAAGACCACTTCTATGAAGTTGTGGCCTTGAAGAAGGTGATCCCCGAGGTCCCTTTTTCACTCAAAAAGGGTGAATATCCGGAGATCCGACATGAGATCCGAAGAAGAGGTTGGGAAGTTCTTACCAACCCCATTCAACAAGTCGGAATCTTGATGGTTCAAGAGTTCTATGCCAATGCATGGATCACCAAGAACCATGATCAAAGTGTGAACCCGAATCCAAAGAATGATCTTACTATGGTTCGGGGGAAATACTTGGATTTTAGTCTGGAAAGTGTAAGGTTGGCATTCAATTTGCCCATGATGCAAGGAGATGAACACCCTTACACTAGAAGGGTCAACTTTGATCAAAGGTTGGACCAAGTCCTCACAGTCATATGTGAAGAGGGCGCCCAATGGAAGAGAGATTCAAGAGGAAAGCCGGTTCAATTGAGAAGGCATGACCTCAAACCCGTGGCTAGAGGATGGTTAGAGTTTATACAACGCTCAATCATTCCCACTAGCAACCGGTCCGAAGTTACCATAGACCGGGCTATCATGATCCATAGCATCATGATTGGAGAAGAAATAGAAGTTCATGAGGTTATAGCCCAAGAACTCTATAAGGTGGCGGACAAGTCCTCTACCTTGGCAAGGTTAGCCTTTCCTCATCTCATTTGTCACCTCTGTTATTCAGTTGGAGTTGACATAGAGGGAGACATCCCCATTGATGAGGACAAGCCCATCACTAAGAAGAGGATGGAGCACACAAGAGACCCCACTCATCATGAGATCCCTGAGATTCCTCAAGGGATGCACTTTCCTCCACAAAACTATTGGGAGCAACTAAACACCTCCCTAGGAGAATTGAGTTCCAACATGGGACAACTAAGGATGGAGCATCAAGAACACTCCATCATCCTCCATGAAATTAGAGAAGATCAAAGAATCATGAGGGAGGAGCAACAAAGACAAGGAAGAGACATTGAGGAGCTCAAGCACTCCAAAGGATCTTCAAGAGGAAGAAAAAGCCGCCATCACTAAGGTGGACCCGTTCCTTGATTTCCTTGTTCTTTATTCTTCTGTTTTTCGAATTTTAGTGCTTATATTTATCCATGTTTGTGTCTTGTGATCATTAGTGTCTTAGTGTCTATGCCTTAAAGTTATGAATGTCCTATGAATCCATCACCTTTCTTGAATAAAAATGTGCTTAATTGAAAAAGAAAAGAATTGCATGAATTTTGAATTTTATAACAGTTTAATTATTTTGATGTGGTGGCAATATTTTTGTTTTCTGAATGTATGCTTAAACAGTGCATATGTATCTTGAATTTGTGGTTCATGAATGTTGGCTCTTGAAAGAATGATGAAAAAAAAGACATGTTACTGAGGATCTGAAAAATCATTAAAATGATTCTTGAAGCAAGAAAAAGCATTTCTATTAAAAAAAAATCGAAAAAAAAAGAGAAAAAGAAAAACGAAAAAAATAATAAAGTTGTGATCCAAGGCAAAAAGAGTGTGCTTAAGAACCCCGGACACCTCTAATTGGGGACTTTAGTAAAGCTGAGTCACAATCTGAAAAGGTTCACCCAATTATGTGTCTGTGGCATGTATGTATCTGGTGGTAATACTGGAAGACAGAGTGCTTTGGGCCACAGCCAAGACTCAATAAGTAGCTATGTTCAAGAATCATCATACTTTACTAGGAGAATCAATAACACTATCTGGATTCTAAGTTCCTAAAGAAGCCAATCATTCTGAATTTTAAGGGATAGAGTGAGATGCCAAAACTATTCAGAGGCAAAAAGCTAAAAGCCCCGCTCATCTAATTAATACTGATCTTCATAGATGTTTTTGGAATTCATTGCATATTCTCTTCTTTTTATATTAATTGATTTTCAGTTGCTTGAGGACAAGCAACAATTTAAGTTTGGTGTTGTGATGAGCGGATAATTTGTACGCTTTTTGGCATTATTTTTAGTATGTTTTTGGTATGATCTAGTTAGTTTTTAGTATATTTTTATTAGTTTTTAGTTAAAATTCACTTTTCTGGACTTTACTATGAGTTTGTGTGTTTTTTTGTGATTTCAGGTATTTTCTGGCTGAAATTGAAGGACCTGAGCAAAAATCTGATTCAGAGACTAAAAAGGACTGCAGATGCTGTTGGATTCTGACCTCCCTGCACTCGAAGTGGATTTTCTGGAGCTACAGAAGCCCAATTGGCGCGCTCTCAATGGCGTTGGAAAGTAGACATCCTGGGCTTTCCAGCAATATATGATAGTCCATACTTTGCCCAAGATTTGATGGCCCAAACCGGTGTTCAAAGTCACCCTCAGAAATCCCAGCGTTAAACGCCGGAACTGGCACCAAGATGGGAGTTAAACGCCCAAACTGGCACTAAAGCTGGCGTTTAACTCCAAGAGAAGTCTCTACACGAAAATGCTTCATTGCTCAGCCTAAGCACACACCAAGTGGGCCCGGAAGTGGATTTTTATGTCATTTACTCATTTCTGTAAACCTTAGGCTACTAGTTTTCTATAAGTAGGACCTTTTACTATTGTATTAAAGAAATCTTTGGATCTTTGGAACCTTTATCTTTAGATCTTTTGATCACTTTGGGAGGCTGGCCATTCGGCCATGCCTAGACCTTGTTCTTATGTATTTTCAACGGTGGAGTTTCTACACACCATAGATTAAGGTGTGGAGCTCTGCTGTACCTCGAGTATTAATGCAATTACTATTGTTCTTCTATTCAATTCCGCTTGTTCTTGTTCTAAGATATCACTTGTTCTTCAATTTGATGAATGTGATGATCCGTGACACTCATCATCATTCTCACCTATGAACGTGTGACTGACAACCACCTCCGTTCTACCTTCGATTGGGTGAATATCTCTTGGATTCCTGATTGCACGATGCATGGTTGATCGCCTGACAACCGAGTGCTCGCCTGACAACCGAGCCAACCATTCCGTGAGATCAGAGTCTTCGTGGTATAGGCTAGAACTGATGGCGGCATTCAAGAGAATCCGGAAGGTCTAACCTTGTCTGTGGTATTCTGAGTAGGATTCAATGATTGAATGACTGTGACGTGCTTCAAACTCCTGAGGGCGGGGCGTTAGTGACAGACGCAAAAGAATCACTGGATTCTATTCCGGCCTGATCGAGAACCGACAGATGATTAGCCATGCTGTGACAGAGCATAGGAACATTTTCACTGAGAGGATGGGAGGTAGCCACTGACAACGGTGAAACCCTTGCTTAAGCTTGCCATGGAAAGGAGTAAGAAGGATTGGATGAAGACAGTAGAAAAGCAGAGAGACGGAAGGGAAGGCATCTTCATGCGCTTATCTGAAGTTCCTACCAATGAATTACATAAGTATCTCTATCTTTATCTTTATGTTTTTATGCGTTCATCACCATATCCATTTGAGTCTGCCTGACTAAGATTTACAAGATGACCATAGCTTGCTTCATACTAACAATCTCTGTGGGATCGACCCTTACTCGCGTAAGGTTTATTACTTGGACGACCCAGTGCACTTGCTGGTTAGTTGTGCGAAGTTGTGTTAATGCCATGGTATTGAACACCAAGTTTTTGGGGTTCATGACCGGGGATTATGAGAGTTGTGAAAAGTATTGTTCACAATTTTGCGCACCATATGGCAAACTGAATGAGGCGGGCAAGGCAAAATTTGACAGCCTCAAATGTGTTATGTTGGCGACTTTGACAAAGTTTGTCCTGGATATGAGTGTTGAAGGGGAGGAGAACCGGCAACAATTTCAGAGGACTTTTGTCGTCAGAAGTACTTCTTGCTGCCAACAACGGTAAGCATGGCCTTCCCGATCCACAAGCCACCTATCTTTCGTGTGGGCAACATCCGACGGTGGGATTGGGCAAATCATGTGCTCAGCTTCTTGAGAAAGGTAATCGAAAACAAAAGAAAGGGAAAGAAATAGTCCATTGAGAGATGTGTTTTGTTTTCATGCTTATTTATTTCCATGAAACCAAATTCCCTCGCTTGGATGGACCTGATGCTCCCCTGCCACCATGGGTGGCCCACTGGACAAAGAAGATGATGCTTAAGCGGATTTCATAGGAAGCAATAGACACAATGGTAAATTAAACAAAAATTTCTCCCTAAAATTTTTCCTAGTTGCATTTTAAGGTTATTGGATTGACTTGCTTCATTTAGTAGATCGACTTATTTTGAAATGTGATCTTTATTTTGGTTATTAGTGTGTTCATTTGAATCCTTGTGCATGTAGAAATATTTTTTATGATTAAATGTCTATCACATTTTATTCACTACATGAATGCTATTCGATTAAGTGGGGTCTGATATTTTGAATCACCTTATTCTTAGTTTGTTCAATTGAGTCCTGGTGCATGTAGAAATTTTTTTCTTGATGAATGAATGTTTATCACGTATTATTCATCACATGATTGGTATTCGGTTCACTGCTTTGACTCTTTTTGTTTCACCTGATTGTTATCGTATTTGCTCATTTTAGATGTTTCTAAAATACTCTGCTAACTAAATAAGTTTGTGTTTTAGGGACTTCTGTATAGAAAGCAAAAAAAGGAGGAAAAAACAAAAAGAAAGAAGATGGAGAAGACACTAACTTTTTTGAAGGGAAAAGAGAAAGGAACTGGGAAGAAAGAAAAAAAAAAAAGAAAAATATTGATCTGGATTCTTCTTCGAAAGAAGACATTTTTTCTAAATCTGAATCCAAATCCGATTTTGACAAAACACCACCAGCCAAGAAAATAAGACAACAGAGGCTGGTTAAAAAATAAAAGATTGTTGAGATGGATTTAGAATCAACATGAGAAACAGATTCAGAAAGCAGAAGTGAATCCGAAAACTAGTAAGTTTGAAGTTCATATTGGTTTCGTTTTACTTGTATTTGGTTAAAATTGTTCTTATGTATTGAAGAGAAGAAGAAATCGAAAAAACAGCAACAAAGAAAAGAAAACAACCACAAAAGGTAGTTACAAAAGAAAGCAAAAAAAGAAAGCATGTGCCAACGGATTCAGAGAGCACAAGTCAATCTGAAAGCCAGTAAGTATCGGGTGATGTTAGTATATGTGATTATATGCTATCAAACTGGTCTAGTTTTGCTTTTCATTCACTTGATTGTTAGTGTCTTCAGTTGTGGTCCTTTTGTAAAAAGAAAACAACCGGGGAGGGTGGCCAAAAAACAAACCAAATCAGCAAAGCTTGTTTTCATAGATTCAGATAGCAAAACTGAATCTGACAAGGAATAAGTTTCTCAAATCATATTTTCGGTTATTCATGCTTTCATTTTAGGTTCATTGATACTTATTTTATGAATTTTCAGAATTGAACAAGAAAAGGACAGCGCTGCAGAAAGAAGGAGAAAGGCGTTGGAAATGTTAAGAGAAAAGAGATCAAAGAGAAGAAATGATAGAGCTCAAACAACAAACATTGCTCCAGATAGGTTTGACTCCACAGAAGAACGAAATGATTTCTCTGAGATGTTTGCTTCAGATAGGTTTGACTCCACAGAGGCACGAAATGATTTCTCTGAGACGTAAGATTCGTTTCTTATATTGAGTTTTGTTTCTTTGTTTGCTAACATTTGATAGAACCTCTTATAATTCCTCTGCATTCAGTGAGTAATATTTATTTATGTTGCTTAGACTGCCGACTATAAATCTGGGTAGCGAACCTATCTTACAGACTCAAGCGAGCTCCACACCGTCTGTGAATGCCCTAGACAATACCATGTAAATTCATTCAGTGGGGCTTTACTTTCGGTTCAGTGGGGTCCAGAAATGAATTTCATGTGTTTCTAGACCTCTACTTTTAATCTTGGTTGCTAATTTTAATTTGGTATCTTTTTTATTAGGAAAAATACCCCGGAAACCCCGAAAAAAGTTTTTCGAAGAAAGAAAATCCATCAAAAGAAGAGTTTTAGAACTTCACCGGTGTAAGTTAAAAATATTTATGTTGCTCTTTTAGATTTAGGTAATAAATATTTATGTTTAATTAACCACACAGAAATCGTGTTTAAATGTTAGTAGCACTACACCTGTTTCCGACCTACAAATAATTGAGGTTCAAGAAGAAACTCGTTCTCAACCTTTGAAAATGTGAGTTTTTCTGCAACTTTCAGTTTCTCAAAAACTATTCTAATTATTCAACATTAACTTCTTCATTCTTTACATTCCCTAGAGATCCTATTGTGGTATCTCTTCCTTGTTCTCTTAAGGAAAAGTTACTAAAAGATGACTATATCTATATCCCTTTTGATAATGAGTAAGTCGCACATAAAATTCTTTTATTAATATTAATGGTATAGGATAATAATTTGGGGTCATTATTGAACTGTTTTCTGTGTAATGTAGCAGCACTCCAAAAATGCAACAACAGTCCTGCGAAGAAGCACCAGCACGGCAATCGGAACAAGAATCATCTGTTGATGTGTAAGTTTTACTGCTTATACAAATCTTGATAATTTCGGTTCACTACATGGTTTAGTTGTCCAAAAATGCAACAGCACTCCTGCGAAGAAGCATCGGCATGGCAATCAGAACAAGAATCTTCTATTAATGTGTAAGTTTTACTGCTTGTACAAATCTAGATAATTTCGGTTCACTACATGGTTTAGTTGTGGTTCAGTTTCGTCCAAAAATGAATTCAATATGTTTTAATGTTTGGACTCTCTTCTGTTTCTTCCAGCTGTCCTGGGGAACCCAAAAAGCAGGCCACGGAGGAATCTTCCCTGAGGAAGACGGAGCCAGAACCTCTATTTAATGTGTAAGTTTTAATTAATACCATTTTTCATAATCTTATGTGTTATATACTGCTTTTTCATTATTCCTTTACGTTGTAATTAGAATTTTTTTATTAGTTTTAATGGTATAAGATAATAATTCTAGGTCGTTAATGAACTTTTTTTTGTTTAATGCAGTAGCCCTCCCGAACAATAACAACAACCATGCCAACAAGCTCTGGAGGCATGGCAATTGGAAGAAGAAGCACAGCCTGATTTGTAAGTTTTTTGCTTGTTCAAATATGCATAATTTTGGTTCGCTGGTTTGTTTTGTTTCGGTTCACTAATTTGTTTCGTGTGCAGTACTGCTCGTCCTAGGCAATGAGAAGATGATGTGCCTTCCTTCAGCCTTGAGATAAGTCCCCCAGCATCTCAACCAACTCCCTCATCTCAAGTGACAGTGACTCAAACAACTTAACCCTCTGATCCGACGGTGACTCAAACAACTTAACCCTCTGAGCCGACGGTGTCTGAGCTTGAAGTCCTGGCAGACGCGGTGGTAGATGCTGGGGTGACGACGGCATTGAAATTTGCTGAAGCAACAAGTGGTGAGCCGAGCTTCATAGCTGCTGAACTTTACAAAAATCCGGAGAAAAAGAAAGAAATCATGGAGGAGTTGATAGAAAAGTGTTATCATTGAATGACACATGTGAAACAGACCAAAGATAGTAGTAACGAATATGACGTCATATTCGTCTTGAAGCATGAGGCAAATTACGATGGGTTTAGACAACATTTCATGTCTCTAATAGCCAAACAACAAGTGGAAAGCACAGTAAATTCTTTGCCAGTTGCGTTAACGTTAATGATTTTTCTAAAGACACTTATACATTATATCTCATAAATTTTCTTCTTGTAGGTGGTTACTATACATAGCATGATTCTTAACCAAATAAAATGTCGCCGGTTTCAGGAACGAATATACATTGTGCCGCTAGATATTGTGGTAGGCTAAATTTCTTATTCCCTGCTGATTGATGTTTATCGCGTTTTATTCAAAACATGAATTGAGTTATGTTCAGTGGAGTTGTTCATGTTAATTCATTTGACTGTCAAGTGGTCAGTTGAGTCTTTTTGCATGCAGAAAATATTTTTCTTGATGAATGAATATTAATCACGTTTTATTCAGCGCATGATTTCTGTTTGGTTCAGTGGAGATGTTCTGTAACACCCTACCATACAGAGTCTTATGCTTAAGTCATAATTCAGAGATGGCAAGGTATTACGACCTCTAAAATAAAAATTTAGTATGAATAGTATTGTGAAAAATAATTATAACTAGGAGCCTTTCTAAGAAAAAGGGGTAAAACAAAAAACGTAACTTGAAAAGCGCAACACTCCGATCGATAACGTAGTGAACAAGAATAAACCAACGCGAGATTATATATATACAAAAGAGTGCCAAAAATAGGAATATCAAAACTCAAAATCCGGTTGCGAAGATAACCAGTCCGAGCATAGCAATATATATATACAAGTAAATAAAATAAGGAAACCCCAAGGAAACCCAAAGGGACACAAAGACAGAGAACCTATTCTCCAAAATCTCCTATAAGAAGAGTCATCACATTTTGTATTATTCAATGGAGATAAAGTATCTAAGAGAAATCATAAAATCAAAACAGAGTCCCGAGAATAAAGGATCTTCGCTAATCCAAAAATCTCCAGCATGCCTCAGCGAGAAACCTCACGTTCTGCATCTGAAAACCACAAAATCCACATGGGTGAGAACCAGAGGTTCCCAGCACGGTAACAACTTCCACATATATAATATATAATAATAGAGGAAAGCCGAAAGCAATCCTAGAACTCCCTCCAGATAAAATCAAAGCTTATAAACAAGCTAAACCATAAAGGGCATCTGACTAAAGATTCTTCAGTCTAACTAATATTTCCCTTTCCAATTCCTTCAGACCTCCCAACCACCAGCAGGAGTATAATATAGCAAACACAGTTATATCAGACAAGAGATATACAAATAGGAACAAATAAGGCATTTAGACAAATAGCAAGTAATATGCAGTCAAATAGGCAATCTCAAATAATTCACATAGTATGCATATGATGAATGCATGTCCCTAATGTCTGATGATATCATCTGTCGGTTATAGAGCCAACCTAACAAGTCCTGGTAGTTAACCATTGGACTGTCCCTCTGTCGTGTCTCCCCAACTCGAGTTATACTCAATATAAACTTGATCATAATCATGATCCATATCCATCACCCTTACTGGTGAATATTTATGGGGGTGAGCTCATCCGGGGCTTTCACAGTGCCCGGCCACCCTGACGACATAGGGTCAAAAGAGCTTCGAGTCTCAACCTGGAGCACGTGGTGGCTAGCCACTGCTTTCTCCCAGGGAAACTCTCATCTCCAATAGTAGAAGTGCAACATTCACAATTCATTCAACAGCATATATGTATTTATACTTAGCCATAATCATGGCTCCGCCGTAACACGGCAATAATCTAGCCATCCGGCTCTCAGTTAAATCCATAACCAGCCAATTCATTAACAATCACGGCCTTTCGGCACATGGCATAACAAGTACTTCCACTGCCATTGAAGAACTGAAGATTGATGGTTTAGAGGTTATAGTAAACTCTCATTGTAAGTATAGTTACTAAACCAAGCAATCAACCCTTCTCACAAATGTTTTGGTTGTCACAAGTAATAAACCCCTAAATAAATTGATAACCGAAGTATTCAAACCTTGGGTCGTCTTCTCAAGAAATTGCAGGGAGGTATGTTCTTATTATTGGTTATGAGTTTTGTAAATTGGGGGTTTTGAGAATGATGAATGAGTATGATAAATGACAAGTAAAATAAATAAATAACTGTAAAATAAACTCTTGGCAAGGTATGAGAAATTGGAAGTCTTATCCCAGTTATCTTTATCAATTGTGATGAGAATTGGATTTTTCTCCCACTATGTTAACCTATAACTATGAAGGTAAGTTAAGTGGATGAACTAATTCAAATCCTCAAATTCCAGTCTTTCCTTGGGAAAAGTTAGAATTATTGGATCTCGAATTAATCCTTGAAAAATTCCAATTTTTAGTCAACAATGAGTTTGATAACTCAAGAGTTACTGATTTCTTAACCAACACCAAAAGGGAATAAAATCTACTTGAATGAAAATAATTTGGATAGAGTCCAAGCATCAATAACATAAATCAGAGAAAACAATCATAAGTCTGAAATACCTCAAATTATATTAAATAGAAAGTCAGATTGAACATAGAAATCCATAAGCCAAATTGGCAACATCAAATAATCAACTAAAGTAATAAATAAAAGTAGAAAATAAATTGAAGGAACATTGAACCTGTGATGAAGAAGTTGAAATCCTAATCCTAATCCTAATCCTAAATCCTAAGAGAGAGGAGAGAACCTCTCTCACTAAAAACTACATCTAAAACCTAAAATTGTGAGTAATGAAAGCTTGTTGAGTCTCTGAAAGTTCCCTGACTTTAATCTGTGTTTCTGGGTCGAAAACTGGGTTGAAATGCGGCCCAGAATCTCTGCCAGCAACTTTTGTAATTATGCAGATCGTGCACGTCACGCGTCCGTGTCGTCCACGCGTTTGTGTCACTTAGCATTTCTCGTACCACGTGTGCACGTCGTCCACGCTTTCACATCGTTCGTGCAGCTTCCAATCTGCGCGGTCGCGTCAGGCACGCAAACGCGTCACTCTGATTTCTTCCATTTTGCGCGGTCGCGTGAGCCATGCGACTGCGTGACTTCTCGCTGGTCATCTCCTTAATTCCTTGTGTTCCTTCCATTTTTGCACGCTTCCTCTTTATTCTCTAAGCCATTTCTGCCCTATGAAGCCTGAAACACTTAACACACAAATCAAGGCATCGAATGGTAATAAGAGAGGATTAAGATTAGCTAAATTAAGACCAAAGAAGCATGTTTTCAATCATAGAACTAAACTAAGAAGGAATTGTAAAATCATGAAAATCTTATGAATAAGTGGGTGAAAAGCTTGATAAAACCACTCAATTAAATACAATATAAACCATGAAATAGTGGTTTATCAGCCATCCTCTGCAACTTATATAATCATCTTTGATCCTCATTGATCATTCATTTTTCCCTTGCTTCACTCACAAGTTACAATATTCACTAGCTCCTTTTCTCATTGCTAGGCATATCATAATGATTTAAGACACGAGTGGTGAGATCGGAGGCTTAGAAGTGTGAAATTTGGCTTTAAAAACTCAAAAATCAACTTTGGGATGAAAACAAGGCCACGCGTACATGTACTCCACGTGCACGCGTGGATGGCCACAAAACTCATCGACGCGCAAGTTTCATACACACAGACGCGCGGATTGAAAAACATCCAAACGACGCGTACGCGTCAGCCACGCGTACGCGCGGGTACATTTGTGTCCTATGCACAAAACTGGCACAACTTGGGCACAACTCTTGGAAAAAAGGCTAGGCATTTGGTACAGCGCATCGACGCGCCCGCGCACCACGTGCACGCGTGGATAATGCCTTCTTGAAGAACGACGCGCATGCGCCAAGTGCGCCTACGCGTGGAGGTCATTCTGCTAAAAATTTTCTAAGTTAAAAGCTACAGACTTCACATATTCAACCCCCAATCTTTCGATGGACATAACTTCTTCATTTTAAATTGTTTTTTGCCCGTTCTTCGAATGGCATGGACATCCCGGATCCAATTTCATTTCTAAATAAGTTCAGCACAAAACGGGGATCTGTAGTCCAAGTTATGTCCCATCAAAGTATGCCCAAAAACCATGTTTTCATACAAAACCACAAGGTGCCATTTTCAAAACAAACCATTTTCAACTCTTTTCAAAATCAACCAAAATATGCCAATTTTAACCCTTTTTGAAATCAATCAAAATATACCAAAATCAACATCAAGCCTCCTCAACTCACACATCAACACTTCACCACAATTCACAAAACATCATCCCACCATTTTAACACTTCTCAATCAAATGGCTAAGAGACAAACACATAAACATGCCATACATACTATCTCATCCCAATTTCCAATAATATCATTTCCAATCAACCATCATTGTACATAATCAATATCATACTCACCATCAACATGGTTTCACCCACAATTCAACCTTAATCAATTATCAAGCATATATCACAACATGCATATTTCTCATACATCATACCACCAAGGCATCAATAATCATCATCACATATATGACCACATCATATATCTCAACCATTCAACAACATCAACAATTCAATGCCTATCTTAGGGCCTCTAGCCTAAGTATTTCCTACCACATTACATATTAGATACGAGAAACCGAGACCATACCTTAGCCGATTTTCCAAGCTCAACTCGAGCACTTCCAAACCACTTGTCCACAAGCCCTCTAGGTCTCAACACCTCCAAGAACAGATTTTACCACCAAAAATCCCTTTTCAAACTTTCCAAGGTCTCAATCACGCCCCAATATTCACATATACACAACCTAAGCCACAATCATCATACCCATATACAACATCTCAATACCCAAACATCATAGAACAACAAATTATACTAGGGTTGAGAATCTTACCACATCTAAGGTCCAAAGAGACAAGATTAATCTTCTTCTTCAAGAGAGTTGGGTCCTATAACATCAAAGAGCCCAAAATCTCAACATTTTTGCTCATGAAACCCGAAAACAAGGCTGGAAATTCGAAGAGAAAAATGTAGCTTACCTCAAGATTGGTTGTATGGGTTTTGTAGAGCTCTCCGCGGTGAACGTGTGGCCGCAAACGGTGCAGCAATTGGAACTCTAGATCAAAAGTTATGGTGGTTTGAAGATCAAATGAGAGGAAGAACTTGAGAGAGTGTTCTTCCCTCCATGGCCTCCATTTCAGCGTGAAAGAGAGTGTTGTGAGGAGAGAGAGTGTTGAAAACTAGGGTTTTGGTTTAGTTATGTTGGGCCAAGGGCCCACTTTGGGTTCGGTTGGCCTGGTTTAGCCCGTTCGGTCCAATCTTGGTCCGAATTTCACAAAATTGGTACCGAAATTCTCGTCTCGATCTCCTCTATCATATTAATCCATAAAAATCACATATTTGGCTTTCTAGAATAAATTCTCATTTATGGGTTAATTAGCCGTTAATTATCCAGGTCTTACATGTTTATATTGATTCACCTAATTGTTATGTGTTCTGTTGAGTTCTTTTGCATGAAGAAAAGTTTTCTCTTGATGATTGAATGTTTATCACATTTTATTCATCATATGAATTGCGTTCGATTCAGTGGTGTTGGCCAATTAGATTTCCTTGTCTGATCGTTTGTGATTTAACTGATGTTCATTTTGCAGATGTTTATGTTGGGAACCCATGATTTGTGGTCAGTTAAGTGGAGTTGTGATTTTGATTCACCTATTGTTATGTGTACTGTTAAGTTCTTTTGCATTCAAAAAAATGTTTCTCTTGCTGATTGAATTTTTATCACATTTTATTCAGTACATGAAAGGAGTTCGGTTCATTGTTGTTGCTTCTTTTTATTCACTTTTTATGTCCCTTTTAGGGATTAATAATTTCCTAGATGAGGGTTTATGTTAGGGCAGAACCCTTAATAGAGGATGGAGAGGAAGAAGAAGCAGAGTATATCATGCTGAATGGTCAACGTACAGAGTAAAAATCTTTCTCTTTTATAGTGCTATTTTTAATGTGTTTTATTTTGAATACTATTAATCATATTATACTCAATTCTTGCTTAGCTATGATTGTGGCATATACATCATGAAGTGACTTGAAACAATTGATCCTCAAAAGATCAAAAGCAGGAAGAGATATCAATATAAAGCTTGGACACAAGTAAGTAGTTTCAAAATTAATGCAATTCTTTCATTTCTTATTTTGGTTGGGTTCATTTCTTATGTAACTAATTCCTTTTGATTGAAATGTAGAAAGAGATTGATGGCTTCAGGTACGAATATGGTCCAAATATTTTGTTACACGAAATGAACAAAATCAGAGACCAAGTGATTCGGGCGTCTGAAGCAATACGACTCCCGAAGCTATCTGCTGCCTTCTCCAGCCCTTATTGAAAATTCTCATCTGCAGATTTAGATAGTAAATAGGATATACTAGGATTGACTGGTTATAATTAACAATATTTTGTTTAACTTGTTTAAAAAAGCAAACAATGCTTCTTTCAATGTATTTATGTGAATATTAATGTAAACTAGTGTATGTTCCCGTACCTTGTACGGGATAATACATAAAATTGTTTAAGATAAAAAAATATATTATCTATGTATTAATATATTGTAATTATTTTGGTTAAAAAATTTATTTATATTATAAAAATTATAATAAGTAGATTTGACAAATAAGTAAAATAATTGTTTAAAAATATATATAAAAAATAATATTTAATCATGTTAATAATAAAAAAAGATCCTTATAAATATTTTTTTGTTATTTTAAATATTATAATAATGATTGTGTGTATATTTCTAGTTCTTATCAATATGTATTAGATAGTTCTAATTTTAAATTTTGAATATATCTAAACCAATTTAGATTGATCAAGTGATCAACTTAGTCGTCCGCTTAAATAAGTATTGAGGGTTTGAATTATGTCTCGTATGTATAGCAACTCGTTGCCGGCCAATTGTAGATTCTTAAATAGAATTCAAATTCATGACGGATTAGTCCTTAACTTGTTGAATATCGTGGGAAGCAAAAAAATATCTATATCTAAATTTTATTATATTTTTGTCCCCATTACTAAATTTTTCTGGGTCCGTCACTGTTCACAGCTTATGTCATCAGCACTGCTCATCCCATTACCGTCGTTGTTGAGCCCGTCGCCACCATTCTCCTGCCGAGTTTCTTTTCTCTATGTAAATTTCCCCCCTCTCTCTCTCTCTCTCTCTTTCTCTCTCTCATTGTGAGTCTGTTAAGTTCTTCTCTTCTTCTTCTACAGACTCATCACTTAGTCACATTCGCTATGCTCGGATATTGCCGTTGTAGTTTCATCTGAGTCTGTCACCGAATAAAATAGAATTTTTATTCAAGTTAAAAAAAGACATGTATGAGATCATTTTTGCATGTAATTTCTGAATTTTCTCATCCAAATTTGATCTATGTGATTGAGTATTTTAGTATGGGATCATCGTAGTTTTGTTGTGACACTAATGTGATAAAAATTTCGGTAATTTCATAACTAATATATGAGATAGATCAGATTATTAAAGTAATAAGAGAAATAACATTCAGATTTACGCGTAAAATTTATAAGAGGTTACCTCAGAAAAATATATATTTATAACCCAAGTAGAAGATTGTTAGGAAATTATTATTTCTTAATATCTTTGTGGATAATACATATATTAATTATAATCGTAAATTAAGTAATTTCACATTAAATGACTTATATAACGGTGATCTCATTTATTGTCATAAATGTTAAATTAAATAAGTCATTATTACTTTTGATTTGGATAAATGAGATTAAAATCATAGATACTATTTTATTTGAGTTTTAGGGTTTAATGAGTGTCACACTCAAATATAAATAATGACTTTAGAATTTTGGTCTCCAACACATCAAACTCGCCTTCATAGCTCTTTTCCCACAGTAAAATTGTGATTCAGCCTATAAAAAATACAGAAGATTTTGGTTGACGAAGATCAAAGAACCACAAGAGCCAAGTTCTCTGATCTCAATCATACTCTCGAATGAAGAGACGTTTCCGCGCTCTTAGTTATATTTTTTAATGATTTAACATGGATGATCTTGAGGTTGAGAAATCCTAAAATTTTCAGCTAAAATAAAAATTTTATTCAATCAAACGATCATAAATAATTTTATTGAATTAAATTATATTAATGTGATCATTGGATGATAAAGAATGCATGAAAAATAAATAAATAATATTTTAAGAGTATAGAAATATCAAATTGTCATTTCAATTTACTTTTTTAATCAACGATAATAAATATCTTAAATTAATTAAATTTTTACAAAATTTATACACCTAAAATTATTTCATTTTTTCAAAAATCTTTTGAAAATACAATGGTTCAATGAGAGGTTGACTATTGAGAATTGAATATAATATTTTTAAATTCGTATTTTCAATAAAAAGATGTACTTAGTTTTATCCATCCTATATAATTCTATATTCATTATTACTTATCTATCTAAATAATTCTAACATTGATAGAATATTATTTTTAGATGCAAAAAATTTAAAGTATATTTATTCTATTTCAAAAATTAATATTCATATTTAACTTTGAATTCCAACTAATATGACAAAAAATATTATATTTTTTAGTTAAAAATTAAAGTAAATATCTATAAATATTTTTGTGCTTTAGCTTTAGATTTTTCAAAAAAATTTGGTAAGTTAATGGAATCAAATCATATTTCTATAACATAATAAGAATATATATTACACATAAATTAAAAAATTGGGTATAGTAAGAACACATATATAAATTAAAATAAAATTTAGAAAAATAAGAACCAATAAAATATTGAAGGAAAGAAATATAAATAGAAGAGAAACAAAATTATTAGATGGAAGAGAAATAATTTAATAAATTTTATGTGTATATAAAAGAAGAATAAAAAGAAGATATACAGTACTTTATTTAATTTAGCAAGATTTATGGGAATAAACACATAGAATAAGAGAATAAAAAATGATAATAAAAAGAAGCTAAACATCTTAATTAATATCAAAAAATAAAAATAATAAAATAATGATAATCTATCATAATTTTAATCTTTTAATATAATTAATGAATAATAATATAATTAGTCTATCATAATATTAATATAATCTTTTAATATAATTAATTTTAATTAAATAATCAAATAAATTGAATATAAATATGTCTAATCTAATCGTATAAAAAATAGTAAATTTTTTACAATTAGACATATTATATATTATTATTATTAGTGACATATAAATATTAAAATTATATTAATACATTAATAGAAATAACTTGAGTATATTTTTCATTAAATAAACAAAGTTAATGCACAACAAAATTACATGTAAAGAGAAAAAAAATGAAAAAGAGTTAAAATATCCAAAGTAATAAAAAGATTATTTTATAGAAGACTATAAAATAATAAAATTCTAACTAAATTAAACTGTATTTATTATTATTAGAAAGGGTAAGAGAGAGCAGTAGAGAAAAGGTTTGTGTGTATTCAAGTTGTGTAAAATGATACAATATAAAAGGGTATTTATAGGTGCTAAGAGAATTGAAATAATAAAGACGTAATATCCTATAATAAATATTTAGATATGTTAAATAATGCTAATTTTTTTTGGTGACTAAATAATGCTAATTGATCTAATTGATCCTAATTATACTCTAACAATTATATTCAATTAATTGATATACATAATATTAAATTGTGTGATACTTAAATATCTCAATTAGTTGATATAATTAATCCACCGTAATGAATTATATTTAATGAGTTAAAAGAAATAAATCAGGAAATATTCTAAGAAACATACCACGTCAACTTTATCATTAAGTGCAAAAATTTGATTTTTATATAATAGAATAAATAGAATAGATAGATATCTCATTATTCGTTATTTTAACTTATCTATTATACATTTTTTTAATATTTACCACTCAATATATTAAAATACAATTTATATATCTAGATAAGAATTACATAGATATTTAATTAAAAGAGCATTTAATTTTTTAAAATATAATAACAGTTTTAATTTCTTTGATTTTTCTTTTTACAATTTTTTGTGTATTTTTTTAAATAAAAGACAAGCCTATAGCAAAAATAGGAAGAGATTGTAGTATTTATTGAAGAGGGAAAAAATAAATATAATTAAAATTCATACATTTAAAATGTGTTTAAACTTTGAAAAATGAGATGAGACATGAGAACCCACAGACACTTAGCTTTAATGAATCTGTTTACACCATTCAACTCGGTATTTTTTAGCTTTCTATTTTCTTCTCTTCTATTTTATATGAATTTATCAATACCAAACATGCATCGTATAGAGTATTTTTTAACTCCATCCTAATCCATATATTATTTTTGCTAAACAAAATATAAAAGAAAAAAAAGACAGTAAATAAATTAAAGTTATGATTATTTAAAGAGACAGTAAATATATTAGTATTTTTGTATTTTAAATTAATTAAGATCTAAATGAAAGATAACATTAATTTAAAAAAGTTAAATTAAAATTAACTCAAACATTGATATTTAAATTATAAAAAAAAAATTGATTTTCATATTTTATAAAATATCATACTGGCGGTAATTGTAAATATGATGCTACTTAAAATTAAATAAAGTAACACAGATAAAACAAATTAAAAAATAAAAAATAACTTAATCTTGTATAAAATTTACCTATAAAATTCTGTACCGAAAAATGAATTTAATTTTAATATATTAATAACATAAAATATTTTATATAATCATTCAATTCAATTAGATTTATCTATTTAGGTCATTATTAAAAAATAAATTTAAGATACCAACATACAATTACTTTAAATTAAGCAACAATTATCAATACTATATAAGGAACACACTATTCCACTAAAAATGATTATTATAAGGAATAATTTTCTAATTTTCTATACTAATATTAGAAAGTTTATATAATACTATATAATAATATTATCATTATCAATACTATATGATATCAAAACAAAAAAAAATCACCGTGCTAATATAATATTATCAATATTATATAAATTATCTTTGTATTTATTTTTCTGTGCGTATATAATAATATTTAATTAACACATTAAGACATATATAATATTTTGTTAATACATATATAATATAAAATTATTTACAAATTATTATTAATTCGTATATAATGTATAATTAAATTTAATGAATTCAATTAGAATAAATAATAAATTATTTATTTTATTTCAGACTTTATAAATGAATAAATTAATTAACTAATATAACAAATTATAATTAATGTAGTAAAATTAATTAAGCAATATATATTATAATAAATTATATTAATATTTAAAATATCTAATCAAATCAATTAGTTGATATAATTAAGTCATGGTAATAAATTGTATTGAATGAGTTAAAATAATTAAATCGAAAAACACTCTCCGAAGCATGCCACATCAACTCCATCATTAAGTGCAGATATCCGATTTTTATATAATAGAATAGATGTTAATATCAATGTATATATCTAATGTTAATATTTATATCTGATTTAAGATGGATTACTCCTTGTCTTGTCGGTCTGAGATGTTCATGTATATATCTATTGAAACTGTCTGGCTGCTATTTTGTTCTAGGCTCACAGCGAATGGAATCAGGGTATTTATCAAGACATTACGATCGCCCAAAAAACACAATAAATCGAAATTAATACACTGCATGAACCGAAAAGTTGCATATATCAATATAGCAGAAAGCTAATTATAAAAAATGTTTCTATCAGTATTCAGTTTTAGAAACACCTGAACTCTCTGACATAGCACAATAAATTGACTATTCACTAAACAAAAAAAGTGACTATTGAATAAAGAATTTCACAAAAAGCTAATATCAAAAACAAAAAAAAAGTGACTATTTAATAAAGACTAACAAAAAGTCAGAAATCAACCCTCCTATAATATCAATGAACCGAAATTTGTTCATAGGTGAAAGGAAATTTATGTTAATAAGAACTCGTATAATCCTCTCCTAGATAATTCATATCTGGTGCATTGTAAAAGCTTGAACTTGGCTGAATCGTTGGTCCGCTGTCTAAAAGATTCAACTGCAAAAAAGTAAATAAATCGTATATTACCAAATGCCCAAATGAATGTTTGCCTAATCAAAAGCAAAGCAATTTTACCTCACTTAGAGCTGGTTTTTTCTTCTTCTTGGCATTAGAGATCTTTTTTTCCAGGTTTGATCCAAGCCTGTTCTTGGGCCGGCCTCTTGTTCTGACACGTGGCGGGTTTTGAAGGTCGTTCACATCGCTCAACGTCGCTTCTTCGTGGGATAACAAGCATTTTTCTTTGCTTCTCTCTTAATATTCTTACATCTCAACCATGACATTGTCAAATGCCCAGTGCAAAATTTCGGTCAGCTCCTCGGACTCTGATGCAAATTCGTATATATTGTGCAACCGAAATACTAAATCGTCGAATCTCTTGCTTCTCGGCTCCAGTAGAGGCTCGTCTTGGATGTGCTCGATATGTGTGTGCCTCCTCTTTATGTTCTTGCTCCTGCGCTCCAGTATGTATTACGGTGCTACGTTATCCACTTGCTCAAAGCTTAGAACGCTCAGAGAATGGCGGCACAATATGTCCCTTGACTCAAATAGCAAGCATTGGCACTTTACTTCTCGTGATACTACATCGTAGGTGACCAAAAACTTGTTGAATATTGAGTGGAGACTTTCTCTACGACTTCGTATGTTGTGAAACCTAGGGTGGAATGCATTGATATTGTGATGCAGTTCACCTTTTCCCTGAATTGTGCTTGAACTTTCTTGAACTTCTCGTGGGTATACACATGTTGAAGCTGCGCCTCTATTGCTGATTTTGTTGTGCATGGTATCACGGTGTGAAAATCTGCATCGTCAAATTCTCTCTCTCTCTCTCTTTCTTTGCTCCCTGCTTGCTAGGCAATTATCGTTTTGCTTCATGAATTGCCTCAGGGAGCTGTTGCGTGTGATGAACTTGTTGAAAAATACGTGCATGCTCTCACTCCTTTGTGTGCTTCTCATCCCGGCCCAGAAATGGTGATCCAGGTAAACTGGAATCCATATATGCCGATCCTCGTACAGCTCTACAGAATGAACCGAAGTAAATAGATGCACTAAACTACAATCTGTGCATGTTTTGACCCAAAAAGTAAAGGCATAAAAATAATTCGAATTAAAACCTCGGTTACCTGAGAGCCACTTGTTGCCTCCAAGACTGAACTTTGTGATGAAATCATTTCAATTTCTGTCGAATGCATCTTTTGTGAACGACTTCTAAACGACATGACTTATCTCTTGTTCGATTTCTTTGTGCAGCTTGTAGCCGTTTAGTTTGTTTGGGATCCTCTTTATGATGTGCTAGATGCACCAGCGGTGAATTATTGTTGGCATGCACATCTCAATGGCCCTTTGCATCGATGTGCATTGGTCAGTGAGAATGCCTTTTGGGGCCTTGGCTCCCATGCAACGGAGCCAACACTCAAATAGCCATTTGAATGATTGGATGTTCTCATTTTTCATCAGTGCGCATCCGAGATGTGTTAACTGACCGTGGTGATTCACGCCCATAAAAGAACCGAAAACCAGATTGTACCTACATAAATGCACACTCTCACAAATTGCTAAACTGAAATGTGTACATACTATGAACGTACAGACTTAATTTGGGTGAACTGAATACCTGTTTGTGTTGTACATAGTGTCAAATGAAACAACATCTCCAAAATACTCGCATGCCGCCCTGCTTCTTGCGTCGGCCTAGAATGCATGTTTGATGGAGTGATCACCTTCGAGGTTGAGCTCGAAAATAAATTTTGGTTCTTCTCTTTCATTCTTAATAGGTACTTCCCGAATTCTTTGGCGTCGTCTTATTCGGACACATTCCATACTTCCCGTGTGATGTAATTCTTCACATCTTTTTCTATAAAACTTAATTCACGGTGATTGCCGGCTACTGCTACGAATGATTGGTAAGTTTTGCTAGGTCTTGTAAGACCCAGAACTTTTAAAAAGTTCTTTTGTGAGCAAGTCTCAAATCATATAGTTATTTATAGCCTTAATTTCAGAAATTATTTCATTAAAGATAATTAAGGCAAGTTTTGATTTATTGGACTTGAGACGAGTTATGATTATTATCCAATTTTATAATTAATGGATTATTTTCTATATCTAAATTATAAAGTTACCAGTTATGAAATAATAAGGATTTTATATGATTTGGATTAGATAAGTAATATTTTAAATATTAATACTGCTATTTTGAAAAATGAAGAAATTAAGTATATTATTTCTTATTATTTAATTTGGGCATTTTATTGAAAATAATTGTAAAGTTGATGAACAAATAGTATTTTATACATTATTATTATTGGATTAGAATTTATTTCTAATTACTATATTATCCCTTTTTAAGTAAAATTACAAAAATGCCCCTAACCCTAATTTTCCATACAACACTTTTACCCATTTTTCCCTAACCTTCAGCCGCCGAAAACCCCACTCCAATTTGCTCTCTTCTCAGACCCAACAGCCGAGACACAAACCCTTCCCCTTCCTCAAATCAGTCGCAACAGTAATGGGAGAAAGGAACGAAGGAAAACGGATCCAAGGGAGAGGGGGCGGAGCTGTGCTCAGAAGAGAGCGTCGCGCCTCACCGCCGCCGCTGTGCCTTGCCATCGTGGCCTAACAGTGTCATCGTTGACCCGTGAAGCTGCTGCCACAGTCCATCGTGGCCGCTGCAAGCTCGTCGCGTCACGTCGCCATGGAGTTCGCCGTCAGGTCCAAGTCGAGGAAAGAGGGAGACGCACGAAGAGAAGCTTGTGACTAGCCTCGTCGCCGCCACTGCTTCCATGTCTTCTAACGGCGCCGCCATCGCCGTCGTGGATCGCGACCAGAGGGGAGCGCGAGACCAAGAGAAAGGGAGTGAGACGTAGAGACGGCGTCGCGCGGAGAGGGACTCGCCGCTGCTGTCGCACACCGCCGTGTGCCGTCACTGCTATCTGAACAGTCGCCGTCGCCCTGGGGTGTAGTCTGCCGCTGTCCTGAAACACCATCGGAGTCCGACAGCACCGCTGCCAAAGTTCTGAGGCCACCGGAACCACCGCCGGAGCTTCTGGCTACTTCTGCCGTCGCCAGAAAAGTT
The DNA here is from genome assembly GCF_014773155.1 of Arachis stenosperma. NCBI lineage: Eukaryota > Viridiplantae > Streptophyta > Magnoliopsida > Fabales > Fabaceae > Arachis > Arachis stenosperma. The sequence goes on from NC_080378.1 coordinate 11,414,906, forward strand.
TCAGGTAAGGGTTTTATTTAAGGTTTCTACCTTTTTGGTTTTTGAGATGGTTTTGATGTTGTGCGGTTTTTCTAGTTGATCCACCAAAGTTTCTGGCCGTCGCTGGAGCTGTTGCTGCCGCCGGTTCGAAATCGCAGCTACTTCGTGTTGAAATTCCGGTAAGAGATTATATTTTGAAAGCCCTACGTTAGTGTCTCGTACGTGTATTAAAGCCTATATGTTATTAATGTTCCTAGAGTTTAGTAACTGGGGTTGCTTGTTGTAAATTAGAGCTGATTATGCTGCTGAAAATATGTGTGGGGTTGTGCTTTAAAGCTGCCTTTGATTTCGAGTTGAGGCGGAAAGGACTCTGTGAGACGTTTGGGTTATGGAATTTGCGTTTTGAGGTAGGGGCGCTTTCCAAAAACTATATTTTATGTATTGGAATTATTACATATGGATACTGATGTGAGATATTGTGTATTTGGTGATTGTATCTGCCTTATGTATTATTTGATTGACTCGAATGATTATGGATGTTGGTTTGGTTGAATTGTTGTGCGGCTTTGTGAAATGTAATGTTTTGAAGTTGATTCTTTAAAGATTTGAAATCTGAGTTTAATCCATTGAGGATTGATTTGAATTGAGTTAATTATTTTGATGATGTGAAAAGTCGAATGCACTTTTGAATTCAGCCTGGTTTATTTTAATTGACTTGGTTTTGGACAAGTGATTTGTTATTGATCCGTCTCTTTCAAGCATTGGAAATGAGTTAAATCAGCTGATATTGATTTGATTTTGAAACGGTTTCCTTGAGATATGCCAATGAGGCGACTGTTGGATTTAGCTTGAAATTGAATTGATTTTTGGATTCTGGACTGTTGAAAGGGATTGAGGAACGGTTTAGTTGGGACCCGAACTGGGTGGCAAAGTCCAAGTTTTAGGGGAGATACTGCCGAAATTTCTATAAAATCTGAGGCTTTATTTGAAATGTTATTTGGGAAATTTTGAGTTTAATGCCTTTCCTATTTACTCGGAGGATTGTGAATTCTTTGCTTAGAACGATTATGAAAGCGATGAAGCTATGCTTTGAAAGAATTATTGAAAAAGGAGAATCATGATTTCTCCTTGTTTTCCAAAAAGAATAGTATGTTTTTGGGTACAAGTTATTTGGAAGAGAATTTTGCCTTGGGGCTATTTTAAAAGGTAAAACGGGTTTATGTTTTTCTCTATTAAACATAAAGAGTGTCCATCGAAAGAGTTTTCATGATTTTAAAAGGAATAGGATTTCGATTGATGAACCTCATTATTTTGACGTTTTGAATAAGATTCAGAGTACCCTTTGAACTCTAGTTTAACACAAAAAAATGATTCTCTTAGCAATTTGAAACACTTTAGATTTAATTATGGAATTGAAGCCGGTTTTGTTTAAGTAAAGGAAATGGCTTTGAAAAGAGTAATTGATTACATGACTCGGTTTGGCTTAGATCCTATTTTATTACTCAATTCAGAAAGCCAATGTTTTAATGATTTTAAATGAATTTGGCGGAATGAGTTATGTTATTCTCCCCTAAAGACTTGAGACTCTGCCGAGAAAATTTTGTTATTAAATCCCCTTGCTGGACGGATGATTTTGAATGTTTCAAAATAAATCTTTAACTTGCCATGATTATGGAAGTTGTGGAAAGAGGATGCCGAGAGTGGCATTATTTTTAAAAGGGGAACTTACTTTGAGTAAAAGTGGCTTATGAGCCTGAGATGATTTGAGAAACGATATTTCTAAAGCCAAGGCTGAAAAGAGTTGAAACTTGATTTCAAAGTGAAATGGCTTGAGAAAAGTGATTTATGGCTTAAATGCCGGTTCTATGAATTTGATGATGTTGAACGATGGAAGTGCTATTTTGTTATCGGCCGGAATGGCTGTGTATGATTATGAATATTGGCTGGTTCTGAATTGAACCATGAGCCAGAATGGCTGTGTATGATATTGATTTATGGCTGATTGCCAAATGAGTTATGGGCCATATGGTTGACTATGAATTATGAATTTAAGCCAAATGGCTGAGATGGATGTTGATTCATGGTTGGGACTGAATGAATATATGCTTGAGATACCTGGGTAGTAGCAAGGATTATGGTTCGTCCCACTTGCTCCAGGTAAGAGACTGTGATGCCTGGGTAGTAGCGGTAGTTGTGGTAATTCCACTCGCTCCAGGTTGAGCTTTGAAACACCCACCTGGGTAGTAGCCGCAGTAGTGGTTATTCCACTGACTCTAGGTTGAGCGGGTAGTAGCAATGGGGTTGTAGCTCAAACCTACTTGCTCCGCGAGGGGTGTTTCTGTCCATGGTTAGTTACCAGGACGTGTCGGGTTGGCTATATAACCGATAGATGATATCATCAGCCACTAGGGACAGGCATGCATCATATGCATTTATGTGACATTGTTTGGGTGTGCATATTGTACTTGGTTTGCCTATGTGATTAACTGCTAATAGTTCTACTTGCAATAATTATTTGTTTGTGCTTGCATCTTCTTATTTGTGTTTGCTACTGGGTTTCTGTTGGACTGTAGTGATTGGTTGATGGTTAGATTCTTTGGGCCTAGGGCCGTGGTTGGAATGAGATGAACCGATGGTTGATTTCGGTTTGTATTTTTGGTTTGGAATAAGATATGAAAGGCTATTTTGTTTCAGCATAGATAAATTGTTTTGAAAGGCTTTTGAGTTTTTGAGAATTGAATGGTTCCTCTTTCAGAAAAGATTTTCGACTTTACTTTTATTGTAAACTGTTGTTTTGAAAAGAGGCATAAGACGGTTATTAATCACTGGTACGGTTTATCTTCACGTATCCTATTACAGTAATTCCCAAAAACCCTCTACTGAGAACCCTTTTGAGGATGATGTTCTCACCCCTTACATTTTTCCCCTTTCAGGATATGGGCGCAGAAGTTACGAAGGGTTTATTTAGTTGTTGTTGAAATGCTCTGTATTGCTTTAGATTATTATTTACTGTATCCTCGCCTTTATCTCGATATATTCTGTAAGAGGGATAGGAATTGTATTGGATAATGCTTGTAATATTATTTATATATATGTATGTATATATATGGATGTACTCCTTATGCGTTTCTGTAAGTTGTATGGTATGTATGGATGTTTGTTGTATAGCAAAAGTATTTTTTTTTAGCGATATTACGGTTTAAAGTTTTAAATAGGCTCATATTTTAGTATTAAATAGTATAACTATCGTCGTAATGTCTGAGCTATCAGAGTTGTGCAGCCGGAAGCGTGAGCTTTGGTAGTTAGGGTGTTACAGGTCTAATTCTGGCTTTCTTGTTGGTTTCAATGGTGCGACGCACAAACATGCTTTGCTCCCTGTGTTATTTGAGCATCTCTGCCCGGTCTGGACAGCAGGGGTGTGAGTGATTCAAAACAACTTTCGAAATTGTCCAAAGACCCACGTCCTTCGATATGTGTACGTATATCCTAGCTGGACAATTTATGTCGGCTAAGGAATTTGTCTTCAGAGTAAGAGATATCTTGGATTTCCACCTCCCCTCTCTGCTGCATACAATTAGTTGATTCTTAATCTTGTTTCCGTCCCGAGTCGTGTTCCTTATTTTGGTAGAAAAACTGGCAAGTTTGGAATAATTTTTGTAGAACTTTTCGGCTTCTTCTAATGTCTTGAAAATTATCCCGACCTTTGGCACAAATTGTTCATCCACAACACACCTGGTTTGCAAAATGAACCGAACATGTTGTTATGGTGAAACAACAATATAAAACTAGATGAATAACACATCATCCATTATATAAATTCAAATTCAAATAGCTTTGTGCATAATGAACTGAAAACGTCATTATGGTGAAACAATTCTATAGTACTGAGTAAACAAAACATAATCCATTATATAAAATCAAATTCAAACAGCTTTCTGCATAATGAACTGAAACATGTACTCATGGTGAAACACTTGTATAGTAGTGAGTGAATAAAACATAATCCATTATATAAAATTAAATTTGAAACACCTCTGTCTACAATTTAGATATTATCAATTCAATTCAGATTCAAAACACCTCCATCCATTCAATTCAATTCAAATAAAATTAGCAATTGCATTCCATTGAATTCGATTCAAAATTGAATAATCTAAACTTCATCAGCTTGATTCATTTTAGAAGAATAATCCAAATCACTCTCATTCAACTGATTTGAAGTTGATTCATTCATTGTTTCAATTCAGATGTCCAGATCGAAGAAGAAGAAGAAGAAGAAGAAGAAGAAGAAGAAGAACGAAGTCAATCCAGATCCATAACGAAGAACGCGAGTAGAAAAGAAGAAGAAGAACAAGAAAGAAAATGTGAGCAGAGGAGGACGACGTAGCCAATAACGCGAGCAGAAGAAGAAGAAGAAGAAGAAGAAGAAGAAGAAAGAAAGAAAGAAAGAAAGAAAGAAAGAAAGAAAGAAAGAAAGAAAGAAAACGCAAGCAGAAAAGAAGGTTTAGGTTGTAGCAGCAGGTTTACGTTGAGCAAAGGTCATAGAAGGTTTACGTTATATGTAGCACGTGAATCACAAACAATTAGGAGATTGGAGGAGGCGCGTATAGCAAAAAAAACTTGGATAACATCCATGTATTTTTTACATGAATGTGGAACATTATTGTAACGAAATACCATCTAAGATGGGCACGCGATTTAGTGCTCCAAAGATAAATAGAGTTTTAAAACTCCCTGTGTAAAAAAAAAAGTGAAAGTTTGCATTTAAAATTTTAAAAACTCTTAAATGCGAAGAAAGAGAAATTTTTTTATTCGTTTTTGTTTTATTTTGGGCTAGATCCAATAGTGTTTTAATATTGGGTCATCAAAAAAAGATTTTGTATCGCAAATCCATTTTAAGTTGGAATTAATATTTTTAATTTAAAACTGTAGTTTTTATTTTAAAATTGATGTTGAACTATTATAATAAAAACATAAAAGCTAAAAAAACTAATAAAATAAGAATATCTTTTTATAGTTAATTTTAAAAAATTAAAATATAATTTAAAATTAAGATTATTTAATTTGTATAAAAAATATGATTTAATTTTAAAAAGTAACATATTTTTAGTTAATTTTTAAAATACACAAATGTCCTTTTAAAATCAAAAAGTTGTTTGATTGTTTAAATCAAAAAATTTATATTTGAATTTAGAATAACAAAATTATCACTTTTGAGGATTAATTTTAAAATATATATTTAAAGATTAATTAAGAAGTCAAAGAAATCTTTTTAATATTATGTGTTTAAAAGGCATTTAAAATATCTTATTTAGGATATATGTTGAAAAGACCAAAATGCTTTTTCAATATAAGTGTTATTTAATGGAAAGTACTTTTTTCGTCCCTAAGGTCTTGGGTCAAAATCAAAATCGTCTCTGACTTTTTTTTCTTATTAAAATCATCTTCAACGTTAAAAAATCGTTCTTTTGTCCAGAAATAACATTTTTTATACGATTTTACCCTTACATAAAAATTAAAAAATAAAGCTTCAAAAGAAGGGGTTCCACCAGCCACCAGATCCGTCCCCCTTTCCACGCCATACTCTCTCACTTCCTTCAGAAGCCGCAGCCTTTTCTTTAGCTGTGGCACCCACGCTCCGGTTACCTTCCACGCCACGACCATGACGTAGGTTCCAGCTCCGCCACAGGTTCCAGTTCTGTCGCAATTTCGATAGGGAGAACCGGCCAGAGCAGAAAACGAAGAAGCTCACGAATCTGCAGAATGAGGCGGAGGCGAAGAAGAAAGAGGTGCTGGTAGAGCTGAAGCGAGTGGTGAAGGACCTGCAGCAAGGAGAGGACTTGGCGATTTATAATTTTCTGGGTGTTTTCGTACTCTCACAATGGTGGAAAACGGCATCACCAACCCTCTACTCCCTCTATCATCTTCCTCTAACCACATAATCCTCAACCTCTCCGAATCCCAATTTTCCCAATCGTTCCTCTTGCTTCAATCGTTTCATCTTCGTTCCTCCTCTTTTCATTCTTCCTTTTTTTAGAATCATAAATATTATTTTTTTATTCTTTTTAATTTTTGTGGTTGCTGATTTTGGATCTGAAGTTGCCATTGATAATTGTTGAATTGTGTTAAATCTAAAATTTTTAGTAATTTATTTTGTAGATATTGCTGTTAATTTATTTTTTAGTTATTGTTGCCGGTGAATTTACTATTGTTGAATTTACTAAATTTAGTTGTTGCTGAAGAAGAGAAGAAGAATTAGGATTTTTTGTTTAAGATAAAAGGTTTTGAGAATCGGTATACCAATGCGCTTGTTATGAAGAATTTGTGCAAGCATGGGAGGTTGAATGAAGCTGAAGATCTTTGTTTGGCTTTGTGGATGGTGGCAAGGAACTCCATGTTAGGTTGATTAGGGAGTTTAGGGATTCAAGTTGCTAGGTTGGGATTATGCTTACGTAGTTTGGATAAGGGACTTTGTGTAGGGTGGTAGGTTGGATGAGGCCTTGGAATTTTTAAGATAGAAGAAGAAAGATGAAGGGTACAGTTCTAGTTTGCTCTTTTATATTAAAGAGAGGTTTTTTTATTTTTATTTAAGGATAAAATTGTTCACAAAATATTGTTTATGAATAAAGGGACGGTTTTTTAACGTTTTGTAATATTGGGAATGATTTTAATAAAAAAAAAGTTTGGGACGATTTTAATTTTGGTCCAAAACTTTAGACACTAAAAAAGTACTTAACCCTTAATGGAATTAAGATGTTCAAAATTAAATTTTGATTTTAAATAACTAAAATATAACATTTTAATAAAGATGTTAAAATAAGTCAAAACAAATTGTTAAAAGATAAAACGGATTAAGATTTAATGCTCCCCAAACTAAAAAAATTTAGTAAATCACATCGGCAAATTTGTGAGATTTTATCGAGATTGAACGAGACGAACTAGTCACCAAATCAATATTTTGTTTTAAAAAATACTGATGATATATACACACAAATAAAATTATGTATATACACACAAATAAAATTATGATTTACGAACACGCGCCTTTCTCTTTTTTTTTTTTCATTGTTTGTTTCATTTATTTTATTTTCTATTTTTTATTAATCTTTTTAACAAATAATTATAATAAAAATAGCGTTGTCAAACAGTCCAACGTAACCGGTTTAGACCCGATTAATTATAAAAAAGATTTAGTTAACTTATTAATTCTTTTAATTTTATTATATTTTTAATAAAATCAATATAATTTACAAAATTTATGATTGGAGTTTTATATTAATGAAAAATATGTAATTAAATTTTTAATAATTATTTTTCTAAAAAATTATAAAATAGGAATGTTTATTTTTAGAATATTTTATAATGTGTTTTATGACGACTTAAGAATAATTATAATTGGTGAGAATATGAATTACGAATAATTATAAAGAGAAATTTCTCTAATATTAAAATTCTAATTTTATCATATTATATATATATATATATATAATGGGTGAGTACGAATGAAATACTTTTTTTTCGTTGATTACTTATATAGTTTTATTCATGTCTTATAAATAATATAAAAATTTAGAATTACGAAGTGTATACTAAAATTAATCATTAATATAAAATATATATTAAAATATAAATATATATAAAAAATAAATTAAACTAAACATGTATTTATATACAAATATATTAGTAACTAATTTTATTTATTTTAGTAACTGATTTTAATGTTCAAATAACATTTTTAAAAAAATTAACATATTTTGAGGATATTCTCCTGTTATTACGTTATATATACATGAGTATTCAATTGTTTTTTTTAATCATATGAAAAATTAGTAAGCACTTTTTTTTAATAAAATAAATCATATATACTAAAAAACTAACAAGATTGAAATTTTCTTTTTTTTTTTAAAAGTAAAATTTTTCTAAATGTTACTTTTTTAATTATGCAGTCAACTTAGAGAATATATTTATTAGATTTCGAATTCTATGTTAATTTTTGTAAATGTTAGTTTTTTTTATTTCCAGCCCAGTTTTTCTTTTTTATTTCTGATTTGTTGGACAAAACGGAAACCCAAGTGCCCAAACGAAAGAAACAGCTATGGCTTCCGCATCTCTCTTCTTCTTCCTTCCATTAAGTAACGTTTGCATTTTTATTTGTATTTTTTATTTAAACTTTGTTCCGTTTCATAGACTGCATCTCTAACAATTTCCCTTTAAGCCCAACCGACAACACCACCTTCTTCTCCGGGGATACTTCAAAACTTCAGTCGTTGCTGCTGCGCTCTTTTAAGAGAAATTGCCAAATTCAAAAATAAAATAAATATAAAACGAGCAAATGGGTATTACAATACAAAAATTTTAATTTAACGATATTTAAAAATAAAAAAAGCAGCTAGACAATTAAAAAACTATTACATTTTATTTAAATAAAAGAAGGTAAAATTCAAATTTTTGCAGTGAATCAAAAACAAGAGAAAACCATGGAGAATAGTGTTTACTTGTAGTAGTAACACGAGGAAGACGAAACCACCTGTGGCAGGGATAATAACAGAGGTTGGAAGAGGAACGGACGCTAGTTCATCAGGTCTATGAGATGCAAAACGACAGATATGAAATCCAAATTCAAACCTACGATGGTGAGAAGACAATCAGAGGTGTCTTGTCGAAATTATAGACGACCATGGAAGTATCACGACCGGAGAGGAAAGAGCGCCAGATATTGTAGTGGCACAGCAGTGATCAGGGACTGGCGGTGTTCTGGAGGAGTTGCGTGCAGTGACTGACGGCGGCTTAAAACTCCTGGTAGGGCGGCAGGGTGGTGGAACCATGACGTTATTGGGGAGGCAGTCCTGCTTTCTGGTTCAACATCGTGATCGAAGGAGAGGGTAATTCACCCGGTCCAAATTTTTTATTGGATTTTTTCTCTTGGGTTTTGTTCATATCCAAAAAAAATTAAAATAAAAGAATTTTAATTATAATATCAATAATATGAAGGAGTTTTAAAATTTTAAATAATACAGAAGTATTGTAACATACTAACATTTCTAAGATGTTGTATCAACGTACTTTATAATATCTACTTAATATACTAAAATTGAATTTTTTCCTAACTAATAAAGGTGAGGTGTCACTTTCTCGTGAACTCATTTTCCCTCCAAAATGAATACATTTAATGAATAATGTACGTTGTTAACCCATTTATATTGATAATAATAATAATTTTATTAGGATAAATATCAAATTCTATTCCTAATATAAAAATATAAAATTTAATTCCTTCGTTTACCAATTACTCTTTCATTTGATAGCTTTTACAACAATTCTTTTTCTTTTTACGAGACGTCATTGCAAGAAGACAACTATCGTAAACACAAACTCCACACTCTCCAACTTTCGTGCTCATTATTCGGAGCTATATAAGATATGTTATCTATGAAGTATTTATAGACCATGGTGTTATTATGTATGCATAAATAAAAAATGTTTCGTATTTAAATTTAAGTCATTTACCTGTTTGTGGTATATTGTAGTGTGAAATTACTTTCAATATGTGTTGTGTAATGATATTATGTTCTAATTTAAGCTTTTACTTTAGAACTGTATTCTAATTATAATTTAACTATTAAAAAGCAATAAAAAAAATTCCTTTTATTTTTTATTTATTAATTTTTAATTTATTATAATTAATTTCACAACATTTATTATACGTTATTTATTTTACAAATTAATACAATCAATTAATTGTTATTAATTATCGATAATTAATTTTAATTCATATAACTCACTTCGCTATACTTTCTAAATAAATAATTAAAAATGCACGTCTCAATTTTTTGTTAAAGTAGAATAAAATAAAATACATAAATTGGGTAGATATAAATCTAAAAATTATAAAATTTATTAACAACTCAAATAAATTAGTACCATAAAACTAAATTTAATGTCTATTTTAAAAATAATTACTGACCTTTTATTCTTTTAATTATTAATAATTTAAATAAAGTAATACCCTATAATTTATTTTGTTATCTATTTTAAATAGTTACTAACATTCTATTTTTCTAATTATTTGCTTGTCTTATTTATCATTTATGCTTTCAATCAACTATATTAATAAATAAATAAACTAAATTAATTAACTCGATTATACTTGGACTATTCAACAATTCAACGTAATCTTTTTAATTTGGGATTAACTACTAACGATAGAAAATAAAAAATTTAGAGTAATTCAATATTATGGACATTAATTATTATTGTGAAATAACCTAAAATCATAATGTAATTTATTTTTAAAGAAATAATAAAGTATTATTGTTAATTATGAAATAACCTAAAATTATAATGCATTTTATTTTTAAAGAAATAATCATCCATTAATATCTGTAAATAAAAACTATCGTCAAAATGCTTTGATTAAAAATATGAAGGGTTAATTACTATTCATTATTAATATTATATCGACTATATCAAAAAATAAAAATATAATTTTTCACATTTACACCATTAGAAGAATTACCATCATGAGTAACACTTTGTCAGAAAAAAAGAATAAAATTACATACATAGTGAATTTAAAAATAAATATCGTTAAGTAATTATGCTTTTTTTAATAAATAGTAAAAAATTAAATATCATAAACTATATTCTTTCAATACAATTTATAAATATTAATAATAAAAATAGTCTCACTAATAATATAAATGATCAATACAATAATTATATAAAAAAATAACTAATTACATAATTGCATAATTTTCAATATCCTATATAGTTGAATCTAATGGACAAATAAAAAATATCTATATGATAATATCCTAATATTTTAGCATACTATAAATCATATCATAAATTTATATATCATATTATAATTTTAAGTCAATTCCTTAAACACATTATAATATAAACCATCTAAAAAGATACACCAAATTAATGAATATCACATAGGTCATAACATACACTCTAAATTATTACGATATTTCAAATAATTAAAAAGAACATCAATACAGAGAAATCAATGAATATAACTAAAATAAAGAGCAACAAAGAGACACACAAAAAAAATAATAAAGAAAATCAATAAAAGTATTAACATATAAACTACATACACAAATAATGTATATATTAATTGTGAATTATAAAAAAAAGACATATATATATATATATATATATATATATATATATATGAATTGAAGCACACAGGACAAAATAGAATATTACAAAACAAAATTATAGTAAGATTATTTAAAAATAATGTAAAGATGACACATCTTTTTTATTAATCAGATGCTAAAAGAAAAAAAGTATGTGCCTAATAATAATAAATTAAAATAAACAAAAATGTTAAAAAATAAAAAAATAAATGTATAAATAAAAATAAAAAAACAAAAATCTATCTCTCATGCCTCCGTTTTCCCTCCAAAATGAATAAATTTTTTTTTCTATTCTAAATTATTTTATTGTAATTATATTATAATTAATACTAAATGAATAATATATAATTATACTAATTTAGCAACATATCTTCATTATAATTATATCAAATCAATATTTAATGCACTATTAAACTACTTATCAATTATCAATTAAAAATACTTTTAATAATTTTAATGATAATAATAATATCAATAATAGTAATAATAATAATAAAAAATCTTTGTTACCCGATTCACCTATATCAAATAATTTTTCTAAATTATTTTATAAAAAATATCTTTAATATAATTATATTGTAATTAATATTTAATGAATAATATATAATTATACTAATTTAGAAATATATCTTCATTATAATTGTATCAAATCAAAATTTAATGCATTATTAAAAAATTACCTTAATAATAGGTAATTTACATATTTATTTTTATTTTACTAAAGTCTATATAGTGTTTTTCTGTGGTATATGAATCTAAATTTGAGAACATATATTTTATTAGTGGCAAGTTGTTAACCCATTTATATTGATAATAATAATAATAACTTTATTAGAATAAATATCAAATTCTATTCCTAATATAAAAATATAAAATTTAATTCCTTCCATCTTCATTTTACCACTATAAAAGACCATGTATACTAGAAGAAAATATCATTCGTTTACCAATAAATCTTTCATTTGATAGCTTTTACAACAATTCTTTTTCTTCCTATGAGGCGTCGTTGCAAGAAGGCAACTATCGTGGAAACAAACTACCACACTCTCCAACTTTCGTGCTCATCATTCGGAGCTATATAAGATATGTTATCTATGAAGTATTTATAGACCATGGTGTTATCATGTATGCATAAATAAAAAATGTTTCGTATTTAAATTTAAGTCATTTACCTGTTTTTAGTATATTGTAGTGTGAAATTACTTTCAATATGTGTTGTGTAACGATATTATTATGTTCTAATTTAAACTTTTACTTTAGAACTGTATTATGATTTTATCTCATCATTTTTTCTTAGATATCAAGTTGACGTATTTTTATTTATTATTATTATTGAAACAGATGTGATATGAAATGTACCAAAAAAAAAACTCTCACATTCAATTTATTTTATTGTAGTCTTCTATCTATTCTATTTATTTTTATTTTCTTCTTATTCATTTTATTTTCTTTTTAAATGTTATATAATTTATTATAATTTATATCAATCTATCTACTTAATATACTAAAACTGAATTTTTTCCCAACTTATGATGGTGAGGTGTCATTTTCTCGTGAATTCATTTTTCCTCCAAAATGATTGCACTATTTCTCTCTTTCAAATTTATTTTTAAAAATTATCTTTAATTGATATAATTGTATTATAATTAATATTTAATCAATGATACATAATTATACTAATTTAAAATAATCTCTTTATTATAATTATACTAATCTCTTTTAAATTTATTTTAGAAAATTATCTTAATTATAATTATATAACAATATTATACTTAGTATTTAATGAATAATTCATAATTATACTAATTTAGAAAAATATCTCTACTATAATTATATAAAATCAATAATTAATGCATTATTAACCTAATTATCAATCAGAAATATTTTTAACTATTTTAATTATATTGATATAATTCTATTTTTTATTCATTATCCTAAAATTTTATTAGTGACAAGTTATTATCTTAATGGTGACCTATACAATAATAATAATAATAATAATAATAATAATAATAATAATAATAATAATAATAATAATAATAATAATAATAATAAATAGAAACTAATATTTTAGAAAAATATAAATTGGTTATTAATAATGATAATTATATGATTAATTTTTAGTAATCATTAAATATATTTAATATAAATAACTAAGTTTAATTAGTTAACAAATGAAAGGAAATATTATTGCACGATTGTAGAAGTAACAATAAATATATATATATAACTAATTTAATATTAATGATAATTCAATATATATATATATATATATATTAATAACCAATTTAATATTAATAACGATAATTATCGTTATTATTCAATAATAATAATAATAATAATAATCTTTTCTTTAATTAAAACACTCATCTAATTGAATTAATATAAATATTTAATGAAAATAAAGGATGAATTTTTTGGTTTGAAGGATAATACAATCGAATATTCTTGAAAATTTTAAAGTTGTGAGTATATATTCTTTCTATATTAATATACGCATGTATATTACCTCCTTTTTTCCATAAATGGAAAATAACATTTACCCGTTAAATTTGTTAGTTGCCCAATCGATTCATCTTATTTATTGTGATTGAGATTGATATATAAACAAAGATTTTTTTTTTTCTTCCATTAATTTTAGTAAAGAAATCCATGACGTAAAATAAAATAAAATAAAGTCAGTATCTACTTTTTTTCTCAATATTTTTTATATTTACGGTAAATATTAAATATAGAAAAGAAAAAAAATAATATTAATTATTATCACTTTTATTTATTTACATTCATAATTAAATTTAATATAATTATAGTAAGTCTCTATAATTATAACAATTTATATCTGTTACATATATAGCAATTATATTATATATAATTATATATCTCCTCTTTTATATATACTTAGCAAGTATTTCTATTTATATAATCTACTTAATATATTAAAATTAGGTTTTTTCTCAACTAATGAGAGTGAGGTATGAATATCCCATGAATTCATTTTTCTTCCAAAATGAATGCATTTAATGAATAATGCATAATTATACTAATTTAGGAAAATATCTTTATTATAATTATATAAAATCCATATTTAATACATTATTAAACTACTTATCAATTATCAATCAAAAATATTTTTAATAATAATAATAATAATAATAATAATAATAATAATAATAATAATAATAATAATAATAATATACTTCTACTTAATATACTAAAATTGTATTTTTTTCTAATTAATTGAAGTGATGTGTCAATTTTTCATAAATTTATTTTTCTTCTAAAATGAAAGCACTATTCTCTCTTCTAAATTTATTTTAGAAAAATATCTTTATTATATTTATATTACAATTAACATTTAATGAATAATGTATGATTATACTAATTTAGGAAAATATATTTATTATAATTATATAAAATTAATATTTAATGCATTATCAACTAATGAAAGCGAGGTGTCAATTTTTAATGAATTTATTTTCTCTCCAAAATAAAAGTACTATTCTCTCTTCTAAATTTATTTTACTATTCTCTCTTCTTAATTAATGGAATCAAATCATATTTTTATAACATATATAAGAATGTATATTTTTATTATATAAAAATTGAATTTCTGTACTTCATGATGGGCGTGGATACTTCTTAGCGTGTTTCTTAATTTATTTTTTATAACTCATTGAATACAATTTATTACAGCAAATTAATTATATCAACTAATTGATTTGATTAGGTATTTAAATATCACACGATTTATTATAATTTATATCAATCAAATAATTGTAATTTATTATATCAATTATTTTAATTTATTAATTTATAAGGTACATAATAACATAAATGATTTGTTACTTATACTGATTAAATACAATAAATACATATTAATTTAGTTAAAAAAATCATTGTCTCTTATATTTTCTATTTATTTTTTTTAATTCATTAAATCCAATTAATTATAATAAATTAATTATATCAACTAATTAATTCAATCAATTATTTTTTAATTTATTTTTTGAATTCAATAAATCAAATAAAATTAATTATACTAATTATTTGTATCGACTAATTGATTTGGTTAATTCTTAAAAATATTTTTATTTAATTTATTTTATTTATTTAAATATAGCTAATTAGTTATTTAATTTTATTAGGATAAATATCAAATTCTATTTCCAATATAAAAATACAAAATTTTATTCCTTCTGTTTTTATTTTACCACTATAAAAATACTAGAAGAAAATATTATTCATTTACCAATTACTCTTTCGTTGGGTAGCTTTTACAACAATTCTTTTTCTTTCTATGAGGCGTCGTCACAAGGCAACTATCATGGACACAAATTAGCACACACTCTTCAACTCATGTGCTCATCATTCAGAGCAATATATGATATGTTATCCACTAAGCATTTATAGACCATGGTGTTATTATGTATACATAAATAAAAAAAATTCCGTAAAAAATCCGTAATTAAGCTTAAGTTATTTACCTATTTGTGTGGTATATTGTAGTGTGAAATTACTTTTAATTTGTGTTGTGCAATGATATTATGGTTTAATTTAAGCTTTTATTTTAGAATTGTGTTATGATTTTATCTCATCATTTTCTCTTAGATATTAAGTTGATGTATTTTTATTTATTATTGAAGTGGATGTGATATAAAATTTGTAAAAAGAAAAAAAAAAACTCACATTCAGTTTATTTTATTGTAGTCTTCTATTCTTCTATTTCTTTTTTATTTTTTGTATTCATTTTATTTTTTTAATATCATATAATTTATTATAATTTATACCAATTAATTAATTATAATTCATTATATCAGTTAGTTTAATTAATTATTTTATAATATACATGATAAAATAGATTATTTGTTATTTATACGTTTATTTTTCTAAAATCTAAATCTGAATAATTATATTTTTAGTTTTTGTTACAAACAAAATATTATTAATAATAAATAATAATTAACCACTCATACTTTTGATCAAAGTATTTGGATAATTTTTATATTTATTAATATTAATTATTGATTATTTTTTCATAAATAAATTATATTATAATTTTATGTTAGTTCATAATTGATTAATGATTAATGTTTATGAAACTATGTTACTCTAAATTTTATATTTTATAAATATTTTATTTAAATATAATTTTTTTAACATAAAAATATATTATTTTTAATAATATCATAATTTTAAATTTTTTAATTATTCTAAATGAATATTTTATCAAATATTAATTAAAGTCATTCTTCTATTTGCTTTTACTAATTTATTATCTAACTATTATATAAAATTAAAACCGTATTAATGAATTTAATATTAAAATTAATTTGGCTTTTTATTATTTAGAGTGTTTTTCAATCAATAATTTTATACTCTTTATTTTTTTTTAGTTTCATTTTGAATTTTAATTTAGTACACAAAGATAGTGGAATTCTATTGATACTGAAATAAAGTTACAAAAGGGTCCATATGGTAGAAAAAGTAAAATAATGTGATACCCACATTGCAACATCTAAATAAAACAACTTAGAATCTAAAAGGTTTATCTTTCTCTTTCTCGCCGTCTATTATATTATCTATTCTATCTATTCTATTATATAAAAATCGAATTTTTACCTTTAATGATAGAATCAACATAGCATGCTTCTACTTTATTTTGTTTAACTCATTAAAGACAATTCATTATGATGAATTAATTATATCAACTAATTGATTTGAATAGATATTTAAGTATCACACAATTTAAAATTAGATATATTAATTATTTGATTTAATTTTTATGATATATAAATTTAAAAAATAAATTAAAATAAGATAATTTATTATTTATTTAAATTGAATACAACAAATATAAATTAATTTAGTTAAAAATTTACTATTTTCTAATCTTCTATACATAAAAATGACAAAACAAAATTATAAAAATAATATTTTTATCACTTTTGCTATTTTAATTTTATTTTTTTGTTTTTTTATGTATAATTTTATTTTATATTAACTTTGTTTATTTATTAATAAAATATACTCATATTAATTCTATCATATAATAATATATTTTTCTCCTATATTAATCGAAGAATTTTAATAGTTATCAACTACATCTAATAGAATAACTAAGAAGTGAGAACTACGAGAAGTTAAACTTAGGTTCAAAATGTTGAAACAAAGAAAAGAAAACGTTGGATATATGATTAGAGAAAAATGTATAATAATGACAAAATATACTAAAACTGGATTTTTTCTCCAACTAATAAAAGTAAGGTGTTAATTTTTCATGAATTCATTTTTTCTCTAAAATAAAATCATTATTTTCTTTTCTAAATTTATTTTAGAAAAATATATTTATTATAATTATATTACAATTAACATTTAACGAATAATGCATGATTATACTAAATTAGAGAAATATTTTTATTATAATTATATAAAATCAATATTTAATACATTATCAACTAATAAAAGTGAGGTACAATTCCTCAAGAATTCATTTTTCCTCCAAAATGAAAGCACTATTCTCTCTTCTAAATTATTTTAGAAAAAATATCTTTATTATAATTTTATTACAATATTACAATTAGCATTTAATGAATAATACATAATTATAATAATTTAAAAAAATAAAGTCCAGTAATTTATCTTCCGACTGCACACGTGTGTAGAATAACTTTTAAGAAGGAGTTATGTATAGTAAATACGGTCGATGATTGTAAAACTGTATGCTAACATTGATATAATATTATTTTAAGTATATGTTTTGCAGGCATCAAAGAAAAGTGTTGAGTTATTTTTTAGTAGACTTAAATTATTTATTATTTATTAGAGAATTTTGTGCATTAGAATTCTCTAATAATTTATTATTTATTTTGAGCTAATTTTGATATGTTCTTACTTGACAGTAAAACAACATATAAAAATTTGTTGGTGGTAGTATTATTAAGTTATTTATGGTCACATTGAGTATATATGTTTGATTTATTGATGAAAGTAGATTACTAAAACCAATTAATAACTATTTTAGAATTAATATATTTAACACTAGATTAAGAAAAAACAAATAAATCATAACATATTATATTTTAATTAATCAAATTATTATAATTTAAATTAATCTTAACAAAATAATTTAAAATTTTAATTTTAATCTTATCACGTGCATGGCACGGGTTAATACAAGTTTAAATAACAACTTTAATCTTATCACGTGCATGGCATGGCACGGGTTAATTGTTCTTCATTTTGAGCTAATTTTAATATTTTCTTACTTCACAGTAAAACCAACATATAAAATTTTGTTGGTAGATTTAAGTATTACTAGATTATTTATGGTCATATTGAGTATATATGCCTAATTTATTGAAAAAAGTAGATTAAATAACAATTTTATAGTTAATATAATTAACACTATATTAAGAAAAGAAAAACAACGCATACAAGTTATTCTTTTATTAATTAAATTATTATAATTAAAATAAAATTTAACATAACAACTTAAAATTATAATTTCAATCTTATCACGTGCATGGCACGGATGATTAAACTTGTTGTACCTTAAACATGAGGGAGGGAGGGAGAGAGAGAAAAGAGAGTGAATGAGTAAAAAATATTTGATCTTGTATAAATAGATGGTATTGAGAAAAATAAACTAATTAAATTAATTATTAAATAATTTGATATTTACTCCAATCAAATCAAATAATTAATATAATTGACCAAATTAATTAATTGATATAATTAATAAATTCATATAAATTAAAATAAATGGTGAGATTTGAATGTCTAATTAAATTAATTAATTGATATAATTAATTAATTATAATTGATTTGCTTTAACGAATTAAATGAATAGATAGAATAGAATAAATCTGATTTTTATATAATAGAATAAATAGAATAGATAGATAATAAAGATATTTTCTTAAATTAGTATAATTATGTATTATTTGTTAAATATTAATTGTAATATTGTAATATAATTATAATAAAGATATTTTTTCAAAATAAATTTAGATAGAGAAATATAAATTGATTATTAATAATGGGTGCCATTATCATATTATCATTATTATTATTATTATTATTATTATTATTATTATTATTATTATTATTATTATTATTATTATTATTATTAAAATAATTAAAAATATGTTTGATTGATAATTGATAAGTAGTTTAATAATAATGCATTAAATATTGATTTTGTATAACTATAATAAAGATATTTCTTAAATTAGTATAATTATGTATTATTTATTAAATATTAATTATAATATAATTATAATAAAGATATTTTTTATAAAATAATTTAGAATAGAGAATAAAAAAATTCATTTTGGAGGGAAAACAAAGTTATGAGAAATCGACACGTCACCTTCATTAGTTGGGGAAAAACCCAGTTTTTTAGTAATATTAAGTAGATAGGTAGATTTTTCTAAATTAGTATAGTTATGTATTATTCATTAAAATAATTAAAAATATTTCTATTTAATAATTGATAGTAGTTTAATAATGCATTAAATATTAATTTTATGTAATTATAATAAAGATATTTTTTAAAATTAGTATAATTATGTATTATTTATTAAATGTATTCATTTTGAAGGGAAAATGAGTTTACGAAAAAGTGATATTAGTTGGGAAAAAATCCAATTTTAGTATATTAAGTAGATAGAAAATTATTTCTCCCACTAGTTCGCACAAACAAATAAAAAACATCACATAAACTTTAAGGTAAGTCTTTTGTACTGTTGTACACCATTACTCTTTTATTATTTTATTATTATTTATCATAATACTTTTGACTATAATATCAGTGTTCTTGTTATGATATTTTTTTTTCTCTTCTCACTCCAAGTCTTACACACTTTGGATTCTGATTTAGTATTTTTTTTATTTTCTTGAGAAAAAGGATACACAGTAAAATTGTATGTTTTACTCTTTAAAATGTTTTCTTAAAAATGGCAGATTTTTTTAATGTTTTAACAATGGTTTGTCATCAACTTAATACTTTTTTATTATTTTTTTTAAATAGAAGTGCATTCGTTATCAATTTTCTTCATATATTGTTTTCTTAATATGTAATTGCTTTAAATAATTATATATAGATTGAATACTTATACCTATAAATAAGGTAAATTATTCAAATTATAACTTTTGCTAAGATTATTGCTGCAATAACTTGATAATATGTACATAGATAATGTACTAAAAAATAGTAATAGTTGCTAATATTAAAGTTTTCTTGTAATACCAGAAAATTAAGCATTATAATCCTACAATGGCGAAAGGAATACTATTTTTTTTTCTTTATTTGTCTTTCTAGTACCAACGCAAACAGGTATGACCCTTTTTTTTAGTCCTTTATTTTTTTTTCTTCTAATTTCTTTATTGTTCTTGTGTTTTTTTAAAAAATTAATAATTTTTAATTGTTATACAAATCCACTCAAATTATGAAATATATAATAATTTTAAAAACTAATGAAGCATAATATCTTACTTTTTAGTTAAATACAAATAAAAATATCTTTAAATATATCCACTTGCATTATGTAAAAATTTCAAATTATTTCATGCGTAATTATTCTTACTTAGATATTCATATAAATATAAATTTCAAATTATTTCATTCGTAGTTATTCTTACTTAGATATTCATATAAATATATTATGTGTGTATAAAAATAGAAGTTATTAATAAGCCATTTTACATTTGAGAGACATTTTTATTTAATTTCAGTAATATCTGTACATATTGTATGTACAAAATAGCTTGATTATATTACATAAATTATTTTGTATATTTTGGATGTGTTCAATTTTTCTTTTAATTTATGTTAAAAGAAATGTTGTTGATGATTTTCAGATTGCATGAAATCTTTTAATGTAACAAAATGTTGTTGAAAATATCATCTTAATAATGATGTTTGTGTCGACAGTACTTGCAATTCAGTGTGTCAACAACATTGCAAGGGAGGACATTGCAGAAATTACAATAAACATATATGTCATTGTGCTTGTTAATTAATTATCACAATTCATAGAAGATTTATATTATAAAAGCAAAATTTTCAATAACTATATTCAACTTATATTATGTTGATGAGTAAATTTCGACAAAAAAATTATTTAGACTATGAATAAAATGATGAATGTCATTGTTGAATATTCTATTTTAATTTCTAAATTTTATTTATGTAATTAATATCTCGATTATTTGTGTTTTTAAAATTAAAGGTGATAAAATTAAGAAATAATGATCAAGAAACAAAATCTATTATTCTATTACGATTTTTTGTCTTTCTTCCTTTGGTTGATTTTGTTAGTTAATTATTGATTTTGTGGGCTACATATAAGTTTATACTCTTCAATAATTAAAAAAGATAATGATGTTTTAGACTACTCATTTAAAATATATATACTGGATTATTATATTCTTTCTTGTTCGTGGTGTGCATAAATTATATATGGTAGAAAAAAAACAAAACGGCAAAATAATAATAATAGTAATAATAATAATAATAACAATAATAGTAATAATAAATAATGAAAGAACAATTAAGAAGTTATTTTACCGTAAAGAGAGAAAGAACTAACGAGTGAAGCAGAAAAATTGATAGAAAATAAATGTTGTACGTGGTGAATGGTGACGATGAAGATGACCGGTATAATGGGAGAGAAAATAAAAAAATAAAAGAAAAATTATTTTATTTGTAAAGAAGAAATTAAAACAATTTTAGTTAATAAAAATTAAATTAAATCTAATTAATAATATATTTATTTAAAAATTAAAAAAGTGATTTAATTAAAAATATTTAAAAAATATTATTAAATTAAAAGACTAAATAAAGTCCAAATTTTAAAAAATAAATAGTATTTTTGTTAATAAAAAGTATATTTTTGTTAATAAAGTCCTTTGTAATAAACTTAACCAGGGCCAATTGGCTGCATGAGACTTTTTTGCAAATAAAATAAAAATCAATTAAATAAAATAATGTCTAAACTTTTATTTCTCTCCATTCACCGCCTCATTCTTTTTTGGTCTTTTACCCGTCTATTCAACTTTACAATTTATCTATTATCTATTATTTATCTATCTATTAACATTAATATTTAATATATAATTTTTTTTAATAGAATAGAAGAGCAGAAAATAATTAGTTATTTGATAAGTGTCTAATTTATATAATCAACAAATTTTTTATTTAAACGTGGACGAGTGTTTTGCTTATTCAAAATTCAAAATTCAAAAAGAACAATACAGGATAATATAGTACAGGCTATTACTGAATTCGACGTACATATTGGATATTAAGCGAGAATTATAATTTGAAATTCAAAATCATTTATTCTAAAATCATTGATTCTCTCTAATTATCGTATATATGTTTAATTTGTTCTCATTTGTCATCCATAAATTTAAAAATTGAGAAGACAAAAAAAAAACAAAAAAGAATATGAGACAGAACTGGAACTCTTGGCAGGGAGGAGTAAGTGGCGCAGGCAGGGAGAAGACTTCCTCCGGCGCCGCCGTCACGAAATTGGAGAGGGTTAAGAGAGAGAAAGACGGAAGGAAATAGAGAAGAAGAAAACGGAGGTGATGAAAGGAAGAACGATGGAAGAAGAAGTGGCTGGTGATGAGAGCGACAGCAAGAGACAAGGATGCTAGATCGAGAGAGAAAAGAATAGGAATGAGGCGATGGAGGCCATAGCCGCTGTTCTGCAGGTATGGATTAATGAAAAGAGCGTATGAAGATACCGGATGGCTTATACAAATGGTTGGTGTAATTCTTACAGATATGCTGGTTTAAGTCCAACTTGCAGTAAAGTGCCAACTTATGAGAAGCAAAAGGTGTTTTCTTTATTATTATTTAATCTCCAATACTCTTTAACCTTTGATATTCTTACATTTTTTATTTATTTATTTAGTAAGTATTTTGTTTTTGTTTTGTTCTTAGATTTTTAATGAGTGACGAAACCAATTGTACAATTGAAAAAGGGACTGTTTTTCATAAGTTCAAAGTTGCTCATGTATTTTTAATCATAAATTAGAATTTTTTTAAATCACAAATTAGGATTAATAAATGTATGTGCTCTGATGTTTTTTTTTTTTGTATTATTTAAAATTTCAACACATTGCAAATCTTTTGCAACAAAACTTTGGTATTATCTATAGTTATATTTAATTGATTATACTTTGTTGTTATAACACTACGAATTTTTTAAAAACTAAATAAGTAGCTATTCATAATTTATTATTTTATTTAAAAAAAATATTTTTTAAAAAATAATTAAATTAAATTTTATAATACTTTGAATTTAAAATCTATTAAAATTTTTAAATAATTTTTATTAACATGAAATATTTTTTTAAAAATAATGATAAATTATTATTATTATTATTATTATTATTATTATTATTATTATTGTTATTGTTGTTATTAATGACGGAAGCCATTAAGAAAGTAAAGTTAAGAAAAGCCAACACATGGCGCATACATGCATACATGTATATTATAAAACCAATAATATTCCTTCCATGACACATATTTGTTTATATATATATATATATATATATATATATATATATAAACTAACGACACCTAAACTTCATAGTCTTCATTAATCATCGTCTTCAGCATCTCATTTCACCCTTTTAGCGTTATTTGGAAAAATTTTTTAAAAAGTCTGTATTTGCCCCTTTTTTAAATAAAATTGAGAAATTAAGAAAGAAAAGAAAGCACCGAGAGAGAAAGAAAATCGTGAGAGAGAATGAGAGAAACTATGGCACCGTAAAACTTCTGGTTTCGATTTCTTAAGATTTGTAATTCTAATTAAAAATTCAGTTTGGTAGAAATGTTTGTATCTTCTTCCTCTACATATTGGCGTTATTTTTGTTTGGTAGAAGTTGACGGTGATGTAACTCCTCTTCTCTTTGAATTCGGCCAATTGGAGTTCTAGGAGGTACAGATGATTTTTGACGTTTTCTTCTTCAGCAACTCGATCAGAAAGCTTCTCCAAAGCTATCGTTGATTTTGATTTCATACGAAGATAGGGGGTTTGTTTTTAAAGTTAAATTTTTTAATTTAAGAGTGCCTATAAAGCTTATTGAATAATTGCAAATAATTTACGAGAATCTAATATTACTAATTGATGTGAATTTGTTGAATTGTTACTAATTGATGTGAATTTCTTGAATTGTGGTTGTGAATGGTGTTTAATTGGTGTTGTTTGTTAAACTGAGATATTAATTGATTTTGGATTGAGGCTGTAAATGTTGCTGGAATTTCTAGTCATGTTAATTTCTTAGCTTGATTGATGATTGAGATTTGTTTGATAATAGTAAGTACTGTTGAAATGATTTGAGAATTGTTGAGAGAATGAAGGAGTCCGTAGAAGTGGTGAATTGGAATATTAAGGGAGGTCCTGTTCAAATTTTTATAAAGATATACAAAAAGGTGATTTTGATTTGAAAATTTGACTTATAAGCTTATTTTGAGAAATGCTTCTATGTTGAGAAAATAATAGGTTTATATATTTACACATATAAAAAAAATGGTTTTATATTAAAAGGTTTTATTTATATTTCTAAAGTAAGGAATACTTGGATTTAAAACTGTTGGAAAGAGTTTGAGAAAGCGTTGGGTGATTTATTGGTAACGAATGGAGAATTGAAAATGATTTGGTAGAGACCTAAAAAGGTGGTATAGTCCGAATTTTAGAGGAAATGCTGCCGAATTTTTATAAACTAAGACTTTATTTAAAGTGTTATTTAAAAACAAATCTGATTTGAGAATATTGTTTGATTTCGATTTATTACGAAAAGATTAATGTTTTAAACTTAGTCTTTTGAAAAGGGATTTTGCTTTATGCTATGTTTTGAGTTCGGTTTGATAAGAAAGAAAAGAAGAAGAACGAAAAGTAAAGGAAAGAGAGATAATTAAAGGAATCTCTGCCACAGGAGAGCAGAGAACAAGGATTTAAAGAATATATTAACTTAAAGAGATTGTCTGCCACAGGAGAGCAGATGTGACATTGTTTGGGCCTTAGTGCCAAATGTAAAGTGGGGAAGCCCACACACTGAGAACTGTTTTCCAGGTGTACGCTTATTGATTTGAAAAGTCACACTGTATGCGGCTTAGTCGTACGACTTAAAGTCACACTGTATGCGGCCTGGCCGTACGACTTATAAGCACACTGTATGCATCTGGAAAGCCATACCTGGTACTTGTGCCTGGGTAATGTCGGGAGCAGGTAGGCAACCGACACATGAGCTCATGGCCTGCGTTAGGGATAGACATGCATCATGTTGTTTGCACATTTGCATTTGATCTTGTTTTTACTTGTTATATTTTCTCTGTGATTGTGCTGCTTGAATTGTATGTCTTATTGCAATTTGTTTGTTTATTGATCTGTTTCTTATGCTGTTGTTTCTCAGTGATTGGGAACTGAAGTTGTGATTGAGATTAGTTTAAGTTCGGAAATTTAAAGAATGTAAAAAGGTAAAAATAGAAAGCATTTCCAAAGGTTTAGCAAAATATTTTTATTGAGTAAAGTTAATTATTTGCACTTTATTTCATTACTTTTACGGCATTTTCATTTTCTATTGAGAACGTGTGGTTTGTTCTCATCCCAAATCTTCCACCCTTTCAGTGACACAAGTTCGGAGATTCAGTAAAAAGCTGCAGACGATTAGTAGATTTATTTGTGATTTCTGTTGTTTTTATAGAATTTCCTCGCCTTTGTTGCTTCAGGGTTTTTATTTTATCCAGATGGATATGTATTGTATTTGAGTTTTATATTGAATTTAATTGTATAGCATCTATTATTATTAATAATTATGTGATTATTATTATTTGAAGATCTTTTGTTATGTGATTTTAATTACTAAAATCAATTTTCTGAAATTTTCTTAATAACACCCTAACTTTTAGGACGTCATGATCGTGCTAAAAGTGAGGTATTACTAACCTGTTTTCCTTATTAACTATTTAATATTGAGCCTTTAGTTTGATATCACGTTTCAGTTTTTAAGAAAATTTTGTGAAAATTGACTTTAGTAATTAAAATCACATAACAAAAGATCTTCAAATAATAATAATCACATTATTATTAATAATAATAGATGTTATACAATTAAATTCAATATAAAACTCAAATACAATACCTATCCCTCTGGATAAAATAAAAACCCTGAAGCAACAAGGACGATGGAACTCTATAAAAACAACAGGAATCACAAATAAATCTACTAATCGTCTAAAGCTTCTTATTGAATCTCCGAACATGTGTCATTGAAAGGGTGTAAGTTTTGGGGTGAGAACAAACCACACATTCTCAGTAGAAAATGGGAATGCCTAAAAGTAATGAAATAAAGTGCAAATAATTAACTTTACTCAATAAAAATATTTTGCTAAACCTTTGGAAATGCTTTCTATTTTTACCTTTTTACATTCTTTGAATTTCCGAACTTAAACTAATCTCAATCATCAATCAAGCTAAGAAATTAACATACTAGAAATTTCAGCAACATTTACAGCCTCAATCCAAAATCAATTAATATCTCAGTTTAACAAACAACGCCAATTAAACACCATTCAAAACCATAATTCAACAAATTCACATTAATTAGTAATATTAGATTTTCGTAAATTATTTGCAATTATTCAATAAGCTTTATAGGCACTCTTAAATTAAAAAATTTAACTTTAAAAACAAAGCTCCGACCTTCGTATGAAATCAAAATCAACGATAGCTTTGGAGAAGCATTCTGACCGAGTTGTTGAAGAAGAAAACGTCAAAAATCATCTGTACCTCTTAAAATTTCAATTAGTCAAACTCAAAGAAAATAGGAGTTACATCACCGTCAATTTCTACCGGACAAAAATAATGCCAATGTATAGAGAAAAAAGATACAAACATTTCTACCGGACTGAATTTTTAATTAGAGTTATGAATCTTAAGAAATCGAAACCAGAAATTTTACGGTGTCATAATTTCTCTCATTCTTTCTCACAGTTTTCTTTCTCTCTCGGTGCTTTCTTTTCTTTCTTAACGCTAAAAGGGAGAAATGAGATGCTGAAGATGATGATTAATGAAAATTAGGAAGCTTAGGTGTCGTTAGTTTATATATATATATATATAAACAAATATGTGTCATGGAAGGAATATCATTGGTTTTATAATATACATGTATGCATGCATAAGCCATGTGTTGGCTTTTCTTAACTTTACTTTTTTAATGGCTTCGGTCATTAATAATAGTAATAATAATAATAATAATAATAATAATAATTTATCTTTATTTTTTTTAAAAAAATATTTCATGTTAATAAAAATTATTTAAAAATTTTAATAGATTTTAAACTCAAAGTATTATAAAATTTAATTTAATTATTTAAAAAAAATATTTTTTAAATAAAATAATAAATTATGAATAACTACTTATTTAGTTTTTCAAAAATTCGCGATGTTATATTCCATCCACCTTATTAAAATTTTCGTCCTTAAAAATTGATATAAGATGGAAGAGATTCATGCATTCTTTTTTTTTTAAACATGTCAAAGAAAACAGAAAGATTTAACATGTTCAGTTTTCAAACATAAAGAAAATAATATCGCATGAAAATTATTGAAAAAGTGTAGTGTGGTGCAGAGGTTTTATGAGAGGTTCAATGCAAGTTAACCTTAGAATCCGAAGACTTGCAATTTTAACAAATAAGCTCAAGTTTGAACAAAAAAATTCAAAATCTAAAAAGAAAATGATTGAACATCACAGATAATGGTTACAAGAATTTAAAAAGATGAGTAAAATCGAAATCAAACATGAGTGCACAAAATAGAAAATTTGTCAGGAAGAGAGTTACATTGTACCCTAAGGAGAAATCTGAGAAAAGAACTTAGACAGAAACAATAAAAGAAAAGGTAGCAGAATAAGTCGAAGCAAATTCAAGCTGAATTACGAGGTTCACAAATATAGATAACCAAGATTCATGACAATGCTTTTGAAGAATTAAAGATTGATTATTGTCCCAAATCTAGCTCAACATCAAATGGTACAAGATGCTTGAAGAAGAATATAAGCAATGCCAAGGATAAAAGTTCAGAAAAGATCCATCTGCAAGCGATCTATTTTCTTTAGGCCATTTCAACGAAGAGAACAGTCTATTTTTCGTGATAACTGTATCCCGCAGAACTATCGTATTTGCTTGTCACATCTAAAAATTGCTCATGGCATAAACAAGCTCATGTTTAATCAAAGGAATACAAAACAAAGGTAGATACTGAGAATTATGCGTTGCATCGAAACAAACTCAAAATCAGATGAAGGGTAAGGATTTATGAAGAAGTATACAAATAATGATAAAGGTGGATAATCAAATCTGGTTTTGAAAAGATTTAAAACAAGGGATGGAGGAGATGAAGAATAAATGAATAAACAGTGAAAGAAAAGATGACACCAAGTCATATAGCACGAATAAAGAGTAAACGAATCCAACCCTTAGAACGCAACTCTTAACGTTCCCAAACCTCGTGATTCGCATAACCTATTATTTCTATTTTGTCTATGATAATCCATTAGTGTTTCCATATACATGAATCGTTAGTATTAAGTTGGCCGAACCTAATACCATGAGAGATACAACGGTCGACTAACAGCATTAATCAATAGACAATCATGCATCTGAAAACATAGCAATCAAAACAAATAAATGCTTATGAAAACATGTTAAATAATAAGGTTTTTACTAACCTGTTTTCCTTATTAACTATTTAATATTGAGCCTTTAGTTCGATATCGCGTTTCAGTTTTTAAGAAAATTTCAGAAAATTGATTTTAGTAATTAAAATCACATAACAAAAGATCTTCAAATAATAATAATCACATAATTATTAATAATAACAGATGCTATACAATTAAATTCAATATTAAACTCAAATACAATACCTATCCCTCTGGATAAAATAAAAACCCTGAAGCAACAAGGGCGAGGGAACTCTATAAAAATAACAGGAATCACAAATAAATCTACTAATCGTCTGCAGCTTCTTACTGAATCTCCGAACCTGTGTCACTGAAAGGGTGGAAGATTTGGGGTGAGAACAAACCACGCGTTCTCAGTAAGGAATGAAAATGCTGTAAAAGTAATGAAATAAAGTGCAAATAATTAACTTTACTCAATAAAAATATTTTGCTAAACCTTTGGAAATGCTTTCTATTTTTACCTTTTTACATTTTTTAAATTTCCGAACTTAAACTAATCTCAATCACAACCTCAGTTCCCAATCACTGAGAAACAACAGTACAAGAAACAGATCAATAAACAAACAAATTGCAATAAGACATACAAGTCAAGCAGCACAATCACAGAGAAAATATAACAAGTAAAAACAAGATCAAATGCAAATGTGCAAACAACATGATGCATGTCTATCCCTAACGCAGGCCATGAGCTCATGTGTCGGTTGCCTACCCGCTCCCGACATTACCCAGACACAAGTCCCAGGTATGGCTTTCCAGATGCATACAATGTGCTTATAAGTCGTACAGCCAGGCCGCATACAGTGTGAGTTTAAGTCGTACGGCTAGGCCGCATACAGTGTGACTTTCCAAATCAATAAGCGTACACCTGGAAAACAGTTCTCAAAGTGTGGGCGTCCCCACTTTACATTTGGCACTAAGGCCCAGACAATGTCACATCTGCTCTCCTGTGGCAAACAATCTCTTTAAGTTAATATATTCTTTAAATCCTTGTTCTCTGCTCTCTTGTGGCAGAGATTCCTTTAATTATCTCTCTTTCTTTTACTTTTCATTCTTCTTCTTTTCTTTCTTATCAAACCGAACTCAAAACATAACATAAAGCAAAATCCCTTCTCAAAAGACTGAGTTTAAAATATTAATCTTTTCGTAATAAATCGAAATCAAACAATATTCTCAAATCAGATTTGCTTTTAAATAACACTTTAAATAAAGTCTTAGTTTATAAAAATTCGGCAGCATTTTCTCTAAAATTTGGACTATGCCACCCTTCTAGGTCCCTACCAAATCATTTTCAATTCTCCATTCGTTACCAATAAATCACCCAACGCTTTCTCGAACTCTTTCCAACAGTTTTAAATCCAAGTATTCCTTACTTTAGAAATATAAATCAAATTTTTTAATATAAAACTATTTTTTTATATGTGTAAATATATAAACCTATTATTTTCTCAACATAAAAACATTTCTTAAAATAAGCTTTTAAGTTAAATTTTTAAATCAAAATCACCTTTTTGTATATCTTTATAAAAATTTGAACAGGACCTCCCTTAATATTCCAATTCACCACTTCTACGGGCTCCTTCATTCTATCAACAATTCTCAAATCATTGTAACAGTACTTACTATTATCAAACAAATCTCAATCATTTATCAAGCTAAGAAATTAACATGACTAGAAATTCCAACAACATTTACAGCCTCAATCCAAAATCAATTAATATCTCAGTTTAACAAACAACACCAATTAAACACCATTCACAACCACAATTCAACAAATTCACATCAATTAGTAATATTAGATTCTCGTAAATTATTTGCAATTATTCAATAAGCTTTATAGGCACTCTTAGATTAAAAATTTTAACTTCAAAAACAAACTCCCTACTTTCGTATGAAATCAAAATCAACGATAGCTCTGGAGAAGCTTTCTGACCGAGTTGCTAAAGAAGAAAAACGTCAAAAATCATCTGTACCTCCTAGAATTCCAATTGGCCGAATTCAAAGGGAAGAAGAGTTACATCACCGTCAACTTTTACCGGACAAAAATAACGCCTATGTGTAGAGGAGGAAGATACAAACATTTCTACCGGACTAGAGTTTTAATTTGAAATACAAATCTTAAGAAATCGAAACCAGAAGTTTTACGGTGCCATAGTTTCTCTCATTCTCTCTCACGGTTTTCTTTCTCTCTCGGTGCTTTCTTTTCTTTCTTAACGCTAAAAGGGAGAAATGAAATGCTGAAGATGATGATTAATGAAGATTAGGAAGCTTAGGTGTTGTTAGTATATATATATATATATATATATATATATATATATATATATATATATATATATATATATATATATATATATATATATATATATATATATATATATATATATATATATATATATATATAAACAAATATGTGTCATGGAAGGAATATCATTGGTTTTATAATATACATGTATGCATGCATAAGCCATGTGTTGGCTTTTCTTAACTTTACTTTCTTAATGGCTTCGGTCATTAATAATAATAATAATAATAATAATAATAATAATAATAATTTATCTTTATTTTTTAAAAAAAAATATTTCATGTTAATAAAAATTATTTAAAAATTTTAATAGATTTTAAACTCAAAGTATTATAAAATTTAATTTAATTACTTTTAAAAAATAATTTTCTTTAAATAAAATAATAAATTATGAATAACTACTTATTTAGTTTTTTTTTTATTGCTATGTATTTTCTGAGTATGCCTAATTGATATATATCACCTGCTATCTGTTATACTTGCTATTTATACTATCTGCTCATTACTTGTGCGTGAACTTGTTTGGTTGCTTGTTTCTGTTGCATTATGATTGATGGAGGAAATGGAGGAAATTGAGAAATGGTTTGGTGTTAGACTATAATTGAATAGCAATTGGATTGCAACCAAGACACACTTGTTTCTGGATGAGCTAGGAGTTCCCAAACTAAAATTAAGCTTAATTGGAGTTTTGTAATAAAAGTTATTCAAATTGAAAGGTACTAAACTTGTTGGTTTCTAAAACAAATTTTGACTCATTTTTACTTAATTTCCAGGTAATGTAACTTCTTCATTAAAAATGGTATTAACTCAGAATCAATTGAGAAAGAAACCTGGATGAGTAAAATTTAACTACCTTAATTTTTAAAGTCATTGGATTTAACTTAGATTTTATATTGAATTTTGAATATCACATGCTGCTGCTGTTTTTCTGGTTTTATGTACTGCAGAGAAGTCACGGTTTTTCCTTTATTTCTGAGGCTAGAGAAATTAAAAAATTATGATCTTTGGTGTGTTAGAAATCTTATTTCAAGATGAACGCCTGGATATAAAGTTTGTGCAATTCCGAGTTCATTTGTTATTTTAAAAACAGAAAAGAAAATAGAGTGTCGAGGATGTCTTAGTGATAGTCATGAGTTCGAGAAGTTAAAGTTTAATCTTCGTGTGATGTGATTGATTTAATGTTAGAGTTGGGTTGATTTTAAGATTATTTGATATTAAGAAGGTTGAGAAGAGTTTGATAAATAGTTTGGTCAGGACCCGAAAAGGGTAATCAAGATGAATTATAAGGGAATGGTGAAGTTACGTCTTATATATGCCAAAATATTTTTTCCCTAATGTGTTCAAAAGTAAAGCTAGTTTGAATTTCTTTTATCTTGTATCAATTTTCGAGAACGAAAATTTTTTATAAGTGGGATAGGATGTAAGACCCCAAATTTTTAAAAATTAAATAATTAACTATTTATAAGTTATTATATTATATTAAAATATAAAAAAATTTATTTTTAACAAAAATAATTAAATATTATTTATTTTATTAAATTTAAATTATTTATAAAAAATACATATATATACAAAGGTGACACCTAATCACCCTTTCTTTGTCCAAATCATCATCAAGTCCATTGAGCATGTTCATTATGCAATAACCGAACTTGCATGTATCCAGACAAGAAGAGAGAGTGGCCAAAGTTTATGTGAAAACCATGAGTTCCTTTCCATTTTCATTTTTGATTCCTTTTGATCCGTAATTCTAATAAAAAAAATCTAATCCGATAAAAGTGTTTGTATCCTCTTCCTCTACATGTTGGCATTACTTTTGTACAGTAAAAGTCAACGGTGACATAGCTCCTCTTCCCTTTGAGTTCGGTTAACTAGAGTTCTAGGAAGCACAGATGATTTCTGACGCTTTCTCCTTCAGCAGCTCGGTCAGAAAGTTTTTCCGGAGTTTTTGATGATTTTGATTTCATACGAAGGTAGGAAATTTTGTTTTTAAAATTACAAGTTTTTAATTTAAGAATGCCAAAAAGCTTATTGAGTAAATTGCAAATAATTTACACGTATTTTGTATGTCTAATTAATGAGAATTGGTTGTAACTATGAGTGTTGGTCAATTTGGTGTCGCTTGTTAAATTCAATGTGATTTGAGTTTATGAATTGGGTTTGAATTGAGATTGTGTTTGATGTTGGAATTTATGGTTATGAAAGTGGATGGTAACTGATTTTGGTATTAGTATGATGGTGAATAGGTGCTGATAAAGGGCTGGTAAAATACGCAAGAAGATGATTTTGGTTAGTATTAAATGTTAAACGAGTATGGTTGGAGGGATTTGTAAAGTCTGAATAAAAAAAATGAATTTCCTTTAATTTCAAAAGCAAAAGATTTGAAAGAGACTTAGCTTTAAAGAAAATGATTTGATTCTATTTGATATTTTGAACGGTGTAAATATTGAAAATAATTTGTTACTTGAAAATATTTTGAAAAGGGTTTGAAAGGTGGTTAGGTTGGGACCCTTGAAGGGTGGCAAAGGCCAAATTTTAAAGAAATTGCTGCAAATTTTTATAAAACTCTAAGACTTTATTTAAAGTGTTATTTAAAAGAAAATTTAATTTAAGAATATTACTTGATTTCGATTTATTACGAAAAGAGTTTTGTTTTTAAACTGATTTATTAAGAAAAGTATGATGTTTTAAACTCAATCTTTTGAAAAAGGATTTTTCTTTAAGTTATGTTTTGAATTCGGTTTGATAGGAAAGAAAAGAAGAGGAGGAACGAAAAGTAAAGGAAAGAAGGATAATTAAAGGAATCTCTGCCACAGGAGAGTAGAGAATAAAGATTAAAGAATATATTAACTAAAAGAATCTCTGCCACATGAGAGTGGAGAACAAAGATCAAAGGAGTATAATGATTAATGAAATGACTGCCACAGGAGAGCAGATGTGACATTGTTTGGGCCTTAGTGCCAAATGTAAAGTGGGGACGCCCACACACTGAGAACTGTTTTCTGGATGTACGCTTATTGATTTAGGAAGTCATACTGTATGCGGCCTAGCCGTACGACTTAAAGTCACACTGTATGCGGCCTAGCCGTACGACTTATAAGCGCACTGTATGCATCTGGAAAGCCATATCTGGGACTTGTGCCCGAGTAACGTCGGGAGCGGGTAGGCAACCGACACATGAGCTCATGGCCTGCATTAGAAATAAACATGCATCATGTTGTTTGCACATTTGTATTTGGTTGTGTTTTCCTATATTACTTCTCTGTGATTGTGCTGTTTGACTTGTTTGTATGTTGATTTGAATCCCTTACTTGTGATGTTAGTTCACGGGTGTATTGAAGCGAGATGTTGTGGTTGAAATATGATTATGTGGCTGAGAGATGATTAGTATGACTAATTTTGTGATTAAAATCTGTTTTGAGTTTTGAAATTTAAAGAAAAGTAATTATTTATCTAAAGTAGAAATAAAAGTATTTTCAATGGTTTAACAAAAATAGTTTTACTAAGTAAGTTAATTATTTGTATTAAATTCTTTACTTTTACAGCATTCCCAATCCCTATTGAGAACGTGTGGTTTGTTCTCACCCCAAAATCTTTCACCCTTTCAGTGACAGGTTTGAAGATTCAGTAAGAAACTGCAGACGATTAATAGATTTACTTGTGATTCCTGTTGTTTTTATAGAGTTTCCTCGCCCTTGTTGCTTCAGGGTTTTTATTTTATTAAGAGGGATAGGTATCGTATTTGAGTTTTACATTGAATTTAATTGTATAGCATCTATTATTATTAATAATTATTATTATTGTTATTATTTGAAGATCTTTTGTTATGTGATTTTAATTACTAAAATCTATTTTCTGAAATTTTCTTAAAAACTGAAACGCGATACTGACGTAAAGGCTCAATATTAAATAGATAATAAAAGAAAACAGGTTAGTAACTCCTTACTTTTGGTACGATCATGACGTGCTATAAGTTAAGGTGTTACATTCTTTACTATGTATTATTAAGCTTGTAATCGGGTTAGCGTACTATCGAGTTTTTGGAAGGACTTTTATAAAATAAGACTTGCGAGGACAGCTAATTAAACATACACAAGCCAGCATTATATATATAACCAAAACACATAGCATAGACCATACATACGCATACAGGTACTGTCGTGTATTTACATATATATATTCTGAGTTAGCATACAACCTTTCAGAAATACTACTATGTACAAACCAACACTCCGGGTCCTGGTCCATATAGAAAATCCCTAAGCTGGCACCCGAACTAGCCTAGTCAACTATTTACACCCTACTCTCTCAGTGAATCTGACCAAAAATGAGAGATTAACACAAAAGCTAGGCTAACACAAACTATCAAAAGGCACAACCGCAGCTCCCAGGACTCAGCTATCATCATCAGAGGAGATCACAACCACATCAGAATACTCCTCAGGGTCCTCGTCCTCGTCATCGGAAATCTCTATAATCTCGGGAGAGGCACTGGCACTCGTGCTACTGGTCTGACCAGCACTCGCCGGTCCACTAATAGAGGCAGTGAGCGGCTCTTCAGAAGATGGCTTGGATGAAGATACTGAGATCTGCTCCACTGGGATACCCTCCTCTGGTAAAGGCTCTGGAATATGCTCCTCCATGGGCTTAGGCTCAGGGTCCGCCTGATGCGCAGGCTGATCGGGATGCTGGTGAAGCACCGGCCCATCATGAAACGGGTGAAAGGGAGCATCTGGGTGGAGCCACTGCAGTGGAAACTCATAGGGCATGTCGGGGTTAAACTGTGGAGTGTCAATCGGGTGAAGGAATGGATGATCACGCAGAATGTACATACGAGTCCTAATCTCCGTAGCTACTACATAAAACCTATGATGTACAATATCCTCGTATATATAGGGAGGGTCCATCTCGTAAAATATAAATCCGGTATCCATCTGAAGGGGAGAAAGAAAAGGGGTAAGAACTGGGGGTTCTTAATAGGGTCGAGGGTGGTTAGTTTAGTCAGGATTACCACAGTTCAAGTAATTCACAACGAAATATACAAGTGTCACAAAGAAATATCTAGTCACCACAATTCAGAATAACATTAAGGAATGTATAAACACAAGAAGACAATCACAAACAATTTCACAATGTCAAGTAAAATGCAAATGCGCAACAAGGATGATGCATGTCTATTCCTAACGCAGGCCATGAGCTCATGTGTCGATTGCCTACCCACTCCCGACATTACCCGGGCACAAGTCCCAGATATGGCTTTCCAGATGCATACAGTGTGCTTATAAGTCGTACGGCTAGGCCGCATACAGTATGACTTTCCAAATCAATAAGCGTACATCTGAAAAACAATTCTCAGTGTGTAGGCGTCCCCACTTTACATTTGGCACTAAGGCCCAAACAATGTCACATCTGCTCTCCTGTGGCAGTCATTTCATTAATCTTTCTTTCTTTTAGTTTCCTTCTTCCTCTTCTCCTTGTATCATTCCACAATATAATTTATCTTTGATGAAAATAATTTATTTTAATATAGGGAGTAATTTTGAATAAAAACTCAAAATAGCATTTTCCTTTCAAAACTTAGTTTATAGTTATAAACATAACCTCATCAAAATATCAATATATCAACAAAATTCAACATGAAACGCAATCAAATCTCAATAACACTCAATCCAAACATCAATTCACTTATCAAATATCATCTAGTCGGTGAAAATTTATCAAAACCCTACCTTCGTACATAATCGAAATACCCGAAATTCTGGAGAAACTTTCTGACCGAGCTGCTGAAGGGAAAAACGTCAGGAATCCTCTGTGCCTCGTAGAACTCCAGTTGGCCAAGCTCAAGGGGTAGGGGAGCTACGTCACCGTCGACTTCCACCGGACAAAAGTAACGCCAACACGTAGAGGAGGAGGATACGAACACTTTTACCGGATTAGATTTTTTATTGGAGTTACGGATCGTAAGAAATCGAGGTCGGAAGGTTAGAGGATTTTACGATTCTCTCATAAAGCTTCGGTCTCTCTCTCTGTTCTTTCTTTTTCTTGAGGCTTAGTGAATGAAATGAAAAGTTAAGTAAAAAAAGTAATTGATGGTGATTAAGGCTTAATGAGCTGTCAAGTTCTTATTTTACATTCCTATATTAAAGCCACGTTTCTCCTTTTCTTTACCTTTGATTCCATGTATATATATATATATATATATATATATATATATATATATATAGTTAAATGTATACGAGTTACTAATATAAATGACATTAATAACTTAGGAATAAAATATTTGATGAAGTGTTAGCAATTTTAAACTCATCAAGAAATACTATTAATTAGTTTTATCGGTAAAAATCGGACTTCTCAAAATAAAACTAATTGTTTTAAAATATTATTTTAAGAAAAATTCGCATTAGTACAAAAATATTAGAGTTGTTACATCCTACCCTCCTAAAAGAGAATTTTGCCCTCAAAATTTCCTTTACCTGTAAGCAGGTGCGAGTAAACGGTCCTTACCTCATTTTTCTAGTTCTCAAGTGTGTTCCGTTTCCTCATTTCGGCCCAACTCAGGTATAACAGTTAAAGAAATAAAATAATGCAATGCACCAGAATCGTAAAGTGCAGATAGGAAGTGAATCTTGACACAATACTGACCTTGTGTCAGGGAGTCCGAGTACGAACATCTTCAGTCATCATTGTAAATACTCTTCCTGGCTGCTGAGATTTAGCTAAATCTTGAGCAATCTTCTTCTCACAATTCCTCGCCATGTGTCCAGGCATACCACAAAAATAACAAACGTTCGAACCCAATCGACAAGAATTCCTACCACGGTCCTTCCCACACTGATTACAAATAAGGTTTGCTAGTGCTGGCTATGGTCGCTTTCCAGTATCTCGTTCTTGCCTATCAATATTGTCACGAGCAGGAAGATTACTAACTTGCTGATTCCCATAAGAAAGAGTCCTATTCGTTTTAAAGTTCCTTTCCTGAGGGGCTATATACCGATTAAAATTTTTCGGAGGTAATTCTTGACGACTCATCTTTGCTGTCGCCACCTTCTTGGTACAGTCTTCCACCAACTGACTCCTATTGACAAGCTCTGCAAAATTTCGTATTTGCAGTGGTACCAATGAGTGCATTAGCTCTTCGCGGAGTCCTCCTTCATACTTCAAACACTTCCATTCTTCAAAATCATCTGGGTTTCCCTGACAGATCTTAGATAATCGGCACAAATCCTCAAATTTCCGAGTATATTCTGCCACTGACATATTCCCCTGCGTTAACTGCATCAGTTCCATTTCTTTAGCATCACGAACAGTTCTAGGGAAATACTTTTTGTAAAATTTCTCCTTAAAAGTATCCCAGTCAATCTCTTCCACCACTTGTCTTAACAAGCGTTGCACTCCATGCCACCAGTGTTCAGCTTCTCCCTCAAGCATATAGGTCGCAAATTCCACGTGCTGTCTTTCTGGTACATGTTGCGCTCGCAATGACTTCTCAATACCACGAAACCAATTGTCAGCTTCAGTTGCAACAAGCGTCCCTTTAAACTTGGGCGGGTTCACCTTCAGAAAGGTTGCCAGCGTCATAGGGTTATCGCGGTTTCCAGCGCCTTCATTATCATTACTGTCTCTACCACGCTCACCATTGCGTCCTCCGTTACGATCTCCGTTCCTCTCCCCTAAACGGTCAATTGCTCGTGTAGTAGCAGTTGCCGTTTCATGCACAGCCTCAGCCATGGTGTTCATTGCAGCTATAAAAGCATCTGCACCCCTCGTCGGTTCCTCTGCATGGTTTGCACCACGCCTACCACGTCCTCGTTTCCGTGCAGCCATCAAGATTCTGTGCACACCCAACATGTAATATTAAGGTGATCAATCTTAATATTTCAGGCAAAGTGTGAATAGTCTCTAAAATAGAAACACAGTGACAATCATACAATTCATATCACAACGATATCCTGTATGCATGAGACACAACTCAGAGAATGCAATGAAGCATAATACAATTCAGATAAATAATGTAACACCCTAACTTTCAGCACGTCATGATCGTACCAAAAGTGAGGCGTTACTGACCTGTTTTATGTATTTACTATTTAATACTGAGCCTTTAGTTCGATTTCACATTTCAATTTTTAAAAAAAAGCCGAAAAATTTTGTTTCTATTAATTAAAATCAAATATCAAAGATCCCCAAGCAATACTAATCACATAATTATTATTAATAATAAATATTGTACAAAAGAAATCAAAGGAATTCAGATACAATTCCTATCCCTCTGTATAAAATAAAATCTTAAATAACAAGGGCGAGGGAATTCTATGAAAACAACTCAACTCTTAACTTAACTCAAATAAAACTAATAACCGTCCGCAGCTTCAAGCTGAGCCTTCGAACCTGTGTCACTGAAAGGGTTGAAGATTTTGGGGTGAGAACAAACTACACGTTCTCAATAGGGAATAGGAATGCCGTAAAAGTAACGAAATAAAGTACAAATAGTTAACTTTACTCAATAAAACTTTATTTTTATCGAACCCTTTGAAAATACTCTTGTTCTACTTTAGCTAACAAATTACCTCTTTTTAATATCTCTAAACTCACAACAAATTTTAAATATAAAACTAGTCACATTACCCGTCTCTCAACCACATAGTTAATTTTCAGTCAAATATCAATTCGTAACCACTCTAATACATTCACAAACAAATAGTATAAACAAGATATTTAATTCAATGTACAAGCAAGTCACAACAAGATAAACAGCACAATCACAAAGAAATAAGACAAGCAAGCGCAATCAAATGTAAATGTGCAAACAACATGATGCATGTCTATTCCTAATGCAAGCCATGAGCTCATGTGTCGGTTGCCTACCTGCTCCCGATATTACCCGGGCACAAGTCCCAGATATGACTTTTCAGATGCATACAGTGTGCTTATAAGTTGTACGGCTAGGCCGCATACAGTGTGACTTTAAGTCGTACGGCTAGGCCGCATACAGTGTGACTTTCCAAATCAATAAGCGTACATCTGGAAAACAGTTCTCAGTGTGTGGGCGTCTCCACTTTACATTTGGCACTAAGGCCCAAACAATGTCACATCTGCTCTCATGTAGTAGTCATTTCATTAATCAATATATTCCTTTAATCTTTGTTCTCTGCTCTCCTGTGGCAGAGATTTTTTAGTTACTATATTCTTTAATCTTTATTCTCTGCTCTCTTGTGGCAGAGATTCCTTTAATTATTTTTCTTTCCTTTATTTTTTGTTCTTCTTCTTTTCTTTCTTATCGAACCGAACTCAAAACATAACTTAGAGCAAAATTCCTTTTCAAAAAATTGAGTTTAAAACATTATACTTTTTTAATAAATCGGTTTGAAAATAAAACTCTTTTCGTAATAAATCGAAATCAAATAATATTCTTAAATTAGATTTTCTTTTAAATAACACTTTAAATAAAGTCTTAGAGTTTTATAAAAACTTGACAACATTTCCTCCGAAATCCGGGCTAAACCACCCTTACGAGTTCCCTATTCCTCAACAATTCACGAGCCTTTTTCTCAACAATTCTCAAATCAGCGAAATTCTTAATAATCAGAAAACAATCACAAATAAACCATCATCACAATAAATCCAGACCGAGCACAAGCCTAAATCAATTCAACGCTCAACACAATATCATCCGATCAAATTAACATATCCAGTAACCAATAATTTCTCAAACAAGCTTGCAACAATATCCACCATCCTTAAGTAAATCTCAATTCCACATCAATCACATTTTCACAACCTCAATCCAAGCTTAATTCCACCAATTAATCTCTCATAACAACCAAACCAGTCACATTCAAGCAATAATTCATACTCAATAACATTACTATTATTAATATAGATACATATTTGCAATTATCTAATTAACTTTGTAGGCATTATAAATTAAAAAACGTTTAACTTTAAAAATAAATCCCCTACTTCCGTATGAAATTAAAATCAAGGAAAGTTCTGGAGAAACTTTTTGACCGAGTTGCTGAAGAAGAAAACGCCAGAAATTATCTGTGCCTCTGAGAACTCCAATTGGCCAAACTCAGGGAATAGAAGAATTACGTCACCGTCAACTTCTACCGATCAAAAGTGACGCCAATACGTAGAGGAGGAGGATACGACTACTTTTATCGAATTAGATTTTTTATTGGAGTTACGAATCATAAGAAATCGAACTCAAAAGGGGCAAGGTTCCATGGTTTCTGATTCCTCTCACTCACGGCTTACTCTCTCTTTTTCTTTCAAGGTTGGTTCGGTGATGCATGAAGGAAAAGAAAGTATGATTAGTGATGATGGTGATTAAAAAGGATTTGTGAAAGTAAGGTTTA
Organism: Arachis stenosperma; assembly: GCF_014773155.1. Taxonomy (NCBI): domain Eukaryota; kingdom Viridiplantae; phylum Streptophyta; class Magnoliopsida; order Fabales; family Fabaceae; genus Arachis; species Arachis stenosperma. The sequence continues at coordinate 11,456,455 of NC_080378.1, forward strand.
TTAGGTGTCATTGGTTATTAAATGAATGTAACATGTGTCATGGTTGCATAGATATATGTATACATATAAGCCACGACCTTTATTTCTCTTTTTCTTTCTAAAGAGTTCGGCTATAATGAAGAAAAGTGATAAAAGAAAATGATGCTAATGAATGATAGTTTGTAGCTTGATGATAAGTGTGATTAGCAGAAAGAAAAAGGCATATAGCAAGATATACCAATAAGCATTTTCGTTAAGCTCATCTAGACGGTAGAACTTTGAGAATATTTATTCTCCTCTGAATCAGTCTCTGCAGAACAATATTAATTCTTACAATTCGAATATTCAACTGGTTCAGAGGTCGATTGGTGTTGGATTAGTGTGATTTTAAAAGTTTATGATGTTCATAGTGGTTATTTGTGACTTAGTAAAAAGATGTTTATTTGGGAGGATAGGGATAATTGGCTTTGACTTTAGCATCAACATATTCTGGAAAAGCACAAATTTTTTGCCTGACTATATTTTTTGGAGGCTCTTCCTACTGCTGTATTTCGTTTTAGGAGGAGCATTTCGCACACGGATAGCTGTCCACGACGTTTCTCAGGTCAGGAATCGGTTTTACATTGTATTAGGGATTGTCCAAAAGCCCAACTAGTTTGGCAAGCTTTAGGAATATCCAATTAATCAGTGGATTTGATGAGTTGGTTCTTACATAATAGCAAACAACGTCCCTTTAGTTTCTTTTCTGGTCTCTGGTGGATTTGGCGTTCGAGGAATAACGAGATCTTTCATCCTCACGAGCATTGGACCACAGACAAGGTGATTGATATGGCTTTGTCATTGAAAAAAGAGTTTTTGAAGTATTTTTGAGTTTCAATGACTGTCTATCCCTTCCACCATTAGTGGCTCTTGGATTTTCTCTGGGTACCTTTAAGATTAATTGTTATGCTAACTATCCTGACAATGGTGCTCGAGTTGGTTTTGCTTGTGTTAGCAGAGATTGGAAGGGAAGGTGGCAACGAGGCTGTCTGGGAACAATTGAGAGTCGTAGCATTTTGCAAGGAGAGTTGCTTGCTATTTGGAGAGACTTTCTTTTAGCATGGGACTTGGGACAAAGAGATATTATATGTGAGACAGACTGTGTTGATGCTTTTATTATTGTCAATAATTTACATGATTGCTCTGGATTTATTGATTTTTTGGTGTAAAAATTAGAGATATCATGTTTTGAAAATGACGTGCTGATCTCCGGTTGATCTTGAGAGATGCAAAAGCAGACATCATGACAAAAATTGCAATGAGGACCATTTCTCCCCAAGTGGAGCTTTCATTGCCTTGGAAAGAATTTAAGAATAGTATTCAACTGAACTGCCGAAACTTAAGTAATTTTTTGTTTATTTTTTTTTTTAGTTGTTGTTGTTTATTTTCTTTTAAGTTACCGTAAAAACATTTTCGTTAAGCTACGTAAGGTAATACTTTCAAAAAACTTTTGTGGTATGAATTACCTTGAAATTGGTATATACACAAATATAAATTTAAATTCATATATTAATTAAAAATGAAAAATTAGAATCAATTTTAATTTTATTTTTATTAACTTTTATTTTTTTTTACATAATAATCACCGTTAATAGAAAGTGCATTTGACGGGTTTTGAATGGTGTCCTTTGTAATAAACTTAACCAGGTACAATTGGCTGCATGAGACTTTTAGCAAATAAAATAAAAATCAATAAAATAAAATAAAATAATGTCTAAACTTTTTATTTCTCTCCATTCATAGCCTCATTCTCAAAATGGTAAAAATGGTAAGAATCGAATCGGTTAATAAACTGATAAAATTATTAATTTAATGATTTATTGGTCCGACTAAAATTTAATTAAATATTAAATAAAATTATTAAATAATTTATATATAATTTTAAATATATAAATTTAATAATTTTTAATTTAATAAAATTTAAAATTTTATAATTTCACATCATAAATAATCTATAATTAGAGATATTAATAAATAAATTTTTAATTAATAAGAAACACAACTCATCATAAATAATAATCATTATAATGAACAAAATTTACCAGAATCATTAACAAAATTAACTTAACAAATAAAATCCAACTAATCAACTAACAAAATTAACTCAGCAAATAAAATTCAATTCCTCAGCAACTCAATTTCAAACAACAATAAAACACTAAAACCATAAAAAATGATTCCAACTCAGAGTACTTACTACTTACTACTTAATCATTAATCTATTTATTGCAATTAATAACAAACTAACAACACAACTAACAACTTTTCCCAGGATGGCAGGACCATTGCTCTGCTTATCAGTAGATGATTTGTTGGCACTGACACGTTTTCCTTTCACCTGCAAATAATACAAATCTAAGTGCCTTGAAGTAGATTTAAAAGTGGAGATGAACCACACAAATAAGAATATATATCATAGATGCCAAAACTAAATATGTGGTTTACGATTTCATTATTATACTGTCTGGTCGCAGGTTAAAACCAGGTTCGGAAAATAAGTATTATGTTCAACATTATATTAAAAAACATAATTTCCTCAACAATTTAAAAGGTCATTCCCATATCTTCAGAGCATTAAAACCAATATCCATGGGACTAATGATACGGGAGACTAAATAAAAACAGTGGCAGCAATTTAAAAGGCATTCTAATCTCCTTGTCTGCATACAAGTTCATCCAAATTCCAAGGTGACTTGCTTGATTAAATGATGTGCTTTGAGACCAATCCGAACAATGTTAGGTGTGTAAGGTCGATCACATTCGTCGTGTACACCCGAGACATCCAACAACAATAAATAGTGTCCGGGAAAAGGGAGAAAAATAAATAATCATGGTCCAGGTGCACAAAAAAGAAAAAAAATTTAAATTTGGGGTATTTTTATGTTATTTATAGGTTAATTTGATTTATAAAAATTTAAAATTGAGCGTTTATTATGATTAAACTCAAATTTTAATTTATTTTTTATATTATATAAATATTAAATTCTTTGATTAAACACTTATTTGTTTATGATAGAATATTATATATAACTTTTATATTGGCAATTAAATTTCAATTGCTACACAAAAATAATATATTTTAGGTAATTGTACATTTTTTGTTATTTTAAAAATTATTATATGTTTTTAAAATTATTTAATTACGTTTACTTTTTTAAAAGGATTGCTATTATTAGAGAACAACTAATATTTATAATAGTCTAAAATTGAAAAAAAATAAAAAATATTAATATTCTGAATTTTTAAAGTATAAATTTTAAAATAAATATATATGATTATGATTAATGGTTATAATTGGAGTTTTTATTTTATTCTAATTTTTTCAGAACATATTTGTCTTATTTAAGTTTTATTTTTTTATTGATTGCTTTTTTTTTTGGTATACTTAACTATCATTAGTTTATATCAATTAAAATTTATACCTTGAATAAAATAGTTATGTATCTAAAAAAATGAACAAAAAAATATTTTTATTTTTAGCAAAAATTTATGTTGCTTTAACTTTTTTTCTACATCACATCTTATATTTTTATTATATTTATAAGAGAGTTTTTATTCAAATTAAGAAAATTTTTTAGTTATTTTTCTTTCTTTTAGTTTTAAGTATTATTTACTAATATAATAAAAAAGTGAAAATAACAATAATTACTCACATAATTAAAATAGATATCCTAATATATACATGATCCTATGTATACCAAGAATTATTATATATAATAAATAATTATTTATTTTTATAATTACTATTTATAAAATTTATTACATAATTTTCTCCTCTTAATATCAATATTTAATGAATATAAGATACAAAATATTATTTATATTATTTAACATACAAAACAAATATCCTAAGTCATCATGTAAAATAAGAAGTATAATAGTGCAAATACTTATTGCTTACTTATTTATTCTATTTATCTATACTATTATATAAAAATTGGGTTTCTGCACTTAATGATGGAGCTGAGGTAGCATGCTCCAAAGAGTATTTTTTGATTTAATTATTTTAACTCATTTAATACAATTTATTACAATGACTTAATTATATCAACTAATTGATTTGATTAGATATTTAAATATTAATATAATTTATTATAATTTATATTACTTAATTAATTAGACTACGTTAATTGTAATTCATTGTATCAGTGAATTGATTTTTTCATTTATGAAGTCTAAAATAAAATAAATGATTTATTATTTATTCTAATTAAATTCATTAAATTGGATGACGCATAGCAACGAATACGGCGGCGGAGCAGACACGACAGCGGTAGTGATTGAGTAGGTGGAATAACGACGACGAGATGGAAGTTGCATGTTCTTCTCTATTGCAATCGAAAATAAGTCAAGCAATAATGCAATATTCTACTCTTCATAAAATAGGTTTTTGGGAGTGAGGTCACAAAATTGAGGATAAGAAAAGTTAGGTGGCTATCTGGTTTTTCAAGTTTTTTTTTTTTTCTAAATTTCTAAATACCTAAAAGAGTACTATATTAAAGATTGTATATCCTCTATTTCTTTAATTTTTTAATGTAGATAAATATAAAATAGATTAGAACTTGTCTACGAAAAAGTTAAATTAAGTTAGACAAATATTATTATTATTATTATTATTATTATTATTATTATTATTATTATTATTATTATTATTATTATTATTATTATTATTGTAATTGAATAAATTAAAAAAATTAATTAAAAAACGTCGTTATCCTTGAATTTAACTCTATCTATTATGCAAAATCTCTATTTATATGATTTATTTTTTATTATATCTAGATTACCTCTCATTAATAATTATAGATAAAAAAATTTTATTAATTACATTTTAAGTTTTCAATTATATGTCAGAACTAATTTTTTTTATCTAAAGTTAATATAAAAAAATAAAAAGAAATTCACATCAAGTTATCTAGACTCTAGAGTTATTAATAAGTTTTTTGACCAATAAGATGTCATTAATAATCTTCTTTAAAAGTTTAAGTTGCATAAATATAATTAGATAATTTTAATTAATAAGAATAATATTACGCATTTAAATTTATCTATTCTATTATATTAAAATCGAATTTTTGTACTTAATGATGAAGCTGACGTAACATGCTTCTGAGAATGTTTTCCGATTTATTTTTTTTAACTCATTAACTATAAGTTATTAATAAGAATAATATTACGCATTTAAATTTATCTATTCTATTATATTAAAATCGAATTTTTGTACTTAATGATGAAGCTGACGTAACATGCTTCTGAGAATGTTTTCCGATTTATTTTTTTTAACTCATTAACTATAAGTTATTACGATAAATTAACTATATCAACTAATTAATTTGATTAAATATTTAAATATTATATAATTTATTGTAATTTATATCAATTTGATTTGGTAGTATTTTTTAATTTATTTATTTTAATATTCTGTTAGTATTTTTAATTTATTTCTTTTAATTTATTAACCCAAATTTATTGTATGTACTAATTAATTAATTTGATTAATTTATTAGTCATTAAAATAATAAATTTATGAATAAAATAGGCAACTGACATACTTTCAACTAATAATTAAATCAAATCAAATCAAATCATATATATTGAGCTAAATTCAAATCATGTGAATTATGGACCAAATTAAAATAAAATAATTTCTTACTTATTCAATACACTTTTTGTATTTATAAATAAATTATTGTCTACTTCAATATATGAAATTTTTATGAATTTTTTATTGCACAATTCACTTTAACACAAATAAATTAATTTATAAAAATTTAAACTGCTTGCTATGATTAAACTCAAACTTTAATTTATTTTATCATATTATTATATAAATATTAAATTCTTTGATTAAACACTTATTTGATTATAAAATGATATTATATATTACTTTATATTGACAATTAAATTTCAGTTACTACACAAATATTATATTTTAGGTAATTGTATATTTTTTTTGTTAAGTTGAAAATTATTATATAATTTTAAGATCATTTAGTTATGCTTATTTTTTTAAAAGTATTGTCAATATTGAAGAGTAACTAATATTTGTGATAGTATAAAATTAAAAAATAAAAATACAAAATATTAATATACTGTATTTTTGAAGTATAAATCTTGAAGTAAATATATATAATTATAATTAATGATCATAATTAAAAGTCTTTATTTTATTTCAATTTGTTCAGGACATGTTTATCTTAAATTTTATTTCTTTATTAATTAGTATATTTTTTTATAGATTTAATTATCATTAATTTATATAAATCAAAATGTATATCTTAAAAAGATAGATACGTGTCTAAAAACATAAAAAAATATTTTTTTGTTAGTAAAAAATTTATGTCACTTTAGGCTTTTTTTGGCATCATATCTTACATTTTTACCATAAGTTAGAGGTAAATTATTAAATATAAATTAGATTTACTACTTATTACTTTAATTCGAATTCATTAAATTCGATTTATATGAAAATGTAAATGGAGACAATTAGGTAACATTATTGAATTTAGGGGATTCAGGTAATTTTAGGGTGACTTTGGTTTATCAACGTAAATTAGCCTAATATGTGATATTAGTTATTGTTATATATAATAGAATAGATGACATATTTATGCATTGTTTGGATTAGAAGATTTGTAGAGAAATAACATGCTGGAGAAGAAAATGGATGAAAAAATTAATTTTTCATTATTTGGTTCAACAGAGAAATTGAATGAAAAACATAAAAGTATATATGGAGCTCACATAAATTTGTTCTCTTCAAAGTTGCGAAAAAAAACTGATTCAAAAATGCAAACATGGATAAAAATACAGAGTTACTATTTGAATTATAATTTATATATAATATATAAAAACATTAATATAATTTTTCTTTATTATGATTTTTTCTCTTCTTACTTTTCTTTCCATTCAAGTAAAAAAAAAAATTTCTCTATTTTTTTTCATTCATTTTTTTTCATCTAATTAAACAGCACACAAAAAAATATACTTTTCTTTCTATTTTCTTTCCTCTTATTTAAAAATTTAGAGTTACCATTTGAATTATAATTTTTTTATGTTTTTAGAAATTATAAATTTATTAAAATTGTTGTGAAATTATATATATTGTTTAATATTTAATGGTTTATAAAAAAAAGAGATCCCACTAGCCTACCATTAGGCGAGCGGAGGAAAATTCAGGACCGTCTTACTAGGCGGGGCGGTCTTTTGGTGAGACAGGGCAGACTTTTTCATTTGCCACTCCTAATAGGGACACGGACATAAGTACCCACCCATGAAACTTATCAAATATACGCGAATATAAAATTATTAATTTATCCTAATTTATATATTCGTAAATCCATTTCTTGAATTTAGTAACCCTAATTTCTGCCTCCAATTCGAATTTTTTTCTTTTTCTTCCAGACTCATTCTCAGCCTTGATCCTTTCTCTCTCTAACTCACTTTCTCTACCTCTCATCAAGTCCGTCACTACGTCGCCGTATCGTTCTAAAAAATTATGTTATGTTATTATGTTGGATTATTTTTTTATGTTTTCTCCTTTTGAAATGTTATTTTTCATAACGAATATGTTATAAATTGTGTTAAAATTATATTGAATTGATTATTTTATGATTTATTATATTATGTCTTTTTGTGTTAATTTTTTAAAATTTTTTTAAAGAATATTCGTAGATACCCGAAGAGATCTACGTTCTCTGAGGGGTAATTAAATAAGAACTTGCAATGACGGAGAAAGAACGGGGACATTTTTTTTAAATAGGAATGAGTGATGAAAAGTGGGTTTCTCACGCTCCCCTGAATCCTCATTATCATATCTAACTAGCAATGGAGATCCAATCTGAGCCGATTTAAGAGGGGACGCGTGAATTTTCTCTGCATTGGACCTTTAAGGTAATGAACCTAAGTCAGATTTGAGACCCTAACAATAGATTTTAGTTGATCTTTCTTGTTTTGAGATCTTATTTGGCCCAAATATATCTTAAATTAATATTTTGAGTCATTGTTATAGCAAATAGTATACTATTTAATATTATAACACTTAGTATATGTAAAAATTAGATATATTTGCAAGATATTTTTTAATTCAAATTAAAAAAATTAATGATCTCTTTTTTAGTTTTAAATATTATTTTCTAATGTAACGAAAAAGTGAAAATAACAATAATCACTCACATAATTAAAATAGAGAATCTTAATATATGCATGACACTATATATATTAAGGATTATTATATATGACATATAATTTTTTTCTTTTCTGTAATGACTATTTATATAATTTATTGAACAATTTTAATTTTTTATCTTAACATACATTTAATAAATTTAACATACAAAATAAATAACTTAAGTTATATCTAGGACAATAAATATAATAGTGCAAATATTTATTTATTTATTAGTAATAAAAAAATATGTAAATAATATAAATTGACATTTTTTAGTATAAAAGCAATAATAAAATTATTAATTAAGTTAATTACATAATTAAAAAATTATGAAGAATTTCTTAAATAATAATAAAAAAATAAAATTACTATTTTCACATATTACAAAGTTTATAAAAAAAATTGGATAATAAATCAATTCTCAATAAATTATACGTTAATTCTGCAAAAAAAATAAATAATCAATACATTGGATATTATTATTTACGTACTAATATTAATATATATATATATATATATATTATCGATTATTAAGTTTATAATTAGTTTTTAATCCAATTTTTAGTAATTAAAATTTAAATGATTGAAATTATTAAATGATGAATATTTTGCAGCTAACCAATTTATTTTTTGTTGAAATTAAAAAAATGATGAGTTGTTAATCAATTTTAAATTTAAATTTAAATTTGAATAAGAAAATAACAAAATATTTTAAATTTTATCTCACTAACCAAAATTAATTTTAAGATAAGAAATTATTTTGTACATCATATATATTGTAAGATAGTATGGTCATTTGCTATTTTTTAATGGTAAATATTGTCAAATAAAATGGTGTAAGAAATTAGAAAAAAATGTATTTACAAGTTTAGAAAATGTTAATTTATTTTTTAATAGAATAAATTATATATTGAATAACAAAAGTTGTTATCGATTTCTTTTCACACTAACTAATACTCAACGATGGTGTTTCGATACACCATATTACCAAAAAATATTAATTGATCTAATAACTTTTGTAATGACATAAATTTATGAATTTGAAAATTTAAAAATTATTTCATAAAATGTGAAGTTTTAACAAGTAACAATGTTGATCATATTGTTTTGATTTTAAGAATGAATACGATAGTAATAAATAAAATTGTCCCAAGTAAATTTCAACAAAGACAAAAATTCATAAGTATTTCTATTAATGAAAAATGAATCTATTTTAAAGATAAATATAATTTTTTTTATGAATTTCCTAACTTAACAAGTTGAGAATTAATCCACTACATATTAATGCTCTATTTATATAATTTTATGTATTATTTCGTGTAGGATAGGGAACATATACTAGTTTATAGATTAATTTGATTAGTATTTAACTATCAATGAAACTCTAATACTTTTGCACATTCAATTTACATTAAATAAGTATTTTAACTTAAAGAATTCTAGTTTTATGTCAACTTGACAATGAACATATAATGTTTTTGTCAAAAACGAGTCTTTAATTTTTAAGTAGAAACAATCTTCCACCATTAATAAGTGAAATAAATATATTAGTAATAAATTAGTCATGATATTAATCCAAACTTATCTATTACTATATATTATTTTTGATAAAATTTAAGAGAAAAATTTATTCTCTTTCTCTAAAAGATACTAAAATAGTAAAATGATATTTTTCTTTTTTCTATTTATAAAATGTACATTTTTTTATAACTTTTAAAAAATATTTTCTTTTTAACCTATTTTAAATTATATGTATTAATTATTGTCATAGTATCTAAATTGTATATATTACTAATATGTAGTATTTATTAATTAAATAAAATCAATAACAAAGTATTAATTCAAAATGAGTTCATGATCTTCATATTTAATTTTTTACATTCTAAAGTAACTATTTTTAGGATTAAAGTTTCTTAATTCTAATAGAAATTAGAATTTTAAATTTAATTTAAAAAAATTAAAATACTTTTTTAATTAATTTACATACAACTAAAAAATATTATAAGGGAGTCGAATTGTGCTTTTTGATCTAAAAATCAAAGACAATGTACATTATAAATATATAACTCTCCAATTTTTTCCAAATTTTTTCACTGATGTAATTATCTTACTTAATTACAAATTTAAAAAAAATCAAGTGAATTTCACTACCATCAAACCCAAGGACCATTTATATAAACATTACGTAATTAGACTCTTCTTCTAAAATTTTCCTGTTTGTATTTTTTAGTCATTTTAATACATTATGTATCAAGTATATAAATTAAATACTATTAGAATTTAGAAATATTTAACAGATTAATAAACAAGATAGTTAAATAAATATGTAAATAATTGAAAACATAATGCTAATTTTTAAGTATACTTCGTAATTGAATAAATAAAATGTTATTATTATAAATATATGAATAAATAAATTTGTAAGTAATTAAAAGAGATACAGAATTATGGATAGAAAAATGGTAAGTTGAATTAGAATATGAGCAGTGTTACATAGCCACTAGCATATAGTATTATTTTTTGTTAACAATAATTTATATTTATATTTACAGACGTTTTATACACAAAAGTATATAATTTGTATTTATATTTACTAGAGTTTTATACATATGAATCAATACAGTTTGCACTTATATTTTTTAGAATTTGCATAAATAAATTAATAAAATTTATTTGTTAAAAATAATTTAATATTTATGCTGGCTAAATAATGACCAAACTTACTAAAAATTGCTAATTCTCAAAAATTTCTCATAGAATATTAGTTTACAAATGAATTAAAGAAGTCAATAACTCTTTTTTTTTATTTTTAAATTATACAAGAAAAAAGCTTTCTTTGATATATATTATATAGAATTAGTTACTAATTTTCTCCATCAACTAAAACACACATATGTCATAATTTTTGTAAAAAATAATTATATCAATTAAAATTAAAGTCATATTTTAGTTAATGAATATTTTTTTATCTTAGCTAATTAATCTTATTATTGGTATTAAAAGTTTAAAATTCTTTTTCTTATTTTTCTTGCGGGACTCATTAAGAAGAAAAAAATATCAAGAGAGTCAAGGACCAACTTATATATATAAAAAAAAAGAGTCCAATGCAATATAAATGACTTTTCTTTTATTGTGTCTAACCAAGCCAAGCCACCAATTTCTTAGGTCATCGACCAAATTGCTTCCCCAACATAAAGACAAAATAGTACACGTATGTATATTTAGAATAACTATTCGAGTACCGAAACTTTTGAACTTTTAGATTTAGAGTTCTGATATTATGTCATGAAACCACTCGTTCTAAAAGTTCAAGCTGATAGAAAAATGTAACACTAATAGTTATATTTCTAATACTGAATTGAACATCCCTAAATTTCATTGTACATATTATACAAATATTTCATTGGCTCTCCGTACTTTTCCTTATTATTATTATTATTATTTGGAATATGTCTTTGCCGTTTTGTTTTTTTTCTCTGCGTATATAATTTATGCACACGGCGAACAAAAAAGTATATAATAATCCAGTATATATATACTTTAAATGAGTAGTCTAAAATATCATTATCTTTTTTAACCATTAAAGATTATAAACTTATATGTAGCCTAGAAGATCAATAATTAACTAACAAAACCAACTAAAGGAGGAAAGTCTAAAAATTGTAATAGAATAATAGATTTTATTTTTTGATCATTATTTTCTAATTTTATATCATCCTTAATTTTAAAAACACATATAATCGAAATATTAATTACATAAATAAAATTTAGAAATTAAAATAGAATACTCCACGATAACATTCATCATTTTATTCATAGTCTAAATAATTTTTTTGTTAATAATTTACTAATCAACATAATATAAATTGAATATAATTATTGAAAATCTTGCTTTCATAATATAACTCTCCTATAAATCGTGATAATTAACTAACAAGCACAATGACATATATGTTTATCGTAATTTCTGCAATGTCCTCCCTTGCAATGTTGTTGACATACTGAATTGCAAGTACTGTCGACACAAACATCATTACCAAGATGATATTCCCAACAACATTTCGTTACATCGAAGGATTTCATACAATCTGAAAATCATCAACAACATTTCTTTCAACATAAATTAGAAGAAAAATTAAACACATCCAAAATATACAAAATAATTTATGTAATATAATCAAGCTATTTTGTATATACAACATATATATAGATACTACTGAAATTAAATAAAAATATCTCTCAAATATAAAATGACTTATAAATAACTTCTACTTTTATATATACATAATACATTTATATGAAATATTTAAGAAAGAATAATTACGCATAAAATAATTTAAAATTTTTATAAAATGCAACTGGATATAATTAAAGATATTTTTATTTATATTTAACTAAAAAAATAAGATATTATACTTCATTAGTTTCAAAATTATTATATATTTTATAATTTGAGTGAATTTGTATAACCATTAAAAATTATTTTTTAAAAAAAAAAACACAAGAACAATAAAGAAATTAGAGAGAAAAAATAAAGGACTAAAAAATAGATTATACCTGCTTGGGTTAGTACTAAAAAGACAAACAGAGAAAAAAGTAGTATTCCTTTCGCCATTGCAGGATTATAATGCTTAATTTCCTAGTATTACAAAAAAAAACTTTTTTGTTAGCAACTATTACTTATTTTAGTACGTTATATATGTACATATTATCAAGTTATCGCAGCAATGATCTTAACAAAAATTATAATTTGAATAATTTGCCTTATTTATAGGTATAAGTATTCAATTTGTATATAATTATCTAAAGCAATTATATATTAAAAAAATAATATATAAAAGAAATTGACAACGAATGCACCTCTATTTAAAAAAAAATACTAAAAAGATATTAAGTTGATGATAAATCATTGTTAAAATATTAAGAAAATTGGCTATTTTTAAGAAAATATTTTAAAGAGTAAAACATATAATCAAACCGTGTATTCTTTTTCTCAAGAAAATAAAAAATACTAAATCAGAATCCAAGTGTGCAAGGCTTGGAGTGGCAATAAAAAAAAAAAGAGTATCATAACAAGAACACCAATATTATAGTTGAAAGTATTCTGGCAAATAATAATAAAATAGTAAAAGAGTGATGTTACCTTAAAACTTAAGTGATATTTTCTATTTGTTTGTGCTTATTAGTGGGAGAAGTAACTCTCTATTTATAGATATATTGGAGTCAAAGAAAATATTTCTGAAATTATTATTATTAAGTTGACCTGATTCTTTTCATATTTTTTGTATATTATTTTTTGAATTGATCTGATTTGATCTCAAATTTTTTCTTTTTTTTCATACAATAAGATGCTACCGTTCTCTATATAGAATATAAAATATGATTTTTAATTAAAAAGATTCACTAAATCTATCATTATCAATATTTAAAAAAAATTAATTTATTAATTACCTAAATCAATTATATAAACAAAATTATACTAAAGCAATTTGATATAGAAATATAGGATAATGCACCTCTATTAAATCTTAAATATTACAAAAATATTAAATTATTAAGTAAATCTTTGTTAAAATTTTGACCGTAGTCATTATTTTTTATGTAGTTTTTACTATTTTTATTAATTAGTTTTTGATGGATGTTACAATACTTCTTTTAGAATTTTAAAATTTCTTTATATTATTATAATGTGTGTTGGTACATCATTTTAGAGATATTGCAATACTCCTATATTATTTGAAGTTTTAAAATTTGTTTACATTATTAATATTATAATTAAAATTTTTTATTTTATTTTTTTTTAAAATATGGACAAAACCAAGAGAAAAAACCCAATAAAAAATTTAGACCGTGTGAATTACCCTCTCCTTCAATATGTTGAACCAGAAAGCAAGACTACCTCCCTAAAAAGTCAAGGTTCCACCAGGCCGCTGCCCTACCAGGAGTTTCAAGTCGCCGCCGGTCACTACACGCAACTCTTCCAGGACGCCGTCAGTCTCTGACACTGCTGTGCCACTACAATATCCGGCGCTCTTTCTTCTCTGGTCGTGATACTTCCATGGTCGTCTAGAGTTTGGACAAGACACCGCAGATCGTCTTTTTGTCATGGTAGGTTCGAACTTGAATTTCATATCTGTCGTTTTGCATCTCGTATACCTAGTGAATCAGTGCCCGTTCCTCTTCCGACTTCCGTTATTATCTATGTCACACGTGGTTTCATCTTCCTCGTATTACTATTACAAATAAACACTATTCTCTATGGTTTTCTCTTGTTTTTGATTAACTGCAAAGATTTAAATTTTATCTTTTTTTATTTAAATAAAATGTAATAATTTTTTAATTGTCTAGCTGCTTTTTTATTTTTAAATATTATTAAATTAAAATTTTTGCATTGAAACATCCATTTGCTCATTTTATACTTATTTTATTTTGAAATTTGACAATTTCCCTTAAAGAGCACAGCAGCGGACGATTGGAGTTTTGAAGTATCGCCGAGAAAGAAGAAGGTATTACCGGTTGGGTTTGAAGGGGAATTGTTAGAAATGCAGACTATGTATGAAACGAATAAGGTTTAAATAAAAAATACAAATAAAAATACAAACATTACTCAACAGAAAGAAGAAGAAGAAGATAGATGCGGAAGCCATAGCTGTTTCTTTCGTTTGGGCACTTGGGTTTCCGTTTTGTCCAACAAATCAGAAATAAAAAAGAAAAACTGGGTTGGAAATAAAAAAAACTAACATTTACAAAAGTTAACAGAATTCGAAATCTAATAAATATATTCTCTAAGTTGACTGCAGAAATAAAAATAATTAACATTTAAAAAAATTTTACTTTTAAGAGAAAAAGAGAAAAAATTTCATATGAGCATGGACTCTTGTTAGTTTTCTAGTATATAAGATTTATTTTATTAAAAAAAAGTGCTTACTAATTTTTCATATGATTAAAAAAATAATTAAATATTCATGTATATATAACGTAATAACAGGAGAGTATCGCCAAAATATGTTAAATTTTTTAAAAATATTATTTTTATATTAAAATTAGTCACTAATATATTTGTATATAAATACATATATAATTTAATTTATTTTTAATATATATTTATATTTTAACATATATTTTATATTAATAACTAATTTTGATAGTTAATTTTAATATCTACATAATTCTAACTTTTTATATTATTTATAAGACATGAATAAAACTATATAAGTAATCAACAAAAAAAAATATTTCATTCGTATTCACCAATTATATATATACAACGATAGAATTAGAATTTTAATATTAGAGAAACCAAATAAAAATACTCTTTATAATTATTCTCAATTCATATACTCGCCAATTATAATTATTCTTAAGTCGTCATAAAATGCATTATAAAATATTCTAAAAATAAACATTCTTATTTTATATTTTTTTTAGAAAAATAATTATTAAAAATTTAATTACATATGTTTCGTTAATATAAACTCCAATCATAAATTTTGTAAATTATATTGATTTTATTAAAAATATAATAACATTATAAGAATTAATAAGTTAACTAAATCTTTTTTCTAATTAATTAGATCTAAACCGATCATGTTGGCCTGTTTGACAACGCTATTTTTATTATAATTATTTGTTAAAAAAATTAATGAAAAATAGAAAATAAAATAAATGAAACAAATAATGAAAAAAAAAAAAGAGAAAGGCGCGTGTTCATAAATCATCATTTTATTTGTGTGTATATATACCACGAGTATTTTATTAAAAAATAAAACTCTAATTTGACGGTTGGCGTTTAATTTAGATAAAATTTCGCAAGTTTGACGATGTGATTTGCTAAATTTTTTAAGTTTAGGAATGTATTAAACTTTAATCCGTTTTATCTTTTAATGATCCGTTTTGATTTGTTTTAACATCCCTATTAAAATGATATATTTTAGTTATTTAAAATATGTTACGGATCCGACATACGAATCCTACACCCGGAACGATTTTTGAATTCGATTATCCGGGTCCGACCCGCTTCGCCCTTCTAGAAGGCCCAGAACCGGCCCATTAGAGCTTATAACCAACAATCAAATTCAAATATCTCCCTTATCTTAACCAAATAAAAAAAGATAAGATAATTACCATCGCTCATATAAAGGGGAGCCCGAGTCCCATCAGGTATTCATTCATTCCTCACATCTTATACCTCTTTAATCCATTCTGACTTGAGCGTCGGAGTGTCTTTACAGGTACCACCCCCCATTGCTCCAGTCAGATAATCCGGCATCTGTCTCGATCTGCAAGTTTTCGATCCATCTCTCAACCCGTACCAAAGACATCTTGTAAATTGGCGCCGTCTGTGGGGAATTTGCAACGTCGTGGCGGCATGACGGATAACCCAAAATAGCAATCCTCAAACTCACTCACTTGATATCTTGCTTGTAATAGAGAGCAAAAAGGAAAAATATTTCTTTAACTTGCATCACCTTCTTAGTGATAACACACCTTCGCCCTACTCCAACGGCAAAATCCTAAAGGAACAATGTTTCTTCGACTTGCAATCACCTTCTTAGTGATAGCACTCTTTATGCATTTTCGCCCTACTCCAACGGTAAAATTCCAAATCCTCCGAGCCTAAAGTCTCGCCTCCTTTTAGTGGGACACCTCCACCTCTTGGACCCTCTCATTCACCACTCCCTCATTCGTCTCTCCAAGCGTCATGGCCCCATCTTCTCCCTCTACTTCAGCTCCATGCCCACCATGGTTGCTTCTTCTTTTGAACTCTTCAAACTCTTCCTCCAAATTCACGAGGTCACCTCCTTCAACACCAGGTTCCAAACCTCTACCATCCACCACCTCACCTATGACAACTCTGTCGCCATGATCCCCCTTCGGACCTTACTGAAAATTCATAAGAAAACTCATCATGAACGACCTCCTTAACGCCACCACCGTGGCCAAGCTCAGACCTCTCAGGAGCCAAGAGATTAAGAAAGTTCTAAAGGTTCTTGCACAGATGCGGGGTACTGTCAAATCGTGGCAGCATGACGGAGAACCTCGAGGAGCAATCCTCCAGCGAACACCCCCATTCAAACCCACAAAGTCCAACTCCCGAACTCCAAGATAACACTCCTCCCAGCCACGGGAGGAACAAGCGCCAGATAAATCCAAGAGCTGTGTCTCAGGGTGCAAAACCTCAAAGGCCGAGTTACACCCAAAGAATGGTACCACCCGGAGCATGCAAGCCAAGTGACCTCCAGGACTCGATCTCACCACGATACCAGGAACACCAGGCTGCCTGAGCAACGACACAGCAAACGGCACGACCGCATTGTTTCCCTAGACCTGAAACACCGACGCGGAGAAGACGACCGACGGCACCATCAGGAGGCCAAACGAGCTGGAAACATGCACGTGGTAATGGAAGCCATCCTGTTCACAGAAAAATCCTTGAGAGCCAAACTCCCAAAGGACTTCAACAAGCCCACTGACATGAAATACAACGGGACCAAAGATCCCCAGAAACACCTAACGGCCTTCGAGGCCAGGATGAACCTGGAAGGAGCCGCCGACATGGTCCGGTGTAAGGCCTTCTCGATAACCTTAGTCGGCCTCGCAATCAAATGGTTCAAAGCCCTTCCAAACAGCTCCACAACCAGCTTTCATGGCATATCCAGAAAGTTCATGGTCCAGTTCACCACCAGGATCACCAAAGCAAAACACCCCATCATCTTGCTCGGAATCATCCAAAGAAAAGATGAATCCACAAGAAAATACCTCAATAGGTTTAATGATGAGTGCTTAATAGCCGACGAACTCACGTACTCGGTCGCCAATCTCTGTCTAACCAATAGCCTCATAAATGAAGACTTCTAGAAACACCTCACCACCAAACTAGTTTGGACCATGCACGAAATTCAAAGTATCACAAGGGAATATATAAACGACGAAGAGGTAAGGCAAGTTGTGGCCGCCAACAAACGGCAGCACGGTAACACGGCACCTCATAGTAACCCACCATCAAAAGATACACCAAAAGAGCACCTCAAACCCGTGAATGCCAACCGACTACCCAGGGTTGGAAAGTTCTCGAACTACACCTCCTACCCGCGCCCATCACTGACATCTGCCACAAAATAGCGGAACGAGGCATCCTTCTGAAGGCGCGTTAGCTAAAGTAACGGACAGGTCGCAACAAGTTGCAACTACCACCGATGATATGTACATAAAATCCAAGATTGCTTCGACCTAAAAGACGATCTCGAAAAAGACATCCGAGACGGAAAGCTCTCCGAGTTTGTCAAAATCATTCGAGAACCTTGGAGAATTGAAAGAGAAAGATCACAAGAACGTGAAGGACGCAACTCGAAGACGATACGATAGGCATCTCAAGAAAGTCCAAAAACTGACCCCACCATAAGCGTAAACGTCATCACTGGAATGGACGCGCTAAAAAAGTCAAACTCAGCAATAAAAAAGGATCTCAAAGTCCTAACCGTAAGAAACAAAGCACCAATCTTCTCGGTTCTAGTGGCAATCACATTTTTTTTCCGATGACTGCCAACACGGCACTTCGGCGGAAGATGCCCCATTGATCATCTCGGCAAAAGTCGAAACCAGACTTGTGAAAAGAATACTGGTCGATACCAGAGCTGATTCCAACATCCTCTTCAAAGTAGCCTTTGACAAGCTGGGTCTCTGAAACGAAAATCTGCAAACCCACCACAACGGAGTTACCGCTTACCGGACTCGGAGACAAGTTTCTCAAACCAGACAATTCCATACTATTACTACTAACCATCAAAATCGAAAGGCAGAGGAAGAACATCCTCTCCGAATTTGTGGTTCTTAAGGACTCTACTGCCTACAACATCATCCTCGGAAAAAAGATGATCAACAACATATCCGCTGTCATCTTCACCAAATCCTAATCATGAAGTTTCAGTAGAGTGTGAAAACACCAGCTCGGCCCTCCGCAAGAGATCCCGAGATGCGGTAGGCATCTTTCTCGCCGACCTCGATGCACCCCAAGGCCAAAGTCCACGCAGAACCATGAGAGAAAATGACAAAGAAGCAGAGTGGGACCTTGCAGACAAGGTCAGGAGCATAGCACACCTACGGGAGCTAGCCCTAAAATAGAGAATAAGCCTAAGGTACAATGGTTGCACGGTACGACGAGATTTTGAACTAGGAAACCTTGTCTTACGACAAAACGACATCGGTCTACCCACTTCCAAAAAAAGGAAGCTCACTGGCAATTTGTTTATTCAGCCTATGACAAAAAAAAAAAATAATAACAATAATAAATAAATTTAATTTATCTGATAACTTTTGATAGTAGGTTAACTTTTAAAAAATACTGCACTCTCTACTTTATTTGGAGTGCACTAATTTTCGCCATAATTAAAATATAAACTATTTTTATTAAAGTTTTAATTTATTTGGATTTATAACAGTAGCACTATAACAATATTTATTTAAACACATATACATAATTTTATATTTAAGTGGAATTTATTAATATAGACTAAAAAAGTAATAAGATTATTTTGGTTTCTATAAACAAAGAATGCAATAATATTATATCTTTTACAATAAATTTTTATTACAAAAACCTTTTTAAGTTAAAAATAATAAATATTAATATTAATGAGCAGGTAACAACAAATTTTTATACTGAAATAATATTTGGCCTTTTATAAGGGTGAAAACTCAGATGCAGTCGACTTCACGTGAAGTTGATAACTGACAACTGTTAGATAATTTGACTGATTCGACTCATTTTTTATCTAATGCCTCTCAACTATCAACTTCAGGTGAAGTGGACTGCACTTGAGTTTCCACCTTTGTAAGGAACATGCTCAACTGCCGGTCACAAACACAAAGTGGCCGTTCGCAGTTCACTACTTCATTCTTCACCGGTCGTCCACCTCCAGCGCAAACACAAGAGGCGAGGTAGGACGCAGAGGTTCCTCTTCTAGCACCTTCCTCCGCCTCTTCTCTTCCTCACTATCTTCATCTTTCTGTCCACTGCTGGGCTGCGTGAGTTCACTTAACCTCCCATCTCTCTCTAACTTAATCCTTTTCCTTCCCCTTTCTTCTCTCTTTCCACCATTCCTTTCATTCCTTTACTTCTCTTGTCTCTAGGTTAGGGTTTTCCATTGTTTTTTCTTCTTTATAGTAATTTCCAAAAGCACTAACACAATGCTGTTTAAGTTCTGTCTTTTGCCCCTACGTTAGGGTTTTCCATTGTTTTTCCCTCTTTATAGTAATTTCCAAAATCGCTAACACAATGCTGTTTAAGTTCTGTCTTTTTTCCTGTTGTCATTGTATTTTTTGATGATGGTTCACTCCCTCACTCTTCTCTTTTCTAGTTCCACCTTCAACACAAACAAAGAAAGCAGAAGGCAGAGGTTGAGGTGCGGTCGAGGTCGCCACCGTCGAGGAAAGAAGGTACGAACTTCCCACGTTTTCCATATTGAATTTTACTAGTGTTTGGCCGCGCGATTGTGTTACCAAAGAGAGGGATGGCGAACACAGAGGAGGATGAGAAGGTAGGAGGCGGAGAATCCGATCTGGAACGGTGTGGTAGCGAAGAGCAACGAGAATGTAGAACAGAGAGGGAGAAGACGTATGAATGTATCCACAACTAATACTATCTACCACCATGAATTCTCCCTGAATGCTACTAGAGTTCTTCCTTTGGGGGGGGGGGGGGGGGGGGGACTTGAGTTCTTTGCATTTTAGAAACTTAGAATTACATACTAGCATTTGGTCTCAGACTCTAATCCAACAAACAAAATATAAAATATTAATTCAAAATGTTCAATTGGCGCGATAAATATTTAATTTTAGAGGTGACAATGGGGAGTTGGTAGGGGCAGATTTTTTACTTTTTGCCAACTACCTGTGGCATTGGAAAAAATATTAATTCAAAATGTTTAATTGGCGCGATAAATATATTTACCTCGGCCGATGGGAAGGCATTGAAGAATTTGGTTTAATGAAACATCGATTTAATTGGTTTAGCTTTTTCGATTAGCTAAGTTTTTCTGATCATTTTGAGTACTCCTGTCTTTTGGATATTGAGTTTGGCTCTATTTCACTTGTGAAAAATTGCAGATTTTTGGTGATTTGTGAAGGCTATTATTAGAACGGGACAGTTCGTCATTTTTGCTGTTTTTGGAGGAGCCAGTAGATTATTTTGCCCGTAGGTTGGTATTTATTTTTAATTAATCGACTTTTAGGGTTATTGAATATTAATTGAAATTGACAAATTAAGTAAAATAGAAATCATATATAAATTGAAGAATGATTGTATATTTTGGATAGAAATTTGAACAGTTATGATAGAGTTATAGGACAAGAGAGGCGAAATATTTTTGTTTAGGGACATACAAATCCTTCCAATTTGTTTGCGTTTGCTTAGTATTTAATGTGGGAAATAAGTTAATTAGAATTATTATGATTAAAGATGGTAATTATAAATTGTATAATGCCTCTCTATATTATGTAATGTGTTGGTGAATGTGTAAAAATAAGTTGATGTGTTTGAAATTTGAGAACTTTGGAGTGTCCAAACCGTAGGGAAGACTATGTCGAAAATTTAAAAAAAAAATTGAATAATTAAAAAAAATGAAACAGCAGATCTTTAATGACAAATAGGAGAAATTGTGACGCAAATAGCTCAAAATCGATCTTGAATATACGATATAGTCTTTTTAAATAAGGAGTTTGAAATCATCTTTTTTATTGTATTTTTCATAAATTATTGTTTTGTGTTTTCGAATAATGTTGTATATTTACTTATTATTTATTTTTGAATAAATGAATTGTATTATTTTTTATAATTTATTTAAATATTTCGACTTGGTATATTTAAAGACATGACAGGTACCAGAATATAATTAACTTATTTTATTTAAATATTTGGTACTGCAATAATAAATATTAACAAGCATAGACATAAACATTAACATCCATATATATCAAATCATCACTAGAACCATCCATAAGATTCACAGTAATAGAGATCATATACATAATAGAGGTTTGTGGAGTTAGGAAGTTAGCAGCCATGTACAATATACATATAAACGTGCTAGTTACTTACGATCTCTTGAATGCGCATCTGGGCTAAATTTTCCGAAGAAAAGGCCAGGTAACATATATAGACAGAAAATGTGCACATTTCGTAAGGCAATCCACGATTACCACAGATGGAATCATGTCCTTGAGACATTCTTGTCAACCCAGAAACAAAACTAAAGCTATACTCTTCTATTTCCATATTAGAATCTCCAAGGGTAAGAGAAGTCTAATGAGTTTTGGTGTTCAACTTTAACTTGGCACGTTAAGCATTGTGCTACGTGCTCCTCTATTTCTTTTTTTATTTTTGGCCACCAAAACATCTTTTCGAAGTCTTGGTGCTTCTTAATGATACCGGGATGTATAGCAAAATTCCCTTTATGTGACTTTTCCAAGATTTCCTATTTTAACTTTCAACGGTTTGGTATGCACAATTGATCTCTAAATCTCCACAATCTATTAGTATCAAGAGTATATCCTTCTAGTTTCCTAGTTTTTACCAGCTCTATCATCTTCAAAATTTCTCGGTTTTTGCCTAAGCTTTTCTTATCTTGTCCTTGAAGTTACATGTGGCTCTGAGTTTTCTATAATGTAAAGAGAAAAACAAGAGGAGATGGGGAGTTGGTGAGAAAAATGAAGAAGGTTAAAATAGAGTGTGGATCGAATTTGCTCGATACCATACCATATTGAAGGTCACAAACACCATTAACATGGATCTTGAAATAGACTAAGCTAATTTCGTAGTGATATAATTGATTATTACTTCTCTTCTATTTTCAATAGAACAAGTTTTGTTATGTATAGTTAGCGGACTAAAAGTATATAAACATTTTCTATTTTTATATTTAATTATTTTAGTCAATAACAATTTTACAATGATGATAGTACTTGTTACTTTTTTTTTTGACCGAGATATGTAAATAGTATTCTGTAGGAAATTAAAGAACTCGTTTCATACAAATAAACTTGTATATCTCATTAAATGGTTTCTTCTCGGTTTGATTGGAAATGGAAAAAAAAAAAAATGACAGATATTATTTCTTTACCTACAAATCAGAATATAAACAAACCAAGTCATTCGTTCTTCTTTTACACGAGTGATAAGAATTTTTATAGAGCTTCATTAAGTTAAAAATAAAACTTATTAATTTTTTTTTCTTTTTCTTGCTTTTTTTTAATGTACATGCATACAGTATGCATTTGTTGTAGGATTCGAAGTAAAGGTAAATCTGGAGGTGAAAAAGAACGGTATAAATGATTATTACTTTTCAGTCTACAATTTGGTATACAGCACGCTTATGATGTGATTCTAAGAAGGATCCGCATTGAGGGTTGAAATTCAGTTATAGCTTTGTATTTCTATTGTGTCGATACCAAACTCAACCAATAACAGGTGGATTAATAATACAGTTTCTTCAACTTTTTTTCCCTTAAAAGTATATTGGGATTTAGATATTTTTTTGTATTTTATAATTATAAAAGTATCCTGTGTGTTTTGGATGTTGGCGTAATTATAATCTAAGTAAAGGAACTATATAAGAGAAGGCACCTAGGAGAATGTCATGAAATATTTATGTCATTTTGATTCTCCATTAGATATTATGAGATCCTTTAGAAATTATAAATCTTTCAATCATAAGAATGTCATTTACACGAACACAGCTACACCTAACGAAAAGCCGCGATACCACAGTATCTTATCGGCTATGGTGCAACTAAAAGGTTTTTCATTTATCTAACTAGTTGGGGCTTGATTTTGGGAAAAAGAGTAACAGTTTTATTAACTTTATCTCTGTTGTGGAAGTTTATGACCTTGCATGTAAGGGGATTGAAAGCAAAATGATTTTTGGCAGTAATCCTTTACCTCCTCCTCATTAATTAAAAAATTAGATGATAACAAATAGTGACTTTGGTGAATTGGCTTTGTTTAGGACTCTCTGGTATTTTGACTTCGATATTTATTGGACACGCAATTTAAATTGTCCGACTTGTAGTATATATATATATTTTTTTTGTTTTTGTTTGTTATCTTTATGATCAGTTTGCGTTTGGATATACTTTGTAGGATTGATCACGCAGTCTTTTGGCTTTGGTGAGTAGAACTTATAGAAAAAATTATAGAAAATAACCAGTTTCCATGCTTTTTTCCCGATAAGTTCGACTCACCAAAACCAAAACATAGTGAGCATCAGTCCTACAAAGTATATCAAGAGACAAACTAAAAATAACAAACCAAAACAACAAAATAAAAAATATACTAGAAGCCAATTGAGATTGCGTGTCTAAAAAACATTGGAGTCAAATTAACAAAGAGTTCTGACGAAAAAATTGATCAGAGTCATTATTTCTTACCATCTAATTTTCTAATTCTGATTCGAAGGAGGAGATGGATTATGGATTACTGCCGAAGATCATTCGCTTTCTTTAAATCTAGTGTATTTCTCACATGCAAAGCCATAAATTTTCACAATAGAGTTAAAGTTAATGAAAGCGGCGACCATTTCCTCCAAAATCGGGCTCCAATTATTCAAATAAGTGAAAAATCTTTTAGGTGAATGGTAGTCAGTCTATAAGATAATATGGTACGAGACTTTTCCTTAAGTATTGCACCGTGTAAATGGTTTTCATATGATTGAAAAATTTGTAATCCTTAAAGTGTCTCATAGCAACTCTTGAAGGATCAAACTGAAGTAAATATTTTGTGATATTCTCTTTCGACCCGTCTCTTGTATAGTTACTTTCCTCATATTATAGTTACTCCAACGCCCAAAAACGCACATGACACTTCTGTAATGATAAGATACAAAAGAATATTTAAATCTTAATATACTTTTAAAAAAAAAAAGTTAAAAAATTATATTATTATATCACTTGTTTACTGTTGAGTTTCGTTTTCCATAGAAGTATGAATCACGTATGCCATAACTGTAAGTCCAATCCTCAATGCATATCTTCTTGTAATGATATAATAAGCGTCCAAGTGCTATATATCAAATTGTGGTTTGAATAGTGATAATCATTTGTACAGTTTTTTTTTCATTTTCAAATTTACCTTCAAATCCAGCAGCTAGTGCTTATTGCATGCATGTACCTTTAAAAATACAAGTAGTAAGAAAAAAATAATTAACAACACAATGATTTTATATTTAACTTAATGATACTACGTATAAATTCTTATCACTCTTGTGAAAAGAGAAGATAAACTCTTACTGGTTTCTTCATATTATAATTTCTAGCTAAAAACTAATATCTGTCATATCTGTCGTATTCTTTTGCCATTCTGAATTAAACTGAGGGAAAGCCATTTCAGCGATGATACCTATCAAAATCATGAGTCAAATAAAGCAAAATATTCAATGAGTCAATGAGATATACAAGTTTACTTGTATGAAATGAGTTTTTTAAATTTATTATATTTCATTTCAAAAGGTGACCAGTACTATCATCATTGCAAAATTGTTAATAATTAAGTATAAAAATGGAGAATGTTTAAATTGAAAAGAGAAGTGAAAAAAAAAACTTCGTAACAAGAAAAATCACTAAATAAAGTATATTAAAATTATGTGATAAAATATAATAGAAACATTTTAAATTTTTGAACCACTTATGATAAGTTAAAAGTATTTAGGAGTTTAGTTGTATGTACTAATAGTCAGCTAGCTTTCTCCTGTATGTTTGGTCCCTAAAGCTAAACTATATATAACAAATATTGCTCTATTGTAAATAAAAAAGAAGCAATAATCAATAATATCACTATGAAATCATCTGTTTCATTTTCAGCTTAGTTTATTTCAAGATCCATGTGACCTTCAATATGGTATTAAGAGCAAATTATCTATTTTGATCTTTTCCGTTTTTTCCACCACTTCCTCCATCTCCTCTTGTTTTTCTCTTTACATTTTGTTCATCATGACCACCGTCTCAAATCTCACAAACAAGAATTAATCGATTCCTATTCCTGATCAACTCGAAGAAAAATTCTTTTCTTCTTTGGCGGCAAATTGCCCTTTGTACTATCCTCTCTAGGGCTGCACATGGATAGGATAATATCCGCATATTCGCGGTAATTATCCTCATTCGATCCGAATTTTGTGGATATTATCCGATCCGCAGAGCCATCGGAACGGATCGAATCCGTACTATGGTAGGATCGGATTGCGGATTTGGCAGTGATATCCGCGGATCCGATCTGCAAATCCGCATATCTGCACATCACATATAAATAGCATAGTTTAAGAGTGTAAACCCTAATGTGATATGAATTTTAGCGAGTTATTTTATGAATTTTATGATATTTTGTTTTTAATTTTTTATGCTGTACTTCAACTTAGAATAATTAAACTTAAATCTTGTGTTATTATTTTATTTTTGTTATTTAAGAGAACTATTATTGAAAATATTTTACGAGTAAATAGGCTTAAACAGATAAAAAATGAATTTTCTGAATATTTTTTTGTAAAGACAGCCAAACAGAATCTCAAAATAGTTTTTTTTTTAATTTATGCGGATATACCCAATATCCGATGCGATCCGATGAGTGCAGTGCGGATAGGATAGAATTTTAGGCTATATCCGATCCGTGTGCAACCCTAGTCCTCTTTCGGAATCTTGGAGATCAACTTGATTCGAAGAAGGGACCATCTCTATTTGACACTGATGCAAACAAAGCTGCAGCTAAAGAATGTGCAACCTATGTAACATGGATTAGCAAGACTATGCAATTCAGACATGGTTATTTCTTCAATGGACATTTCTTTCCAGAATTGTATGGTTGGTTGCAACTGTGCTCATCAAATCTAGGAGCGCCTCAACACACATTTTGCTACACACACTAAGTCTAGAATCAAGTAATTGAAAACTCAATCAAATGATTATAGAGTACCTTCTTGAAATCAAGAAAATAATTGACCTTCTTGCTGTAGTTAGCTCTCCTCTCACCATGGATGAACTTGTAGATGCTATCTTGGATGGGATTAATTCAGATTACAAAGTGTTTCGTATTTTTGTTCCTGATCGCAAAGAGCCTTGGACCATTGCTGAACTCGAACCCTTCCTTACGACTTAGGAAGAGTGCATGATCAACTTGAACTTCCCTGGTCCAAGCCATCCTCACGCAAGCTCAACATTCAACTCAACCATCCGAATCTTTCTTGGCAAAAAAAAATCGTATCAGATGCCTATTATGTAGTCGTCTTGGGCATTCGGCATGGCAGTGCTACTTTCGTTTTCATCTGTCATTCAATAATCCATCATCAACATCGTAGAAGCAATCACCTACTCCACCGTTTGCTATTGTTGTTAATATTTATTGTTGCAGTACCATACATTTAAATAGTTGAAATATTTAAGTAAATTACAAAACAAAATAATACAATTCATTTATTCAAAAATAAATAAAAATTAAATGCACATCAATATTATTCGAAAACACAATAATTTATGAAAATATAATCAAAAGACGGTTTCAAACTCCTTATTTAAATAGACTATATAGTATATTCAAGATTGATTTTGAGCTATTTGCATTACAACTCCTCCTACATTTGCCATCAAGGATCTGCTGTTTAATTTTTTTTAAATTGTTTAAAATTTTTTTAAAATTTTCGAAATAGTCTCCCCTACTATATGAACATTCTAAAGTTCTCAAATTTCAAACACATACATCAGCCTATTTTTACATTCCGCAACACATTATATAATATAAGGAGAGATCATACAATATGTAATTACCATCTTTAATCATAATAGCGCTAATTAACTTATTTCCTACATCAAATACGAAGCAAACACAAACAAATTTCGCAACAGACAAATTGAAAGGATCTCTATGTCCCTAAACAGAATCATTTCACCTCTCTCATCTCACAACTCTATATACGTGTTCAAATCTCTATCTAAAATACGAAATCTATTTTGCAATTTATAAATGGTTTTCATTTTACTTAATTTGTCAATTTCAATTAATATTTAATAGTACTAAAAGTCAATTAATTAAAAATAAATACCAACTTATATAGGCAAGATAATGTTTTGGTTCCTCCAAAGACAGCAAAAACTGTCCCGTTCTAATAGTAGATTCCAGAAATCTACAATTTATCACAAACAATGAATGCTAGTGAGTGTGTTGCTTAGGGTTGTGCTTTGCAATGTGCAATTCTTAGTCCAACTTTTAAAGTACGAGAGTTTGAGGTAATATTTCCTTCTTTGTACTTTCTCTATTTTCACTCCAGAGGCACTCATGTAAACAATTTGTTGTGGAAATTTATTTGTTATTCTCTGTAGTGCTTACTCACGGTAAAACTCTGCATGCCATTTCGGGATCATGAGTTTTATCTTATTCTTCTTTTATAAAAAGGAACGTTTTCAATTATTTTTGCTATGTCTCTGCAGTAAGCTTCTCAGACACCAAGACTAAGTTTCCCTTTTCCTTCCGGTATGACATTGTCTTCTTAGGTTGAACTGTGTAGGTCAATGAAAGTTTCCTTTTGCAATTTCCCTTTCATGGAAAGGTTATGGGCCAGATGCACAGGGAAGTATTGGATCAGATACTCAGCAAAGTAGCCTTGTTTTCCCCAAGGGCAATGCCATTCCAAGATCAGTACATATACTGTAACTTGTATATGAGGTTTTTTTTTTCCTTGTTTCTGTTACATTTTCCCCCTTTTACTGGTCCTCTGACTCTCAAGTGCATGCAGATTGGTCCGTTCTAAAGTACAAAAACTGAAAGATCAAAAGTTAAAATGAGAGTTCATTTGATTTTGCATGGAATCGTATCTATTGATTCAGCAACTGTAAGGGTAAAAGCTTTAGTGATTTATTTTTCTTGTTTGACATGACTTCAGAGAGCATCTGCTCCTGTGATCTAATAAAAGTTTTCCTTTTGCAATTTCCCCAAGGCCAGGAAGAAGTTGACGTTCCAGTCTCCAAAGAATCAGCTGCAGAAAACACCAAGATTGGATACCGATGAATCCCCTGCTGATGGTGCTGCGCCTCCAACCTCCAATGACAAAAGCCTGTGCAAATTGACACTGATACCAAGGTTTGTCCTGGTGAAAGGAATACATAAGCATATGCAAGAAGCTTTCTGTTTTCAATCAATTTTGCATTCGTTAAATTACATGATAGTTTTGCAGATATGACCTCATCATTGAGTGTATGCGATTCTTTTTTGTTTTTTGGTGGTATTTCCATTTGTTCACATAATACTGTGTTCAACAATCTTGTATGCATATTATTTGCTCTCCTTAATAGATTTTGTGGTTCAGTATAAGTTGTCTAGCATGGTCAAGTCGGCATTTATAATTTGGCTTAGTGCGCCTTGAATGTTGTTGGTTCAGGGTCCGAAGAAAAAGGCTAAGAAAGCGAATATTCTTGTAGATCAAGTGGTTTATGGAACTATGGAACAAGTGGATCTCTAGAAAGCTGTAGAGGAGTTTGAAATGGCTTTGCAAGATCGCGGGATGGAAGAAAACAAAAGACTTGAAAATTTGATGTTTATGAAATGCGGGTCAAAAGTGTAATTTGGCAAAAATTGAGGGCTTAGGATTTAATTCGTCAAAAATTCAGTGGTCAAAGTGTAATTTGTCAAAAGTTGAGAGGTCAAAATATAATTTATTAAAAGTTGAGGGGTCAAAGGTGTAATTTGTCAAAAGTTAAGGGATCTATTGAGTTTGAAAAACTAAAATATTACGAAGATGATGACTAAAACACTATTGTGTTATTAGCAAATTGTTTGTGATTTGATCTGTTTAGCGTACAAAAAATTAATTAAATTGAAACTGACCCAAAAAGCAATGACACAAGCCAATAGCAGTCAGCCCATACTCACAGTTATAGCCCAAGACATACTTGCTACTTTCACAAGTATTTTACATCAAAAACAAAAACAAGCCTTTAGCCAAATAAAAGAAAAAAAAGCAATTGACCCAAGAACATAAACAAACCAATTGGTGGTCCATATTCAAACTCATTCTTTTAGTGCTGACTAAAGAAATTGAATTTCATTTCACTTAAACCAATTTACTTTATCAAAATCAAAATTTTCATCTCTTTTCTTTCGCATCACAACACGTAAATTCTATGAAAAAAGAAAAAAAATTCTAAAGTTAGGACAAAATCAAAGAACCAAAAGGAGGTTTTAAATTTCAAATGAAAAGAGAAGGTCAAAAAGACTATAACAAAAAGGTAAAATCAAATCAAAAGGATAAATCACAAAAAGCATTTCTTAAATTGTGCTTCATCAAGGAATATTGAAAAAATTCTGTATTACAAACACCGATCTAGAAAAATGATGAAAGTAAAGACAATGGTGCTTTGCTGTGTATCGACACTCAAAATTCAAATTTGGAGGCAAAGTAAGAATGCACGACTCAAATTCAAGAGGCGAGATGAAAAAGGTTGAAAGAAAAGGTTGAAGGTATGGTTCCATGTTTGATTCGGTCACTGCTTCTACTTTCTCTCTCCCCTGTCATGCTGCTATTGTGTCTGATTTTTGGGAGAAAAAAATCAAAAAGTGCTGAAGTAAGATTTCAAGCCCTTGAAGCTTCACTCCTCTATTGAAGGGATGAACGACTAAGGATTGAGGGAAGGAGTGAGAGCACGACGTTTAGGTTCTCATAGCTCACTGAACTGTTTATTCTTCTCCTTCATGGTTTTCATTGAGTAACTCATTTTCTCAATTTAGTCTTTCTGTGTTTCAATGGTAAAAGACAAAATGATGAGGTTTGTAAGAAAAAGTCATTGAGTGAAAAAAGGCAGAAAGTTAGAGTTGGAGAAAAAACTAAAGTTTATTTCAAAAATTCTTTGTATGTATTTCTATTTTGTTGTCATGATCTTGAGAAGATTCCCTTACAAGTTGAGTTAGCACTTTGTTGTTGAACTTAGTCAAGTTTAGTTTAGGTTAGAAACTAGATTTGTCCCATATAAGATTAGTTAGAATCCTAGGAAAAATTGGTAAATATAATTCTGTTAAAAGATAGTGAAACTCTGTTACTATTATGATGGAGATTGGATGTAGGTTATATTGCACTGAGTAGCTGAACTAAGATACATATGTGTGTCTTTATCCTTTTTCTTCTCTATTTCTAGTTCTGCATTATAGGAGACAAAACTGAAATATCTTCTGATTCTACTATTCAGCAACACTTCTTCATAACACACCTTGCATGTAGCTTTATTTTGGCTCCTACTGCATTAAAAGACAAAACCATAGTCTCTCTTGTTTTTTACTCAAAGTATCTCAACAGAACTCAAAATTAAAAGTAAAATAAAAAGAAGGTCAAGCCCCCCATTCTTTTAACTACTGATAACTATCAATTGGTATTAAACCTTAAAGTTTTGGCACTCCTTCTTCATGTGTCCTTTCTTTTTGTAAAAGAAACATAGTACACTTTCTTTCTTCATAAGATGGGATGTACTACCTTTTCTTTTCTTCTTATGAGCTTGCTTTTTACCATCCTCATTTATCACCAACAGTGCACTTTCACCAAGTTTTGGAACTAACCTTCCTTCCTCTTGAACACACAACACCAATAATTCTTTAATAGACTACTTTTTTTTATGTGTTATAAGAAATCTTAAATGGTTCGTATTGGATAGGAAGAAAATTTAGAATAAGATGCACCAAAAATGAGTCAGAGATCTCAACCTCTAAAACTTTCAATTGTGTTGCTATGCCTCTTAACCTCATGATGTGTTCACGCATATCCGTTACGCCGATAAGTCTTATGGGTGACAATTGTGCCATTCGGATGCTTGCAAGTGCCTTACTAGAAGACTCAAACTATTCATTAATAGCCTTCATGTAATCTTTGATATTGGAATTGAACCACGAATACTAGCTGATAGTTAAACGGTTAGATTTCTCCCACCGTTCATATAATACTACCTCGACTCGAGTACTAGCATTAGTGGTGCCGGAGGCTCTTCCCTATAAAGAATATAATCAAGGTCTGCACACCCTAAGTGAAAGAGAACTTTATCTTTCCACTCCTTATAGTTGTCACCACTTAAAAAATGAACTTCAAATACAGTTTCAGTATCATTATTACTGCAAATAATAAATCATGCTAACATTACTCTACTTTACATAAGCACATCAAAATAATTATGAATCATAGTGTCATTAAAATTTATTTGCGAACAAAGACTTTAACACAGATAATATTCATTATATTGACTAAAGTGTTAAAACTAGAAAATAAAATATTATTTCTTAATACATGTGAGCTAATTAAGAACTAAAATATTTTCTATTTCAACTTAATTATATATGAATAACATAATAAATTTCTGTGGATAAGTTCAATATATCATTCACAACAATTATAAATATATCATATTAATATTTATGTGATTTTTTTAAATATAATTATTTTCAAAGATACTGTAATTACTCCTTAACAAATCATGTATTAATCATAATATGATATGTAACGGAAGAATTTATATTACATACAAATATAACCATTATCATCAACTAGCGGCTCAACAGGTACTACCGTGCCTGTTCAGCCGCTTTTTTTATGGGATTTAAAGTTAATTATTTCAATGAATTTTAAAATTTTAAATTCGAATAACATAAAAATAATAATATAGAATAATCTATAACAATATAAAAATGTTCAAATTAAAATAATCATATATTACCTATCTATAAACAATAACAATATGAAAATGATTTAATTATAATGAACACATACATCACCTATCTACAAATCTACAAATAACATAATTCATATAAAATAATTATTACAATATTATTTTATCTTCTTCTATCTAACTCAAAGTCATAAAAATAAATAGAAAAATACGATTGTTTACAAAAAATGAGCCATATTTAAAAGTCACTTTTTTTTCTTTGTTTAGGGACCTTTTTTTTTAAGTGGTAAACCAAAGTACGGATCTATATTTGAAGAATCTTTCTTGTGCCTACAAAAAGTGTAAAGAAGAAAAATAATTATGTCTTTTTTTTGTGATTATATATCAAACTATAAGTAAAAACGTTAAGATAAATCTAAAGTAATTTCTGAATTTGTACCGAAAAAAAATCTTTAGCAATTCCTCATACATCTTCTTATCAATAGATTCTTGAGCCTTGAAGAACTACAAAATTTAGAAATCAATAAAATATACCATATGCCAATACAAATTTCATTATATTTGAACGAAAAGTTAACAATAAAAAATATAAAACCTGCAAAATTGAAATTTCTTGTTTGAGGTTGGATTTCCTACACATGCACAACAAAAGAAGCCATTAAACCCTCTGTAGAGCATTCAAATCTATAAGTATCCGATATTACCTCTATTTTGGGTGGTTTCTTAATCTAATGATAGGTACCTGCAATGTTGTTCTTTACTAACATCAGTTGATTCCGCTCCTATGAGTTTGTTGCTGGAAAAAGAAAAATGTTTAATTTATTATCCGTAGTTTAAAATTATTTTTTGTAACTTTATTCAACATGAGAAACATAATCTCTGTTACAATCTCAGAGTAACCTTTTAATATTTTAGGCATATACTTTTTTCCTTCATATTTTATTAGTAAAAGAAGAACATAGAAGGGGATAGATAATAGGCATATCAATAACATTCTGATTACGATGATTGTGTTACCTTGTATGTTGTTGGAGCAGTATTTCCTTTTTTATCATCTTCCAGAATTGGGTCTTGTCTGTTTTAACCGTTCCTCCCCAGCCAATAGAATAAATTTGAAGGGAATGAACCTATTAGATAGCATATGATTATGATTACTAACATAGAAATAGAAGTATGTATATTGAATGCAATTTTGACAGTAATTAATTTAAAAAATTACTTTATTGTCTATTGGTTGGATTGATGCAATTGCTTGCTCATCTTTCCATGCACTCCAGAGATTTTAGAATCCTTCTTCCTGTAATTGATATTTGTTAATATATTTCTAGTATATATATAGTATGTCTTAGTTAATGATAATTAGTACGTACCTGTTGCATAAAACAAATGTTCAAGGTGGTTGTCTTTATCTCCTGGCATATATTGATGAGCTCCTTTGAAATCAAATTGTCTATTAAAAAATTATTAGTCGTTAATCCTCGATAAATTAAAGTTTGTATACATAGATATATATATCAATGAAAAAGATTTAAAGATTAAAATTATATGTAGACTGAATTGTACCAAGAAGTAACTACACACACTTACTAAGAACATAAATTACATGTGGGGAAGGTAACAATATTTCTTTGAAAACTACATTTCTGGTAAATTCTCTACTTGTTCCATCTATTTTTCCTTCTTTGACTAAAATTTTTGTAGTTGACTGAGAAATACTTCGAGACAGAGTAACATATAATTGGCCATGGCTAAATACATGTTTAGGGAGATAGATCCCTACTTTAGGAATTGTCTGTCCTTGTGATTTGTTTATTGTTATTGCAGAACTCAACCTTACAGGAAATTGCTTCCGGATAAGGATAAATGGCAGTCCTGAATTTTCTGTTGTTTTGTGTTTTATCCGAGGCAAGAAAGCTCTTCTTCTACAGTGATGACCGGTTAAAATTTCTACGTCCAACATGTTTTGAAAAGTTCCACGACATAGTAACCTTGTACCATTGCATAAGCCGGCCTTAAGGTCTATGTTTCTCAATAACATCAAAGGTGCACCTCTTTTTACCTTCAACACATGAGGTGGCAACCCGCCTGTAGAAACTGAGTTAAGATATTCTTGTTGATATAAATTATTAGCATCTCCTTCTACTTCATCAAATGAGACTAAATTTTGTTCTTCTCCTGGAAACTGGTTGATAATTATATCATTAAGCTGTTGCACATCATGATTTTTTGGCGTCAATATTGCCCTTTCTACCATGTAAGAAGCGTCCCATCCATGAGATTGTAAGTTTGAAAATATTTTCTTCTATTAACTTGTGTAACGATGTTTCACCCTCCCACGGAATTGCCATATTTGCTTGTATCCGTACAAAGTCTTCATATATGGTAGGTTCAATTCCATCACCAATGCGCATAAGGTACTCAGCAAAAACATAATCATTAGAAGATCGCATATTTTGTCGCAAATGGAGAATTTTAGTGGAAGCCCATAATTGAGACTTAACTATAGAAGCTGAAATCATTTGTGACTTACTACCTTTCGGTACCACAGGCAGTACTTGGCGGAAATCTCCTCCCATCACCATCACTTTTCCTCCAAATGGCATATTGTTTGCTAATATATCTCTCAGAGTGCGGTCTAATGATTGCACCGATTCTTTATTTGCCATAGGTGCTTCATCCCAAATGATTGCCGTTGTTTGTCTAATCAGCTTTGCAAGATCATATTGTTTGCTTATGTTGCAAATGGATGATGGTTCTGCATTAATTGGGATCTTAAACCTAGAATGAGCTGTTCGACCCCCAGGCAATAATGTTGCGGCTATTCCTGATGATGCAATTACCAAGACAATATGACCCTTATTTCTCAATTCTGCAATTATAGCTCTGTAAAGAAATGTTTTGCCTGATCCTCCTGGCCCATCAACAAAGAACACTCCACTTTCTCTTCGATCAATTGTATTCATAATGCACTTGAAAGCTTTAGACTGGTCATTGTTCAATCTTGTTACGGAACACAGGTCTTCCCAGGGTACTTCGACAGACAGTTCTTCTCGGATAACTTTGGGTATCGAGTTGTCATTGTCATTTTCATGAGTTAGAGCTGGCAAATCGTATTGTGTAATCTATTTTTCTTGCTGAAGGAGTATATCATTTATATCCCTGAGTAGCCGATTTGTGAACACTAAGGCTGTTGTGGTGCTGGTTGATAGATAATCATCCACCATATATGAAAAAAATTCATCCCATAAGCTTCTTACATCTGTAGGCTCACAAAATATTAAGATGGTTGCAAACAACCTTCGTAAAGCACATGGCAATCGTAAAACAGATGCCTCAACCAAACATTCACGGATGCTACTGTCACTCTCTAACAATCCTCGATGTTGAGCAGATTGCTTGAAGGACGAATATTGGATCCCATTCACTGTTAGCAAGTCATCCCAACTGATTGGTCCTCTGACATTAGATAACAGAATACGCAAATAGAATTTTTCTCCTTCTGAAGGTGATACAGTATAAATTCTACCGATGGATCTCCTCTGTGTCTTGCACCGATGCCATTCCTTTTCCTTGTTGTGCCAAGTGTAATACTCTGGAATTTTCCTGTACAAAAGATGCCTAGATTGTTGGTCCTCCTCACGATTTAGAGCAAAGAACTCAGTGAGCATTGTTCTAGAGAAATAATCATCATTAAGTATTTCAGGAATGGTTTGGTGATCATAGAAGCTCACTTGATGTTGATTTGGCAAATGAATTTGTAACCTTTCCACTGATGGATACATTCGGTAAAGGTTAAATTTAAATATTCTCCAACATGCCTCTGGAGCAGCAATCCATCTTGCATCAACAAACTGTTGGACCTCGTCAACATTAGAACTGTTGTGAACTTCCATTGCAACCCGGTCTGGACCCTTGTAGCAATATTTGTAGAGATACTTTATACTCTTGATGCTACTACATATCTCAACATTAATATGGCAATCATACTTTAGTAGTAGCCAAGGGTTGTACGGAACTACCCATCTATTGTCAACCGTGACATTTTGGTTAATTTGTACTGGAGTGTCGAATCGTCGCCTATATTGCGGATATGAGTCGTCACCTCTTCGTGTTTCTGCTGCGAACTCTTTTGGGTAGTTGCGTTTATATTTGCCATTTTTCATGCAGGGTGAAGATTGATCAAGTGTACCGCAAGGACCATGAATCATATGTTTTAGCACAGCATCATGTAGGTGTGGTTCTACTTCTTTAGATGGTATCTCTGCACGTACCAAACTATCATAATGCTCCGGGTCAATTAACTTGTCATTGTTTTCTAAGATTAGCAACATATGTACATGTGGCAACCCTCTTTTTTGAAACTCAGTGACATAAATATAGCTCTTCACCTTTCCCAAGACACCCTTAGTAATTACATCCTCTTTCAGCTGTTCAAATTTGGCTCGAAAAATTCTTGTTGTTAGATCTGGACGATCTTGTGGAGTTTGAACTGGGTTGAGTTCTGAAGTTATTTCAGTCCAAGATGGATTGCATATCATTGTGAGAAAAATATCTGGCTTTCCCTCTTTAAGAACAATCGCCATTCCATCTTCATATCGTTGGGTCATGTCGCGACGGCTACTGGTGGACGAAATTGTGATCACATGCTCTTTGTACTTGTATGAATTTATTCAATAATTGTCCTTATTTGAAGTCACAACTCCGTTCAACTAACCAGCAAGTGTACTGGGTCGTCCAAGTAATAAACCTTACGTGAGTAAGGGTCAAATCCACAGAGATTGTTGGTATGAAGCAAGCTATGGTCACCTTGTAAATCTCAGTTAGGCAGATTAAAATTGTTTATGGGCTTTCGAAATTTAAAGAAGAAATAATAAAAGGGATAGAGATACTTATGCAGATTCATTGGTAAGAATTTCAGATAAGTGTATGGAGATGCTGTATGACTCAAGGACGCCTGCCTTCCCACTGCTTCAACTCAATCCTTCTTACTCCTTTCCATGGCAAGCTGTGTATAGGGGTTCACCATCAGCGGTGGCTACTTTCAATCCTCTCGAGAAAATGGTCCTATGCGGCTGTCACTCGCACGGCTAATCGTCTGGAGGCATCACCCATGGTTGATGGCTACATCCCATCCTCGCAGTGAAAACTAATGCTCACGCACTCTGTCACAGTACGGCTAATCACTGGTTGGTTCCCGCTCCTACTGGAATAGAATCCCTTGATTCTTTTGCGTTTGTCACTAACGCCCAGCACTTGCAGGTCTGAAGCACGTCACAGTCATTCATTACCGGAATCCTACTCGGAATACCACAGACAAGGTTAGACTTTCCGGATTCCCAGGATCCTACTCGGAATACCACAGACAAGGTGAGACTTTCCGGATCCTCATAAATGCCGCCATCTATCTAGCTTATACCACGAAGATTCTGTTGGGGAATCTAAGAGATACACATTCAAGCTCTGTTGCATGTAGAATGGAAGTGGTTGTCAATCACGCGCATTCATAAGTGAGAATGATAATGAGGGTTATTTACTCATCACATTCATCATATTCTTGGGTACGAATGAATATCTTGGAATAAGAATAAGAGAGATTTGAATAAAAGAAAATAGAACTGCATTAATACTTGAGGTACAGCAGAGCTCCACACCCTTAATCTATGGTGTGCAGAAACTCCACCGTTGAAAATACATAAGTGAAAGGTTCAGGCATGGCCGAATGGCCAGCCCCCTAAAACGTGATCAATAGCCTCTTAGGATGAAGAATAAAACAAAACTGAGACCAAAGATGTCTAATACATTAGTAAATCATCATATTTATAATAAACTAGCTCCTAGGGTTTACATGAGTAAGTAATTGATGCATAAATCCACTTCCGGGGCCCACTTGGTGTATGTTTGGGCTGAGCTTGATCAATCCACGAGCTGAGGCTTCTCTTGGAGTTGAACTCCGAGTTATGACGTGTTTTGGGCGTTCAACTCCGGATCATGACGTTTTTCTGGCATTTAACTCCAGACAGCAGCATGTACTTGGCGTTCAACGCCAAGTTACGTCGTCATTCTTCGAATAAAGTATGGACTATTATATATTGTTGGAAAGCCCTGGATGTCTAATTTCCAACGCCGTTGAGATCGCGCCAATTGGAGTTCTGTAGCTCCAGAAAATCCATTTCGAGTGCAGGGAGGTCAGAATCCAACAGCATCAGCAGTCCTTTTGTCAGCCTTTTTCAGAGTTTTGCTCAAATCCCTCAATTTCAGTCAGAATTTACCTGAAATCACAGAAAAACACACAAACTCATAGTAAAGTCCAGAAATGTGAATTTAACATAAAAACTAATGAAAACATCCCTAAAAGTAGCTAGATCATACTAAAAACTACCTAAAAACAATGCCAAAAAGCGTATAAATTATCCGCTCATCACAACACCAAACTTAAATTGTTGCTTGTCCCCAAGCAACTTAAAATCAAATAGGATAAAAGAAGAGAATATACTATAAATTACAGAATATCAATGAATATTAATTTAATTAGATGAGCGGGACTTGTAGCTTCTTGCTTCTGAACAGTTTTGGCATCTCACTTTTTCCTTTGAAGTTTAGAATGATTGGCATCTCTAGGAACTTAGAATTTCAGATAGTGTTATTGATTCTCCTAGTTAAGTATGTTGATTCTTGAACACAGCTACTTATGAGTCTTGGCCGTGGCCCTAAGCACTTTGTTTTCCAGTATTACCACCGGATACACAAATGCCACAGACACATAACTGGGTGAACCTTTTCAGATTGTGACTTAGCTTTGCTAAAGTCCCCAGTTAGTGGTGTCCAGAGCTCTTAAGCACACTCTTTTGCTTTGGATCACGACTTTAACCACTCAGTCTCAAGCTTTTCACTTGGACCTTCATGACACAAGCACATGGTTAGGGACAGCTTGATTTAGCCGCTTAGGCCTGGATTTTATTTCCTTGGGCCCTCCTATCCATTGATGCTCAAAGCCTTGGATCCTTTTTACCCTTGCCTTTTGGTTTTAAGGGCTATTGGCTTTTTCTACTGCTCCTTCTTTTTCTATATACTCTTTTTAGTCATATTATTTTTTTTTCACTGCTTTTTCTTGCTTCAAGAATCAATTTCATGATTTTTCAGATCCTCAATAACATTTCTCTTTGTTCATCATTCTTTCAAGAGCCAACAATTTTAACATTCATAAACAACAAGATCAAAAGACATATGCACTGTTCAAGCATTCATTCAGAAAACAAAAAGTATTGTCACCACATCAATATAATTAAATTAAATTCAGTAATAAATTCGAAATTTATGTACTTCTTGTTCTTTTGAATTAAAACATTTTTCTTTTAAGAGAGGTGAAGGAGTAATGGATTTTATTCATAGCTTTAAGGCATGGTTACATACTAATGATCATGAAGTAAAGACACAAAACATAGATAAACATAATATTAAAAACCGAAAACAGAAAGAAATAAAGAACAAGGAGTGAATCCACCTGAGTGAGGGTGGCGCCTTCTTGAAGGTCCAATGGTGCTTTTTGAGCTCCTCTATGTCTCTTCCTTGTTTCTGTTGAATGATTCATAATAATTTTGGTGTTTCTACCCTTAGTTGCTTCCAACATTTGTGTGGAGGACAACTTATCCCCTGAGGTATCTCAGGGATCTCTTGATTTGCAGCCACATGTTATACCACTGAGCTATGACGCCTTATATTTTTCCATCTCCCAAGACTCAGAGGTGGAAGCTTTTGTCTTCCCTTTGAGGTTTCTCTGGCTTTAGGTGCCATTAATGGTAATGGAAAAGCAAAAAAGCTATGCTTTTACCACACCAAACTTAAAATATTGCTCGCCCTCGAGCAAGAGAAGAAAGAAGAGAAGAAGAAGAAGAAAATGGAGGAGAGTGAGGGGAGATGGATTCGGCTATATGGGTGGGATTGGGTGGGAAAGAGAAGTTGAATTGTAAAGGTAGGCGGGGTGTATGGGGTAGAATGGGTAGATGTAGGTGGTGAATGAAAAACAGAAGGGATGATCATGAATGGAGAGAGAGAGGGCGAGGTAGGTGGGGATCCTGTGAGGTCCACAGATCCTGAGGTGAAAACAAATACCATTCCTTCACCATATAGGCATGTAAAATGCCTTCATGCATCATTCTGGCGTTTAAACGCCCATTGGTGCATGTTCTGGGCGTTCAACGCCCATGTAATGCATGTTTCTGGCGTTGAACGCCAGTTTCATGCTTGTTTCTGGCGTTCAGCGCCAGTTTGTCCTCTCTGTGCACCTTCCTGGCGTTTAACGCCAGGTTGTTGCTTGTTTCTGGCGTTCAGCACCAGAATGGTGCTCTGTTCTGGCGTTGAACGCCGGCCAGATGCACCTTACTGGCGTTGAACGCCAGCCCGTGCATCCTCCAGGGTGAAAAATTTTTTTCTTCTGTTTTTGACTCTGTTTTTAATTTTTTTTATTTTTTCGTGACTCCTCATGATCATGTACCTAATTAAACACAAAAATAACAAAGGAACAAAATAAAAATAAAAATAAAAATAGATAAATAAAATTGGGTTGCCTCCCAACAAGCGCTTCTTTAATGTCAATAGCTTGACAGTGGCTCTCATGGAACCACAAGGTGATCAGGTCAATGTTAGTGTAGTCCCAACACCAAACTTAGAGTTTGGAT
The DNA here is from genome assembly GCF_014773155.1 of Arachis stenosperma. Lineage (NCBI taxonomy): Eukaryota > Viridiplantae > Streptophyta > Magnoliopsida > Fabales > Fabaceae > Arachis > Arachis stenosperma. The sequence continues at coordinate 11,497,987 of NC_080378.1, forward strand.
ATGGGGTTTGAACACCAAACTTAGAGTTTGGTTGTGGCCTCACAACACCAAACTTAGAGTTTGACTGTGTGGGCTCTTCTTGACCTAGAACTGAGAGAAGCTCTTCATGCTTACTCTCTTTTGTCACAGAGGGATGGCCATGTGCCTTAAACACAAGGTAGTCCCCATTCAATTGAAGGACTAACTCTCCTCTGTTGACATCTATCACAGCTTCTGCTGTGGCTAGGAAAGGTCTTCCTAGGATGATGCATTCATCATCTTCCTTCCTAGTGTCTAGGATTATGAAATCAGTAGGGATGTAAAGGCCTTCAACCTTTACTAGCACGTCCTCTACTATTCCATAAGCTTGTCTCATGGACTTGTCTGCCAATTGTAATGAGAACAAGGCAGGTTGTACCTCAATGATCCTTAGCTTCTCCATTACAGAGAGTGGCATAAGATTTATCCCTGACCCCAGATCACATAGAGCTTTTTCAAAGCTCATGGTGCCAATGGTACAAGGTATTGAGAACTTGCCAGGATCTTGCTTCTTTTGAGGTAGAGTTCTCTGAATCCAAATATCTAGTTCACTAATGAGCAAGGGAGGTTCATCTTCCCAAGTTTCATTACCAAACAACTTGGCATTCAGCTTCATGATAGCTCCTAAATATTGAGCAACTTGCTCTCCAGTCACATCTTCATCCTCTTCAGAGGATGAATAATCTTCAGAGCTCATAAATGGCAGAAGGAGATTTAATGGAATCTCTATGGTCTCTATGTGAGCCTCAGATTCCTCTGGATCCTTAATAGAAAACTCCTTCTTGCTTGAGGGACGTCCCAGGAGGTCTTCCTCTCTAGGATTTTCGTCCTCCTCCTCCCTTGTGCATTCGGCTACATTGATCACATCAATGGCCTTGCACTCTCCTTTTGGATTCTCTTCTGTATTGCTTGGGAGAATACTGGGAGGAGTTTCAATGACTTTCTTACTCAGCTGGCCCACTTGTGCCTCCAAATTTCTAATGGAGGATCTTGTTTCATTCATGAAACTGAAAGTGGCCTTTGACAGATCAGAGACTATATTGGCTAAATTAGAATTGTTTTGTTCAGAGTTCTCTGTCTGTTGCTGAGAAGATGATGGATATGGCTTGCTATTGCCCAGCCTGTTACGTCCACCATTGTTAAAACCTTGTTGAGGCTTTTGTTGATCCTTCCATGAGAAATTTGGATGATTTCTCCATGATGAGTTATAGGTGTTTCCATAAGGTTCACCCATGTAATTAACCTCTGCCATGGCAGGGTTCTCAGGATCATAAGCTTCTTCAGAAGCTGCCTCTCTAGTACTGTTGGATGCATGTTGCAATCCATTCAGATTTTGAGAGATCATGTTGACCTGTTGAGTCAACACTTTGTTCTGAGCCAATATGGCATTCAGAGTATCAATTTCAAGAACTCCTTTCTTTTGAGGTACCCCATTATTCACGGAATTCCTCTCAGAAGTGTACATGAATTGGTTGTTTGCAACCATGTCAATGAGTTCTTGAGCCTCTTCAGGCGTTTTCTTCAGGTGAATAGATCCACCTGCAGAATGGTCCAATGACATTTTCGAAAATTCAGAGAGACTATAATAGAATATATCCAATATGGTCCATTCTGAAAACATGTCAGATGGACATCTTTTGGTCAGCTGCTTGTATCTTTTCCAAGCTTCATAGAGGGATTCACCATCTTTTTGTTTGAAGGTTTGAACATCCACTCTCAGCTTGCTCAGCTTTTGAGGAGGAAAGAATTTATCCAAGAAGGCAGTGACCAGCTTATCCCATGAGTCCAGGCTATCCTTGGGTTGTGAATCCAACCATATTCTAGCTCTGTCTCTTATAGCAAAAGGGAAAAGCATGAGTCTGTAGACCTCAGGATCAACTCCATTCGTCTTTACAGTCTCACAGATCTGCAAGAATTCAGTTAAAAACTGATAAGGATCTTCAGATGGAAGTCCATAAAACTTGCAGTTTTGTTGCATTAAAGCAACTAGCTGAGGTTTCAGCTCAAAGTTATTGGCTCCAATGGCAGGAATGGAGATGCTTCTTCCATCAAACTTGGACGTTGGTTTTGTGAAGTCACCAAGCATTCTCCTTGCATTATTATTATTATTTTCGGCTGCCATCTCTTTCTCTTGTTCGAAAATTTCTAAAAGGTTGCTTTTGGATTGTTGTAATTTAGCTTCTCTTAATTTTCTCTTCAGAGTCCTTTCAGGTTCTGGATCAATTTCAACAAGAGTGCCTTTATCCCTGTTCCTGTTCATATAAAAGAGAAGAGAACAAGAAAAGAAAGAGGAATCCTCTATGTCACAGTATAGAGATTCCTTTATGTTAGTAGAAAAGAAAGGGGTATAAGAAAGAAGAAGGATGATTCGGATTTTGGATGAAGAGAGGTGAAGAGAAGTGTTAGTAATTAAATAATTAAATAGAAGAAGAGAAGGGAAGAGAGAATTCGAAAATAATTTTGAAAAAGAGGTTAGTATTTTTCGAAAATTAAAGGTAATTTGTAATTAAAATTAAAACATGAAACAATTAGTTAATTAAAAAGAATTTTTGAAAAAGAGAGAGATATTTTCGAAAATAGAAGAGGGAGAAGTAGTTAGGTGGTTTTGAAAAGGATAAGAAACAAACAAGAAGTTAGTTAGTTGATTGAAAAAGATTTGAAATCAAAATTGAAAAAGATAAGAAGATAGCAAATTAGATAAGATATTTTGAAATCAAATTTTGAAAAATATAAAAAAAATTTTTGAAAAATATAAAATAAAAGATAAAAAGATTTAATTTAAAAATTTTTAAAATTATTTACTTCACTAACAAGAAACTACAAGATAAGATTCTAGAACTTAAAGATTGAACCTTTCTTAACAAGAAAGTAACAAACTTCAAATTTTTGAACCAATCACATTAATTATTAATGAATTTTCGAAAATTAGATGTAAAGATAAGAAAAAGATTTTGAAAATATTTTGAAAAAGATTTTTTTGAAAATTTCGAAAAATAGAAAAAAAATGAAAAAGATTTTGAAAAGATAAGATTTTTAAAATTGAAATTTTGACTTGACTTGTAAGAAACAACTAATTTTGAAAATTTTTGACCAAGTCAACCCAAAATTTCGAAATTTTGGAGGGAAATAAGGAAAAGATATTTTTTTGATTTTTGAATTTTTAATTATGAAAGAGAAAAACAACAAAAATACTCAATGCATGAAATTTTTAGATCAAAACAATGTATGTATGCAAGAATGCTATGAATGTCAAGATGAACACCAAGAACACTTTGAAGATCATGATGAACATCAAGAACATAATTTTGAAAAATTTTTGATGCAAAGAAAACATGCAAGACACCAAACTTTAGAAATTTTTAATGCATGAAAAATATGAATGCAAAAAATGCACATGAAAAACAACAAACAACACAAAACAAGAAATCATCAAGATCAAACAAGAGGACTTATCAAGAACAACTTGAAGATCATGAAGAACACTATGAATGCATGGATTTTTGAAAAAAATGCAAGAAAAATTTTTAAGCATGCAATAGACACCAAACTTCAAAATTGACTCAAGACTCAAACAAGAAACACAAAATATTTTTTATTTTTATGATTTTCTAATTTTTTTGTATTTTTATTAATTTTTTTTCGAAAATAAAGTTAAGAAAAACGAAAAATAAAAGAAAAATTTTGAAAAAGATTTTTGAAAAGAAAATTACCTAATCTGAGCAACAAGATGAACCGTCAGTTGTCCATACTCGAACAATCCCCGGCAACGGCGCCAAAAACTTGGTGGACGAAATTGTGATCACATGCTCTTTGTACTTGTATGAATTTATTCAATAATTGTCCTTATTTGAAGTCACAACTCCGTTCAACTAACCAGCAAGTGTACTGGGTCGTCCAAGTAATAAACCTTACGTGAGTAAGGGTCAAATCCACAGAGATTGTTGGTATGAAGCAAGCTATGGTCACCTTGTAAATCTCAGTTAGGCAGATTAAAATTGTTTATGGGCTTTCGAAATTTAAAGAAGAAATAATAAAAGGGATAGAGATACTTATGCAGATTCATTGGTAAGAATTTCAGATAAGTGTATGGAGATGCTGTATGACTCAAGGACGCCTGCCTTCCCACTGCTTCAACTCAATCCTTCTTACTCCTTTCCATGGAAAGCTGTGTATAGGGGTTCACCATCAGCGGTGGCTACTTTCAATCCTCTCGGGAAAATGGTCCTATGCGGCTGTCACTCGCACGGCTAATCGTCTGGAGGCATCACCCATGGTTGATGGCTACATCCCATCCTCGCAGTGAAAACTAATGCTCACGCACTCTGTCACAGTACGGCTAATCACTGGTTGGTTCCCGCTCCTACTGGAATAGAATCCCTTGATTCTTTTGCGTTTGTCACTAACGCCCAGCACTTGCAGGTCTGAAGCACGTCACAGTCATTCATTACCGGAATCCTACTCGGAATACCACAGACAAGGTTAGACTTTCCGGATTCCCAGGATCCTACTCGGAATACCACAGACAAGGTGAGACTTTCCGGATCCTCATAAATGCCGCCATCTATCTAGCTTATACCACGAAGATTCTGTTGGGGAATCTAAGAGATACACATTCAAGCTCTGTTGCATGTAGAACGGAAGTGGTTGTCAATCACGCGCATTCATAAGTGAGAATGATAATGAGGGTTATTTACTCATCACATTCATCATATTCTTGGGTACGAATGAATATCTTGGAATAAGAATAAGAGAGATTTGAATAAAAGAAAATAGAACTGCATTAATACTTGAGGTACAGCAGAGCTCCACACCCTTAATCTATGGTGTGCAGAAACTCCACCGTTGAAAATACATAAGTGAAAGGTTCAGGCATGGCCGAATGGCCAGCCCCCTAAAACGTGATCAATAGCCTCTTAGGATGAAGAATAAAACAAAACTGAGACCAAAGATGTCTAATACATTAGTAAATCATCCTATTTATAATAAACTAGCTCCTAGGGTTTACATGAGTAAGTAATTGATGCATAAATCCACTTCCGGGGCCCACTTGGTGTATGTTTGGGCTGAGCTTGATCAATCCACGAGCTGAGGCTTCTCTTGGAGTTGAACTCCGAGTTATGACGTGTTTTGGGCGTTCAACTCCGGATCATGACGTTTTTCTGGCGTTTAACTCCAGACAGCAGCATGTACTTGGCGTTCAACGCCAAGTTACGTCGTCATTCTTCGAATAAAGTATGGACTATTATATATTGTTGGAAAGCCCTGGATGTCTACTTTCCAACGCCGTTGAGAGCGCGCCAATTGGAGTTCTGTAACTCCAGAAAATCCATTTCGAGTGCAGGGAGGTCAGAATCCAACAGCATCAGCAGTCCTTTTGTCAGCCTTTTTCAGAGTTTTGCTCAAATCCCTCAATTTCAGTCAGAATTTACCTGAAATCACAGAAAAACACACAAACTCATAGTAAAGTCCAGAAATGTGAATTTAACATAAAAACTAATGAAAACATCCCTAAAAGTAGCTAGATCATACTAAAAACTACCTAAAAACAATGCCAAAAAGCGTATAAATTATCCGCTCATCAGCTACCAATGAACGACGATGGTAATATTGTTCTTTTTCTTCCAACATTTTCTGAAGACAAATATATAGAGAAATATTATTAGTTTTAATAATTATTTTGGGTAATTCTTAATGATTTTCGAAGTAGCAATTAGATACAACAATATTTACCTGCATTAGTTTCTCCTGTGTGCAAAGCATCTTGTAAACCTTGGTATAATTCAGCCCGTAATTTCTTCTGTCTATTTCGAACCCATCTTAACTTTCCGGTTTCAATTTTCACATAGTTATCAATAACATATTGTTGTAGTAGTCATCTTGCTTGCAATACGGTGGAATGATCATCGGGGCGGATCTACAAATTTTTTAGAATTTGCAAAAAAGATTAGATACATTGATCAATTTTTTGGCATAATTTTATTGAAGTCTATACTGCGTAGGAAATGGAGATTTGTACCTGGAGCATATAACTATTATATGTTCGGCACGATACTTTGCCGCCACTTTGACTTCGGGTATTGATATTCCATCCATGAGTTCCAAATGGAAAAAGAAGAGGATACTGTAGTGGATCGTAATAGCCAACGAATTCCTGAATCCTTCGTAGGCTAGCAGCATGAGTTTGCACCTTAATATCTCGCCCACGAATCATTGTTTCAACGTCATCACCAACAATTATGGCTGCTACCTGCGACGCAGTTGGAAGACTATATTGTGGCTGATTAGCAGGTCGCTCTCTAATGACCAAACTACACTCATGTACATCTGACCGTTGTGCAAGCTGGCGAAACACATGGAGAAAAGGATTATACCGGTGTAGCAATTGTTGTAACTTGAAAACTAATGTTTCATGTAGTTGTGTGTTCTCCAGCATCCTATTCTGTAACTCGTGATCAGTATCATATATGTACAGTTGCAAAAACCGTGGCCGCGTGCCCTGATCCGGATGAAATCCTCCTATACTGTGATATATTGAGCCTTGAGCACGAAATGTATATATACCACGACCTGTTATAGCCAGTTGTTCGTCTATGTGCACACCACACGAAGTGAAGGAAAATACATGATTGTATCCACGAATATGTTTTCTAAAATGGTTTCCTTCTGCAGAGGGGTCCAAGAAGATTTCAAGCAATTCCTGAGGAGCATTTACTCGGGGAAGAGAGACTTTTCCCCCATTACAGCACATCTCGAACGTCTCATGGTGAAATAGACGTGCGCTACAGTAATGACATGTCCTTGGGACTGGTAGTGGAGTTCGAATTATTGTTCCATCCTCTTGAAAATTTCGAGCACAATTATGGGATGCTCGAACATTTTGTCTAATTTCTGTACTCGTATTAAATTAACATATATTTGGTTACATTCATAATGAAAATCATAAAATGATGAATTTTGTAACAACTAAAAAAATAGTTCTTTGTTGATTATAAATACAAAAAATTACTTCTATTATAGTAGTCATCATAAAAAAGAGATAAGTAGCTATCAAATATTTAAGTGATGTTTCAATCATTTTTCTTGACTTTGTTACATTGTATAATATTGTGATGTTGTTTGACTTTATTTTTTTTTAAATTTTGTCATTCAGATGTATTTAACAACTTTAATTATAAAATATTTTATTTTATTCTTTCTAAAGATGTTTTTTATTCGTTAAATAAATGTTTTTATTCTTTTAATTATAAAGAAATATTATTTATTCTGTAGCAATATAGTTTTATTCTTTTTTTAATAAAATCATTTTGTTTAAAACCTTTTATTCGAAACTGTTATAACAAAGTTAAAATCACTTACAATCTATAACAACATTATATTATTCTAAATGTTTATTATTTTCTTGTTCCATTATATATTTTTGTTTATATGGTAACACTGTGTTTATCATGGATTATTTTTTTTAGATTAAATAGTCAATACAATATAGATTGAGTCTGAAATAAATAATTTTTTTTAAAAAAATACTTTCTTTATATATCATAATTTTTTTTTGTATAAAGTTCTCTGTTCATCAATTGTCTTATAGCATTTTTTAGTTAATTATCTTATATAGGATATGACAATTTTTGCCTTTGGCCAAATTTTTTAGCTTGTATGTTTTGTTTCATGTTTTTTAAATGTTTAGATATTACTGGTCGAAATAATACAATACATGACGATAATATCGGTTCATATTTTATTTATTCTATTACTTCTAATAATTTTTATTTTGTATGCTTTCGCCTAGAGTTATCATTTTAATTTTTACTATTTATTTTATTTCTTAAAATATATTTTATTTAATCATTTTATGTTGTCATATTTGTGTGAATTATAATAATAAAATAATTCAACAAAATATAAAATTTTTTAAATTAATTTTTTTTCGTTTTCACTTAAGTTTCCATATTTTTCATTTTGATTGGCAAATAAATATTTTAAGTATTATATTGGTTTTTATAGATTTTTTTGTATAGATTTTAATTTTTTTTTGTTAGGCACGGACACTCTTTTTTTATAATTAGTTCTTGTAATAATCTTAAATAAATAATTTTTTTTACATTTTATTTAATTATTGTATAAAGTCATGTTTGTGTGAATTATAACAGAATGATTCAACAAAATATAAAATTTTTTAAATTATCTATTTTATTATTTTTGCTAAAGTTTACATATTTTTTATTTTAATTGGCAAATAAATATTTTAAGTATTTTATTGGTTTTTATAAATTTTTTTGTGTATAGATTTTAAATTTTTTTTGTTAGGCACTGGCACTGTTTTTTTATAATTGGTTCTTGTAATGATCTTAAATAAATAATTTTTTTAACACCAATTATGCTCACACTTAATGTTTACTATGAATACATTAATATGCTAACAGATAAGGATAAAATAAATTTTTTTTTATAAATTTATTTACCTATTAAAATTATATCACAATAGTAAATATATAAAGAAAAAAAAGTACAATACTAACCAGTTACATTTTCTTCACGTCTACTGTTTTGATCAGATCTATTTCCATGAATTTCTGATAGTATGTAAAAAGAACACATCAACAAAGTTATAAAATTTTTCATTAAATTAAGTCTGTACACTGTCAGTGGTAATTGAGAGGTTACTTTTAAAGAAACAAATCATACCAAATTAAATTGATTGGAAGTAATAGAAAACGTAGAATACCCATTAATATCATAATTATTCAAACGCTGAATAACTAAAAAAATAGATAGTGACCGTAAAATACAAATACATGATAGGCAGTTAGAGTCCCTGTAAAAAGTCACCATTTGAAAAAAAATTCAAGTGTAACCGTATAATAGATTTATTAAGTGAAGAAATTATCATTTATTTTTTTCAATGTTATATATATTTATTAAAAATATTTTAACCTTTTTTGTGTATTAAATAAAACGTTTAAAAGAATTGTAGAATATTAAAAAAGATATGAAACGTAAAATTCTATTAGATATTAATTGGACCACTATTATTATGAGCATCTGAATAATAGCAATCATATTATTGGAACGACAATAATGTATTTTAAATGATTATATTTTACGGTGTTTAATTTTTCTTTAGAGATAAATAATTCGTGAATATAAAAATTATATTAAACTGGTAGCATAATAATTATATTAAAAATAGTAAATTTATCAATTTAAATTTATGTAGTGAAGAAATTAATACTTCTGATATATCTATTTTTTATAAGAAAAAGTATAAAAAAAATATCGAAAATTTAATTATTTTTGTTATATAGTGAAAAAATTTAGGTTACAATTATATTATTAAACACATATATCTTCTAATATAATTTTTTTTTATAATGATGCGGTGCGAGAACATTTTATTTATTCTTATAATAATATTATATAGGTCAATAATGGAAGGTTTATTGAATCAAAATTTATGAAAAAAGAAATTACTATTAATTAAATAAATATACAGGAGTTCTATCCATATTTATTACCATTTAGTCTATTACTTGAATCAGTTTTGTTTTTATTATGAGTATCTAAATATTTAAAAAATTTATTATTAACATGAAAATAATGTATGTTGACAATTTAAGAGTACATTCGATAGATAAATTACAAATAAATAGTACTAAGAGTACATTAATATAGAGATATTGTAGAAATAATTCAAATTAAATGGCAAATTAAATTGTAGAATTAAAATTTAAAAAATACCAGAATTATCTACTAAATTTTAATAATAAATATATTATTAAACATTGAACATATATATTTTTTTATAATAATACAATTATAAAAATTGTTTGGCAGTATAATATTATATTAAAAAATTATTAAATTATTTAATAATTGAGATTATAATTATATAAAGTACATTAAGACAATATAATAATATCTATAATAATATTATTTAGGCCAATAATAAAAGATTTATGGAATCAAAATTTAAGAAAAAATAAATAATTATTAATTAAATAGATATATATATAAATATATAGGATTCCTTTCCATATTTGGACTGTTTGGGAACGACAATAATATATTTTAAATGATTATATTTTACAGTGTATAATTTTTCTTTAGAGATAAATAATTCGTGAATATAAAAATTATATTAAACTGGTAGCATCTATAACTTATAATATTGAAATAGTAAATTTATCAATTTAAATTTATGTAGTGAAAAAATAATCACTTCTGATATATTTATTTTTTAGAAGGAAAAGTATAAAAAAAATATTGAAATTATCAACTAATTTTTTTTGTTATACAGTGAAAAAATTTAAGCTACAATTATAATATTAAACATATATCTAATTTAATTTTTTTATAATGATACGGCGCGAGAAAATTTTAGGACAATAATGGAAGATCTATTGAATCAAAATTTATGAAAAATAAATTACTATTAATTAAATAAATATACAGGAGTCCTATCCATATTTATTACCATTCGATTTATTACTTGAATCAGTTTCGCTTTTATTATGAGTATCTAAATATTTAAAAAATTTATTCTTAAGATGAAAATAATGTAGACTGAGAATTTAAAAGTACATTCGGTAGAGTACGATAACATAGAGATACTGTAGAAATAATTCAAATTAAATGACGAACTAAATTGTAGAAAAAAAGTTAAAAAAATATACGAGAATTATCTATTAAGGTTTTTTTTACAGAATAAGAAAATTTAATAACAAATATATTATTAAACAGTGAATATATATATATATATGTTTTTCTTATAATAATACAGTTATAAAAATTTTATATTTGTATGATATTATATTAAAAAATTATTAAATTATTTAATAATTGAGATTATAATGATGTAAATTACATTTAAGATAATATAATAATATTATTTAGGCCAATAATAAAAGAGTTATTGAATCAAAATTTAAGAAAAAATAAATTATTATTAATTAAATAAATATAAATATAAGATTCTTATCCATATTTAGATCGTTTGGTATATTACTTGAACCAACTCCGGTGTTATTGTGAGTATCTGTATATGTAAAAAATTCATTATTAAGATGAAAATAATGTAATTTGATAATTTAAGGGTACACTTAAGAAATAGATTATACATAATTGGTACGTACTAAGAGTCCAGTAACATAGATATATCGTAAAAAATAATTCATATTAAATAATAAACTAACAATATAAATTTATTACTGAAAAGTATAATTTAGAGTACCTGATATAGAGTATTGTTGATGAGGTATATTTGTGATATCTTGTAATGGTGTTGCCATGTTAGTTGGTCCACTTGATGTATCGATTTGTTTTTCTCGTCTAATACTCTCTCGGTAACTGGCATGCTTTCTGGCAAGGTGTTGCTGCCTCTGTTCTTCACTCATATTTTGTCTTCGTTGTCTGGCATAGTCTTGCCAAGTTCGTCGACCACTTCCATGTGAATCTTCCATTGGTATGTTGTCAACTATAATTAATCAAAGAAACATATAAAAACAATTATACACTTTTATTTAATGACAAAAAATAAATTACAGACATTATATTTAGGCGAAGTGAGAAGAATGCAGGAGAAGACAGAGGAAAAATGAAAGAAATTTTTTCTATTACAGTGAGATATGGAGTAACCAGTGAAGTGAGAGAGATTAGGAGAAAAAATTGGGAATAATACAATTGACGGAGTAATTGATGTGAGAGGAATTAACTGATGCAGTAGTGGAGAATTAAGTAGTAGAATTTTGTAACTGATTCAGTAACGTGATGTGAGAGAAATTAACGTGGAGAAGTTATATTAAGGTGAACGTGAATGGAAATGGAATAGCAGAATGCTGTAACTGGAGGTAGGTTACTAAAAAAGGATAAAAATTGAAAGAAAAATTGGACACCAAAAATGAGTTTTTCCATTATATATTGTTACAAATAAATAAATCCAGTAATATATATATTAATAAAATAAAAAATAGTCTAGTAAATAATCATTTTGAAAATATTTAGAGGATGTAAATTTAAATCAACTCAATTTAAAAAAAAAAAATAACAATTGGACCAAACATTCATTGTTATATAACTCCACATCTTTTGTTTCTCCTTTTTTTTATTTTAAATAATTCAAGAATCAGAAATTTATGTAAATTATAAAAAGTTATGCCAATATAAAGAATAAACACGGTACAAATGTAAAAGATTCTTTGGGAAAGTATTATCTATTATTCTCTTTTTCATGGTGCGTTAATTTTAATTTCATTGATTTTTTAACTCTATAAATTTATAAAAATTATTGATGATCTAAAATTTATACTATGCATTTTTTTTAAATAGTAAAGCAGAGGTAATTTTTACTTTTACGTACTTCCAGCCATTACCAATAATTTCTAATCCAAATTTAAAACTTTTAATTCTTGAACCATTAAATTAAAATGAAACCAGAGTGTTTGATATAATGATTAATTGAGACCCAAATTATATCTTTTGTAGTCATATTTTCTCTATAAAAAAAAATTAACTAACCGTCAATATAATTAACTAATAAAATTTTTAAATAATTATAATACCATCCACCAGACTAATTTTTGTATTAACAAATTAGACCCAAAAAAAGAATAAAATTCTAACATATTTTAGATATAATAGACTATTATACATTTCAGATATAATTGACCATTTTAAAATCACTTTTCAGCTAAAATATTGATTATAAATTAATTATCACAAAATTAATTATTTTAAAAAATACTATATAAATAGGAATAATTAGAATAGGTTTAAATTTTTAAACATTCCTAAACAAGTCAAATTTTTTGTAAAATCAAATCTCTACAATGATTCTATTGGGTTAAAAATTATACAAGTGAAATAAACAAAACTAAAATAGTCACCCTATTTTGATTAAAGAAACACAATTAATATAGAATTGCAGAGCAAATGATATATATATATATATATATATATATTAGAATCTAATAAGGTTTGTGGCCCTGAGCTGTCACAATCCATGAAGAACAGGAAATGAGAAAGGGGAGACAATGAAATTAAAGCATGCAACATCTTCAAGTCACGGATCATCCACCATATATATACACTAGCATTTAGTATATATGTACCTATCAAGTACTAAAACATGTACCTCATATATTTATTCAACCATCAGCAGTCCAACTCCAATGGTAATCCATAAATTTGAACAACAAATTAAGAGGGATGATAATTAATAATTAATTAAAGATATTTATCACGTTTTTGAGCTTCATTCGATTTGTATCTATTTTACAATTTTTTATTTTTTAATGTTGAAATTTTTTTTAATTAAAAACAAAAATTGAATATTAAACTTTAATTAAATTATAAAATTTTTCATGCTATATTATTAAATTAATTATCTCAAAAATTTAAATAGATAAGAGGAAGTACATGTATATATACTAATATAAGATATATCTATCATCAAATCTCAATTAAATCCACAATTTAATAATTGTGATTTTATATATATATATATATATATGTTCGAATAAATTTGAGACTAAAATTATCTAGTCGAAAATAACTACTATTTCCATTCTTGTCAATTTAAATATAAGGATATGCATAAAATTATTATATAATCTTTTGCACAAGTAAGTGATTGGTTCCAGTTAACAAAGGAAATTAACATAAACAAATCTAAGATACGAACCCGTGAATAAAATTAATATACAATTATTAAATTTTATTTAGTAAAAAGTATAGTATATGACAATGTGGTACATTATGCAAATTTAAGAAGATACAAAATGATGTGGTCTATCATTATGAATATTATTCACATAACGATTTTTTTAATTTATTTTATATAAACTATTTATAAAATTAAGGGTTGATATAATGATATATATCCCATTTGATTCCGGGTTATACACCACATTTTACGTTTCTTTACTGAACGAAAATACTTCATTTTCTTTGCAGATTAAAAGGAAATTAAAACAAAAATACGGAAAGGGAACCTTATAATAAAGGACAAAATGTATAAATATTGTGTATGGATATTTTTAGTCTGCAATATTATTATATATCTTACATAATATATTATTATAATATATTTATTATATTTGAATTTTACTTAAAAATTTATAAATAAATTATTATATATATAAAATAAAGTTTAAATTTTAAACTTATTTATATGAACAAATAAGTTAATTACTGTTGAACGAATCTAGGTTAGTTGTGATACATGTGGCTTTAGCATTGATGTCTTCTGAGCGTAAATGAATATTTAGATATATCATCATTTATTTACACTGCAACAGCGTGATTTTTTAATTAGACCATGGTCGAATTAAATAAATGGGTGGGTTAGAATCTTATTCAATGCAAAGCATCTGTCTCACGCCTCAAAGGGCCCTAGTTATATGTATGCTGGCCTACGCCTATTTAATTATAATATTAAATTAATACACGTCAGCAATAAATAAACAAATAAATAATAATTGTATAATAGTTGTGCACCCAGCTAACTATATATCCTACTCTATAAACAATATATATATATATATATATTTTTTTTTTCATTACGAGTAATGTTAAAAAAAATCAAAGATAAATACTTAGGAGAGAACATTAATAATATTAGATAAATATTTACAATTGATGAATATAATTATATGAAATTTTTCTAAAAAAATATAACCATAGAGTTTGGCTTGTTAAGAAAGATTTAGATCTTCTAAAGTTTGAATTTCACGTTAAAGAGTAAAGTATAATTTTTTATCATTTATTTTATAAGTGGGACAAAAAATAAATATAAAAAAGAAACTATTCAATAATAAAAGATTACACTTTACTTTTTAAAATAAAATTCAAACTTTAGAAAATCAAAATTCTCTTAAAAATATCAAAGTAAAAAAATTAAAATTCTCAAGATTTTTATGTATTTCATTTTAAAAGACTAACTAAAAGGTTTGATATAACTATTTAATTTTAATATAAATTACACTTATTATTCAATTATATATAACAAAATAATTATATTACGTCTATATTAAAATTAATTATTAATACAAAATGTATATTAAAAATGAATTAAATAATATATATATTTATATATAAATATATAATAATTAATTTTAATATATAAATAATAATTTACTCTGTGGCTGAAAGCTGAAACTGTACTATAACAGGAAAAATTGGAAATTTATCTTAAAACTATGACCTTCAATTGAGCCCTGAATGAAGATGAGGCTGACCTATAGAGAGAATGAGATGAATGGAATTTAGCAAGTCATAAGAGAATAGTGAGGAAAATAATTCAGCCAATAATTCATCAGTGAGATTTTTAATATTATACTATGACTAGCTCAACAATGCAATCAGGCATTTCCTGACATTAACATCAATTTAATTCATATCCTGACACTGTGACACACACAGAATTGTTTAATACAGTGCCTAGCTATAGTACTATAACCCCCATATATGGTAGCTTCAACAGGCCCTCCTTAGTTCAACAAATGCCTCCTCCATTATCAAGGATTCTATCCTCCTTTACTTTAATTTTGTTTAATTTGACTTTTTATTTATTTTTTTTATTTTAGAAATTCGCTACCAAATTTTTATCTCATATATATAAATGTATATATTTATAACTGTGGCAAATATATTACTCGAAATTGGTTCATATAAATCTTATTTAAAAAAGTATGGGGAATCAATAAAATATTTGTATAATATATACAATAAAAATTTAGAGAGTATTAGAGATATAACTATTAGTATTATCTTTTTCCATCAGTATAAACCTCTGGGAGGAGTAGTATCATGACATGGTATTAGAACTTTAGATTCGAAAGGTAAAAAATTTGATTCTTGGTGAACTCCAAAATCAACTTAAACTTTTGGGATAAGTGATTTTATGACATAAAATATTTATTATCCCTAGTAGCCGAATGGTTATTCTGAATATTATGGGTGACTCATCTTAATTAAAAATTAGTACAAATTAATTAAGTCATTTGAATACATTTTAAATTCTATATTAACAACAATTATTAAAAGATGCTTATATAAATTAGTTGTTATGATGCATTTAATAAGTAACCAAATCAGTAGTACACTGATATATCTGTATAATAAGTAATAACTATTTAGCTAATAACATTTAAATATGTAATTTTTTTTTACATTATTTTTATTTTTAATGCTTAATTATAGTTTATCAAACATTAGTTTTATAATATGCACAAATTTTAATATTAAAACCTTTTTTGCTAACATATATTATTTATATTTCCTGTAATTTTATTTTACAAACAACTAGCATTAATAAAAGTCAGATATAAATATATAAAACTCATCACATAATAAAGGGGGGGGGGGGGGGGGTGACCTTCATAAAAAAAGATATACCATATATCTTCTCTCAGTCTCATATTTGAAATAAAGAATTATTAAATACACTAAAACTTTAATTTTTTATATTTATTATGGAATTCTATTTATTACATGTTTTTCAGTTTCTCAACTTTATATAAACAAAGTATTGACTACATAATTTTTTCACTTACCTTTAACTTTCTCGCATTCATGATATTGTCACTTCTGCCATTCATATATATGAGTATCAAGAAATACAAATTTAATTTAAGAAGAGCAAATTATAAAGATGTTTATCAAATATCACCATTTAATAATTAATTTATTATATTAATGTACATTATTTTGGTTATTATATATACTTAGAATTATGTGGAGGATATAATAAATAAAAAGTTCTCAATAAAATTACTTCTTATCAAACATTGAAAATAATAGATAAATAAATAATAAAAAGTTATTTAAAAAGAAGCAAATAGATGTTACAAATCAAATTGATGAATAACTCCATACACCGATTTTATGAATTTGTGAGTCAAATTTAAATTTGAATTTGAATTTATATATTAAATGAATTCAAGTTAAGTTTGAATAAGTTAAACTCATTATTTTGTAAGCTGATTCGAGTATATATTATTTATTTTAATTATTTATATTAACACATAAATCATATATGATTTTGATAGAGAAAACAAATAATAATTATTAGATAGACAATATATAATTAATAATTTTTTATATATAAATTATAATTTATATAAAATTATAGAATATATTTATGTGATTTGGACTCAATGGTGAAATCAAATTAATTTGTGTATTTTTATGAGTCGAACTTAAACTTTAATTTACAAATAAACGATTTAATTATTAATAAATCAAACTTATTTTTTATGAGACGAAGTTGACTTAATTAAATTTACTCAAATCGGCTCATTCTCAGAACTACATTTAAGTGTAATTAATATAGTTAAAACTTAAAAGCTAATGAGTCATTCTTACATACAAAGGAGTCTACACCAAACTTTGTGCAACTTATTAATTAGTATCATCATTATTAAATTACAAACCTATATGCCTTTTGGTTTGGTTAGGCGAGGTATCATGACTCTTTTAAAACAAATATAAACAACCAAAAGCAAACAAAGTTTATAATCAAATTAAACAGTTAAATAAGTACAAAATTCCTTCGACTTTCCCATTAAGTAAACATCCAATTCAAAGATATCTTATCTCTTTAATTTCTCCCCAAGTTATCATACGAAAAGTAGACACGTAGTTACGATAAGATATTAATCTAATTAACACCATGCTTTTTTAATTTCATTCTTCATGAGCCTAGAAAAAAAAATGCCTTTTATGCTTCATTAAACTCATTCATCAAGCTATATATTTAGTTTTATTTGAAGTTGTTCACACGCATGCCCAAATTTATTATTCGTAACACTTTTGGCATTTTGTGTCTGGAATCATATCCTTTGATTGTATTATGCTATAAAATGCTATAGAGTAGTGCACCTGAAAATTATTATTAAAAAGTAATGTTAGGAGAAAGGGGCATTACATATATATATATATTGTTAATCTATAGCTATGGGAAATTAATGCTTGGTTTGGTGGAAAATGAATGGTGATCAATATTCTTAAGAAAAGAGCATCACTTTGGTCTCAATCAAGTGGGTTCTACGTTGCCAAACCCTATTAGTCACTTCAGCCTCACAAATTAAAACCTTATTAATGTTTTAATTATATTGTATTTGTTACATAAGCAGGTTGTAATAAGGGAAAGCTTTGAAATTTAAATTTTTATTATATGGATAAAGACATGGTATATGTATAGTAGTTACTATTTATTACTATTAATAATGTAAATGCAAGTAAAGTGTGTAACAACACTAAATTAGCTAGTGAAGAATTTTAAAATAAAAAATATTGATTGAGAAAAAATGTTTAAGTTAATAATAAACTAAAAAAAAAATAATGTCATTCTTAAAGAAAAAATCTAAGTAAATAAGTTATTTTTGTAATTTAATTCAACTAATTTTTTTATGTATTTTTTCTTTTTTTATTGATTTTTATTGTATTAATAAATTATTAAATTAACTTGGTTGAATTATTTAATTACTAAAAAATTTGGTCAAGTAGTATATATTACCGATTCTAAAATTTATACTGTCTTTTTTTATATATATTTTTAAAAAAAATATGTTTCATCCTCGTTATTTATGTTTTTATTTTCTATGGGTGATGGAAAAAATCCATTGTAATATATAATGGAGGAGTAACATTATCAATATGTTTATGCATTAAAAATATCTTTTATTAAAATCTTTAGCAGCACTCTTAGACCATTGTCTAGTTCTTAATTAAACATTGATTAAAGAAAAAATTATGTTTTATGGCAAGAGAAATAGGCAAAATAAGAAAACATAGTTGACATTTGACAATACAAATAGTACTAGTTTGATTTCCAATATTATGAGAGTTTGATGGTAGGTGATGTTATGTAATCTATAAATACAATGAATTTAGAAGATGTACCCTATCTAATTTAATTTGACTTGATGTCTAGTACTGCCAAATTTATTTAATTTAAAAATAGTTAAATATACATTATTGCATTTTATTATGATATTTAAATAATATATATTTTCATCAACTAATTAATTAATTATGCTCGGTCTTGCTCTTTAATTTGTGTACGTCTCGAGTTATATTCAATGTCCTTATCGAAAATTTTTCAATAATAATTATTAGATGCTAACAATAAAAGAATGAATGAAGCGACTGAATTAGATTGAATAGAGACCAAACCAACCATATTTAAAGACACGTACACTATTCATTATATTACACTTTAATTCACGGGTCCTTAAATTAACGGGTGATTTCATTCATACCCAAAACTGCTTTTAATATAATATATAAACTTGATGTCTTTATCTTCCTCTTATGTATTTTTTTTATTCTTGTGGGGAGGGATCGATATATCAATATATTATATATATATGTTCTTAATTCTTGTCACTCAAGTTTGTCTTGACAAAATATAGCAATGCTTTAGAATCTACTTTACCAAAAGAAGAAAACAAACTTCCCTTAAAATAAGCATTGATAAGAAGACATTATGGTCCAACCTTGCATTAGTATATATTATTAGCAGTATTATTATTATTATATATATAAAGATTTATGGTGCAAACTTTTGAACAAAGCTTTTTCACCTCACCTCTTTTTTAAATGAGCACATAAGGTAAAATTAAAATGAAGGTAACAATTGAATAATATTGAAATTTGAGCTGATGACTGATGAGAAGTGATGAGTACTTTAATGGGGTATGGCATGGTGTCTCTGTATCTTTTACTAAAATTCTGGTGAGATTCTTTTGAGATTCATGGTTTTTCATATTTTGCCAAGTTGGTAATCTGATTATGGTAATCAACTCTTAGCTTAGGCCTCGATCAGTTCTATATAGCTTAGAAGTAGAGTAGTTGATTATTTTCAGAGAAATGTTGCTTTAACAAATACATTTTTTAAATGAATAAGTATAAACAACATATTTTTAATTAGCTAATTTTAGTCAATTTTTTTACTCTTGTTTTTTGAAAATTTAGTGTTAAAATATAGGATTTAGAAGATTTAGAGGTTAAAATTTAAGATAAAAAATAATTTTAAAAAATTAACTGATATTGAGTGAAAATATTAATTTTTAATTAAACTCTTTTTAATATGTAATTAGTGGAGAGTACATTTTTTATTAAAATGCTAAAATTTAAAGAAAGATGTCATTTTATTAATAGTAAAATTGAATAAATATTAATCTGAAAATGTTGAAATAACATTTTTTTCCCCGTAAAAATAAGAGATGCTATTTTGTCTTTTGAACAGTTAAAATAAACTTTCGTCTAGACAACAACATTTTTTTTAATTTTTAGGGTAAATATGAGAAAATAATAAAAATAGTGGTGGTTTAAAAGTGCTAAAAATCTGTTTGTCCACACCTTAAAAGACGGCGGTCTAACAAGCTTCACAGATTTATTTAGTGACAGTCTAAAATTACCGTAAATTTTTTTTTAAAAACCGCCACTTACCACCATTTTTCTTGTAGTAATACTTCTTTTAAAATGAAAGATTATATTTTCAAATTTCCTCTATGGTAGAAGAAATGTTAATTGTTGATGAGGTAAATAATTTACTTTAATTTAATTTGATTCTTCTCTTCTCTTTATTTATTTATTTTCACTTAATCAAAATTACTATCACATTTTACTTTTTAAATTTAACTCTAATTTTATTGACTTGCTGAAGTAACATTTATGATTTAACTAGCGGGAATTTTTTTTAAAGAAAATTGTTTAGCGGACAACCATACACAATTTGTTCCAACACACGTCTTCTTTTTCTAATATATATACACACCATTTCGATTCTTTTAAAAATCACACTTCTCATGTACCGAGAAAAAAAACAAAAATCAATCTTCTAATCCAATCTTTGACCCACCTGATTGTGATATGGCAAACTAATATATATGTTGCAATATCACCAAACATAGCTCTTAATTAATTATGTTTCATCAACAATATAATAATAATCCGTCAATATTATCAATGTGAATAACTTAATATATAGCTAATTATTATTACTAGTGTCATCACCACAAGAAAAGTGAAAAAAATTATTAATAATAATATATAAAAATTATTTTACCACTTTTAAAATTTATAATATTATTTTTTATGTCATTTTTCTTAAATTATCCTTCTTGTCTCATTTTTTTCACAAGAATTTTTTATTGAGAATAATTTAAAAATAACATAATAAACGAGTGATATTATCAATTAGAAAGGGAAAAAAAATTACTCCGATCTCCTGTATTTTTCTATATTGATATTACCCCGTGTTTGACCCACATTCCTATATTTTTGTTGGATTCAGGTTGTTTTGGTGTTGTTTTTTGGATAAATAATTATTGAAACTCAATAATAATAATAATAATAATCTATCTCTTATATATATATAAAGATGATATAAGAGTAGTTTTGTGTCTAAAATATTTATTTAAAATACCTTTTATTATATATCTTCTTATTTTCTATTATATAATAGGAATATGAGAATAGCTTGATATCCAAATTATTTTTTTAATTAAAATGAATTTCATTATATATAATTTATAAAATAAAATATTATATACTATCTTGACTCGCTCATTTCAAATTTATTAGTACTATATTTATAAAAAAATTGAATTAATAGGTACGTTAATATATAATAATAATAATAATAATAATTGTTACTCACTGCATTGACCCAAACTAGCCAGCAACTTGAAGCCACCAAGCTCTAGGCGCGGCTTAATTTCCTCTCTCTAACCCTCTCTTAGTTCTTAGTTCTTAGTTCTTACTGTCACTGAAGTTTATAATAAGTTCAACTAAGTGTTTGTCCAAAGAAAAAAAAAATTATTTTACCATACCTAAAACTGAAACTCTGGAGCAGCAGCTGTAAGTGGAATATGTGTCATTTATAACCATAAAAATGAAATATTATCTTATGATTCTATTTGTTTTGAGAATAAATAGAGAAAATAAGTAATACTTTTCATTATTTACAACAAGTTACATTCAAAATATGAAGAAACTAATTTTTTTTAATACTAGTAAATTAAAAAATATTAATTAAATTAAAATAAGGCAAAGATACATATTAATATACCTAGGTCTCATAATTCAGTTATTACCTTGCCAATTAATTTTTATGAGTATGAGCACTAAAATTTTAAATTCCCAGTAACCAATAAAAGTATACATTCACACCATAGATAATACATTCTTATCTTCTAGTTATTATATATACTAGTGTATGCTCCCGTACCTTGTACGGGATAATACATAAAATTATATTAAAAATTTTATTAAAAAATTAAATAATATATATAGTAATTATTATTATAAATATTTTATAAAGTTATAATTAAAATCAAACTTTTAAAATTTTTAATATTAAAATATTAAAAATAATTAGTATTTGTCTTAATCAATTTGAGTTTGTTAAGTGATCATCTCACTCGTCCGCTTAAACAACTATTAGGAGTTAGAATCTCGCCTTGTGTATATAGCAATCTATTGGCTAGTGATAAACCCTTAATAAATAGAATATCAATAGGTGGTTAAACTTGGCTGGAGTTTTCGAATACGCAGGTACTCGACCCGTCCATACCTGGATGAAAAGGGTAATAACTTGACCCGAGTCGGGACAGATTTTGCTCAAGACAGGGTATGGTCGGGTTTAGAGTGTACCCACCCCCGAATATATACATATAAACACTTTTTAGGAATTAAGATTTGCCTCACATCACACATGATTCATAACTTCAGTCTATACTCTATAGCCATGCAAGATAAACTCAATCATCGCCACCTAAAATCTTTTTCTTCTCGACTTCTTCATAAAAAAAGCACATAGCTCCTGTCATGTTGTTGCTAAGTCTATCGCCACTTACCTATTCACAACTCTCATCTTCCTTCACAGTCAGGGACGGACCCACGTTTAATATAGAAGGGGCATTTGCCCCCACAAATTTTTTTTTAAAAAAAGTAATACTTATATACATATATACCACTTATTATATTATATTTGTCTCAAAATAAAATATAAATAGTTTTTTTGTATTTTATGTTAAAAAATATTTTGTTAAACTTAACACATAATAATAATTATATTATTAAATTTGATTTAGTATGAAAAATAAATAAATACACTCAAAAATTAGTGATAATTAATTATATTATATTAGTTAATTAATTAATAATTAAATTAAAACTTAATTTTTTAATTAAATACAACTTATATTATTAGTGATTTTTTAATAGAAGACTATAAAATAATAAACTTCTAACTAAATTAAACTGTACTTATTATTATTAGAAAGGGTAAGAGAGAGCAGTAGAGAAAAGGTTTGTGTGTATTCAAGTTGTGTAAAATGATACAATATAGAAGGGTATTTATAGGTGCTAAGAGAATCAAAATAATAAAGACGTAATATCCTATAATAAATATTTAGATATGTTAAATAATGCTAATTGATCTAATTGATCCTAATTATACTCTAACAATTATATTCAATTAATTGATATACATAATATTAAATTGTGTGATACTTAAATATCTCAATTAGTTGATATAATTAATCCACCGTAATGAATTGTATTTAATGAGTTAAAAGAAATAAATCAAAAAACATTCTAAGAAACATGCCACGTCAACTTTATCATTAAGTAGAAAAATTCGATTTTTATATAATAGAATAAATAGAATAGATAGATATCTCATTATTCGTTATTTTAACTTATCTATTATATATTTTTTTTATATTTACCACTCAATATATTAAAATACTTATATATCTAGATAAGAATTACATAGATACTTAATTAAAAGAGCATTTAATTTTTTTAAATATAATAACAGTTTTAATTTCTTTGATTTTTCTTTTTACATTTTTTTGTGTGTTTTTTTTTTAAATAAAAGACAAGCCTGTAGCAAAAATAAGAAGAGATTGCCGTATTTATTGAAGAGGGAAAAAACAAATATAATTGAAATTCATACATTTAAAATGTGTTTGAACTTTGAAAAATGAGATGAGACATAAGAACCCACAGACACTTGGTTTCAATGAATCTGTTTACACCATTCAACTCAGTATTCTTTAGCTTTCTGTTTTCTTCTCTTTTATTTCATACAAATTTATCAGTGCCAAATATGCATCACATAGAGTATTTTTTAACTCCATCCTAATCCATATATTATCTTTGTCAAACAAAATATAAAAGATAGTAAATAAATTAAAGTTATTATTATTTAAATATATTAGTATTTTTTGTATTTTAAATTAATTAAGATCTAAATGAAAGATAACATTAATTTAAAAAAGTTAAATTAAAATTAACTCAAACATTGATATTTAAATTATAAAAAAAATTGATTTTCATATTTTATAAAATATTATACTGGCAGTAATTGTAAATATGACGCTACTGAGAATTAAATAAAGTAACACAGATAAAACAAATAAAAAAATAAAAAATAACTTAATCTTGTATAAAATTTACCTATAAAATTCTGTATCGAAAAATGAATTTAATTTTAGTATATTAATAATATAAAATATTTTATATAATCATTCAATTCAATTAGATTTATCTATTTAGGTCATTATTGAAAAATAAATTTAAAATA
This sequence comes from Arachis stenosperma, assembly GCF_014773155.1. Classification (NCBI taxonomy): domain Eukaryota; kingdom Viridiplantae; phylum Streptophyta; class Magnoliopsida; order Fabales; family Fabaceae; genus Arachis; species Arachis stenosperma. The sequence goes on from NC_080378.1 coordinate 11,522,600, forward strand.
CCAACATACAATTACTTTAAATTAAGCAATAATTATCAATACTATATAAGGAACACACTATTCTACTAAGAACAATTGCCATAAGGAATAATTTTCTAATTTTTTATACTAATATTAGAAAGTTTATATAATACTATATAATAATATTATCATTATAATACTATATGATATCAAAAAAAAAATCACCGTGCTAATATAATATTATCAATATTATATAAATCATCTTTGTATTTTTTTTCTGTGCATATATAATATTTAATTAATACATTAAGACATATATAATATTTTGTTAATATATATAATATAAAGTGATTTACAAATTATTATTAATTCATATATAATGTATAATTAAATTTAATGAATTCAATTAGAATAAATAATAAATTATTTATTTTATTTCAGACTTTATAAATGAATAAATTAATTAACTAATATAACAAATTATAATTAATGTAGTAAAATTAATTAAGTAATATATATTATAATAAATTATATTAATATTTAAATATCTAATCAAATCAATTAGCTGATATAATTAAGTCATGATAATAAATTATATTAAATGAGTTAAAATAATTAAATTGGGAAACATTTTCCGAAGCATGCCACGTCAGCTTTATCATTAAGTGCAGACATCCGATTTTTATATAATAGAATATATATATATATATATATATATATATATATATATATATATATATATATGTTATTTGTATGTTATTAATAATATACACAAATAATTATTAACAGATTATAAAATTTATATAAAATAAATCTATCATATCTTATATCTAATAATAGAAAATACATAAATTGACTTAATTTATGAAATGAAATTTAAACACAAAATATTTTTCTATTTTTACCAAAAAATTTTGAAAAAGAAAACAGATCTTTTTGTCACAAAGGTCCCTACAAATAACAAAGCAATTAATTGATGATGGGGAACTATATATATATAATAAATGAGAACCCATGAAATTCGTTGCGCCGAGGAATTTAATTTTCAAATTTCTTTGGAAAAAAAGAAAAAAGTTTAATTTTGACATATTGATAGTATAAAATATTTTATACAGTTACGTAATTATATTTATTTTTTTAGATAATTATTTATACAATTATTATAAAAAATAGTTATATTTATTAATACAATGTTATATATGTAATTAGATGTACGTATAAAATTAAATTAAAAAAAAAGAAGAAAAAAAAATCAAATTCCCTTGAATAAATGGACTAAAGCCTAAGCACACAAAACATGGCCCTCATGAGAGAATTGGTTTAGGGTCCCCACTTTGTTATGTTGGCACCTTCAATAATAATAAGCTTCCCCACTACTATTACTGATGAAACCTAGAACTTAATACTCCACTCACTGTGTCCACATCAAACAGTTTGGCCTAAAAGTAAAAAAACCATTATATGCTCAGAACTCTGCTCATTTTTATTGGCTATGCCGTGAATTTTGTCTTAATCTTTTAATGTCAATATCGGTTCAGTTAATGAGAGTGAGTTTTATATATTAACTTGTGCCATGCAGCTATCTAACTCTGAGTAACTTGAAGAGTGTCCAATGCCCTAAAACAAGAAACAAGAAACAAATAACCAAAAACTATATGCTTTTAATAGTGTGTCCTTTTATGTTATGTGCACTTAACGAAAAGGTTTGAAAATTACTAGAAATTATTCTTATTATTCTTATTCTATTATGCTAATAAGCTAGTACATGTTTATAATCAAGTCATCACATTTTAATTTTATTAATATAGTAATTCAATAATGCATATTGTACGTTTAAGGGTTTTTTGTATTTATAAAATAATTAAAAAATAATTATTTTTTATATTGACCACGTGAATAATTATTCAAAAAATTAAATATAATTAAACAATTAAATAAAATATTTTATACTAACAGTACATCAATTAATCATTATTGGTGATTTTAATGGTGAGAAATTTTATCGAAAGGTGTGAAATTACTCACTTTGCTTTTGCTCGTTAACTGTTGGACAAATTTTAATAAAATGGCTGCCTCCTAGACTTTTCCTAAAATTAAATTCATTAGTAAAAAAAAACCCTATTATTTAATAAAATTCTCATTAGTTAAAACAGTTTAAAAATAAAACTAAAAAAATAACGAATATGCAATTATATTACATATAAAATTAAATTTGAATATATATTAAGAGTAGATAATATATATAGAGATATATGATATTTGTTGATTCAAGCCTAGTTATTATTACCAAATATAAAGTATCTTTGTTTGAGAAAAAGGACCACAAAGAAAACCCAATGAGAAGAGAAGGTAACGACATATATGTAAGGAAGCAGATATTAGAGGCTAAATAAATGCCGTGACATACATGAGTGACCAGTGGGTAGTGGCTATGTGATTCCAACAGTACTATGTTCTATTTTATATACTGTGCATTCACCAAACTCAACCACCGGATCATAAGCTCCAACATCATTCACTGGAGACCATACTATAAATGAAATACAGAAAAGGATGAAATGCTGAAATTAATGGATATAAAAAGGTTGCTTTTCTGTCCTCCAATAATTTTTTAAACGCCTGCAGGAAGAAGAAGATGGTGGATGGCTTAATTGGAATAATAAAATCTTTTATTTCTTGAACCGTTTAGAAAAGACGAGTGTTATGGTTTGTGTATATATATTTCTGTGAGATTGGTACTACTAGAAACAAAACACGTTTATTATCATCGGATTTTTTGTCAAAATTATCTAATGATAATTATTGTTATAATCATCTTGAGAAATTTTAATGGTATCTGATAAAAATTGAATTTATTATAGTGTTACTGACGGGATGTTCCGGATTCTCATGGGTCTTTCGCCAAGTGGAAATTCAGGTGTAGTCGACTTCACGTGAAGTTGATACCTGAGAGCTGTTAAATGATTTAACTAATTTGACTAAATTTTTATTTAACGACTTTTAGCTATTAATTTCATGTGGAAGTGACTGGACCTGAGTTTTTACCTTTTCGCAATTCGGTTTATTTTGGATAATTTTATATCCCAACAATTTTAGATAATTGTCTTGTATATATACAGCAAGATCAAATTTTATTTTTGTAATCTATTTTATAAGTATTAAATTTAGTTTGTTTTTAAGTTTGATGTGATCTGAAATTAAATAGAGGGCTTAAAATTTAAAAAATTAAAAATAAAAAAAAATCACTTAAATTTTATTGAAAACGTAGACATTTTATTAATAGATACAGTTTTTTAATTTGTTAAATATGTAGGAGTTAAATCGATGAAAATAAATGAGAATTTATCGATGCATGATCACATACATACATGTTGTTGGAGCTTAAATGATACGGTTGTAGTCAACGCATGTAAGAATTTATCTGAATTGAGACACAAGAAACCCAAAACGTCATGATTTTGTTATTCTTCCCTTGCAACTTGCAAGCGTCAACATGCCAAGTCATAGTGATGAATATGAATGAGTGCTCATGGTTGGTCCCCGATTGTCCCCACTATAATTTTCTTTGGGCCCAAAAGATGGCACTCAACTCAAGATCAGAGTGAGAGAGAGTAGGAAAGAGTGAAAGACAATGTATAAAACAATTTTAATATCTGGAGTTTGTATACTTTAACCATGATACATCAAACGTCTCTTAAAAGTTTTTGAGAAATAATATTTGTAATATATTTTTATGATATAAAAAAGATGGTTAATTAAAAAATGATACTAAGCATTTCTAACGAAATATTTTTAGAATACCATATTTTTTATATTTTTAAAAATAAATTGATTTAAAATTAAAAATTATATTAGAATTAATTAATGAAATAAAATTGGTATTACTTTAGAGATATAATATCATTTTGATAAATAACTAATAAAATTTTATCGTTCCTATAATTATATGATAAAATAATTAAAAATAATATAAAATTTTAATTGAATTAAAATTAAATATTAAAAAAATAAATTTTGTTTTTAATTTTTAATTATTATTTATAATATATGATATCATAAATATTTATGGTCATTCTGTAAGATCTAAAATAAAATTAAAAATAAAACTTACATTAAAAATGCTCTAATAAATAATAGCTATTATTTCTCAAAGTTCTAACGCTATCTAGGAAACATGTCTTCTGTGTCACAATTATTCTGTGTTGAGATCGATCAAAGTGAGTTCTGAGATATTGGTCAGAGAATTGTGTTTGCACTAATTTATACTTTTTTTACTTTTTTTTTCCTCCTTCGAAATATTTATGGCTTAGTTACACTCGTGATTAATCTCTTCACTACTTGTTTTGGACAAGAATAACACCAATAAATACAATTAATTGAGAATCTAATGTTATTAAAAAAATACATATAACATCATAAAAACTAATAAAACTAAAGATACACAAAACAGTTAAATCATGACATTAAAAACACATAAAAAAGACAACAAAGCAAAGCAGTCATCCTAGAACAAGGAAATAAAAAGAGAGTTTAATAAGTAAAGACGAATCATCTTTAACACCGAAAAATATTACTAACTTAAGTTTTGAAGTGTTTTTGAGGTTGTCTTTCCAATCTAATTTTACAAATTAACTAAATTAAGATATCCGGTACCTTAATTTCATAAATTCGCATTCTCAAATTAAGGTACCAACACTATTCAATCATCAAACTTCTAATTAAAACTTATTATACAATTGATTAGAGTTAAAAAAAAACCATCAATTCAGTTAATAATATCATATTTAAGTATAACAAAACTTATGCAGTTAAATATAAACTATTGAAATTAATCTTCAACTCATTTAATAGTTAATATGATATATAAGGATAATAAATACACTTAACATTCTTTTGATGATGAAAAATCATATAGCATTTTAAGTCTGAGGTTCCTATACTCCACAAATTACGCAGTCAATTCAGGGGATTGACAATTACAGTTCCAAGTCAAAAGGTGACTAAGAATGAAAAGGTAAATGGCAAGTCCAATAGTTGTGTCTCCCACTATGAGTAGTTCATTTAAGGCATTTGATGACTGTTCTTCTGCTTTTTTCTATGGAAGGTTTAGAACTCAAATTTTTTGGAGGGTGTTAAAGCTGTATCAATTGAGATTTGAAAGAGTTTCGATTAATACTTAGAATGCACAGTGAACTTTAAACACAAAACATCTGAAATATTTATACACCAAACAATGCTCATCATCATGTACGCCACTACTTCACTCTTTCACTCCGAGAAAAAAAATTATAATGCAAGTGAATATATAATATATAATGCTTCGTTACTTTAATTTTTTATGAAAACTCAGACGTAGTCGACTACACGTGAAGTTGATACTTGAGAACCGTTAGATGATTTGACTGATTTGACAAAATTTTTATTTAACGGTTCTGAAGTATCAACTTCACATGAAGTCGACTTCACCTGAATTTTCACTTTAATTTTTATCCTAAATATATCCGGTAAACAACATATAAATTTCAAATTGTTTAATAAGTTGGTTTAAATAGTTTAGTAATGAAGCAACTAAAGTGTCATAATTTAAGAAAGTAAGAAAGAGGAAGTAACCCTACCAGGTTAATTTCTTTCCATAGAACTCTACCAGATTAATTATTGATACAACTGGCACAGCTAAGCTAGGTAAAAAAACTTGAGGCAATTTTTTTTGGTCATGTTTTCTTTTTTTTTTTCCCTCCATGACAAGTTGACCTTGTCATCTTGGTTACACCTTGCAATTACAACTTACAGCATCTAACAAGGTAATAAAAAGGAAAATTAAAATGAAAAAGCCAAAAGAAAATTCGAGAAAAAAAAAGGGGAAAAAAAGAATCTAGCGGCCGTTAACCAGAGGGTTGACGGCGGAATTTTTGCGGGGACTTGACAGCGGGCTGGGTTTTCCGGAGGCAACAAGCCGTTGCACGAAGCTATCGATTCTATTTCCGTTAGTCTCTGTCAGTAACCGCTTCCCGCCAAACGGTAACGACTCCAAAGCCCTCTCTTTCAGCACCTCACTCTTCTCTTCCACTTCCTCCGTTACCGTTCCTTCACTCCCCAAACCAAATGCCTGCAACAAACAAACACACATTCTCCGTCAACATTCATTTAGATCATTCCGTTCCACATTTTCTCTTTCATTTTCTTAGAAACCAAACATCAATGAAATAAATAAATAAGTAGAAAGAGAACCGTTTCTACTTTCATGTACCTGGATTCTGACGTAATCATTGCGATTCCAGCAGAATGCGTTTCCTAACATCTGGTCAATCGTCTCGGAAACACCGTCGAGGACAATGTCGATCACAGAAGGTTCGTGATTCTCGCGCGCTTTGGCGCTGGATGATCCATTTCCGATGGAGAGGACGAGGAGGTCCTCGACGCCGTTAACCGCGGGGAAATCGCGCTTGTTGTGAAGCACGTGCGTGACTGCTGCGGCGGTAGGGTTGTTCATGACGAGTCCGCCGTCGACGGCTGAGCAGGATTTTTTTCCGTCAACGGATTCCAACGGAAACGGCTTGAAGCAGCTAGGAGTGGCCGACGTGGCACGGCAAACCTTCCAGAGCTCGAAGTCGAAACTCGGAGACTCGCACGCGTCAGCGCGTGAGAACACGAACGGCGCTGAGCTCTTGAGGTCGAAGCATGGAACAAGCAGAGGCTTGCACGTGTCCTTCAATGTCAGCGATTTTCCGTCGTCTTTTCTCGTGAACACTTCCTTCAACACTGTTTCCATGCTCCGGGAAGAGAATCTCCGCCGCCGACGGAATATTCCGGCGGATTTGAGCTTGTACAGGTCGGTGTTTCGATCGGCGACGAGATTCACAGCGTCGCGAGCGGTATAGAGCGGACGGCCGAAGGAGTCAGCGGCGGTGATCATGGCGGCGAGGACAGCGCCTATGCCGGTGCCGGCAACCACGTCGAAGAAATCTACGATGTGAGCGTGGGGATCGGAGGTGTCGTGACGGATCTGGTCCTCGAGGCGGAGTAGGGCCGCACCGGCGACAATGGCGGTGGTTCCTCCGCCGTCGATGCTGAGAATGCGGGTTTTCTTGCTGTTCGCTTCTTTGGTGCAATGAGAGAGCCATTTCTGCTCCAGCTTTGAGAAGATCTCTAAGGTCACTTTACTTAGCTCCATCTTTTTTTTTTCTCTCTTTACTCTCACTCTATCTGTGCGTGTTTGTTAATTGCTATGCTTTGTTTGGTTTTTCACAAAACAGAGGGGTTTTGGGTTATTTTTATTCTTTGATTGTGTGTATGTGAGAGAAATAGGAGAGAATAGGCGAGTAAAGAAATAAAGGAGTGAATCACGCTTTCTTGATGAGAAGGGTTAATGGGTTGGGAGTGAAGTGAAGTGAAGGGTGTGTTATGTGTCTCTGTGTGTGTTGTGTGATACGAGTTGGTGAGATGAGAGTTAAAAGGAACAGGGGACTGAAAGGTGCGTTTCGGAATGGGGGTAGTTATATACGCCACCATGTCGCTTCCTTGTCTTTTATTACAGTGCGCTACTTCATATCTTTTTCATTTTTTTCATTTATGATTGTTGTACGTACTAACTTATATATAATCTTCTTCTTGATCTTTTCTCATTTTTATTTTTCTTTCTATATTGAGTCAACATCCACATTTGTATATAGAATGGAATGTAAAATTCTTATTAAATGAACTTTTATATGGTACCAAATCGAATATATATGTATAATTTTTAGGAAGCATTTCAAGTGCACCGGAAGTACTGGTGTATCAGTTATTTTAACCGTTGATCTGAATTATAAAAAATATATATAATATATATTAATTAAAATCAACGGTTAAAACAACTGGTGCACCGGTGCTCTCTGATGCACTTGAAATGTTTCCTAATTTTTAAGCAATCAATGAAAGCATCTAATCTGGAGAAGCAAAAGTTGATATGTATAATTCTTCTTAAAATCAAATGAGAAGTTAATAAGCTGATTAGACAGAAGAGGATTAAACTCCTGGTTTCAAAGCCTTCACCTGTCACATGAGTTTAGGAAAGTGCTGCTTAAGGTACATTTTGTTTTTATTGGCTCAACCTACCAATATTATTATTTTAGAAACTATGAACATTATTCTGTCAATAAATGATAATGTAAGAAATATTTTTTTTATTAATAAATTATAAATCATCACATTAATTTAAAAATTACTTTTACACTCACTATTTCAAGAGAAAAATTAAGGCCCATAAATTTTGAAACAGTAACATCACATATATATTTAAAAAGCTATGTTCTACTATTTATCACTTGTTACATGAGTTAATTTCATTAAAAAAAAGGAAAAATCATTTTTGAAAACCTCATGCTAATTAAGAATAAATGAATAATAATGTTATAGACTATAGAATTATTTTTTCTATTCCGAAAATGTTAAGAATTCCTCATATTAAGATATAGTAAGAAATCATAATGATGATCCCTATTATAAAAACGGAAAACCAGAGGATCTAATCACGCTCATGTGGCAGTGTATTAATTTTGTTTGTTTGCATGTTTGCATCTTATGGTGTTGGTCCCGTGAGGGGGTGTTACGTGGTAAGAGTGAGTTTGCACGTGCAGGTGCGCGTGCCGTAATGGGGTTGCCGGATAATAGCGTCAAAGTCGGCTTTTGAGTCGGCTCGGCTTACGCTGTCTCAGCAGTCAGTAGTAACCACTAACCAGCAGCAAATGCAGCAGTACAGGCCATCATCACTCACTGAGTCACTGAGTCGGCACACAGCAGCCGCAGTCATTCCCCTTGTTTATCTCACAATTCACAGGTAACATTTCACTTTCTTTTTTCTTTTCTAAAATACTATTTTATATTTGACTATGTTATTTTACATTTGTTTCTTTTTTTCGTATGCGTTTATTATGATTAGTATGTAGTCTGTACTATAGTGTGTTGTGTGTACTTGTCTTTTTAGTCTTACTATGATTTAATTCATTTCTTCCTTGGAGCGGGGAAGCAATGGGAGTTTAGTAATGCGTATAAACAAACTTTGAATGGGGACTATAAGTAAAGAAAATTAAAATTTTTCAAATAATTCATAAAAATTGGATTAAGTATAAATATAAAGGTTTATATAAGAATCTCTTTATAAAATATATATTTTTATTTTGGCCTCTATAATTTTTATTTTGGTTAAAAATTACTGACGAAATATGTCATATCATTCCAGTACTTTTACTTATCATATTAATATTTAACACTTAATGAAAAATATGAACAATAAAAATTAAAACAGATCATTTTTAAATTTTATTAGATCAAAATTAAAGAAGAAAATTATAGGGACCAAAAATTTATTTAAGTCAATTTAATGATATATATAATATGAGTTCTTTATATGCCAATCAGCTAACTCGCATAATCTCCCCCTTCTCACCTCTCAAATTCAAGCCTCAGTCCTAATTTCGGAAAAAAAAAATTAGTTCTTTATGTAAAACAAAGTAAATATAATAATATAAATAACAGAACTTTTTTATTTGTTAAAAATGGAGAAGAACATATCAGGAAATCCTTTCACTCAGAAATATAAATATAATACATAAACACACCACTATTTATTTCAAATCTGCCAATTAGTTTCACTATAATTTTGTCTCAAATTATGGCTATTGTAAAAGTGAACTCCCGGCCCCCTCCCCCTCTTTCTTTTCTCATTGTATTAAACCATAACTTAACCACTATAATCCAAACACACGAATAGTTTTCGACAACTAAAAGGCTACAAAGTTTGTTTTGTCCCTTCCAGGAAAGGAAAAAGAGTCAATATGATGACCAAATACCACCAATGTAAAATGCTTGTATTCAATTTTGTTTATCTCCCTGACCTCATGCATTTTGTTCATATATTTGTGGGATTTTCACTGATGCACAAACCTGGACTTCATCATGCACACAGATGGAACATAAGATTTATAAAAAAGACAAAGTACAAAATGTAAAAGATGTCTAGGGCCCAAAAATGGGGAATGTAAATGCCGAATTAACTCATTTACAAGGTTACAAAAAGAAAAAGGCCTAGTGTCACCGCCCAACTGAATCAACCAGGCCGCAGTTTCACCCAATGCGAAAGAGATACATAGAATAACAAAATAGTATCGAGTTTATCTAGAGCTGATGTATTTGGTAAAATGAAAAAAAAAATGTTTAATTACTTACGCATTAAGGTAATAAAATTAGTTATTGGATTTCGCACGGATAGCTGAAAGTAGGGTTGTTAAAATAACAGTTTAAAAAATACCAAAAAAAAAAGTTTATAAGCGGTGCTTCAGAATTCGGAATTGCTTTCGTAAAGTTGCTTTCAAGCTATGGTGCTAATGATAATTCTCATAATACAAATTAGAGCTATTCTAGAATGATTATGCTATGGTTATTATGATATTTTAAAAAGTGTCATTAAAATTAAAATAATTTTTTTTATTATTTAACAATACTTTTTAAAAAATATTGTTTAAAAATGGTATTACCGAAATATAAAAAAAATATAACTTTAATTTTAATAACACTTATATATTGACTGTAATCACAGTAACATAGCCATATTAGATTCTTCTACGAATTAAAGGATTTTCTGACCAACTGCTGGAATCCAATGTATAATGTATATTTACATTAAATTAGTCAGATTGGCACAATCACTAAAAATAAAATACAAATTATAGTGTGATGATGGTTCAAAAGATCTGTGTTGACTATAAAACAAATTTAGAAAAAACAAAAAAAATAATCAAAAGGGAAAAAAGAAAGATAATGAAAAAATCTGGAAACATAACTGGTCCCATTCCAGATGTGGGTACAGTCGTACATGATACTCAGTTGTTGGATATCACATGGAAAACCAGATCCACATATTGATGAACAGATTAATTATAATAAAACGATCATGCATACTAATAGCATAAGAAATGAATGGAAAGCCTGCTCTTATACCTGAGCATATGATCTTGGAGCAAATGGAGACAACTTTTGCATGAGAGAGCAAAACAAGGAATAAAGCAGAAAAGAGCATCATATATGTCAATCCATCAAATGCTGAAACACTATATTGGTCCCTTCTGACATGTATTGATATAGATCTGATATATACCTCTCATTGTTTCCAGAGTACTTAGTTAGTATAACGTTTTATCAAAATATAATGAACTGAATGCAATACTTTTCCTATTTTTAATCATAAAAAAAAGGTCAGTGTACTTTAATATTATCAAGAAATATTAATGATGCTAAAAGGGGATAGCATGAAAGTTAGCATTCCCCTTATTTAATCTCATTAGACATAAATGCAATTCATGCATAAACTTAATAAAATCAGGAAAATATTTAGTTGTTCATACAATTCCGTATCTATCTATCTTGTGTGCTAATTAATATGGTCTGTTAGACTGTTAGTCTTGTAAATGCATAGTGCAAAAACAGTTGCAATGGTGAGGTAGAAATTCCTGATAATTGCAGCATTATTACTACTACTCTGTAACAATAGTAGACAGTGACACTTATAAATATGCTTCGCCATCCTAACTGCCAAGATTATTAAAATGATGGATGTCAAATATGATGGACCTTAATATGAAGCTTCTGTCCAGCAGAACAATGGCCATCATTGCTACAAATGAAGTAGAATTCGCCTGGCTTGGTGAGGCTGACAGAGTCAGAGCCAGTGTGGTAAACGGCCTTTGCAAAGTTAGTCTTGCAGTGAACATAGTCATGGTGACTCACCTCCATCACATCATGGTATTGCTTGAGGTAAGTGAAAACTGCATGTTTTAAACTCTTGTTATTAATTAATGAACAGCAGCAACTTACTAATTAGCCATGCATCTTATATGAATTGAATAGAAATACATGCTTTGTTCACAATTGAAATAAGGAAGAATGCCACATAAGGTACAATTGAACAAATATCTTTTTTGATAAGGTTTTGAACAATTGATAATATTGACTGTACACCACTAATTAACACCAGTAAATACATGGAAATCATGTGTCAAATAAATAATTAAGGGTTATATACTTGTATGGATATTTCAATTATTCCGTTAGAGAATCTGATGTTCAGGGTTATATTCTGAGTGAATCTTTAGTTGATACAAGAGCTAGTGTACAACTGGCAACTCATTCTTATTATCATGTTCATGCCAAACATATATATATGCATAACCATGTATCCATCTCATAATAGAATTTGAAAGATATTCATTATATTTCATGATTTGGAGTCACAAATATAAATAATGCCATGCCAGATATTTTTTATTAACACACAGGAAAAAGAAAGAATAGAAATGCAGAATAATTTATATATCAATTATAGTATATATAGTGAATGAATCACTCACTGAGAGTATCCCCAACATGAAATCTCTTGGTAGAAGCCCACCTCTTGTAATCTGGGTGGTCTATCATGGTCCACCCAGCAGAATCTCCCACCCTGTAAACTGCATTCATAGAAACCTCACAAACACTAAACAATACCACCGTCACAAACAAGAGAACCAAGGCCATTATTAGATATTATATTTGGTGTTGACAATGTATGAAGATATCATCAAACAAAAAGATTTGGAATCAGAATAGGTAACTAAATTAGATGGCAGAAGATACATGAAGAATGAGATGAAAATTAAGAAGTTTGGTCAGCAAAATTGTGTGAAGTGTGTCTTGTTACTTATGCAGAGCCAAATCATGCTTATGCACACCTTTTGGGATATCCTAGTTGTTAATGTTATAAGTGGGCAGAGTGTAGGAATTATGAAATTAGTCTCGTATCAAAAAAAATAGGAGAGAATGAGAAATTTATAAGATGAGAAATTTATTAATTTAATATATTAAGATTTTAAGTTGAATGTGATGTATTTTTATCTTATATTCTCTCTTTTGATTCTTTTTTAAAGTAAATTGTTAATGTTGGAAGTGTGTTTAAGTTTGACGCCTTATAATTTTGAAAACAAGAAAGAGCTTGGAAAATGAAATAACATTAATTCGCTTCTAAAGATTAATCAATTAATCAATTAGGTAGTTTTGACTGATAATTTATGTCAAAATTAGAGCCCCGTAGAAAGAGAGTAAAATAATAAAAGTTTACTATCATGATTCTATTCATATAAGAATAAGAGTAATTACCTAAATCAGTCTCCAAGGATTTTAAAATCGGATATTTTAGTTCTAAAAAAAATTAATATACAAATCAATCTCTAAGATTTTACTCCGGCAGACAAATCAGTCTCCAGCTCATTTTTCGGCAGAGTAATTACCCAAATCAGTCTCCAAAGATTTTAAAAACATATTTTAGTCCAAAAAAAATTAATATACAAATCAATCCATAATGTTTTTTTCCGTTAGACATAACAATCATCGGTAAAAAAATAATAAAATTATATTATTAATTGCATGATAATATTGTATCATAATTTTTTGTATTTTTTGAACAAAAGTAATAATAAATTTATTCATTAGATTTTTATGTATGTATTTATAATATATATATATATATATATGTATTTAATAATAATAATAATAATAATATTTTTTGGACGGATGACTGTTATGTTTAACGGAAAAAAATATTGGGGATTGATTTGTATATTAATTTTTTTTGGGGACTAAAATGTCCGTTTTTAAAATTTTTAGGGACTAATTAGTTTATCAGAAAATGAGTTAGGGACTGATTTGTCTATCTGAGTAAAACCTTAGAGATTAATTTGTGTATTAATTTTTCTTAGGAACTAAAATGTCCGCTTTTAAAATTCTTAGAGACTGATTTACATAATTACTCTAAGAATAGTATTCCTTCTTCTTGACATTTGAATCAGGCATGTGAAAATAGACATTTTATGTTATTGGTTCTTTGATATGACATTTGTCTCGAAAAAGTGAAATGTTAAAAAATTGGAAAAAAGTTGTCATGATGTTTCTGAAAGGCTGTGAAAATTAGTAAAGCTAATTTTAAAAAATATATAAATAAATAATAATCAAATGAAATGAAAGGTAATAAACAATCTTAGTTTATAACCTTAGAATTTTAATGGTTGAAAAAGAGAAGAATTATATACCTCTAATTGACGGATGGTTCATATTGAAGAGACTCACCTATAAATTGAGTTTTTCTTTAATTCATTTCAATTAAGTCATTCAGATAGAATAACATAATATTTCTTTGAGTAGTTTTCTCCTATATATATATAGAGAGAGAGAAGTGTGTTCTCTTTTTGTCAAGAGAGAGTGTTATTGTAATCTCCTTGTGATAGAGAGAAGTTATAATTCTCAAAGAAAGTTATTCAATTGTTTCTATATTTTATACAAATTTCTAATTTTTCATCTCTATATTTTGTTGTGTCATTTGTCTGGTACATAATAGTGGTATCAGAGCCAAAGGTTGCTGATTAATATATTTTTTTCTGCTACGAGTTACCGTCTAAAAAAATGACAGCAAAGTATGAAATTCTAAAATTCAGTGGGAGTAATTTTTTCATATGGAAATTGAAGATAAAAGCCATTATGAGAAAAGACAATTGCGTGATAGCAATTGAAGGTAGATCCATTGAAATTACAGATGAAAAATGGAAGGAGATGGACAACAATGCTGTTGCAAACTTACACTTGGCACTAGCTAATTCAGTTTTATCAAGTGTAGCAGAGAAAAAGACAACAAAGGAAATTTGGGATGCTCTCACCAAATTATATGAAGTCAAGTCACTTCACAACAAGATATTCTTGAAGAGAAGACTTTATACTCTTCGAATGAGTGAGTCCACATTGGCAATGGATCACATCAACAACCTAAATACGCTATTTTCCTAACTCTCATCGTTGGAATATACCATAGAAGAAAATGAATGTGCAGAGCTCTTACTTCAAAGTCTACCAGATTCATATGATCAACTTATCATTAACTTAACTAATAATGTTTTGACTGATTATCTTTCTTTTAATGACATGGCTACTGCGGTTCTTGAAGAAGAATCTAGGAGAAAGAATAAGGAAGATAGATTAGAGAACTCAAAACAAGCAGAGGCTTTGTTGATGACAAGAGAAAAATCAATGGAGCGTGGTTCCAATGGGAGTCAAAGTAGAGCAAAGTCACAAAGTAAAAAGCAGGTCAAATGCTACAATTGTGGTAAGAAAGGGCACTTCAAGAAAGATTGTTGGAATAAGAAGAGTATAGAGAAGGTTTCAGAAGGGTCAAGTTCTCAAAGAAGTGTTGCGAGCACCTTTGATGATGGAGAAATCTTATATGGCGAAGCAACAATTGGTTCTAAAGGCAGCAAACAACTCACTGATTTTTATTCAGAAAAGATCCTCATCATGATTGGTTTTGTACATATGAACCTGTCTTGGAAGGATCGGTGTTTATGGGAAAGGATCATGCCTTAGAAATTTTTGGAATGGGTACTGTCAAAATAAAAATGTTTGATGGTTCTATTCGTTCACTTCAAGGGGTAAGTGATGCGTGAGCATCTTTTCTATCTTTTTCTAGTGAATTTGCATCTAATTTGTTGAGTTTAATAAAAAATTAATTATATTTTAGCCACTATGGATGCTATTTTGAGTTTTGTGCAATACTATTTATTTTAGGTAGCATTTGGCTAGATTTGATGGAGTTTCTACAGCACAAGAATCAAAGGAGATGGCTGCGAGGAGCGACGCGCGTGCGCGTGAATTGGAGGTATCCATAGCGACGCGAGCGCGTGACTGACGCGCACGCGTGAATTGAAGATTTTTTTAGCGACGCATCCACGTGACCGACGCGTCCGCGTGACTTGCCAAGAATACCAGCGACGCGTCCGTGTGATTGACGCATATGCGTGACATGCGCCACGTGCAGAAAACGCAGAAAATGCTATGGGTGATTTCTGAGCCCCATTTTAGCACCCAAGTTAGGCGCGGATCCAGTAAAGCCAAGTGGTCCCCCACATTACAAGACGCGGAGTAGTTAGTTAATTCTGCTTTAAATTCAAATTTGATTTTAAAATAGGAAAATATATTATCTTAATTTTAGATATTAAATTTTAAATTAATTAGGATTAATTATAAAAGGAATGCCAACGGGGTTATTCCAACACAACATTATTCCATTTCAATTTACAATCCTAGTTTTTTACTCTAAACCATGAGCAACTAATCCTCCATTGTTAAAGTTAGGAGCTCTGTCTATTTGTATGGATTGATTCATTTGATCTTTCTAATTTAATCCATGTTTTGATTTATATTTCAATAATTGTTTTCGTTCTTTATTTTATGAATTTGGGTGGAACGGAAGTATGACCCATGTTCTAATTGAGTTCTTATAAAACTTGAAAAAACTCTTTACTTGAACAACAATTTGAAAACATATTATCCTGAATTTCTAATTATTTGTATTTAATGGGATACGTGACATATAATCCCCTTATTTTTGGATAATTAGAATTCTTGTGGCATCTAAAGTAGAAATTAATCATCACCCTCTAATTGGAATTAATTGACTAAGGAATTGGCAGTTAATGAATTTTAGAGGAGATTAGGAAGGTCTAAGGAATTAGGGTCTAGTCATATATAGTTTGCTATAAATTAAATCTTGCATGATTAAAATAGTTAGTAAGAAAAATCAATTCGAAAAATAGATATCTCTGAAACCTTAACTATTTCTCCATATATATTTCACAACTTATTTACTATTTACTTTTTGAAATTCTTAATTTACTGTTTAATGCTCTTTAAATACCAAAACACTCTTTTCTACTTGCCTAACTAAGTCTATCACTCAACAACTGTTACTTAATCCATCAATCCTCGTGGGATCGACCCTTACTCACGTAAGGTATTACTTGGTACGACCCGGTGCACTTGTCAGATAGTCTGTGGTTAGAAACACCGCACCAATTTTTTGGCGCCGTTGCTGGGGATTGATAGTGATTAAACAACTATTAGTTGTTTGATTGCTTAGATTAGGCGTTTTAATTTTAATCGACGTATAAGAGTGTTTGGGCAGAGAGTTATGCTGGCTTGGGACAGAAAGTATGATAGAAGCACAAATTTGGTCACGCGGACGCGTCCCTAACGCGTGCGCGTCATTTGACCAAACGGCCATCCACGCGTTCGCGTGCATCACGCGAACGCGTTATATGCCAATATTGGTTCCCAAGCCACGCAAACAGAGAGTTGTGCGTGCACGCGGCTTCCTTCGCGCGAATCGCGCAAAACCCAAGGCACACGGACGCGTGCCTGATGCTGACGCATCATTAAGAAAAGCACGCGTACGCGTCGCCTTCGCCGCACAGTTTTTCCTTTTCTTTGTCTCTCTCCTAATCCTAATTCTCTTTTATTCTTTTATCTTTATATTCTTGTTTCCTCTCACTATTTGTTTTTATTTTCAGTTCTTCTTTGCTTGAGGACAAGCAAACCTTTAAGTTTGGTGTTGACGCTTCGCTTAAGGGTTTTCTGTTTATTTTTATGGCACTAAGGGAGGTGAATCATCTTCACAAAGGAGCACAACCTGAAGAATAAAACGACCGCTCGGATAACTAAGGTGGTTAAGTTCCTTTCATTTTTTATTCCTTTCCGCTTTTATTATGTTATGTTCCGGTTTCCTGCTACTTTGTCTTGTTTAGTGCATGATCCTTTATTAGTAGATTCATAGGTTCTAGTTTAGTTTTCTGTTAAGTACTTTAATTCTGAAAGATGTCTTATGTATTGCCCACTAAGCTTGAAATCAAAAAGAAAAAAAATTTAAATGATGTATTGCATGAGAAATTGAGTTTAATTTTAAGAATAGTCTTATTTACTTAAAGGTGGTAGTCTTTTCTGTGATTTTTGAATGCATGATATGAACAGTGCATATTTGAATTTGAATCAAGGGATGTTGATGTATAAGGACTAGGAATTTAGAGAATTATTATGACTTCTCTGAAATAAACAAAAATTTAATCCTTGAAGCAAAAGAAACAGTAAAAGAAAAAAATATATAAATAAATAAATAATTAATAAAAAAAGCAAGGTTCAAGGCTCTGAGTATCAATGACTAGGGAGGTCAGACATGATTAAAAGCTCAAAGAGTTGTTTTCCTAGTCATATGCTTGTGGTGTGATTGTGTCAAGTAATCCTTGAGACAGAACACTTAGAGTCGAGACCAAGTGTGTTTAACAGGGTATGCCAAAGGCTTTGATCACCACTGTCTAGGAGTAACTGAAAGAAAAATCAGGACTTAAAGAGAGTCTCCCAGTTAAGTGCTTGTGGTATTTCTGTGTCAAGTAATCCTTGAAACAAAACATTTAAAGTCACGGCTAGGCTCAAGGTGCAAAGTACCAAAGAAAAATAAATTAAACTAAATTTTGCTGTGTTCAAGGATTAAACTGAAATATAAAGATCAGAGAATTCATAATATTATCTGGATTCTAATTTCGAATGACAATGACATCCTCCTGATTCAAAGGAGAGTGAGATGCCAAACCTATCCAAGATTACAGTTATAAACCCCACTATAAAAAGATATATGAGCTTAATCGAACTCTCATTCTCATGCAAATTCATATCCTAAGCTTATATTAGTTTTGGTTGCTTGAGGACAAGCAACAATTCAAGTTTGGTGTTGTGATGTGTGAGCATCTTTTCTATCTTTTCCTAGTGAATTTGCATCTAATTTGTTGAGTTTAATCAAGAATTAATTATATTTTAGCCACTATGGATGCTATTTTAAGTTTTGTGCAATACTGTTTATTTTAGGTAGCATTCGGCTAGATTTGATGGAGTTTCTGCAGCACAAGAATCAAAGGAGATGGCTGCGAGGAGCGACGCGCATGCGTGAATTGGAGGTATCCATGGCAACGCGTGCACGTGACTGACGCGCACGCGTGAATTGAAGATTTGCTCAGCGACGCGTCCGCGTGACTTGCGAAGAAGACCAGCGACACGCCCGCGTGACTGACGCGTACGCGTGACATGCGCCACGTGCATAAAACGCAGAAAATGCTGGGGTGATTTCTGGGCCCCATTTTAGCACCCAAGTTAGGCGCGAATCCAGTAAAGCCAAGTGGTCTCCCACATTACAAGACGCGGAGTAGTTAGTTAATTCTGCTTTAAATTCAAATTTGATTTTAAAATAGGAAAAGATATTATCTTAATTTTAGATATTAGATTTTAAATTAATTAGGATTAATTGTAAAAGGAATGCCAACAGGGTTATTCCAACACAACATTATTCCATTCCAATTTACAATCCTAGTTTTTGACTCTGAACCATGAGCAACTAATCCTCCATTGTTAAGGTTAGGAGCTCTGTCTATTTATATGGATTGATTGGTTTGATCTTTCTAATTTAATCCACGTTTTGATTTATATTTCAATAATTGTTTTCGTTCTTTATTTTATGAATTTGGGTGGAACGGAAGTATGACCCATGTTCTAATTGAGTTCTTGTAAAACTTGGAAAAACTCTTTACTTGAACAACAGCTTGAAAACATATTATCATGAATTTCTAATTATTTGTATTTAACAGGATATGTGACATATAATCCTCTTATTTTTGGATAATTAGGATTCTTGTGGCATCTAAACTAGAAATTAATCATCACCCTCTAATTGGAATTAATTGACCAAGGAATTGGCAGTTAATTAATTTTAGAGGAGACTAGGAAGGTCTAAGGAATTAGGGTCTAGTCATATATAGTTTGCTATGAATTAAATCTTGCATGATTAAAATAGTTAGTAAGGAAAATCAATAACAGAAAATAGATATCTCTGAAACCTTAACTATTTCTCCATATATATTTCACAACTTCTTTACTGTTTGCTTTCTGAAATTCTTAATTTACTGTTTAATGCTCTTTGAATACCAAAACACTCTTTTCTGCTTGCCTAACTAAGTCTATCACTCAATAACTGTTGCTTAATCCATCAATCCTCATGAGATCGACCCTTACTCACGTAAGGTATTACTTGGTACGACCTGGTGCACTTGCCGGATAGTTTGTGGTTAGAAACACCGCACCAGTAAGACACGTGAAAGGCTTGAAGAAGAATTTGTTGTCGATTGGGCAATTGGATGAACTTGGTTGTAAGACCCATATTGAAGGTGGGATCTTGAAAGTTGTTAAAGGAGCTCTTGTAGTAATAAAAGCAGAAAATATTGCAGCAAATCTATACATACTTGTGGGAGAAACTTTGCAAGAGGCAGAGGCATCAGTTGTTTCAACAAGCCAAGAAGAAATGATGATGATATGGCATTTCAAACTAGGCCACATGTCAGAACAAGGCTTGAAGATTCTTATAGAACGTAATCTCATTCCCGGGCTTAAATCGGTAAACTTACTATTTTGTAAGCACTGCGTTACAAGCAAACAACATAGATTGATGTTTGGTAGATCAACTGCTCGGAGTAAGCACATATTGGAGTTGATTCATTCTGATGTGTGGGAATCGCCAGAGATGTTCCCAGGAGGAGCAAAATATCTTGTATCATTTATTGATGATTACTCTATGAGGCTATGGGTGTACCCGATCAAGAAGAAGTCAGACGTGCTTGCGATGTTCAAAGAGTTCAAAGCAAAGTTAGAACTTGAATCTGGAAAGAAGATCAAGTGTTTAAGGACAGATAATGGAGGAGAATATGTTGATGGTGATTTTCTAACATTTTGCAAGCAAGCAGGTATTCAACGACAATTCACAGTTGCATACACGCCTCAGCAAAATGGTGTGACAAAGCGAATGAATAGGACTCTCCTAGAAAGAGCATGAGCTATGTTGCAAACTGCAGGTTTAGCCAGGTCTTTTTGGGTAGAAGTTGTTAAAACCGCCTGTTATGTGATAAATCGGTCACCATCAACTGCAATTGGGTTAAAGACACCAATGGAGATGTGGCAAGGTAAGCCACCTAATTATTCTTCTTTATATATATTTGGTTGTCCTGTGTACGTGATGTACAATTTTCAAGAAAGAACAAAGCTAGACCCAAAGTCTAGAAAATGTATATTCTTGGGTTATGCTGACGGAGTTAAGGGGTATCGCCTGTGGGATCCCACTGCCCGCAAGGTAGTTGTCAGTAGAGATGTGATATTTGCAGAAGATGAATTGCAAAAAGAACAAGAAAATGACAGCACTATTAAAAAGATAACCACTGTTCAAATAGATGAAAAATGCAGAGAAAGTGATCTTTCTGAAGCAGAACCACAGCACGAAGAACAAGAAACAGAGGCTAATGACATAGAAGTTCGTCGATCCACTCGACAAAGAAGAACACCATCATGGCACTCAAATTATGTTTTGACAAACCATGATGCATATTATCTTTTGACAGAAGATGGAAAGCCAACAACTTTTATGGAGGCTATGCGCAATCCATACGCTTCTATGTGGATGACAGCAATGCAAGAAGAAATTGAGGCATTAAATAGGAACCATACCTGGAAACTTGTTGAACTTCCAGCAGGTCGGAAAGCCATTGGTAACAAATAGGTTTACAAGATCAAATGAGATAGTAATGATCAGGTGGAATGATATCGTGTAAGATTGGTTGTTAAGGGATATGCTCAGAAAGAAGGTGTTGACTTCAATGAAATATTTTTTCCAGTGGTGAGACTAACTACTATTAGAGTAGTTTTGGCTATGTGTGCTACATTTGATTTACATCTAGAGCAATTAGATGTAAAGACTGCTTTTCTTCATGGAGAACTTGAAGAGGAGATATATATGCTCCAACCAGAAGGTTTTGAAGAACAAGGAAAAGAAAACTTGGTTTGCAGGTTAACTAAATCTCTGTACAGTCTAAAGCAGGCGCCAAGGTGTTGGTAAAAGAGATTTGATTCTTTCATTATTAGCCTTAGATACAACAGACTTAGTTCAGATCGTTGTACTTATTACAAAAGGTCTGGTGATAATGATTTCATCATTCTGCTGTTGTATGTGGATGACATGTTGGTGGTAGGTCTCAACAAAGATCAAATCTAAGAATTGAAGGCACAGTTAACTAGGGAGTTTGATATGAAAGACTTAAGACCAGCAAACAAGATTTTAAGGATGCAAATTCACCGAGACAAAAAGGATAGGAAGATTTGGCTATCGCAAAAGAATCATTTAAAGAAGATCTTGCAACGCTTCAACATGCAAGAATGTAAGCCAATTTCAACCCCACTTCCTATTAATTTTAAATTATCCTCAAGTATGTGCCCTAGTAGTGAAGCAGAGAGGATGGAAATGTCTCGAGTATCGTATGCATCAGCAGTGGAAAGCCTTATGTATGCCATGATCTGTACAAGGCCAGATATTGCTCAAGCAGTTGCGGTGGTAAGTCGATTTATGGCAGATCCGGGTAAAGAGCATTGGAATATTGTTAAGAGGATCTTGAGATACATAAAAGGGACCTCGAATGTTGCATTATGTTTTGGAGGATCGGAATTCATTGTCAATGGATATGTCGATTCAGACTTTGAAGGTGATCTTGATAAACAAAAATCTACTACATGCTATGTGTTTACACTTGCAGGAGGAGCTGTGAGCTGGCTATCTAAATTACAGATGGTTGTAGCTTTATCTACTAAAGAAGTTGAATATATGACAGCTACACAAGCATGTAAGGAAGCTATTTGGATCCAAAGGTTGATAAAAGAACTCGGGCACAAACAACAGAAGATTTCTGTGTATTGTGACAGTCAGAGTGCCTTGCACATTGCAAGGAATCCTACCTTTTATTCAAGAACAAAATACATTGGAGTACAATATCACTTTGTTCGAGAAGTAGTAGAAGAAGGAAGTGTTGATATGCAGAAGATTCACATTAAAGATAACCTAGCAGATGTCATGACAAAACCAATCAACACAGAAAAGTTTGAATGGTATAGATCCTCATACGGCCTATGGAATACATGAGCAACATGAATTTCAAAAATTTATCAAAATTAGCTTTAAGTGGAAGATTGTGAAAATTAGTAAAGCTAATTTTAGAAAATATATAAATAAATAATAACCAAATGAAATGAAAGGTAATAAACAATCTTAATTTATAACCTTAGAATTTTAATGGTTGAAAAAGAGAAGAATTATATACCTCTAATTGACAGATGGTTCATATTGAAGAGACTCACCTATAAATTAAGTTTTTCTTTAATTCATTTCAATCAAGTCATTCAGATAGAATAACATAATATTTCTTTAAGTAGTTTTCTCCTATATAGAGAGAGAGAAGTGTGTTCTCCTTTTGTCAAGAGAGAGTGTTATTATAATCTCCTTGTGATAGAGAGAATTTGTAATTCTCAAAGAAAGTAATTCAATTGTTTCCATATTTTATACGAATTTCTAATTTTTTATCTCTATATTTTGCTGTGTCATTTGTCTGGTACCTAATAAAGGCAACATTAAATTTTCCATAAGATATAATGTTTTTTAAAACATAGATTCTCTCATTTTTATGTTCAGTTAAAAAGTAGCACTTTTTTATTTTAACATGGAGAAGAGTTTGGTGTGATACAACGTTATGGAGAACATGGGTACTTTACCTGCATGTGGTGTTAGGGGGACTGAAATCGGATGGAGGGAGTTGGAGGTAAGAACTCGAACGGTCTGATTAGAGGACACAACTCAGACCGTCCGATTTGTGCGGTCCCAACCATGTGTCGCGCGTTCGTTGCCCCTCAGAACGGTGCCCCCTTATACCAACATGCTTCCTGGAACCTCAACTCACTCCCTCCGAGTCACTTTCATAGTGAACCCCACCAGCAACTCTTTTCCTCTCTTCTTTTTCTTCAGCCTCCAAAATTCCATTATTCTTCATGCAAACTTGAAGGAAAAATTCACAATGCCAAAGAAACAAAAATATAAAGATATTGATCGTCCTGGATTTTATATTATACATTATCTCAGCCATTCTAATTATGTAAGTTTAGTTTTTAATTTTTTTTATATTTTAAATTTATTATTATTATTGTTAAAAATTTAGGAATATATATTTAAATGAAGTAAATATTATATGTTATAGAATTATTATTATTATTGTTAGAAAATGAATTTAAGAACATATAGCTTAAGAAATTGTGATTATCGTTAGAACTTAGAAATTTATTGTTGAAGGTATATACGTATATATATACCGTTGTAGTTGATTAGTGAACTTTTTAATTAATGATAATATTTAAATTGATGTAATGTGATAAATTAGTAAAAATATATGTGTAGAATTTTTTGTAATAATTTTAGAAATTATAATTAATTATTATGTTTAAGTTGTATAATTTTTGGAAATGGTTGGAAAAATTTTGAGTAAATTAGGTAGATTTTTTTGTAATAATTTTTTGTTTGTTGTTAGATTTTTAATTGAAATAAATATGTTAGTCTAGCTGAGGGTTTAATAAAGTGAAATTTTATTAGTTAAACAAGAATTCGATTTATTTATTAGTTATTAGAGTAAAGTATCGTTTTTGTTCCCAATATTTGGGGTAAATCCTATTTGTGTCCTTAACGTTTAAATCGTCCTATTTGTATCCCTAATGTTTGTAAAAGTGATTCAATGTTATCCTACTATCAATTATACTAACAAATCAGATTATATTTTTCAATTATTCTCACTTGGATGTTTTCATTCTCAATTAGGTCTCACTTGGATGTGTTCGATTTTAATATTATACCCACTATTTGTGTTTAGATTCAATTATGTCCCTAGAAAAGTGAATTATGTAAATGTTGTAGGGATTAGTTTCAACTTTTGATGAGTTATTTTTTGGAGTGGATCATCGATTATATCCCAAATATTTGTATTCTAACTTCAAAAAGTGATTTTTAAAACTCAAACTAAAGCGTTCATGATGTGTAAGTGACGACAGGATAACATTGAATTACTTTTACAAACGTTAGGAATACAAATAGAACGATTTAAACTTTAAGAATATAAATAATATTTATCCCAAACGTTGAGAACAAAAACAGTACTTTACTCTAGTTATTATTAGTAGTAAGGTAGTTTGTTGTTAGTGACTAAATAAATAAATAATTATGTAATTCAATGCTCAGTTGGAACAGAATGAGTAAAATATGTATAATAATAATATCCTAATTTTTTATATTTTATAAAGTATTCAAAATAATTTATAGGGTTGTTAATTAAATTTAGCAGTTAAGTTAAGTACTCGGGACTTTAGTAAATTTGATTAAGTAAAATCATTTGTTTGAATTGGATTTAATAAAATTATATATCATAACTTGGTGATTTTAATTATTATGTCTTGTTTAGTTAATTATGAAAATTATTTAATAATGATAGTTAATTAATTAGTAGGTTAGGTTAGTCATACATGGTAATTACTAAATTAACTAATTAACAAAAAAGTTTAATATGAGTTTAATAAATTAGTTGTCCTAGTTAAATAATTATTATCTTATAATAGTAAATTAGTAATTGTTAATGATTTGACTAATAATTTGATATGCTTTTGTATAATTCACGGTATCTGATATGTGATCACCCACTCTCTCCGAATCGGTACAATGATAGGGTTGAAGAGCTTTTACGGTTTACCAGTTTCTTGCATGTTTCCAAATTGGAGTAGTTAATGTCAGAAAGCAGTGGTAAATGCTCTAGTCGAAAGGTGGCATCCAGACACACATACCTTTCACCTTCTTGTTGGTGAATGTACTGTGACACTGGAAGATGTTGCTGTTATTCTTGGTCTTCTAACAGACAGTCTTCCAGTCACAGGGATGACTATGAGTAGTTTTGAAGCCTTAGAGGCGGAGTGTTTGCAGCAATTTGGGGTTGCACCGAGGAAGTCGGACTGTAGAACAAGCTACATAAAACTGACGTGGCTTCGAGATCTAAAAGAACGATTACAGTTGGTTGACGAAACCAGCATGCAGAGGTATGGGAAGTGCCACATTATGTTATTATTTGGTACAGTCTTGTTTGGTGACAAGTCTGGGACATCTGTGCACTAGCAGTATCAGACAGTATAGTTAGAGATCTGTATGTCTGACACACCTATACAAGTCATTATGTAGAGCATCTCGTTTTGATTACAAGGAAATCGATGATCCGCTAATAAAAATAATGTTCCTTCCTCTTGACATTTGAATCATGCATGTGAAAATAAACATTTTATTTTATTGGTTTTTTGATATGATATTTACCTTAAAAAAGTGAAATATTAAAAAAGTGGGAGAAAATGGTGATGATATTACCCAAAGGCAACATTAAATTTTTCATAGGATATGATGTTCTTTGAACCATGAATTCTCTTATTTTTATGTTTCACTCAAAAAGTATGCATTATTTTAGTCATTATTGTAATCATATATTATCATTTTGGTCTTTTATATTTTTAATTTTTAGTCCAAATTCTTGTATTTTTTTGGCCTTGCTCAAATTCTCTTTATTTATTTATTTATTTTTTTGGTTATGAGCTCAGATTTTTTTGTGTTTATATTTGTGGTGGTCTAGATAAAATTGTCGTTGGTTTACATCATTCTAACCATGGTTGGATTATTTTTAAAGATTCTCTATTTGATAAAAAAAAAATTTAAATGCTTTTATTGATTAAGCTTGCAATGGCCTTAACAAAAAAATTGTAATAGTAATTTTGTAATATTATAATGTCTAAAATTGAGAATTATTAAATTTATCTAATAAAAAAAATAAATAAAATAAAATAAAATCTTGCAGTAGTGATGGATTGGGAATTTAAACTAACAATGGATTGGAATTAAGACTAACATGTAATTTTTTGGATTTGAATGTTTTCATCCTCAATTGCAATTTGAGAGTCCTCTAACTGTTATGATTTTATGTAATTAAACAAAACAGTTAGATTGTAGCTAAATAAGTGTGTGTTTGGATTACAGTTTGTAAATGTGAGTTTGCATAAAATTGATTTTGTAAATTTGATTTTGATGAAAAGTAAGTTTGTATTGAAGTGATTTATGTTTGGCTTTTTTATATTAAAATGGATTATATTAAAATAAATATTGTTTGAATTACACTACTCAAAATTACTTTTAGATGAAAAATTACTAAAATAGACATCAACTTAAATAATTTTTTATATTATCCTATCATTTTAATTTAGATATTTAAATAATCTTATTAATTAATTTTATAATAAAATTAATATATATTATTTTAAATAAAAACAACATATAAAAATTAGCAAAATAAAATTATATATAAGAGTATTTAATCAAATATGTTATATTTTTTTAAAATTTTAAATATTAACATAAAAATATTAATTTAGTTTTTTTTACATTGTATTTTTGGTTTAATACTCTTAATAATTTTAGTTATAATATTATTTTAGAATCTAACGTGTATGATTTTATTAATACCTATGATTAATTTTTTATTTAATTTATCTTTTTTAATAGGATCATAATCTATATTATAAAAAATTACAATAAAAAATTATATATACCAGAATTATAATTATAAAAAAGAATATTAAAAATAATAAAATTAAATATTTATCTTGACAGTGATAGAAACAAATCCAAAAGTTCTTGATGATGTATTTTATATAGTATATTTTTAGTTCTCTTAGTACTCTTTTTTAGTACTTTATAGTTTTTTACTATTATTATTATTATTATTATTATTATTATTATTATTATTATTATTATTATTATTATTATTTATGATTAATTTTTTGTTTAATTTACTTTACTTAATGGAATCAATAAATCATATTATAAAAAGATAATAATAAATATAATATACAAAAATTACAATTATAAGAATGTATAATGTCAAATAAAAATTTAACAAAAAAATAAAAGTAGCCAAACAAAAAATTAAAACTTTTAAAAAATTTAAACGTATTTTTTTTAACGAATTTGCTAAATACACCTAATTAAAAGACGACCCAAAAAAAAAAAGGTAATATTGTAATTAGTGGTTTTATTGGAATTATCCTTTGAGATTCAATCAGATTCTGTTTAAATATAGAATATGGGTTGAACTATACTGTGGATGTACTTATCTGTTTAGACAAATAAATTTTAATTAGTACATCCGTCTGGTTATAATATTTGTTTTGCTATGTATAGTTAATCTTATTATTTTTAAGTATCTAAACTTTTACTTAGTGAAATGTAATATTTTTATTGAAAAAGGTGGCACAAAAACAACGTATATAATATATATCCTCTTAAAAAAATTTAAGAGCAAATATTTATCTTGATTTCTAATAATTATTTTGAAAGATTATGAGGTTCTCAATAAAAAAATATTTTTTTTATTGAATTTTTAATATTTAATTTTGTGAGACTAATTAATTCTTTTTTTAATAATCTCTTTAGAATATACTTACATGACATGTTAATTACGTATATATTTTTTATTTAGTTTTTATAAAAAAAATAATTTAAAAAACACTAATATTTCTCAATTTTACAAATAAATTTAATCAATATATTTAAAAAAAAATAATTAAGAAAACTAAACAGCTATAACAATTATCCCCAAAAGACAACGAGACTCTAAACAAAAAAATATGTCACTTTTAATTGACTCTAAATAGATAAATCAACAGTTTAATGTCATGTAAGCTTATTCCGTTAATACAACAATATATATATATATATATATATATATATATATATATATATATATATATATATATTAACTGAAAGATTAACCAATCTCATAGAAATAAATATCAAAATTTTTTTCCTCTCTTTGAGAATCTCGTTCCGAGGTAGTTTTATGTCGTAATTTTCTTCCAAATTAGAGTCATGTAAAAGGAGGGCAAAATAATAAAAGTTTACTATCATGATTTTCTTGGCTAAAGAATTTTAATATGAAATTTAGAGGTGAGCTTTACCTTGAAATGGACGTTTTTTGTGTATTTACAGGTGGGTGGATGTTGCAGAGATGCAGGCACAACACGCAAGTAACGTGCTGACTCCGCACGTAGCAAACATGTTGGACATGTGTCACAATCACAAGCAACACGCATCATGTGTGTTGAGACGTGGTGCTCATCCACTCAACACACAGGTAACGTGATTCACATGTGGCAGCATGTCAGGCAGCACGCATCTTGCGTGTTGCACACGTGGCAGGCGCTGGTTGGATGGTGTTGCAACACGTAACTTGCAAGGTGAGTCTTCTGCCTATAAAAACTAACGCTCGTAACCATTTTGCTTCATTGTGAGAGAAGTGTTTTTCTCCAAGGTCGGTACAATGGAAGGCATTGCAAATATAGTAGTTTATCACAACGGTGAGGTTGTACGAAATACGTATGAGGGGGTGAGCTCTGCGTGTGAGAATATATTTTTGTTTGTGATTCCGTGCACTATAACATTCACAGAACTACAGTACGGGCTCTGTCAAAGCATAGAGGCTGATATTTGAAAGAAGGTGACCAACATTCTCTACAGGAGTCCGGTTGTCGTATTTGGCGTGCCACTGGTATCTCAGCCGGTGCAAGCTGGTGTCTGGGAATGGGCGCCAGCCACGGCATACGCTCCCACGCCCAAGCAAACAACAAATCAAGTGGCCCATCTATCTTCTTACAATTGTTTCGTGATGCACGACATAGTGACCTGTAAAGGTGCGCGAGACAAGCTAACCCCCAACTGTAATTCCCATCTGATCAAAATTCTGGAGCAGTGGTAGATACTTCGCGTGGGCATATACCGTCGACTTATCCACGAAGAGGATGGTACCCAGCAGACAGAAGATGTGACACCTACATAGTCCATAACAGACTCCCATGTGTCTAAAGGTTGTGTATATGGTGAACCCATGAAAGATTTATGTAGTTCTTGGAGAAACTGCTCACTTGGAGCATTACAAACGTATGTGTCTTCGACCGCCACCTTTCTACAAGAGCAGCTAGCATCGCGGAATGTCCTCTGATCACTCCAACTCTCGAGAGCTGGTAGAATCCGGTAGTTTGTAAGGCTTGGCCAACCGCTAAATGCCACGTCTCTGGCTAGTCAAACTTACGGGACAATAGATTCCTATTAGTCTGGTAAAATTCAACCACAAAAGAAATTAATTTAATAAATAACAAAAAAAATAAATTAATAATTTCTTTTAACAGAAAATAAAATAAATAATAATTAAACAAATTCAAATTTCTTATTATTCACATTTATAACATCATTTTATTAATTAAAATAGAAAATGAAATAAAAATAATATTAAGACACAAAACAATATATAATTATATATTATTGGCTAGCAAAATATATATTTATAATTCTAATACTGATGTTGAAACAAAAAAAAGACCACATGAAATTTGAATTTTTAGGTATAAATATTTTTATTATTTTTTAATTTAATCATTAAAATTTACATAACATAACAATAACCATAATATTATACCAGAAATTTTTTTTAAAATACGTGTCTTATTTATTAATTTAAAAATTAACAAAAATATCATATTCTAATAAAGGATAAAAAGAATAATATTCATTAATTTTAATAATTATTAAAAATATTAAATATTATATTCTAATAAATAATAAAAAATATATATATACATACTAACAACACAAAAATAGAAAAAAAACTAGCATAAGATTAATTTCGAACAAAAAATACTATTAATTATATTATTTATTTATATTAATATTTAACAGTACATTTAGAATAATATTATCCAAATAAATAATAACAAACTATTAAACTAATGTTAACTAAATAAATACTAATAAATTAATCAAAAATAACAAACTTATATAATTAGGATGTCCCAAATAATTGATAACATAATTTTCAGAAGACATATAATTACGTACCATTTTAAATGTTCTAATCTCACTCTCAACCTTGAAACTAATTTAAAACATTCAACCCAATGAATGAAATTCCAAACCCCAACACTCCATTACCCCACCACTCTCTACAATAGAATGAAACAAAACCCCAGCCCCACCACTCTTTTATACACCCGCGGCACCAACCCTCAACCTTCACCATAAATAACGCTTGTTTCCGGAGGGGGCTTGCCTCTTGTGTCGAGACACGGGATGCGTGTTGCTACATGGATGACACGTGGCAGAGTGCCATTAACACACAGCCTGTGTGCTGCTTGGATGGCTGACATGTAGCGCAGCGAGGTTAACATGTTACCTGCGTATTGTTTGGATGAAGACACGTGACCTTCGCGTGTTTGGAGTCACTGAACAATGCACCTTGGCTTGATGAGCTGAGAATGTATAATGATTGGTGATAATGAAGGAGAATGAAAATGATATGCAGCCCATCCCCACTCCTCCTTCGTTTTTTATACACTAAGAATGGGTCTAAAGCCATAAATGTCACCTGTTTTTGGAGTAAGGTTGCATCTTTGCATGGAAACAATAGACAACACGTTACCTGCGTGTTGAGCAACATGTAATTTGTGTGTTGGATTGCGTTTTTGACACTTCTACAACTCTATAAAATATTCCAAACACCAATATTTAAATAAAATACCATTCTTTTTTTGATATCTAAAATAATTTTTGAATTCTCTTTATATGAGAATAATATTCCTTCTATTTGACATTTGAATCACATAGAAATAGATATTTTATTTTATTAATTCTTTAACATGACATGTACCTTGAAAAAGTGAAATGTTGAAATGGTGATGATGTTCCCAAAAGGCAACATTAAAATTTTCATAGGATATGATGTTCTTTGAACCATAAATTCTCTCATTTTTATGTTTCAGTAAAAAAGTATACATTATTTTAGTTATTATCATAATCATATATTTTTATTTTGGTATTTTATATTTTTAATTTTTGCTGCAAATTCTCATTTTTGTTTTTGTCTTGCTCGAATTCTGTTTATTTATTTTTAGTCGTGGGCTCAGATTCTCTTGAGTTTATGTGGTGGTTTGGGTAAAATTTTCGTTGGTTTATAGCATCCTAATTATGGTTGAATTATTTTGTAAGCCTGAGTAGCTCTAGGGCTGATGTTTTACCTAAAAACAATTTGAGAGTTGATATAATAATAATACATTCATATTTATTTGGCCCAAAATAAAACATTTACAAAAAAAAGAAAAATAGACAAAAATATTTTTTAAGATTCTCTATTTGATAAAAAAAATTTGAAACGCTTTTATTGATAAAGCTTGCAGCCATGATAATTTTGTAATATTATAATGTCTTGAGAGAGATTCAATTCATCTGATTAAAAAAATAAAAACAAAATAAAAACTTGTAGTAGTGATGAATTAAGAATTTATGCTAATGTAATTTTTTGGATTTGAATGTCTCCATCCTTAGTTGCAATTTTAGAGTTTTCTAACTGTTATAATTTTATGTCATTAAACAAAACAGTTATATTGTAGCTAAATAATTAAAAGACGAGACAAAAAGAGAAAGACGATATAGGTCCTATTAGGGTTATCATTTGAGGTTCAATCAAATTCTGTGTAAATGTATAATATGGGTTGATCTATATTATAAATCGTGTTTATCCATTTAGATAAGTAAATTTTAAGTAATACATCCATTTGGTCGTAATATTTGTTTTGCTCTCTATAATTAATTTTATTATTTGTAAGTATCTAAACTTTTGCTTACTGAAATATAATGTTTTCCTTGAAAAAGATGGCACAAAAACAGCGTATATAATATATATTGAGTTAATATTTAAAGTAATTCTTGAATTTGCAGTCGAGTTTTAATGTCGTTCTTGAATTTAAAATTGTTCTAAATTTATTTCTAAACTTAATAACGATCATCCCTAAAATACTTTTCGGTAACGAAATAATGACGCAGTTAGACAGAAACAATGTTGGACTGGTAAAACATCGCCGTTACCTTTTTGGTTTCTCAATAGAATAGAAACGGCTTTGTTTAGAGTATTTTGAGGGGTTTTAAACATTCCGTCATTGAAAAATATTCCAAGAACAACTGTTGTTAAGTTTAGAGACAAATTTAAGGCAATTTTAAGTTTAGGGACGACATTGAGGCTCGATTGTAATTGTAAGTTCAGGAACCACTTTGAAAATTAACTCAATATATATTCTCTTAAAAAAATTTAAGGGTGAATATCCACCTCGATTTCTAATAATTGTTTCGAAGGATTATGAGGCCCTTAATAAAAAATACTCTTTCTATAATCTCTTCAAAACAGACTTATGTGATATATTAATTACTAATATTTTATTTAATTTTTATAAAATTTCAATTTAAAAATTATTAATATTTTTTAGTTTTACACAATAAATTTAATCAATATATTTAAAAAAATAATTAAAAAACTAAATAATTCTGACAATTATTTCTAAAACACAACGAAATTTTCAACAAAAAAAATTTATTAATCCTAATTGATTCTGAATAGATAAATTAATAGTTTAATATATCATGTAGGTTTATTCTGTTAATACAAAAAAATATTAACAAAAAAATTAATCAATCTAACAGAAACAAAGGTAAAAAATCGAAAAAGTTTTTTTTTTTTTTTTTTCGCTTAAGGATCTCGTTTCGAATTAATTTTGGTGGCCGTTTGCAATTTTTTCTTGGAATTTAATTACAAACCAAATTGGTAGCGAAGCCAAAGAATCCCCGTGAAAATTCTTATCCACAGAGACAACACCACAAGGCTTAAGCTTCGCACTCAGCATAGTCATTACTCACTCACAGGGTCAGCTTATTTGGGCATGGCAACATCATTCTCTCCGACTCCCACACTACCCTCTGTCCGCTCCTCTATCTTCCCACAAAACCCTCCCAAACCCCTCCTTTCCCTTCCAGGTACCTCTCTTCTCTTCTATTCTCCTTTCACATCTTCATCACTTCCAAAATAATCTTTTTTCTTTCTTTCTGCAGAGTTCTTTCGTGGAGGCTCCAATTCCAGCTGCGTGAAACGCTCATGGGCCTCTTCTTCAAGCTATGTCACTCTCAAGCTTTCCAATGCCTTTAGAGTCTCTGCAAGACCCTTACTTTCCAAAGGGGCCTTGTTGAACAGGAGGTAAGTAGAAAAACCTAGTCCTGAAGAGTGAAGACCCTTACTTTCCAGTTCTTTATTTGTTTATATTTGTTTTGAAATGGTTATGTGGCTCCAAATTGGATTATGGTGTTGTTGAATGTCTCCAGAATGGGAATTGTGAGGGCTGCAACTATTGAAGAAATTGAAGCTGAAAAAGCTGCCATTGAGAAAGATGTCGTAAGTCTCTCTCTCTCTCTCTCTCTCTCTCTCTCTCTCTCTCTCTCTCTCTCTCTCTCTCTCTCTCTCTCTCAATGAAGATTGGTTTTTTTGAAGCTTTTGAAGCGAAACATATAATGTGGGTGGTTGTGTGAGTTTTTGTTGAATTTTTTGTTTTATGATATATAATCTTTTTTTTTATTCTGCTTCTTTTATCCATGTGGGTCCGTAGAAAATCAGGATGGAAAGGAGTATTGAAAATGTTCGGGCAAATTTCAATTCCATAAGGACAGGGAGAGCAAACCCAGCTATGCTTGATAAAATTGAGGTATGCATGCTACTCTATTTTTTTTTTTTTTTTTTTTTTTTTTGATTCATTGTGCTATTAAATTATAGAGAGATGCTTAGCAGCTTAGCGAATTTTTTTTTTAAACCCAATTTTGGCTAGTTGGGTACTGTTTGATTTTTCAGTTATATATCACTTATGCAGTGTTGAAAACAATTTTTTGTAATCCAAAACAATTCACATCATATGATTTCTTTCATTTAAAAAATTTCAAAGGGAGGTTTAGGAAATGTCTGTATGTGGAACTCCATGACTTCTATTCTATCTCTGTAATTTTCATTATTATATATCCGTTGGTGGTGGTTTGTGGCTTATTGGCATTTCTTTTATAGGTAGCATTAGCTACTCGGCAACTATTTGAATTATCATAGTCCATTGCTAATAACAATCTACGTTATTTTGATACAAACTTCACAAAATTTTTGGATGGTGAAAAACGCAGTGAGAATATTCTATGTGTATATTTTGCATCTTTTTTACAAAGCTGCATGTAGGTTTACAGAACTTCTCGACATTCTAATTTGTCAGTAATGGTCACTTTCTCTTTGTTGCATAGCCCTTGCAATGCAGCATTTTATAAATTATGAACAACTTTTTCATTTCTCAATTTTTCTCCAACATTTGACTTGGATTGGTGGACTACTTTTCATTTGTACTTCATCTGCTTGTCACATGTTATTTAGTATTGCTAACAATTCTACGGAACCTACATTGAGGAAACTACCACACCAAATTGGCAACTTGTACTTTTGATCCAACCCACCACATTGCTTATACCATAACGCATTATTTATATGCTGAATTAGATGTCAATGTATTCATCAATAGTTTCTTTCTGTAGATGAGCAATTTTATAACATGTTTCTAGGTGGAATACTATGGAAGTCCAGTTAGCTTGAAGAGCATTGCTCAAATTAGCACCCCTGATGCCAGTTCTCTTCTGGTACAGCCATATGACAAGTCAAGGTATGTTGTGCACTTATCCATGATAAAGGAGAATGATTGATTATTGTTGAATTAGATCAAAAACATTAATTTGATCTTATCCATGTTTTTGTAACAGTAAAGGTCTTTTTGTTATGGTCTATGTGTCTTTATTACTTCAAGTACTCTCTGTGGACTTTATTATATTAGTTTTGAGCGAGAAGTGCTTATTAGTGCATACAATCTTATTTGAGGCATTCTTCAATCACATGTATATGTTGTGTGTAGAGTATTTCTTAATGAACTCTTGGTTCTTTGTATTGTCTTTCAGCTTGAAGGCTATTGAGAAAGCCATAGTTAGCTCTGATGTTGGTATGACTCCAAATAATGACGGTGAAGTGATAAGGTTGACTCTCCCACAATTGACATCTGAAAGGAGGAAGGTATTTTCCATTTCCAGTTCTTTCCTTAATGAGATTCCTTATCATTCCCCATTCCTTATGAGAATCATTGTATACATGGATTCAATATAATATTTCTAGTTGGTTCTTCAATGTTTATTTAATTATTAACAAAATGACAAAGCATTACCACTTCTGTAGCCACGAGCCCATGACCCATGAGAAAAGTGAGTTCTTGAGGGAAATGTTTACTAAATATCCCACCATAATTCCAATAGAATTGTTTTAGTTTTCAATTTATATTGTTTACTGAGTACCGATGTTATATTGTGTTTCTTTATGCATATGTTCTAGGGAATCTTATGAAGGTCAAATTGAACATTTGAACTTTATGTGATCTCAGAAATTTAAGCTATATTTTCTTGCTTTTCTTACGCAACATTTATCTTATTTTGATGTACCATCACTTGCTGACTTGCCATGCAAATCATATAATTTTTGTGTTGCATGCTTCTAAGATCAACGTTTTGGCTAATGGCAGCTTTATTAAATTTCCTTTCAATGGTTTCTATTGGTCACCCCCCCCCCCCCCCCCCCCCCCCCCCCCCCTCCCTTTTTTTTTAATTTTCTTTTCCCCCAGGTAGCTTTGAGGAATATAAGAAGAGATGCATTGAAAGCTTATGAAAAACTTGAGAAGGTTTGAATTCTTGGATTATTCTCCTTTCTTGATTCTCTTTAAGCAATTTCTCCGTTGCTTTTCACTCTTACTTTGCTGCTTGATTGTCAGATTTCAATAATTTTTCATCATTTTCTTGAAATTTTATTATAGGAGAAAAAGCTTTCTGAAGATAACGTGAAGGATTTGTCAAGTGATTTGCAGGTAACAACTTGATACCATAAGCATAGATTATTATAAACTTTTAGTCTAGTTAATCTTCCCTGCCATCTCTCTTTTTTCTCTCTTGGGAGCATATTAATAGTGTTAAATGGAAAACAATCACATATGCAAACCTCAAGGTTCAAGAAACAATGTCACCAAAAGAATACATCCTCTGCCTTCAAGGAAACAAGAGAAACGAGGGGTTAGATTATGCTAGATATGTGCATTTGCATTCTTTATAGAGTTATACCTGTCCAATGTAGTGGGAATACTCTATAGGTATGAAAGAGTTAAATTGATCTTTTGGATATTGCAGATACATGACCATTTTTATGAATTTTATTTTTTCATACCTTAGCAATATCTGTTATATTTTTGTGCACGTCACATGTCCGCTCAAATATCCATGTTGGTTTTCCATTAGCATGGTTATTTTCCTCCTATATTTATTTATTTATTTTACAGGTACATGGTAAATACCGAATTTGTAAGACAAGTTTTATTATTGAAAAGTACAAAAAAATAAAATAAAATAGAGATAATTTTAGTTCTTTTCTCACAGAAATTGTGTTATCTTTTTGCAGAAGTTGACAGATGAGTATATGAAAAAGGTTGATACCATCTTCAAACAAAAAGAGAAGGTGTCATATATTTTCTTTTTACTCATATGCTCAATTATAGCATGCACAGATGATCAAATTAATGAGACTACTGCACAAACGACTTATATAAGTCTTTGTATAGGACTAATTTAGTAATTACTTGTGTGATTTACCTTTTTTTTTTCTTTAAATAAATTTTGTGGTATTAAATAGATCAATATAGTGTATTAGCATTTTAAAGTTTTATACAAGTTGCTTCATTTGAATATGTTGACTCACTTGGGTGCCTTGGACATGCAAGTGGACAATGTTAATAAGTTGATGGATCAATGTTAAGCTTGTGTTCATACAATAATCTCATTCATCTGACTAATAACTTCTCCTCTCTTTCAGGAATTGCTGACAGTTTGATGCTTCAGTATACAAAATATATTGGGATCTCTAGAAGGTCAAGTTTTGTATATGCTTTTCTTTTGAGTTGGATAATTGATGTCTGTTTATAGTTTTATACGACTTATAAAGAACAACTTTTGAATTGAATATGAACATTTTTTTTTTAACTTGGATAATGGTGAATCAATGATTCAGCGTGTCATTATAATTAGGCCCTTGTAGAGTATATATGCTGATTTTAATCCTAATTGAGTTCTTTATGAGTTTTGTTGAGTGTGAACTGGTAGATTCTATAAGACTACAATCCCAATTTGAGTAGAGAAAAAGTAGTTTTGACCATTTATTTTCAATTTTCCAAACATCTAAGATTTTACATTAAAAATATAGTTAAAGTAAGAGGCATGAATGACCAATAATGCCAAAGGATTTGACACTGAAATGTATAAAACTTTCAATTATTTGTTCTTACAGAGCCATCTAAGAATTTCTCTTTTTTCTTATTTTCTTTTGGATTTTTAGTGTGGCATAAGGTGATAAGGATGGGTCATATGCTCATATTGATGTGGTAATAAAGTTCGGTACAAAACTTTTAATTATTTTGTTCTGATCATCTAAGAATTTCTCATTGTAAATTGTTTACGTTTTTTGGTGTGTGGCATAAAGATGGGTCGTATGCTCATATTGATGTTGCACATGGTCGACTCTCCAAAAGACACGAGTTGTGTAGGTTTCATTGAAATCCTGTGATTCATGCAATTTATCATACTTTTCTCTCCGAATTGCGTAAACAAGAAACAGCAGTGCAAATGTAAATTTTATGGGATGTGAGACATGTTTTGTGTTGCTCTACTCGATTTTCATTTCTCTGTCATTTTCTTTGTATACATAACATTTATTGAGAGGGTAAGTCTAAGATTGGGAATATCTTTGAAATAGCATAAATCATGGAATTGATTTTTACTTATGGCGGTTGAAAAGATGAGAATAAAAATAAGAGTAATATTTAAAATCAGATTTTAAAAAAATTTTTTGTTAAATATTTTAGTCTTTTATAAATTTAACAAAAATATTATGTATATACTAAAAATTAGTTATCATGAATTTGTGTATGAATAGATTTGTTATTTAACTTATCTTTAATATATTTTTTATTTAAATATGTATTTTGTACAAGTAACTGATTTAGTAGTTGATTTTTTGTATATATTTAATATGGTAGTAAATTTAATTACCAAAACAATTTCTAAAAAATCTTAGACATACCTATGTTTTTATTGAATAATGATAAATTTGTTTTTATTAAATAATGAATTAATGATAAAAAATGATTTATCAGTATTTTTTAGAATAATTTGACATATTATTGATTTATTTAATAAAACAAAAATTAAAAAATAATTTATTAATTAAAATTTATTTGAGAGCTAAAATGTTTGATAAAAATTATTTTTGAAATGGTTTTGAAAGGTAATAAAGTAAAAATTAAGGACGTGAAAACTCTAATTTTGGGTGCGGTAAGGAACCGTGTGCTTGGATTGAGTAGAACAATAATCCAACAATTTTTTCTGGGTCAATGAAGCCTATTAAAACCTTTTAACAATAATCCAACTATTTTTTCTGGGTCAATGAAGCCTAATATTAAAACCTTTTAACAAATTCAAATAATGTAGAAATTTTAATCGAGAAGAGAAATACCAAAAAAAAGAATACAGTATGTCAAGGCTATAGAATGAGCTTTTGGGGGGTGCCAAGGAAAAATGCCAAAACAAGTTCATAAGAAGTTCATGCGATTAAGAACTTTTTCGCAGATGAGGCTTAGTTTAGATAATAATCTATGTGGTGTGTTGTGAAATTTAGGATTAAGGAGTATTCAATTTATTCACTATGTACTTAGTTCAGATAATAATCCATGTGGTGTGTTGTGAAACTTAGGATTAAGGGGCGTTCAATTCATTCACTATGTGTTTTTGAATATCAGCATAAAATAAAGAATACAATATTGTGAGTATTGTACTATATATTGCAACTTATATGTGTCTACACTTTATTTAGGCGTGAATAAAATTTGAAAAAAAATAATAAATTATTATATGGATAACTTATCAAGTGTGTCAAAAAGTGTTTGGAAGAATTGTTTCTTTTCAAATTTAAAACGATAAGTTGATAACGTGCATTGTAAATGTAAAGTGATAAATAACTTAATAATAATGATAAAAGATTTGTAAGATGGGACATATAAATTTAAATGAGTTATATATTAATATTTAAGAGATTATTCTAAACTCTTGTTTTTATTTCTATATTTTTATATTGACATTGTCATATGGATATAAAAAAACACCCCATTATTATCCACTGTCTAATTGTTTATCCTTCGAATTTAGTGAGATCAAAGTAATAAGGTCAACAAACCTATGCGCTACCAAAATTACTAACAACAAAGAATCTTATTTTTCTATTGCTCCAAACTTAGATGTTTAGTTTTTTATTTTGGGTTTATACTTTCATATTTAAGTTAACGAAGCTGAATATTCATTGAAAAGAGTTTATTCATGAATTAAATGAATGAACGAAAAAATTCATCAATCCTGTTTAAAATAAATGAATCAGTAATTATTAATTAATCCCTCCCCCGAATGGATATAAGAGCCTCCATATTTGCCATCTTATTTGTCAATTTATTTCTCATGATTCATAGCATGCAACAAATTAAAGTGCTTTTCCTTTTTGTTTCTTTTTATTCTTTAAAACTTTTTGTTTACTTCCTTGGACGCCAAAGATATTAGAATCTTGTGAGCGGTAGAAAGTTGATCATTGTTAACATAGAATAACATTTTTTTCATATTAATTAAAATAAATTAATGAATAAAAAAT
This sequence comes from Arachis stenosperma, assembly GCF_014773155.1. Classification (NCBI taxonomy): domain Eukaryota; kingdom Viridiplantae; phylum Streptophyta; class Magnoliopsida; order Fabales; family Fabaceae; genus Arachis; species Arachis stenosperma. The sequence goes on from NC_080378.1 coordinate 11,563,078, forward strand.
AAAAGTCACAAACCTAACAATCTAGCATTATTATATTTTAAAAAAAATCATATCTCTAGAGTATTCCATTACAGCTCGAATTCTTGCAATAGAAACGTTATTAAATAATAATAACTTCGTCATCCCAAGTTCAACTTGGAAGTAAATAAATTAAGAAAACAAAGCATTATATATAAACATAATAAATTAATAAAGCATTATATATGGGTGAGTTCTACCCAACCCCCTCTATTTCAATATGTAAATTACCCCTCGTGACGTGACATACTTTAATTGGATGCTTAGTTTTAGTTTGAGTTAATTTAACTCAATAAGAGTTAATATGTTAACTAAAATAGGGTAATTTTGTAATTAAATATTTTTATAAGAGAGATAAATATATAATTTCTATAAACATTAAAAAATAAAGTTATATTTTTATCATTGTGTAGAAATTCAATTTACCACAGTCCCATTTCTCTCTGAAATTGAAAGAAAAAATAAACTTATTGGGTGTTTCATATTTTGATGAACCAGGAAATAAGAGTGTATTTGGCAATCACGTTCAAAGAGAAGAAGTACGTTTAGATATCTTGAAAGCTGTAATTTTTGGTTTGGCAAATTTTTTATTCATGAACGCAGAAGTGATTTTGCATTCAAAACCACGTTTTCAAGAAGCAACAATTTTAAACTTCTGCGTTTCACCAATGGGCTTTTAGCCATCAATACTCAATCTTTTATTTATTTTTTACCAATTTTATCCTTTATGCATACTATTGTATTATTTATATTATTTTTGTTTATATGAACTATCTTTTTCTATTATTTACTATTTTTTATTAATTATTTATTTGATATTATACACTTTTATAATTATAATTTTTTTGTATTATTTTTATTTTTTTTAATATAATATAATATATTGATCCTATTAAGAAAGTAAATTAAACAAAAAATTAATTGTAAATAATAATAATAAAAAATTATAACATACTAAAAAAGAGTACTAAGAGTACTAAAAATATACTGTATAAAAAATATCATAAATTTTTTTTGATATATTTCAATTACTACCAAAATAAATATTTAATTTTTTTATTATTTTTAGTACTCTCTAAAATTTATATTTTGTTAGTTTTAATTAAAAGTATATTTTGCCAATTTTTATATATTATTTTTATCTTAGTGTATAAATATTAATTTTATTATAGAATTAATTAATAACATTTATTCAAATATCTAAATTAAAATAATATATAAAAATTATTTAAGTTGATGTCTATTTTAGTAATTTTGTATTTAAAAGTGATTTTGAATAGTGTAATCCAAACAACATTTATTTTACTATAATTCATTTTGATATAAAATATTGCCAAACATAAATCACTTAATACAAACTTACTTTTCATCAAAATCAAGTTTGCAAAATTAATTTTATTCAAACTCCTGTTTGCAAACTGTAATCCAAACACACACTAAGTATTTAGAGAAAATAACTAATTAAATGGCCAGGGAAAAAATATTTGAGTCTGCCAGAACACCGTGAGACCATCTCGACCACAAGGTTGTAGCGCGAACCATCCTCCACCGTTCAGATCGCATGCGCTTTGGAACAATTAATCACGCTCTGACCTTACGGTCATAGTTCAACCAAAGTCTTCTTAGAACTCAAGGATACATATGTACGAGCCTATAGAACAGATCCTGTTCAAGTAAGGTCGTGTTCTGTGTTTTGTGTTCTTTGTGTTTAGTTATAAAAACTGCTTTTGTTTTGTGAACCTAGCCCAGGTGAGACTAAGTTTACGTTTGCGAAATTCAGAAAATCTTAAAATTTAAGAACGTGAAATAGATTATGATGGCTTTTTATGATGATAGTGTAGAAGGGGAAGACGAAAAAGAAAATGAAAATAATGATGATGATGATGATGATGATGATGATGATGATGATGGTGATGGTGATGATGATATGGGATTTCTGGATGGCATTGAAATTAAATTTGGAGGTATTTAATTACATAATCACCCACTTTGGGCTATAATTTAATTACCAATAATTTAACCATAGTTAACATAGCACCAATTAAAAGATGACATGTCACAGAGAGTAAATTACATGTTATTATAGGAAGGATAGGCTAGAATTTACCTTATATATGATATAGTACTACAATTAAATATATCATTGTTTTGCCTCGTAGACTAATTAAATATTAAGCTTCTTAATCATGGCGAACTCCTCGATTAGCAACGAGACAAATTCACATTCCCGGAAGTCTTCAATATTCAAGAATGAAACTCCAACGTGGAACAACATATTCTTGACACATAGACATGTAAGTCCAAATAAAATTAAATTAATGTTTTTCTACTTTTGTCTTTGAAGACAACTTGAATCCAACACACATAATTAAATAGAAAGATTAGATTTCTTTCTTTGGTTTAATTATTTGTTTAAGTTGAATGAGTGGGTTTGTCTTAACCCACTAATTATATTTTATTGTTTTTCTCATCGGTTGTGCATGTTAGTTAAAAAAATAATATAGTAACGAAACTATAGCTTAGGTCAAAATACAATAAGCTCAATTATCTATTTTATTAATTAAATTCTTACATTAACATCCCAAATCGCGATTGGTCATGTGCAGGTGGATTGAACCCATTAATCAATGATCAAATCTCATTGAAGGTGCGCATAAAACAATTTTTTATATCTTAATCATGAGGGCATTACCAATAAATATATACCATATAGGACAAGTGGAAGAGGGTGGATCCTAGGGTTTCTTAAAATATCATATATCTTATTATTATATACTAATTAAAAAGTGTCGGAAAGCCGATGAAGGATGCTTTTATTAATTCTTTTTTCAATTTTATAATTGAATCATTTGTTTATGCCTTTATAACATATAATATACTATGCAATAACGTGTACTTTTATTAGTTTTTCTTTTTGGAATAAAATATAGCGTCTACTTTATTTTAGCTTTAGAAAAATGTTATTTGCTTTGATTTGCATCACTCTTGCATTAAAATAATACCCCTTTCTCTTGGCCAAGAGATACAAAATTAAATATTATTTTTTTGGAGGATTATTTAATTAACTATTGCCTAAGGCATCTTTGTGCATGGATTTATACATGCTTTTGATCACTATGACATATGGTGTATTTGTTTTCTTTTGTTGTATGTTCAAGTTACTTCAGATTCAACCTTTTATTCAAGTAAAAGGGGAAATTAAAGAAAAGAGAGGAATAATATTATTCCCAACCCCAATATATTTTTTTTTCTTTATTTAATTTTGTCACCAAAAGAAGATAGACTGTGGGACAGGCTTTGCCCCCATATAATAAATAACTAAAATTATTTAAAACTAAAAAAAAGGCTATGTATCATGTGGACTGAATGGAAGGCAAATACTATATATTTGAATTAAAGAATGTAATCCGCAACTCAAATTAATTTTATATGTTTTTTGACCCAATGGCCTACAATCGAGTTCCTTTTTCTAGAAGAAATAACTAAATGTTTCTACAGATTTTCTCGTATATTTTGATTATTTAATTATAATAAGATGATAATGTTATTTGACTATAGCGGTATATAATTCGTTCATGGTGACACATAAAAAATTTTAATTTTATGATAAAAAGAAAATTAATATATATATATTAAAATTCAGTCAAAATTATCTTTATATATTTATGCATAATAATTAATTTATGATCTACATATATTTTGGTATAAAAAAGGTACTTATTCTAAAAAATTATTTTTGGTAATTAGTAATTGAGTCAAGAGAGGGCTTCAATGTATTTTTAGTTGTTACCAATTATCAAACACAAAGAGTTTACTACTCTTAATTACAATTATAAATGTCATTTAATTATTACAAATTTTTCTTTAATTTAAAATACTTTTATAAATGTTTGGTTATTATATTCACGGTAAAATAAGTGTCAATAAAATATTGTAGATAGAGTTTCTGCCTTTTTTTTCTTTTACAATTAACTAGCTCTCAAATATATTTTGAATTTTTTTTTATACCATTGTTAGACTCATTCTTAAATGATTTTTTTAAGTAAGAAGTATCACACTTATTATCAATTAAATAAATCTTAGGTTTTTATTTGTTATATTTTATATTAATAATTTAGATTTAAAATTTAAGATTTTGAATTTAGTGTTTAGAATTTAAAATTAAGATCCATAATTTAAGATTTATGATTTAGAATTTATGCTTTAAATTTTAAAAAGCATTACATTTCTTATTTGTTTTGACACGTGTTAGCATTTACCAAATTATTGATACAATTATTAGTTATAAGAATGCTAAAACTTTTTTATAATAATTAATTGTTTTAAAAAAATACACAATTAAATTCAGAATACTAAATACCTTTTAAACAATTAGTAACTATAAAAAATCTATTAATGGTGGTCAAAATTTCTATTTTCGTTTGTGTGTATTGATTCTATTCCATTCCACAATCTTATATAGAATAATATATGATGTATTACAAAATTACAAGTCTGATATAGTTTTTATTTATAAGTGCGAAACAATTATTACCTATTAATTAATTTTTAGAGTTGAATTAGGACTATTTAATTTGATTATAATATTCAAACTCATCTGATTCAAATTAATTAATCTATTTACAAATATTCAATTCTAAAAAGCATAATTTTTATACTATTTATAAATACAAAAAAAAATCTCATCAACCCTAGTTTAGACTTACTCAATTCCAATATAGTTGTCATAGAAAGCTTGGAAAAGCCTGAAAATTCATATTTTTCTAACCATGTGTCAAACCAAAACAAAGAAAGTGTTGCCACCTTCGCCAATGTAATATGTATAAATAACATATATAATTCGTTTGTAAATAATAGGAAAATAATCAAATTCGTTTTTTAAAAATTATTATTTTTTAAGGTGTTTTTTTAAAGATTTTTTTAATTAAATTTGTTATTTAAAAATGTTAAGTTAGTTATATTAGTATTTTTATTATTGACGATATCAAAATTTATTAATGTGACACGTTAAATAACATCACACTAATTATAACATACATATGATAATTTTAATTGATTGTTAATATGATAAATTTATAAAATTATATAAAAATAACTTTTAAATTAAAGATGACCTTGAATTATTAAAATTTTTTAATTTGAGATTAATTTAATTTAATTTTATAAATTTATTATATTAATAATTAAATAAGATAGTCAGATATATATTACAGTGTCATTTATTATATTAATAAATTTTAATATTATTAATAATAGAAATAATTAAAGAATTAATATATTTAATTTAAAATTTTTAAAAAAATTAATTTAATTAAAATAATTTTTTAAAAACTTAAACTTAAAAAACGAATTAGAGATAAATTTAATCATTTATTCTAAATAACGTGAAAAGAGAAGGAAGGGAACAAAGGAAAATATCTAGAGGCATGGAAGTTGGAAGTTGGAATTTGGAAGATACATAAATTGAAAAAAGAAATTAAAAGAAAAAAAATACTAAAATTGTGTTTGTTTATAAAGATGGAATATTAAAATAGGAATATAAACTCGTATTTGACATATAATAAGATATAAATAAAAATAAAATTATATTTAACACATAAAATATAGATAAAAATATTATACTTAAAGATATTAAATTATTATATTTTATTTTATATTTATTTTAATAAAAAAATATTAAGACACTAATAAAATATACATTATTTATCAATTTTTTATTAATTTTTTATAATTATTTTTTTATTATTATATTTTATCCTAAATTTTTTAAATAAAATATAAAAAAACAAATTTTATATTATTATATTTTATATTTTATTTTTAGTATATTATCTTATCCTATTTTTAAAACTAAATACCGCCTTAAAAACATGAGAGGAAGAAAGGAAGGGAAATGGACGGCGATTGATGGTGAAATCGGTGGTTTCCTTCTAAGAATGAGGAGTGAGTCAAACTCATAATATTGTATTAATTAGCGACACTATTTTTTCTTTTTCTTTTTTTTTTTTTAAATATTTTATTTTATCATATTCCCTTTTGTGGGACCATGCATTCTTTGGTGGGGCCACGAAATAGTTAGGGGTTTGGAAACCATAAACAAATTCAATGTTCAAGTGGAGAGAAGGGACCCATCGCACTTTAATATCCCATGTAACACCATTATTCTATGTTGTTTCCTAATCCTAATTACTATATAATATATAATTCTCCAAAAGAAAAACCCCAATAACTATATAAAAGTGTTTGCCTAAACAATTATACATGATAAGGATGCTAATGATAAAAAACTTTAAAAGAGATTTTTTTTTTTAATTAAGATGCATAAAAAAACTAGCTAGTAGTTTTATCTTTCCTATAAAAAGAAGAGTAAAAGACATTTTTGTTTTTGACCTTTTTTTTTTTCGCAGACATTTTCGTTCTCAAACAATGGAAAATACATTAAAGTTTCTGACCCTTAAAAAACGTGGGCATCCATATCCTTCCGTTGAATTTAGCCGTTTGCACTAAACGGAAAAGGCTGAGCTGACATACGTGGCGCTGAGGTGGCACGTAACGGAAGCCAAGTGGCATTGAGGATTTCGTAACAGGACATATAAGTCCCTAGAGACGAAAACGACGCCGTTTTGTCTCCTCCTCTCCAAACACAGTTGAATCCCATATACAATACCCAGAAGACCCATATACAATCCCAGACCTCTTCTTCTTCTTCTTCTTCTTCTTCTTCTTCTTCTATGGCAGTTTCATCGTGCCCTTTCTTCCTCTCTCGTCTCACGGACCTCTCACTCTATAACCCTCTCCACCTTCTAAAACAAGCGTGAATGACGAAGGTTTGATCTTGATTTTGCTCCGGTGTGTTAACCTAACGTGGCTCAAGCTCCGTGGATGCCGTGAGATAACTGAGGCAGGAATGGTCGCTGTTGGCGAAAACTGCAAGGTGTTGAAGAAGCTATCTTGCGCTTCGTGCGTGTTCGGCATTAAGGGAATCAACGCTGTCATTAGCCGTTGCCAGGGTTTGGAAGAGCTCTCCGTTAAGCGGCTGCGTGGGGCCCACGATGGCGAGGAGGTGGTTGGTTCCGGAACAACGTCGGTGACTTCTGTTTGCTTGAAGGAGATCGTGAATGGCCAGAGCTTCGCACCCCTTATGATTGGGTCGAAAAGGCTTCGATCTTTGAAGGTAATTGGATGTTTAGGGGATTGGGATGACACCCTTGAGAAGATTGGGAACCTCCACGCTGCGTTGGTTGATGTTCACCTTAAGAAGATTCAAGTTAGCGATGTGGGTCTTGTGAGTTTGTCTGAGTGTTTGAGTTTGGACACTTTGCACATTGTGAAAACCGCTGAGTGCTCAAATGTGGGTCTCAATCTAGTTGCTAAGAACTGTAGGATGTTGAGGAAGCTTTACGTTGATGGGTAGAGAACCAATAAAATTGGTGATGATGGTTTGATTTTTGTTGCTAAACACTGCATTAACTTGCAGGAACTTGCTTTGATTGGTATCTATCCAACATCTTCAAGCCTTGAGGCAATTCCTTCCAAATGCAAGGCTTTGGAGAGGTTGGCACTTTGTAGGCTTAATACCGTTGGTGACGCTGAGATTGAGTGTGTTGCCAACAAGTGTGTTGCCAACAAGCGTGTTGCGCTCAAGAAGCTTTGCATTAAGGGGTGTCCTATATCCAATGTGGGGATTGAAGCTCTTGCTTCTGGTTGCCCTAATTTGATTAAGTTTAAGGTGAGGAGATGTAGGAAGGTTACTAGTATAGTTGTTGAGTGGGTGCGTGAACATAGGGAGTCCTTGGCGTTTAGTTTTGATAATAGTGATTATGAAGCATTGAATGCGAGTCAAATTGATCATGATCATGCAGCGAACGATGTGATACATTTCACAGAAAAAATGAGGAGGTGGCTGCTGCAGCAGAAGCATCAATTGGTTACAATGAATTGGCAATGTTGAGAGCAACATTTGGGTTTTTGGCTAATAGAAGTGTAATGCAATAAGCATTGAGAAGTTGGTATAACAATAATAATGTCTCCACTCAATAATAGCATTTTTATGACCTTAGTAAGAAAGCAAATGCGTTCTTGCCAAAGTCCTCATTTGGCAATATGAGAAGGTGAATTCTATAATTCAATTTGCCTTTTGGGAGTTTCAGTTTCCTGAGTAGCTAGTAGCTTTGTTGCTGCTGCTGTTAGCTAGCTGCATTTGCTAATAACCTCTATTGGTTCTGCTCGGCTGTTCTTATTATTTGTGTTGATGGTGATACTATCTTTGTATTACAATTAGTCTATTTTTTTGTGTCATTTGGAAGGTGGAGAGGGTTGTGGAGTGAGAGGTCTGTGAGACGAGAGAGGAAGAAAGGGCACGATGAAACTGCCATGGAAGAAGAAGAAGAAGAAGAAGAGGTCTGTGATTGTATACGGGTCTTCTGGGTATTGTATAAGGGGATTCAACTGCGTTTGGAGAGGAGGAGACGAAACGGCGTTGTTTTTGTCTCCAGGGACTTATATGTCCTGTTACGAAATCCTCCATGCCACCTGGCCTCCGTCATGTGCCACCTCAACGTCACGTATGCCAGCTCAGCCTTTTTCATTCAGTGCAAACGGCTAAATTCAACGGAAGGATATGGATATCCACGTTTTTCAAGGGTCAGGGGCTTTAATATATTTTCTATTGTTTGAGGATGAAAATGTCCGGAAAAAAAGTTAAGGACGAAAATGTCCTTTACTCTAAAAGAAAATTGCAATAAAAAACCGTAACAAGTATATATATAATTATTTTATTTTAAAATATATAAATATATTATTTTATTACATTTAATTAAATCTCAATTAATTTTTAAATCTTAAAAATTTATCTTTATTAATTTAATGACCTGTGAATTTTTAAAATTTTGATATTAATATATTATTCATATATTAAACTATGATAAGATATATAAATAAAATAAATATTATTTTATCAATACATACAATTTTGGAAGAAATTATGTTTTTTTAAGTATTAAGCGACTATTTTTTTTCTGTCACTCACAACAAACATTGTTACTATTGTTTTTCCAAAGATATATAATTGTACTGCTTTATAAAAAAATATATTGTTTACTATAGGAATAAAGACAAAAAAAATATTTCATTTTGTTAAATACTAAATATTAATGAAAAGAAAAGTTAATAAAAGAGATTAGAAATTTACAAAAAATGATACTCTATAACTTGAGTCATTTTTTTTTTAAATTTTTGTTGTTTCTTCAATTACTATTACTTTCAATTTCTCACATTTAAAGACCTCCAAATTTCTTGCTTTCCACAACGTCCCATACAGATATGTAAAAAAGGCCATAGAAGATTGTCCTCTTTCAATGCCTTTACTTGCCATTTGCCACTAGACTACAAACTTAACGGTTCCATTTTACACTATAGCATTCACAAAAGGAGAAAAATATCAAATCTCAGGAGTGGGACCGCATTGCACTAAGGCGTAAAGAATTGTTTCATTACCATTTTTGAATCTTGGGCACATTGCTGAAGTATATGATAATTTTAAATTGATCAAATTGAGTACAAGTAATTTTTCATGGGCTACTATTCACAGAAAATTTTTTATTTTGAATGATAATTTTAACCCCCAAATTAATTTTTACAGTGTGGAATTTGTCATCGCAGTTGGAAAGTGCTCAACTGGCGCATGGAAAAAATCATAAGCCAACTAGTACCCCAAGGCCACATCGTACTGCTTCCCCTTGTTCCAATCCCGTTCAACCTTGTTCTCACCGTCATCATTCAGTAGCAGGGAGAGAATTTGCGAACTGAGCTCAAAAGAAAAAACTGTTTCAACTAGCTCTTATTCCATCTTTCATCTACTATAAGTAAATCATGTACCCAATTAATGCCTGTTATTGGATTATTGTTGTTATTGAGTCTAAAAAGGTAGGATGGGATAACCATAGGTCCTCCCAGATACGAACATTTGTGCCAGATCTTATACTACATTTCAAACTTTTTTCTATCACTTTTCTTTTTTCCAGTAGACTTCGCCAACTTGAAAAAAGTTGGTTTTTTTTATCTACCAAAAGAGAGTTAGTAGATCTATAGTATTTTTCTTTGAGCATACGTGCAAGTAGCAAATTAGGTTTAGTAGTAATTTGCCAAAACTGTTTATCCAACAAGGCTAGGTTCTGGGCCCTAAGATTCTTGAATTCCAATCCATCTTTTTTTTTTGGTTTGGTCAAACAATCCCAACTAACTCAAGTCATCTTTCTCTCTATTTTCTTCTGACCGACCAAAACTGTCTTAAAATCATGTGTATGTCTTCCACTAGGGAATCTGAAAGCTTGAAACATGAAAGCATATATATTGGAATAGCTTCTCTGATAACTTTGATTAAAACATGTCTGCCACCTGCTAATAGCATATTTCTCTTCTGAACACTCTTTTAGATCTCTGAATAATAGAAGAAAGGCATAGATATTTATCTTGGACTCCCACATGCAGAATGTTAAGTAACTCTGCTAGCTGTTATTTTCTGGCGAGCGGCGTGTTTTGACTGAAAAATTGCTGATTTGTGGAGGATAATTTTTTGCCTGTTAAGCATCTCATATTCATTGAGTAGAAATAGGATATTATTGCATGGTTCCTCATTAGCCTTCCCAAATAAGATAGAGCCGTCAGCAAAAAAAAAAGATGATTAGCTGTTGGAGATCTTCTGTGAATCTGAATTTTCTGAATAGATAAGGTGACAAAGAATCTCCTTGTCAGATATCCTTTGTTGGCTTAAAAAAGCCATAAGGTTGACCTTCCACAAGAACAGAGTAAGAAACAGTAGTTACTAGTTTTCCAATCCAAAAAATTCATCTGGTTCCAACTCTATCATACGTTTTACTCATATCCAATTTAATAGCTATTTCACATTCCAATCCATACTTTTTAGTTTTGAGGTAGTGCATACATTTATGAGGTATTAGAATATTGTCAGAAATTAATCTATTCTTTAAAAACGCACTCTAGTTTGGACTTATTAAATTATTCATAAACTCCTAAAGTCTATACACCAGAATTTTGAAAATAATCTTATAAAAGATTAAGGATAAGCTAATAGGTCTGACCTGTTACATGTCTCTAGCATCTGAAATCTTAGGGATCAAACAAATTTGTGTATAATTAAACGCCTTGAGAATTTTACCTCTACCAAAGAAGTTATAAACCGCCTTAAAAATATCACCACCCACAATATCCCAATAAAATTGAAAAAAAATTGTGCTATAAAGTTATTCTCACCTGGAGCACTTTGAGGACAAATGCTGAAAGTGAATCTCTTGATTTTCTCCTAAGAGATTCGTCTCATTAGCCTCTGGTTCATAAAAGTTGTAACTGGAGCACTGAAATGTCTGAATATGTCACCAGGTTCTAATGGGTTAGCAGATGAAAATATTTCTTTGAAATAATTTTCAGCCACAAGAGCAATATTCTATGGATCTGAAGTCATTTCACCATCGCTCCGAACTAGCCCCCAAATTTTATTTTTTTGATTTCTAGCTTGAAACTTTTGATGGAAGAACTTTGTGTTGCTATCCCCTTCTTTCAACCACTTGCATTTTGATTTTTTCTTCCAATTTTTTTTTTCTTTTGATAGTTCTTCTAATTTTTTCTCCACCTCTAACACCTTTGGCCCACTAAAATAACCCGTTGTTCTCAGCTGTTCTAACCTAAGATTTAGTTCTTCAATTACCTTCCTAGAGTTGGATTTATTATGATCCTGCTACTACACTAGATGGTGTCTACAACACTTTAATTTTCATGTCAACACTTTAATCTACCACGACTCCTGAAATTTAAATCTTCTTTTGATAGAGTACTTTGAAGTATCTGAATCAAATAAGAGAGGAATATGATCCAAACCATTCTCCGATAATCTTCTTACCACCGCATCTACATAAATCTCCTTCCAAGCCATTCCAACCATAAAATGATCAACCCTCTCTCTAATCAACACCTCTCCAACCCTCCTATTTAATTATGTGAACTGCTGTCCTATTATTTCAAGATCAACCAATTGATTATTGTCAATGAAACCATTAAAATTTTTAATGGAGGCATCAGATCTCATATTCCCTTTCTCATTTTCTCCATAATTTATAATTGCATCAAAGTCACCCAAGATGATAAAGCTACCTTCAAATTACTGAAGTCGAGAAGAGAGTTCTTTGAATTGATTGATTTGAATCAGTTCATTAGTGCTCAAGTAAACTCCAAAAAATTCCCAACTCACATTCTTTTTCTCATATTTAAACGAAGCAATTATGAAAAAAGAGTTTTAAAATAGAATGTGTATCTCCACGTGATCTTTCTATGCTAGAGTCATTTCTCCTGATGTTCCATTCGAGTCCACTAATGTGAAACTTTGATATCCGCATGATTTGACTTTACGTTACACCATTCGCGATTGGTTTTTAGTTTCACAGAAAAAAATTACCTCGAAGGCGTGGGATTGACACATCCCTTTAAGATGTGGACTGTCAGGGGTCTCCCCAAACCCCGACAATTCCACATTAGGACTCTTATAGTGCATTGAGTGCCACTGAACAGATGCCGCCCTCCACCATCTCTTGATCCATATCTCCAATAACTCCTTCCGTTAATGATTCTGAAACTATCTCCAATTCATCGTTCGCCCTTTTTTTAGTCTCGAATAGCATTTTCATCCTTCCATGGTTTGATCTAGCCATTTATTTCAGCCTTTTATATTTGATAGAGTATTCAGCATGAAGAGTACTTGGCATGCGATTTTTAGTTAGGACCTCTGTGTTAGCATGCTTCATTTGAAAACTACTTGTTACTCTCAATGAAATCTGATTCGAGCTTATAACCATAACATCTTCTATACTCATATCATTATCTTTTTTCTCATCACATCTTTCATTCTTGACAAGACTCTTGACTCTTTGATCGTACCTTTTTTTTTCTGTCTTTGACACTCAAGTTTAAAAATTCACCTACCAGATAGTTTGGGAGTAGTTTCTTTCTGCAAAGGGATTGACCTGTTTGAAAGCTCTTTTCTCCTTTTCTCCCTTCATCCTCCTTAGTCTCCATACTTATACCAATTTGATAAGCTCTGATTCATTCTCTTCTCTTATCTTTTTTAATTTATTTTTTTTTATATCCTCCAAAAATATAATACATATTTTGTAGTTATGGCTTATTAATTACATAGTACGTATACACTGTTTCTAGCCTTTTATACCAAATCACCACTCCAATTGGAGACTTGTTAGGACCAACGACCTTAAGAGAGTCTTTTACAGTTCGATTTTCATCAATAACCACCCTTACTTTGATGATACATATTTCTCTTACTTTTAACATCAAACAGTTTCACATCCATCACCATACTGAGTCCTTTACCAAGCTTTCAATCAACCTTCAGCATCTTAAAAGTTTCATGAACCCCCCAAAATTGGGCTCATATTAGTATTTCATTTATTAATTTTTTTTCAATGCATACCTCCTCTTTTCAACGTTGGACATGGAGAGCATAGTTCTTGAAAAGTCATGGGGAGCCTTTCTTCTCAATTCTCATAACATCTCACTCGATATCGAAGAAAAATTGGAATTGATTGTGATCAATTTCCTTTATTCGAAATCCTACCTACTAGTCTCCCCCAAATTACTTTAAGCGCCCCATCCATAGTTTTAGTTGAAAAGAATTTATCAATAAAAAATCTTTTAACCAAACTATTAATGCAGTTGTAAGTAACTCTCTTTATATTCTCTTTTCACAATTATATTACATCATCTCTTTTTTAATTATTCAAAGAAACGGAGCCAATTAAATTTTTTTCACTTTCTGCTATGGTTCAGAGAGGTAATACCAAGAAAAAAAGATAGAAAAGAACTTGCATTATATGATAACTCTGGATTAGAAATAAAATTGTGGTATGTATAGAAAACGTTGATTTTGATGGCACAAAAATTCTGATAAGTTAAAAATCCTAGCAAAGTAGTTTAAAAGAGTATGTAAAGTTGCTACTATTTCTTAAAGAAGCTACTACTAGTATTTTATAATTTTGGTCTCCAATTAAATTAAATCGTAGTATGAATATACTATGATGATAAAAAATTGAGTAAAATAAATTTTTAAAAATTTATACTTTGAAAAAATTAATTTTTAAAAAAATATTAATAAAATTTTTTAGGATAGTAGATATAGATATATTATCTTTAAATTAGTTTATAGAATTAAAATAGAAGATCATAATTTAAATTAATTTATCCATATTTATTATCTTAAAAATTTTTATTGATAATTTTTTTAGAGACGAATTTATTTAAAATATAAATTTTTAAAAATTTATTTATTATTTTACTCCAAAAAAAATTATTGATTTCTTATATTCATGAAACCCATTTACATTTTATTGAACTAATTAAATACATTAAGAATGATTATTATTATCATTATTAGGGTTTAATTAATATGTGTTTTTAGAACACATGATAAATTTATTATTAATAAAAAAATTTAAATATTTTTATTTAATAAATATAAAATAAATTCATTAAAAGTTTAAAATTTGTATATTTTTAATAAAAAATTTTAATTCTTAAAATTAATATGTGTCTTCTAGGTACAAAATAAATAAATCCTTATTATTATTATTATTGCCACTTGTTATGTGGTCAAAGGGTCACCGAATGCATCATTATACTTTGTCATATCATCCCTTTTTCTAACACGTAACATTAATAAATACATGTATACGAATTCGATCAAGCTAAGTGGCACACTCTAACACTTACATTTTTTTTTTCTATTTATCCATTTTCAAACATTTTTCCCCATACATATTTTTTAATATTATTCATGCTAACTTCTTGATTGCAACCTGGTCAGGGGCGAAGTTAGGTGGTGGGAAAGGGGGGCGATGACCCCTCCTAATTTTAATTTTTTACATGTAAATTATATGTAAATTTTAGTTTAGCTCCCCTTAAAATTTTATTTTAGTCTTAATTTATTGGATAAATATTTTTGGCCCCCCTCTAATATTTTATCTAGCTCCGCCCCTGAACCTGGTGTTATCACTTTCCAATTTCCGTTACAAAATGGTCATAACATCATAATGGGTTGCTTCAGACAATTAAAAACATTTTTTTATAAATATAAAAATATCAGTTATTATTTAATGTTGTATACAACAATTAAAATAATTTATTTTTTTTAGTAGAAGAATAAAATATTTTGCAATAAATAATTAAAAACTCTTTCATAGTAAAATAATTAATTTTTTCATTAACATGTAACATTACCTACTAATTAGTCAATATTGTATTCCTATACAGGTGGTATAATTGGTGGTTATCAATATACATAAAAAATTCAACTTGTCCTATAATTTATTCAACATCTTTTTAGGAGTATTTCCAGGTTTGGATAGGTTTTGAAATAAAAATCAATTTAATTTAAATATATAATTTGTTGTTATTTAAGTTTGATTTAATTTTTCATATCCAGAGCTAAAGAATTCATTTAAGGAATATAATGATTAAACTAATAATTGATTTGAGAAATTTTTTCGTGTGACTTGAAAATTGATAGGTAATTTATACCATAATCCAAATACGCAAATCCATTAATTTTTTTTATTTTGTTAGTTATGTAAAATTAAATAGAATAAATAAAAAATATGATAGTAGCTGGTTTTATATATAATCAAACAGTACAAAAATTAGAGAATTGTGAAAAAATCATGAAAAGATATTATTGAATAAAAACAAAAATTCAGGTACAAA
Organism: Arachis stenosperma; assembly: GCF_014773155.1. Taxonomy (NCBI): domain Eukaryota; kingdom Viridiplantae; phylum Streptophyta; class Magnoliopsida; order Fabales; family Fabaceae; genus Arachis; species Arachis stenosperma. The sequence continues at coordinate 11,578,876 of NC_080378.1, forward strand.
TTTGTTTTGAATAAATTTATTATATTTTTTATGTATTCTATAAAAATGAGTTTTTAATTATATATTATTTTTTATTTTATAATTAACTTCTCCACATCGGCATGGAGAAGAAAATTTACTGTGTTGCACTCCTTTATACTTATTTTACCACAAAATCTTTTATTTAGATAGATATTTTTTTATTTTGTATTATTTTAGACTCATTTTTTAGCTTCTGCTTAATTTATTGTTTCTTTTCATTGGCTGCATTCGCTTTTGAATTTAGGTCTTATGATCCATTATTGATTGAATTTGTTGAAGGTCTATTAACTATCCCTCTTTTCAATGCAACCTTGTCTTTAAGGTCGACTTCAAAGGACAATCTTAGCAACTTCTCTAGATCCTCCTAAGTAGGGTCATCATGTGAGGCCCCTCCCAATCGATCAAGACCTGGATGCGATTCTCTCAGGAGTAACAACTGAGCGACGACCCATAATTTTTCAATGGATGTAGTTGCAAAGAGGGTGGTAATTCAGGCGACGATGGGGTAGTAGTCGGTGGTTTTTTCAGGAACGACTTCAGCTCTAAAATAAGGAAGACCGAATGTAGAGCATAAGAAGGTGGCAAGTTTAAACAGTATACAACTTCACCAATTCTATGTGTACTTGAGAAGGGATTATAGTAGCGTTTTTTAAGCTTATTGTAGGAGTTGTGAATGAGTGACTGTTGCTTGTACAATTTGATCTTTAACAACACTCAATTCCCAATCTAAAGGTGTTTTTCGCGTTGGTGTAAATCTGGTTGTTTCTTCATCTTTGTTTGCGTCTGTTGCAGGGAACAACATTGTTCTCTGTGTAAGACTTTCCAAACTCCAAAAAACTCATTAATTACGACTATAGTAGTGAACTCGGACAGAGCTCGCATAGAAAACTTTTAAAGTGTCTCATGGAGTTACATTTGTGGCGAAGAGTGATAGGAGCTGTTGTAGCATAGCTTAGTCCAGAATAGATAGGATAACCAATGTTGAGGGTATGAATGAGTAAAGACATTGAGATACTGCTCTTAAATTCGATTCACCACCTCCGTCTAGCCATCACTTTGGAGATGGTAGGCAGTATTGTAGTACAACTTAGTTACATTAATTTTGAACAAACTCTTTCAAAATTTATTGAGAAAAATGGAGTATCGATCAGACACTGTGATGATTAAAAAGTCATAAATTTTAATCACCGAATTACTAAACATCCGAACAGCTTCCTTGACAATAAATTCAGACTTCAGGGTAGAACAATAGCCTACCTTAATGAATCAATCCACGACCACCAGAATTATTTTGAGCCCAATTGATTTGGGCAATTGCACAATAAAATTCAGAGAAAGCTCCACCCAAAAACTCTCTGATACTAGCAGGGATTGCAACAATTTCCTAAGTTTAGCCAGCACATATTTTGCTAGTTGACAATCAGTGCAGTATTTAATGAATGCTGGACATCTAACTTTATCTTTGGCTAAGAGAAAAGCTCCCCTAACGACTTATATTATAGGTCTTTAAGACTCTACCATGTCCTCTCCTAACTAAGACATGCAACTTTTGTAAAAGTAATTCTCACAAACTTAAAAAATTTTGGTATTCAAAATGATTTTTCACTCAATCAAACAGTGTAAAAACTTAGAAATTGTGAGGAAGATGATGAGAAGATATTATTGAATAAGAAATGAAATTCAGGTACAACCCCATTTTAAGTAGAAAAATACTCCACTGCAATTCATTCTACTAAAATGACTCTCTAATAATATATTATTTTGTATCCTGTAATTAACTTTTCCAAATTAGCATGAAAAATATCATTCTTCTATCACACTTTTTTATAGTTTATATTCACTTTGTCACAAAATTCTTCATTCAGGCGGATGCTCTCTCATTTTTTATTATTTTAGATTTTTTCTCTTATTGTGACTTAATTTCTTATTCTCTTTCATTGATTGCATTTTTTTTTTTTAGATTTGAGTCTTATAATTTATTATTGATTAAATTTATTGGAGATCAATTAAAATATCTACTATAAAAAAAATAAATTATACAATATCTTATTATAAACCAATTTAATAATGTGATGTATATGTTAAAAATTATTTGTTACTAAAATAATTTCTTACCTATAATATATATTATAATAAAATATGTATAAAAAATTTGTAAAATAATATATGATATATATGTTAATTTTTAATTTATACTTAATTTTTGTTTATTATTTTAAACTCCATTGTTTTGAGTTTTACCCTACATGGCTATATTCTAGTATACAACTAGATTTAATAAGTAGTTAAATTTAATTTCAAGAAAGATGATAATACTACTACTCTTATTTTAATAATTTTATTTTATTTTTATAAATTTATACAAAATATAATAAAAAAGATCATATGAAAAATAACATTGCAAAAATTAAAAGTGGCATTAACGTTTCTCAATTTCAATTAAAACATGTTAAATTGTTATATATACACGTGTTTTGATATTGTTTTGTATACGACGTTCTTCGTTTTTATTTCCTTAAAAAACTATGTAATGCATATATAAATCATGAATTGACTAATAACAAATAATCTAATATTCACTGGTATTTGATAAGTAGCTTGTTTTTAAAATAATGGAAATATTCCCATGTCATCATATTGTGATATATTTTAAAATAAGTATATAATAATAAGTGAATAATGCAAATAATCAATTCGAAGTGATTAATAACTACACTAGTTATAGCCTTAAAATATAATATTATTTTAATATCGTATTGAAGCAGAATGATTAAGAAATGGAATAAAAAAATTGAAAAATCTCAATCTTGACAACTTAAAAAGGCATGGAATAAGGATGGTGGGTGCATATGAGATTTTTTTTTTACAATAAAAAATAGAGAAAAAAATTTAGTCCAACAAGGATAATTTAATAGGGATTTATCCCTGTTACCCTAAGGGTTTTTATCTTCTTTATTTTTCATTGTACACCAAAAATAAAAAAATAATAGAAAAAATTAGTCTGTTAGATGGTGATAAAGATAGTAACACTAATTCAATTTATTGAAATTGTCTTCCATCTTGGGCTTTCAATTAGGATTATAGCCTAATGATTTTTATGTGCCCCATATGCATTGTTGTACTCTCATTTTTTTTCCCAAAACATAGTTGGTTATATTTCATTAATTATTAAAAAATAAAATATAAAAATGTCTAAAAGCAGGACAGCATAATAAAAGGTAAAAATTTTTCAAAAATATTATACTAAAGGTATTTATCTAACGGTGCGTGGTCGAAAAACGAAGAAAAATCTTAAAGAAGAAAGAATGATAAATCAAATTGAATACAACTAAGAGCTTGTCTCATAGAGATGACGATCTAAACTGGGAGTTCTTTGGATTTCATGGAACAACTTGACAGAGCTTGCTAGAATGGCAGACGGCATAGAATTTGAACCTTCAAAAATCAACTGGTTGCGAGCTTTCCAGCAATTCCAGCAAATGATGGTAAACAATTGAGGATTACAGTCAGTATTTTTCAACGGGTTAAGTATCTCTATTGATGCAGTCCACCATGTCCAAAAGTCGTTAGAACTTTGAGGGGGAAGACAGTCACGAAAATAACTCTGGGACCATACGTCTTTAATTATAGAGCAATCGATCAAACAATGAGTGACTGTTTCCGTTGCTTCATGACAGTAGGGGCATATTGGTGATATAGATGGGATGCGGTGATGAATCTGAGCAAGCACCGGAAGTCGGCCATGGAGAGCTTTCCAGATAAATGGCTTAATTTTGTGAGGCAAGTTTAACTTCCATAGATCAATCCACAACTTTTTCTGCTGCATATAATTAGGGCAAAGCTCCAGAGGCAGATGGTAAAATAAATAGCCAATTCTGTAACCTGAAGCTGTATCATATTACTTGGATTTGTTCAAATTCTATTGCAATTTGTCCCTACTCTGCTTAATTTTAACTGACAAAATCATGTTTGCAAAGTCTTGGAAAAATAATTCTTGAATGAGATTCTGATTTCAATTCCTATCTTCAGTAATTAGATCTTTAACTCTTGGAACCAACTCAGAAATAGCCTGTCTATTTGGCATGTCAGAAATCATTAAAGGATACGGAGGAGGCAGCCAAGGATCCTCAAAGGTTCGGATATTCTCATCAGTACCCACAACCCAATTAAGACCTTTTTCAACAATCTTTCGGCCTTCCAGTATGCTCCTCCATCCCCAAAAAGGTAAGCCTCCAATTTCTGCCGTTATAGCATTACCATTGCTAAAATATTTACCTCTTAGGATTTTGGATAATAAGGAAGTAGGGTGTGTTACAAGTCGCCAAAACTGTTTGTCTAAAAGCGCCAGATTTTGGATTCTGAGATCTTTAAATCCAAGGCCTCCTTCTTTTCGTGGGCGAGTCATAGTGTTCAAGCTAATCCAAGCCATCCGCCTTTCAGAACCTTTTTGTCCCCATTAGAATTGAGAAAGTAGAGAGTGAATTTCCGAAATTAAACCATCAGGCAACTTGAAGCAAGATAATGTATAAATAGGAATAACTTCTCCCACTGCCTTAAGCAATACGTGTCTACCACCTGACGAAAGAAGATTGCGCTTCTACCGTTGGATTTTTTTCCGAACCTTTTCTTTGATCATACTAAAAGAAGCCTTTTTCGATTTAGAGACTGTAGAAGGCAAATCAAGGTATTTATCCTAAACCCCAATATGATTAATATTCATAGAGTTAGCCAGTAGTGTACGAGTAGTGGAGGGAGTGTTGTGGCTAAAGAATACAGCAGATTTATTAAAATTTATCCTCTGACTACTGATGCTTTCATAAGAATTCAATAAATGTAGGATATTTGTTGTACTCTCGTTTAATTGGTATAAATAAATTAAAGTTTATGAACTCTGGGGAGAATTAACAGGAAGGAACACTACTAAATCAAAATAAATAAATTCGATTTAATAGAAATATATTTTTGAACTCACCCAGTTTATGATAAATTGAAGCAAAAAAATTTGATTTATGAAATAAATTAGACAATAATAAATCAATACAATAAGCTTTGATTTATGACTGATAATGCTTCAAGTAAATCGAATTTATTTTATTCGAATTATAGTGCTCCAACTAAATCCAATCTAATTTATTCGAATTATTATATAGAATTTCAAATTCAGTATTTCAAATTTAATTAATTTAATTTAGTTATGAGTATTTTCTATATAAATACAACCAAAAAAATCACTATTATTATTGGCGTTTTTAACTTAAAATAAGTTCTAACAAAATTTTTAGTCACTAATCATTCTAATACTTATAATTTAAAAGTTTTAATAAAATTTTTAATTACTACTTTAACTAACATTTATAGTTTTAAAATCGTAACAAACCTCTAAATCACTATTTTAATGGACATTTATAGTTTAAAAATTCTAATTAATACTTGTAATCAAATAATCTAACCAATTTAATATTGCTAACATTTAAATCTATCTTGAAGAAAAAAAATATTTATTAACTTCTTTATTGATGTCACTAGTGATACGGACAATCCCTGTCCAATCGATAGATACGATCCGAGTTATTTTTCATGTCCGCAATTTCGAATTTTATCGTATTTGTGGCCTCAATGTTCTCTCTCGCGTGAGTTGTTGTAGGTGGGGAATATTGTGACTATAATTCGAAACAAGCCAATTCAAATTCTATATATAGAGTATACGAATGTTAAATCAAATTAAATAGAGTCAATTTATGTTGTTTCCGTTAGAAAGTAGTTCGAATATATTTGATTTGATTTACCTAGAGCTCCTTCATCTATAAATCGAATTCAATTGTGTATCGATTTACTATAGTCAATTTTATGTTGTTTCCGTTAGAAAGTAGTTCGAATATATTTGATTTGATTTACCTAGAGCTCCTTCATCTATAAATCGAATTCAATTGTGTATCGATTTACTATAATCTATAATCGAATTCTTTAATTTTGCTTTGATTTACCATATGACGCATGAGTTCAAAAACGTATTCTTACTAAATCCAATCTATTAATTTCAATTTAGTACTGCTGCTCCTGCTAATTTAAATCTAATTAATTCGATTTACATAAATATACAAATAAAACACATACATACAACCAATTTCACTTTAAAATATTTATGTCATATTTTTTTCTCAACTAATTTATCTGTATACTTTATCCTAAAGTCTATATTTTGTATGAAAGACCAAACTTTTTTCATCCTCATAATTTGTTGATTTTTTTAAAGCATTCTTCACTCATAAATATAAAATCAGCATAATTTATTTTTTTTATCAATAATTATTTTATAACATTTAAAAATATTAATTAAAAGTATAAGATTAAACTGTTATACTAAAGGTTTTAAACTACTAATTAAAAATATTAGTTAATATAAATTAAAATGATTGATAATTAACTATTTTTTTCATTGTTTAATTTGCTTAAACTTTATGTCTTCAACTTTTAATGGAAATATAAATTTCTGAGTAATATATTATTCAATATCGGACATAAATCATTTTTTTAAGCTATCGTTTACTATGAGACACATGCATGCACAGCTTTGAATAAATTGTAGTATTTTAATTTTATTATACTCTTTTGCTTTTTCAAATGCATGTTTATTAATACATAAAAAAGTACATATATATTGATCAAATACCGATAAAGTACACACCTAAAGTTTAATGATGATGATGATATATAATATATAAATATAATGATGATGGAAAATCCCTAAGAAAATTAGAACTAATTGAAGTATCTATCGTCTTTTGATATACTTCTAATAATATCTCTTAATTATTATAATGCTCTTATCTGTATTTGTTAATTTAACATATAGTCATATACTATTATTTTATCTTAACTATGAAGTTTCCAGCTGTCTTGGCCTTAACATAGACATATCTTTCAATATTAAATTAATTTTTTCTCCGTTTATTCCATCTTGAAAATAAGTGCTTATTGCTTTAATTATGTTTTGTGCAATATTTTTTTCTGGTTTGTTTCTTGCCCCTCATAGTAATATTCCTCATTGATATTATTTTATGCTAATTCCATACCAATTTGCTTCAAAGTTTTATTTGATGTGACCAATTGCTTCAAGTTTAATAAAGAAGACACCATTGTTTGAATCTTTAGTTTAATATGTTTGACTATAACCTATTTGGTCTTAGTTCGAATGAATATACATTTTCTAATGAGCATTGCTTTAACTAATTGGCCTTTATTAAAAAAATATCTGTCACAGTTCAAATTTAATTAAATTCAATATTTTAGATACTCAATCTTGTCGCAGTTGGTATTACTTATTTCTAACAACTTAATTAATCTATTATTAATTTATTATAAATTAATTTAAAAATTCCTCGATGTTGAGCAGTAGTAGTACTACCCTTGTTATCTTTTTCTTATATATTATAAATTAATAAATTAATAATATTATTGTTTAATATTTACCCCACCCCAACTGCACCCCACTACGACTGGGCTGGTGTATGCTGACGCTTGCAAATACACGCGCATCACATACGCGTGTGCACCGAAGATGGAAAATATATTTTTTATTTACGTTTTATTAATATATATTTTTAAAATACTAAAAAATATTTTATTAAAAAATATTTTTTGTATTTTTAATGAATTTTAGAACAGAAAAATTTAAAAAATTTTCTATCATTACACTCTTAAAATATATCTTTATAAGACAATAAAGTCAAAATACAATGATATCATCAAAATTTAAAAGACAATATTCATTTATTATTATTATTATTATTATTATTATTATTATTATTATTATTATTATTATTATTATTATTTGCATTAAGAATTTAATTTTAATAAAAAAAATTACATGATCATCTAATTAAATTCATAATTTTAAATGCCTCTTTAAATTACAAATTTAAAAGTTAATGAATTTTTAATATGATAATATCCAATTAATTATCTCTAAAAAATTTATATTAATAATAGTATAATAAATTACAATAAAATTAAATTCTTGCATTAATTATTGTTTTGACTTTTGACTCTTATAATTACATGTGTGAATTACTTTAATTTTAGTATGCTTTAATAAGTCAAAATAGTTATCATAAATAATAAATGTGACAAACTATTATTATTATTATACAGCATTTATTATCATTATTATTATATTAAATAATTTTCATATCTAATATTATTATTTTATTTTATTATTATTATTATTATACAGCATTTATTATCATTATTATTATATTAAATAATTTTCATATCTAATATTATTATTTTATTTTATCCAATAAATTGCTATCTTATTTTATAGAAGATAAAAAAGGAAAGACAATCTATAAATAATGAATTAATAAAATAAAAAAAAGTAAGACATGGTCACTTTATTTCGCATTCCATATTCTATCAGACAGCAACGTCACTTGCCATGTTGGCACCGTCGAATGATCACCGTTGGATCAAAGTATAATCCAACGGCATAGAGAGCGCCAATATTCTCATCAGCAGATCCTAGCCGTTCGCAACGAGGCATCATGATGCATGAATCGTGAAAGCGAAACATTTAACCATTTTCTCTTTTTCAGACAAAAAGAAAATCCAATTTCACTTTTTTCTAATAAAAAATATGGAAAAAGGAGAACGTCAGATTATTATAGTATTCAATAATTTCCCATTTAAATAAAATAAATAAAAAATTAGATTTTAAAAATGAAAAGAAGAGAAGAGAAATGTTACACTACACTTTCATAGGAAGAAGCCACACAGCAGAGAGAGAATAGAAGAGAGAGAGAAGAGAGAGAGGAGAAGCTGCTCAGCCGATCGCCGCCGTGAAAGGTAAAATTCCGGCGACGCGCCGCCGTGAATTAGAAGATATTTCTCGGCGAGGTTGATTACATGAGAGAAGAAGTATGCTCATGGAGAGAACTAGAGAATCGAAGAGATCAGCCATGGCGTCTTCCACCGCCGCCGGCAACGGTTTCCACAGACGCAGTAGGCACCGAACCATCGCTCTCAGGGAGTCCTCAGGTATCAACACCAGGATCTTAGTCTCCTTCATCATCGTCTTCAGCTTCGCCTTCTTCTTATTCTTGTTTCTGTGTTGTTCGTTCTCGAAGTGGTTTTACTGTTCGTTTTTCGCAGAGGAAGGTGTGAACAAGAGAGGGAGGAGCAAGAGATTGAGAAGCTCTCAGTCGCGCAGGGAGGAAGGCGACGAGCACAGCACCGAAGAGAGCGTCGGAAACGAGCAGGACGACGACATAGTACAGCAAGACGCCGGAGCTACTGCGACTGGTTCCGTCAATACGACGTCGTCGTTCGCCGCCTCCGATCAAATTCTTCGCCGGAGCTTCGTTCCGCCGCCGACGCTAAAGGTCACGGACGAGATGATCGGCGTCGCGGTTCCGAGGAAAGCTCGTTCAGGTTCTTAGAATAACTATTAACTAACTCTTCGTTTTCGATTTTTCCCTCGCTTAGTGTTTTTATATTGTATTTGTATTTTTTTTTCATTTGTTGCGTGCTTGTAGCATCTGTGAAAAGATCGAACGAAAATTGTGTCTCTGCAAGCGGCGGCGGCGGCGACCGTAATTTCCGGCAACAGTCGAATTCTCCGGTTGAGCCGGCATCTCCTTCTTCTTCGAGTGTTTCTGGGAAGAAAAAGATGGTCAGCGGAAGCTTCTTAATTTTCATTTTTCATTTTTCATTTTCAATCTGTTTGATTTTTCTGGAAAAGAAAAAAGAGAGAAGAAAAAGTGAAGTTTTGAGGCGTATGTTATATTATGTTGCAGAAAGTGATTGGTGATTCTTCTGAGACATTGAAATCGCAATCATCAGATATTGAGATTGAAATAGCTGAGCTTCTTTACGGTTTGAGGACTTCCAAGAAAAATGACACGTCGTCTTCTAAGGATGCTGGTAGGTTTGATCTTAGAATTATTTTCCTAAATCTTTTGATCTTTTATGTTTTTATTATTCTTTTTACCTGAAAATTTGAATTGGAATTTTATTACCAGATAAAAAGAAAGTGGACGAGTGCAACAGTTCTCATGCTTTAGTACCTTGTAATTCAACAACAGCAGAGTTGGTTAGTGTTCAAACTGAGCAATCTGCAAGTGTTCATTGTCACGGTGGTAATGCAGTTGTTAACGAAAGTGGATCATCAGAGGCTCCAAATGATGTCATAGGGGAAGATAAGAATTCAGGTGCCGGATGTGGTGTTTTCACTGATGGAAGATCAGCCTCCCCTGTGAGGGAAAAGCCGAAGTGGCTCACCGAGCTGGATGTTGAGAAACAGAATTCAGCTTCAACTAAAGTGTGAGCACCAATGAACAATAATTTCTTTTTCTTTTTCCTTGTTATTGATTTTTCTTTTTGGTACATGGTTTATGATAGGAAGCAATGACAATGTTTGATTCATGTGGTTGATTTCACTTAGTGGAAAAAGGATTAGTTGATATAGCTGAATATGATAATTGGAATAAGTGATTGTTGATCCCATTTCCTTGTTCCTGAATTTTTTTAGGGTACCTACTGTTCCGGGGACCAGTGGCCAAAGAGTAGGCAAGTTTGAGATTGATCTGATGGTGAGGATCCTTTTCGTGTTAGCATTCATTCCGATTATACTGTTTCCCTTGGTTTTTGCTGTCAAATATCTGAAGATAAAGTGCCTTTTGAACAGGCTCCTCCTCCTGTGATGCCATCCCCTGAAGGAGATGACTTATCAAAGGGTGATGTCATACCAGAGACTAAACCTTGGGCACTGAATTTGGAAAAGGTAAGATGGTTGCCTTGTGATACTGAATCTAAATTATTTCTGTTAATTTTTTCCTTTGGCTCATGCTTCAACTTGTCCCAATTGCTGAAGCAGAAGAGAGAAGATAGCAGTGCGAAGGTTGAAGACATGGAAAAAACATTTAAGAGAGAAAAAACTGCAGATGAAACAGAAGAGGCAAAAAAGGTCACACTTAGAGAAAGATGTGATGTGCTAAAACATGATTTGGAGAAGCCAAACAATGTTAATGATACAAGTCCAAGCATTAAGTTAGAAGAGCAGAATAGTAATAAGGAACAATATACTAGATTATCAAATCCCAAAGTTGAGAAAACTGGTAAATTTTTTATTTTATTTTATCGTGACTTAATATGTGATTACAGTATATGTTCACTCTCATTCTAGCCTATTTATTGAATAGAAGTCTCTTAATGCCTTCTCTTCAGCTCAATATAGCTCAATGCCTCTATCAACTGCTGGATCGGGTCATCCAAACAATCTCTCTTCCGTTGGGTATCAGATCATTACTTCTCTAGAATTAAATCCTTTTGTTCATTCTGTAGTCAAATTTTACTTAATGTTTGGTTAAAACAATAATGTCACTTTTCTAAAGGTAAATAACTATGATTGCCAGATGCACAATGCCTTCAGAGAGAGTTTTTAAGATGGACAAAGCCACAGGGTCATTGACAAAGTTTGAGGTATTAGGTTTTGTCACAGAATTTGTTCTTCTAGTCATATGTTTTCTTTTTTATTCTTATAGTTTCTCATATACCAATATCACTCCTATTTATATGGACTATAGTACATAATTCCTTCAAAATTCAAACATGCAGCATGTGAAGGAAGTTCCTTCTCAACCACAACCAAAGAGATGTGCAACCCATCATTACATTGCTCGTAACATCTTCTTACACCAGCAGTTCACAAAGATGAACGCCCTTTTGGCACCATCTATTGGCTCTGCTTCGCTGTGTGGCACAAAGCCCAACAATCCCTCGGCAGAAAGTTTGGTTATTGGGAAGCAATCTCAGAAACACCATGCAGTACAGGGGAAAGGGTCATCTACCACAAGTGATTCTAGTCTTACGGCAGTTAAAAGTTCTAATAATGCCAATCCAACGGATTCAACACAAAGGATGCAGCTCGGGCTCCAGCAAGGTTCACATCCTGGCTCAACTAGCAATCTAGTGGTACGCACTTGTCTTCCAATTGCTTCAATACAGTTCAAAAATATGATGTTATCTACTTTACTGATTGCACAAGTAACCCTTATCTTGAAAAGTTGCGTACTTTAACTTTGAATGTAGCATGCTCCTGCTTATTTACTTCCTCCGGGTCAGCATCAGGCATCAGTAGCAGCAGCTACAAGTCAGGCAGGTTTAAATTCCACCACCGGTGCTTTGTCATATAAGTCCCATAGTTCAGGTGCTAGATCTCTTGCTACCTCTTCAACTTTGCCAGCAGTAGCAGCTTCAATGAGCTTTAGCTACCCAAATTTTTCAACCAGTGATACTCCGTATGTGACAATAGTTCAAAATAATGGTTACTCATTCCCGTATTCGACCTCATTGGCTGGGGCTAATGCAGCAATTAGAGGTGCAAACCCTGCACAGGCACCACAAATACTCAATGGGACTTGCTACTCTTCTCAATCAATTCATCCTCCTCAGCATCCACAACAGCACCCTCATTCACAAGTACTGGTTCCACCAAGTTATCCCAATCCAAGCACATCGAGCAGTTCATCATCATATAAGCAGTCACAGGGTGCACAGTTTAATGGCAATAGCATTTTGACCTCTCCACCTATGCAATCACAACAGTCACAAAAGCAACACGCCTCGCTGTCCCACCATCTCAAGCATGAAACTGAGGTTAACAGAGACAATGCCTCATCTGTTGTGAATCGAAAATCTTACCCACAAAAGAACGTGCATGGACACAACTTCACAATTCCAGCTCAGCCAGTGAACTTATCTTTCCGGCCATCTGTAATTTCTGACAATGTTGGTGGAAACAGTCGGAATATCAGTGACAAGCAACAACAGCAACAGGCTTCTAAAGGCGGAGTGGAGACTACACCATCTCAAGCATTTGCAATATCATTTGGTGCATATAATGGGACAAACGTTCCTTCAAACCTTAACTTCTCAGCTGTGGGACAGAACCCCGTGATATTTCATAGCCTGCCTGATATTTCATGGCAAGGATATCAAGCTGCAAGCACACCTCATTCTACTCAGCAAAGGCCTTATTCAATAACTGAAGGGAAGAGTGGAGGTAGTTCTTCCCATCAAGAAGATGAGAAGAAAATCACTCATGGAAAATCATCAACCAATTATGGACCAACAACTCTTGTTTTTGATAATTCATCAAAGAATGTTAACTTTATGTTTTCTCCTTCAAATGGAAACTGGCCTAATTGCACTGTTGCTTCAAGTTCAGTAACAAGTGTGTCTTCAACTGCAATAACAAGTGCGCCTCTTTCTAGTAATGCCTCAAGTTCTCAAGAGCCATCATTGCTTCACCTTCAGAAGCAGTATGGTATTCAACAGTCACAGCAGCAGCCTGCTATGGCTACTTGGTATAAAGCACCATCCACCAATATCAATTCGGCCACAAAGTTTGCCAATGATATCCCTGTTTTCACACAAACTCAAAGCAAAAGTTCTACCCAAGCTTCTAACTCTAGGAGCTCAGGAAGAACCATGGATTCTCATCTTCATCATGCACCTGTTATAACATCTAATGCTCCAAACCTCAAAAGTTATTCTCAGGAGCGAGGAAGAATTTCACAGGGTCGTATGCAAATTTCATTTGGGGGAGATTACACAACCCCCCTGCCACCACAAGGGCAATTAATCAGTAACAACCGACCTGTGTCTACAACAGTTGCAGGCATTGCAGGCACTACACCTAATGGGGGCAATTTGAAGCCAAATCCAGAGGGAAGGAAAGTTAGTTCATCGATGAACACTTCATCAGTGAACACTTCTCAATCGCAACAAACTGATAATTCTTCTGCTGGGAGTGGTAAAAAATCTTCTCCAGTTTGTGGGAGAAATGTTCCTTCAATTTTAAGCTCATGCCCCAGCCAACTATCTGAGCTAAAGTATTAAGAAAATAAACTGTGTTGTACACCAAAAATAGAATTAGTTCTATAGAATCCCCTTGGAGGACTTGCTGATGTTGCTTCAAGCTCAAAGTGCAGTAGATGAGGGGTTTTGTTACCTTTCCTGGTCTCGTGCATGCATTTGGGATGCAGGGTAATTTTGAAGGCACAGAAGATTTTGTTTCAGACATGGCAATGTAGTTGAGGTACATGCTTATTTGAAAAATTCACTCTTGCACATATGATTGGTGGTTACTACATTTCTCTGTGTTGTAGGAATAGACAAAAACAGTTGGTGATAGTGCAAATTGGGATGCATTAGGCCTACAATTTTGAACTAGTTGGCACTGCTATTTTGGCATATTTCTTGGTTGGTTGGTTGGCTTAGAAGGGCCTTTACATTATCAGGGGGTTCTAAGTAGTTTGACATATAAATTCTATTATGTAAATAAATATTATGTTTTTACTTTAGTTCCATAGCAGGAAATGTACTTATATTCATTTTTTAGTTGAAAAAAGCCTGCAATTATTTCTTTAATGTTCTTGATTTTTGTTATGAAGTTGCAACTTTGAGCCCTGAAAACTCTGAAACCCTGTTGGCATTAAATGCAACAAAAAAGAAATTATGGTTTCTACACACCCATATTACAGTAGAATCATTTAATAATTTTTTTTGTACTAATTTACCGTGAACCTCTGATTAATAAAGATTTTAAGAAAATAAGTTACAATGAATAATTGTTATTGTTGCAAGTTAATTTGTATCATAAGATACTTTTTAAATTTGTATCAATGATATTGTAAAGTTGTGTTATATTGTCATCGTATATGTGAAAAATAACTGATAATATAACAATATATAAAATATAGAAGTCAAATCTATTTATAAATAATGAAATGAAGAACACATAAAAACTTCTACATTATGCATGATTTCTTGCCGTGAGACTGTAATATTATTAATTGATTATACCAAGCATTAAATTTTAGAAAATATTGTACTGTACCTTTTAATTTTTATATAGATCTTGCTAACATATGTTTTAAAGGCATATTTTATTAAAATTATTAGAAAGATAAATATTTTTTATATTTTCAATATATTAAATATATAAAACTTAAAATGTTTATATTATTATACTATTAAAATATTTTATACTAGGGTAGGGGGAAGTAGGTGCCACCTTGGCATTGTTGGGATGTCCTGCCATGCACAAGGCCCGGGTTTTGGACTGAGACAGACTGAATATAACAGTTCTTTCCTTTTGTCGTTTGAAACAGAATCAATCAAAGTTTGAGTCATCATGTGTGCAATAATGTGACACACTGTCCTACTTCCATAAAACTGATTGATAGGAGATAGCAACTCTACTAATCTAGAATAATTATTAGGTATTCTTGATGTCATTAAAAAAAAGTGCAGGGGAAAAAGGTTTGAGGTCATTGTCCGAGGAATTTTGCAATGCGCATAAAACAAACAATGAGAAAAGAAAGAGGATTTTCAAAGATGATAAGTTACTCTCACGCATATATCAAAGCAACAAGGTGAAAACGAAGGCTGAATAATTTAGATATGGAAAATATTGTGGTGTATTGTTAGAAAATGGAGACACTGTATATTATAGATAGGTGGATGTGTCAGATGGAAGTACAATACGTAGGGAGCGTGTTGCCTGAATCACGTGGGAGGCGTGGAAGCTAGGTGGCATGATGTGGGTGAGCCAATTAGGCAGCACGTAGGAGGCGTACTGACGTGGCAAAGGCTAGTTGGCTAGGAGGGACAGGACGTGGGGGCGTGCTGAGTCAGCATGCAGGGGGCGTGCTGAGTCAGCATGCAGGGGCGTATGCTGACGTGGCGAAGATTGATTGGTCCAAGTATGCAGCACGTGGGGGGCGTGCTGAGTCAGCACGCAGGGGCATTCTGACACGTGTCAAAGCGTGATTGGCTTAGGCAAGCAGCACGTGGAGGGCGTGTTAAGGGCAACTCTCTATATAAGACAGAGCTCGATAGTGTTTTGCATACTAAATAAGATTTGAGTGTGTTTTGAGTGTTCTTTGAGGCTGTTATTAGTGTAAGGGAGGGCACCGCAAATTTGGTGGTGTATCGCAACGGTGAGATAATACATAATACTCATGAGGGAGTGAGGTTTGTGTCCCAGAATCCGTTTTCGTTTGTGGTTCCATGCACGATGACGTTGACGGAGCTGCAGAACGGCCTCTGTCAAAGCATGGAGAACGGTACGTTAATGAGAGTGAGCAGAATTCTATACCGGAATCCGGTTGTAGTTTTTAGTGGTCTAATACAGTTTGATACCATGTCGATCACTTCACTGATGAAGCGAGTATGCAGAATATGTTTCAAATTCACCGGCAGACTCAGATGCGATACCCACAGATTGAGTTGTACGTTGAGTTTGAAGCTATAGAGGCAGTAGCGGTTCAAAATGATATAGATATAGATGATGATAGAGCTGCAGTGTACGAATGAATGAAAAGTAACAGCAAAGAGGGCTTCGAAGCCACTTATGAAGCCGGTGACGAAGATGAGGATGGTGATGTGGGAGTTGAGGCAGCAGCAGAGAATGTAGTGGTTCAGATGTACGTTCCACATTTTATGCGTGAGTTGGATCTCGACGCCATGCATATCCCCGAGTTTTCGAAATATGCAAACATAGGTACGTGTTGACTAAATAATAAGTTTTTGTTAGTTTATACTTTGAATTGATCAATAAACGATGATTTTGGCTTTCTGTAGGCGTTGCTGATTCTGAGGACGGAGAGTTCCGGATTGGAATGGAATACAGTTCTAGAAAGTCAGTCGTCGCAGCAATGAGAAGTTTCACTATATCTAGAGGAGTTGACTATGATGTGTATGAGTCTGAGTCACAGACGTTCTATACAAAATGCAAGATGTACGGGTGTGGATGTGACTGACTTATCCGAGTCAGCTTGATACGGAAAAAAGGTTGTTGGGAGATATGCAGATACAACGATAGGCACACGTGCACGATCGGAACGCTGTGGTCCGTTCTATGCAAAATGCACACGTGCACTATTTACCTCCTGCATGTAGTCTATATCATGCCTGAATGTCTTTACGGTCTTCGATAACCACGTTGTGGTCCATTCCGAATGACTCCACCTGAAACATTATTAATTAAAAAAAATTAAATAACTCACCATATGTCAAACATGCATCATGAATATAACACATAACTAAAATAAGACTTATTACCTCCTGGCAACTGGTATCTCAGCCGGTGAAAAGGTTTGTCTCGATACGGGAGCAAGACACGGCATTCGCTCCCATGCCCAAACAAACAACAGATTCAGAGGGCCATCTATCTCTTTTGTATCATATCATGATGCACGGCATAGTGCTCTGTAAAGATGTGCGAGACATGCTGACCCCCAACTATAAGTATGGATCCGCTCGAAATCGCGAAGCAATGGTAGATATTTCGCATGGGCATATGCAGTCGACTTGTCCGTAAATAGGGTCGACCCTAACAAATAGAAGATCTGACATCTGACGTATCTCCTGATGGACTCCTCAGTGTCCAACGGCTCTGCGTCTCTGATACGTCGAACCCAACCCAGCTTTATATAGGACTTCGAAATATGACTGACTGATGGTTCACGACCGATTATCGCTATGCCCTGACTTTGAATGAAGTCGCTACTACTATCTGTCCATCCACTGACAGGCTCTCCATCAATGGGTAGGCCGAATATATGAGCAACATCCTCTAATGTCACTGTAACCTCACCAACCGGCAATACAAAGGTGTGGGTTTCTGGCCTCCACCTTTCAACCAGAGCAGCTAACATGGGGTGAAATCTTCTTATGACTCCAATCCTAGAGACGTGGTAGAATTTCGTGACGCGTAAGTAGTTCTCCACCATCGGATTCCATGTCTGTGGCGGATCCAGTTTACGCACCAACAAATTCCTATTAGGCTACATCAACAAAGATATATGTTACATTAATTAAATAATAATCCTTATAAATATTTTAATAAACATTCACATATTTATTTAAATATCTTATTTATTAAAATATTTAACATTGTTTATCTATTTATTTATTTATTTATTAAAAATTTAAATTCTTTATTTATTTGTCGAATAAAATATTTAATCCTTACAAAAAAAATTTATGCGACAACAATATTAAATAACATTTATCACGTATTATTTAATTATCTTTATTTATCAAATTATTTATTTTTTCAATTTTTTTAATAACAATATATTATACTATTTTATACATTTTATATATTTAATTTATTATAATATTTATTTATTAATATACGCAACATATATATTTTTAAAAAGTCAAAATATTTTTTTTATTCTTGAATATATTCATAATAACAAAAATTATAAAAAAATTATTAAAAAATTACATATTATTATTATTATTATTAACGTTTATTTTATAAAAACTATTGTTATATTCTTAAAATATTTATAAAATACACAAAATAATATTCTCATTACAAAATATATATGCATTAAAAAATAAAATAAACTTTAAATACTGAAAAAAATTAAAATTTACCAACTTACATAAATAGGATGATCCAAATAGTTGATAATATGTTCTTCGAGTGTCATATAATTACGTACCATTTTTTTAATCCCTTAAACTAATAATTTTTTTTCTTTCGCCGTATAAATTTAACTCACTACTACTCACTACACTCTCCTCACTACAACCTACACACTAGCACGGACACACTTCTTTCTTTCCTTTTCTCTTATTTTTTGGCTTCAGCATCTGTGTGATGAATGAGAGAAGAAGAGAGTCGAAGAGTGCATATATATACATGAAGGAGGCACATTGGCACTGGTTTCCGGGGTGGGAGGTTGTCCCCTGCATACAGACAGGCCTGCAACACGCCCCCCACGTGGTGTAGCAGCAGCATTGGAACTTCGCGAAACCCTGCTACACTTCACGGGCCTCCAAGTACCACGCCCTCTGCGTGGTGAGTCAGCACGCCCCTGGCGTGTTGATGGCGTGCCGCCACATCGCTCTCCCGCTCAGCCATCACGCCCTAGGCGTATTGAGGGTGAGCTCCACCCATTAGCAATTCCCCTCTTTAGCCAATATTTAGCCAATACACCACCACTGCATCCATAAGAAAAATAATTTTCGAAAAAAAAAATGTTATAAATATATTTGCACCCGTTGGCAATAGAGAGATATTTACCTAAGAGAATAAAATTTAATTTTGATGTATTAGATAGGGTCATTAAAATAGTCGAGTTTGTCGAATTAGTTTGTTTAATCACTTTAAATGAGTGGTATATTTTTTTCTAAAATTAAGTCATTGAAAATAAAATATTTAATGGACTTCACCTTGTTAATCTCTAATTAAACGGGTTGGCACAAAAAATAAATAACTTACCAGTTTAGCCTGTTGAATTTTTTTTATTCTTTTTTCTTTTATCTACAAAATTTAACCATTTTTTTTAATAATCTCATTCAATTACCTAAGTTTTGACTAAAATATCTTAAATTCTAATATAATAATGTACTATTAAAAAAGTAAAAAATTTATTTTAGTTCAAAAATTGAATTTTCTATTTTTAATTAAAATATATATTTAGACAAACAATTAAAAAAAATAAATGTGTCAGCCCGTTAAGCTCTGTTAGCTTTCCCTTAAATGGGTTGGACCTCTATTTAGAATCCCATATTTATATAATTGGTCCACCCATTTAAGTTTGTAGATCTTCTATCCAGGGTTAATCTGTTTGATGCCTATATTATCAGTATAAACTAATTTATACCACTAATCACGGAATATAACATGACATGGGATACATAAATTGACCAAATTTTAAAATAATAAGACATGAACCCAAAATATATGCATACATATTTTTAGAATAGAGAATGTTAGGAATTCACAAAAAATCAACTACAGTGTAATATATATATATATATATATATATATATATATATATATATATATATAAAATATATATTAAAAATAAATTAAATAACACAAATACACAATAGTTGGTTTGATAATTGATTTGTGTGTATATATAACATTTTTGTTTCAATTTATACGCCAATCAAGCAATTATATACCAATATTCACTATTGTCAATATTTAAACAATTAATATTAATGTTTTTGAACCTTACAACACTATATGTACATTGTATTTGAAGTGCCAATGAATTTAGAAGAGTAAAATCATTGATTTAATAAAGATTTTACTATTTTTAGTATGACATGTGTGGTAAATCTGTCTAACAAGTTGACAAAAATCACCAATTATCGAACCAAACATCATCAACACGTAAATTCAGTCTCATGAATATTTGTACAAGTAACAAAGGAGTTAAGAGGTTCAATCTTAATCCAATCATGACACCAAAATGAAGCAAAGCAATTCCAACAGAAAATTCAAAGTCCTCTCTCAAACACAACCCCAAACAAGATGCCGAATAAAACAATGTTTTGAGGTATTCAAGTGGTGTAAGAACTCCATTGATTAGTTTTTTGTTTTTATCTTATGTTCTTCTTATGCTTTTATGCATTAGAAACATAAGAAACTAGGAATAAAATTGGATATATTATTATTATTTTGGATTAGTTGGGATTATTTAATTCCTTCTTAGATTCTAGACTAAGTGTTGCTCATCATCCTTTGACAAACTAAACAAAAATCTATGTTTTATACAAATGAAAGGTGCATTTGTTTGGTGACACTCTTTATTTTCTGTGTTTTATAAAAAATTTAAACATAAAAGATTTATTTCTATTTCTTTAGTTTATGGAAAAATTACGATGAAAAAATATCTAATAGTGTTCAGAAAATATATGTTCCATATGAAAAGGTGATTCTTCTCTCCCTTGATCGGATTACAGTGGGAAATTAATAAACCCTAATTGTTATCTATGATCTCTTCTTTTTTCCCCAAATAACACTCACTATTCAGGAGTTTAACTCATGAAGAATCTTAATATAATATAATAATTATAAAATTATATTGCAAAGAATCTTGGGATATATGATCACATGTCAATAATTCAATATTTAACCATCATGAGACATAAACTAAGACTACTTTCATTATTTTTTAATCAAGCATCACTAAGACAATTTCTGCTAAAAGAGGGTAAATAAAAACCGACAAAAGAGTCGATCCTATTTGTTTTATATACTTTGTCATTATTTATTGGCTTATAATATTCCTCTCCGTGATTAGAGTAATCTTTGGATATTTTGTGTGGAATAAAATAAAATACATGTAATAAAATAATAACTTACAAGAACGGTTGGTCTCACTATGATTGGTAATTGGTAGGGTGGTAACGGGATGGGTAAAAACGGATTTTTATTCTATTGGATTCTATTTAGTCTTACAATAATTTATATAGTATTCCTTCCATTTCTATATGTAAATATCAAAAAGTTGAACCCTAATCCATCTTTACAAGTACTTGCGCGCTCTGTCCTTATCCATTTCTATAATTATTAAAATTTAATAAATGAAATTAAGTTTTAAAATTTATATAACTATCACCACATACATAATATAAATTAAAGTAAAAATTTAAATATGATACAATATTATTAGTCATTCTATTAATTATTTTACATATATTACACATATTATATATTAAAATTATATATATTATATATATACCGAGACAGGTATTACGTAAATCCGGTCCCGTCCCGTTCCAGTAAAAACCCGCCCCGAGCGGATACGAACAGGGTGGGTACCCGCGGATTCGGGTGGTGTTGCCATTCTTAGCTAGTAATTGGTATTCATGAATGATCTGCTGAGCAATTTTTTTTTCGTTTGTCCCTAATATCCCACAATTCGACCGCTCATCAAAGACTAATTTATTACGAATTTGAATTTCATTTAAGAGTTTACCACTGGCCAAACCAATAAATTGTTGTATAATCTCTGATATTTACTTAGGCAAACGAATAAGCTAATTATTCGACCAATTCAAATTGGTTAAACTGTTGAGCAACTTGCAATATAAGTACATGCATGTTATTTTATTTATGGGTAAAATAAATTTTTTGTCCCTAACGTTTAGTTTTATTCAATTTTGTCCCTAACGTTTTTAATACATCTAATTTTGTCTTTAATATTTTTTTATTTGTGTTAAAACTATCTCTAAAAATTTTTAATTTTGTCAGTAACATTTTACATAGAGTTAACATCTAAGAATAATTTTGACAAAATTTAAAACGTTAAAGATAAAATTAAATACAATTAAATGTTAAGAATATTTTTTTAAAAAAAAAATCACAAACATAACAAAAATATAGTTTACCTTTTATTTATTTATTGTTAATAATATTTTGTTAACCAAATCATTCATCAAAGAGAAATTTTTGTCTAGATACAATTTATCACCTACTCTTTTAGGTACTTCAATTATTGTTCAATACACCAAAAAACAAATAAAAAAGAATTATATAATACAACTTGCGTTGGTATCTCTGTAATCTTACACCTGTTAAATAGTATTTTGCATAGTTATGACAAATCATATCTAATAATCGTAACCCTTTATATATATAGAACAAAAAAATATGCAGTCCAAAGGATCTCATTTTATTTTTAATTATAGTTTATTATTAATTAATTATTTTATTAGTCTTTATTATTTTTCTAAATTTATAGTTAAATCTTTATACTTATAAATTTTTCAATTAGAATTTTATATTAATTTTAAATTTATAGTTAGATTATTGTGGACAATAAATAAAAAGAATAATTTACTTATATAAAATATTATAGAAGAATTAAAAGAGTCCAACAACAAAAATAACACAAATATTTAATATAAAAATAATATAAAAATACTCATAATACAAAATGACAATAATAATGAGCAAGCAATTATATATCAAGTAAAGCAATAAGAAGAGTACACCAATATTTTAACGTGAAAAATTTTTTCAATGTGAGTGGTAAAAATCACGAGTCGTCCAAACTAATGAAATAACTCTATTATAATTAAATATGAGGTATATGAGATACAAGAGAGTCTCAAATAAAGCACAAATCGTATATACAATTAGCCAAAACACTAAAGCACCAAAGCTTACAAATTAGTAATAAGAAGATGAAAAATACCCAAAATTAGAGAGCTGTTGTTCGAAAGCTATTTTCTTTCATTATAGATCTTCAATCAACATCTCCACTATCCAGAATGAAGAACAAGATGAGATAAAACTGCAGTCCAAATTTCAGACCGATGCAATGATGAACGAATGAGAACCTACTGTTTGAAATCTACTACTCTGTATAAAAACGAAAATTCTATTTTTTCTCTTCTCTCTCACTTTGTGGTTGCTTTCTCTCACTCTCTATTATCCAAAAAAAAATCTGATTAGGGTAGTGACACAAAGGTGCAAGGAGACACCCCAAAAAATTGGTCTTGGACATCACAAAGGAGAGAAAAAGCCCAACAAATCGTCTCCTTCTTGACTAGGTAGAGGCTCTCGCCATCCCGGCGATCAAACAACATGTTTTAAGTTTATCTCTTGACAATACTTTTATCATCGTATCAGCACCATTATCATCAGTGTGAACTTTCTCAAGTTTCAACAACTTTGAATTCAACACATCCCATATCCAGTGATATCTAACATCAATATGTTTAGATCTTGCAATAAAAGTAGAATTCTTAGCAAGATGAATAACACTTTGACTATTACAAAATAACACATGACGATCTTGTTTGAAACCAAGCTTTCCAAGAAACTTCTTCGTCCACAACAACTCTTTACATGCTTCAATTGTTGCAATAAACTCTACATTTGTGGTAGAAAGTGAAACACACTTCTGTAACTTTGACTGTCATAAAATAGCTCTCTCTGCAAATTTGACTAAATAACTTGAAGTAGACTTTTGAAAATCAACATCTCCTGCCATGTCTGCACTAGTAAAGTCAACTAGCAAAGATTTTTCACCACCAAAACTCAAACTCAAGTTAGTTGTACTTTTTAGATATCTCATAATCCATTTAACAACATTTCAATGTTCCTTACTTGGATTAGAGGAGAAACGACTCACACTACCAACCGCATGAGCAATGTCTGGTCTAGTGCACACCATAACATACATCAAGCTTCCAACACCCGAAACATAAAGAATTTCATCCATTGCTTGTTTCTCCTCGTCAATGAGTGGACACTGCTTGGTGCTCAACTTAAAATGAGGATCAAAAGAATTAGCAACAGATTTGGCATCATTCATGCCAAACCTTTGAAGCACATTCTTTATGTACTTCTCCCGTGATAAATAAAGCTTCTTGGAATCTCTATAATAAATAATAGTTATATCCAAAATCTATTTGGCAGGACCCAAGTCCTTCATAGCAAAAAACTTACTCAATTGTTTCTTCAACTCATTAATTCTCAAAACATTCTTTCCTACAATTAAAATGTCATTTACATAAAGTAAAGGAATGATAAAATCACCATCAGAAAACTTTTGCACAAATATACAATGATATGAAATTATCTTATGGTAACCATGCTCTCCTACAACAGATTTAAATTCCTTGTACCATTATTTTGGAGTTTGTTTTAAACCATAAAGACTCTTCTTAAGTTTGCATATAAGGTCTTTCTTTTCTTTAACAACAGAGTCATGTAGTTGCTCCATATAGATTTTTTTGTCTAAATTACCATAAAAAATGTTGTCTTCGCATCTATTACTCAATCTCCAGATTAAGAGAAGCTGCTAATCCAACTACAGCATGAATGGATGACATCTTCACAACAGAAGAAAAAATCTCCTCAAAATCAATACTTTTTCTCGTACCAAAGCCTCTAACAACCAATCTAACTTTGTACCAAGACTTAAAATTGTGTTCTTCATTCTTGATTCTGAATACCCATTTGTTCTTCAAAGTTCTCATACCTTTAGGTAGCTTTACCAACTCATAGGTATCACTGTCAAGCAAAGACTTCATTTCTTCTTGCATAGTTTCAAGCCATTGAGCTTTACTTCCATTTTTAACAGATTCTCCATAACATTCAGGTTCTCCCTTATTACTTAACAAAATATACTCATGTGGAGAATACCTTGATGACGAATTTCTAAAGGTGGTTGTTCATCATGATCATCATCACCCACTTCATCAAGCGTCGGATCAACTGTTCCATCTTCACCTGCACCTGTATCATGCTCATTATTATGAGTTTCAACTCTACCAACTTCCACCATAGGTATAGAGAAAGTAATATTCAAATCAGAAAAATTATCACTAGACTGAATCATTGGCTTCTCTGCATTATCAATACCCTTCAATATTTGGTCTTCAACAAAGACAACATCTCTATTTCGAATTATCTTCTTGTTAATAGAATCATAAAATCTGTAACCAAACTCATCCATGTCATAGCCAATAAAAATATACTGCTTAGTCTTTACATCCATCTTGGATCTCTCATATTTAGAAATATGAACAAACGCTTTGTATCCAAAGACTCTTAAATAATCATAAGAAACATCTTTACATGAACATATCTTTTCTGGCACTTCAAATTATAAGAGAATACATGGTGTCTGGTTTAAGACATGAGCAATAGTGCTCAAAGCTTCACCACAAAAGATTTTGCCAATCCAGACTGTGACAATAAGTACCTAATTCTTTCAACCAATATTTTGTTCATTCTTTCAGCCAAGCCATTCAACTAAAAAGTCTTCTAATGTCTTATGTTCTTTACAATAAGCATCAAATGAACCTGAGTACTTACCACCATTGCCAGTACGAATTCTTTTCAACTTCTTTTTAATTTCTCTTTCAACAGAAGCTTGAAATTGCTTGAACACACCAAAAATTTGATCTTTGGTTTTTAAAGTGTAAACCCATAATTTTCTAAAATGATCATTAATAAAGGTTACAAAATAGATAGATCCTCCAAGTGTTTTTGTCTTCATTGGCCCACATACATCAAAATGCACCAAGTCAAGTATTTCCAGCTTTCTTGAAAATGGATAGCTCTTGAAGGAAACTCTGTTTTATTTTTCAGCAAAAGAATGGTTGCACTTTTGCAAAGCACCCTTCCAACCAGATAAAAGATTATTCTTTGATAATATATTCATACATTTCTCACTCATATGACATAATCTCTTGTGCCATAAATTAGTTTCCTCAACAAACTCAGCAGTATTAATAACAACGTTCACAATCTTTGTTTGAGTTAAATAAAGAGTAGAATATCGTGTATCTCTAGCAACAATCACGGAACCTTTGGTGAGTTTTCAATTATCACAAGAGAGTGAGCTATCTAAGTCTTTATCACACAACTTACCAACAGAAAGTAAGTTCAACCGAATATCTGGAATATAATTCACACGCTTCAAAATCAATTTAGTATCGTTAGATGTTTCTAGACAAACCTATCTAACACCGGCACATGTTGCAACATCTTGATGAGCCACTTTCACATCACCAAAATCATCAGGAGTATAAGACGTAAACAAATTTTTTCTATATGTAACATGAATAGAAGCACCACTATCAATCACCCAACTAGTGCTATTATCAATAAGGTTAACAGATTCAAACTACTCAACAAGAAGAAAATCATCATAAGTTACATTGACGTTGTCTTCATTGCTATCGTCATCTTTATTTGCCTTCGCTTTACTTGCCTTCGCTTTCTCCTTCTTTAGATGCCAACAAAATTTATTTACATGTCCCTTTTGACCACAATGATGACACTCAATATTTTTATACTTTTCTTGAGACTTAATTCTATTTTGATTTCTACTTTTAGGACCTCAACTTTTGTTTCTTCCCTAGACTTAGAAACCAGAATATTTGAATGTGTAGCTGATGCACCTTGTGAGTTTATTCTCATTTTTTCATTCAAAATGTTATTCTTGACAAGATCCATAGAGATTACACCATTAGAAGCAGAATTGGACAATGAAATTCTGAGAATTCTCTACGAGTCTGGTAAGGAGCCAAGAAGTAACAATCCTTGAACTTCTTCATTAAACTTGATACCCATAAAAGATAACTAATTCATTATTTCTTGGAAGTTATTTAAGTAATCTGTTATTGATGTCCAATCTGTATATTTTAAAGCCAACAACTGCTTAATAAAAAAACATATGTTATTCCCAATTTTTGAGCATACCACTGTTCAAGTTTAATCCAAAGGGTCCGAGCATGTGTCTCTCCAAGAATATAGTTCAACACATTATCGTCAACTCACTGTCTAATATATCCACAAACTTGTCTATGCAACAAAGCCCAAATAATCATCAGATTTATTATTAGACTTCTTAGTACTAAAAACTGGTTGATGAAAATTCTTGACATAAAGCAAATATTTTATATTTGACTTTTACAAATTATAATTAGGACCATTAAGAGTGATCATCATACTATTATTAGTATTAACTTTCATTGTTCACAGAATCACAAGTTTAGAAAAATACCAACAAGCTCTAATGCTAGTATGAAAGAGCCCAACAGTAGAAACAACACTAATATCCAATACAAGAACAATATAGAAGCATTCACAACATAATATATATGATAGCAATAATGAGCAAGTAAATATATCAAGTAAAGCAATAAAAAGAGCACACAAATATTTTAATGTGAAAATCCCATCAACTTGAGAGGTAAAAATCACGAGTCATCCAAACCAATGAAATAGTTCCACTATAATTAAATGCGAGGTACAAAAGAATCTCAAATAAAACACAAATCGTGCATACAATTAGCCAAAGCACCAAAACTTATAAATGAGTAACAAGAAGATGAAAAATATCCAAAATCAGAACTGATGTTCGAAACTATTTTCTCCCATTACAGACTTTCAATCAACATCTCCACGTCCAGAAAGAAGAACAAAATGAGATGAAGTTACAGTCCAAATTTTAAGACGATCCAACAATGAACGAATGAAAAACTGCTATTTAAAGCCTGTTATTCTGCATAAAAATAAAAATTCTATTTTTGTTCTTCTCTCCCACTTTGTGAATTGTGACTACTCTCTTTCATTTTCTATTATCTCAAAAAATTTGATTAAGATTGTGACAAAAAAGTACAAGGAGACATCCAAAAAATTGAACTTAAACTTCATAAAGAAAAAAAAAGGTCCAATAAAAATAACTATATAATTGTTCTAAAAACAATTTTACTATACATTTATCCTCAAATTTATAATGTAGATAGTAAAATTTATACATAATTTATATTTGCCCATAAAATATAACAAAAATGGAATTGCTTTTAGGATAATCACGTAATTTTACTTTTTAAAAATTTATATAAATAAATTACCCTTATAAAAATGTTTTAAAACCTATACATTTTATATTAAATAGGATTCATATTGAGGTTGAAGATCTCTTTTCTTCACTTTTATATTTTATTAACATTACTACCGCCACCAATTACAATACTAATGTTATTATTAATAACCACCACCATCATCAATAATAAATCAGTAATATAATAACGTTCGATCGCAATAATATAAAAAAAAAAACAAAAAAAGAAAAATAATTCGACACTACCACCCATTACCGCCACACCGCCACCACCACTCGTCTTTTAGATTCACTACTATTAACATTATCAACATTGTTCTCATTGTTATCAACAACATCTATACCCACCACTTCTTGCCACTTCTTAAACATACTACCACCATTTTTCCAAAATTCAAATCCCACAATAATAGTCACACTTCAAACCAAAAATCGATCCAAACTAAAAATCAGCACAAACCAAAAATAAAAGTTAATCCAAAACGTTAACAACAATAATAATCCAGAAATAAAGCTCCAGATAAAGACAAAAAAATCGAAAAGTTGAATGGTTTAGTAGTGGTAGTGATAAAACGAATCTTTATATTGATAATGGAAACAATGGTCTCCGAAGTAAAATTAGTCCCCAAAATTTTACAAATTACTTTTAATATTTTTTTTAATTTAAAAAAAATATATATTCTTTTTAAAATACTTGTTATGCTAATTTATTAATGTATATTCTTTTTAAAATAATATTAAATAATATTGAGACATCTCATATATTTGTTGTCTTTGAAATTAATTTATTATACAAATGTTTTTTTAAAATTTTATTAAATATGTAAATAATTTAATGAATTTGACTAATAAATATCATATTTATAAAAGTTAAAAAAACTTTTTATTAAAGAATTAAAAAAGCATTTATTGGATGAAAAAAAGTTAAATATTCTTAACAAACTTTGATTTATTTTTGCTATATTGTTCTATATTTTATTGTGTTAAAAAATTTGACCTCCCCAAAATATTTTCTCCAGTTCGCCATTAGTGGTGATGAGGTTAATTAGAGTTGTGATAGTGAAGGTTAATGTTGGGGCTAGTGATGAAATAGAGAAAGGAACATAGGTGGAGAGTGATTAATACAGAGAAGACAAAGTGTGGAGTAAAGAATAGGTTTAATTATTCTATTGGTTTTATAATTTTATAAAATTTTTAATTAGAATTTTATATTTTTTTAATTGATTTTTATACTTTTTTTTTATTTAGATATTTTTTAATAGTAATTAGCTTAATTTTATAAAGATCTAATTAAAAAAAATTGGTGCAAGAACTCAATTAAAAAAATACAGAAACTTAATTAAAAATTTCGTAAAATTATAGAGACTAATAAAATAATTAAATCTAAAGAATAAAAAGCTGACATGTTTTTCATCTTTCTGAAAATGAGGAGTTTGAAGATCAGGAAATTTTGTTTTAAATTGTTGATTATGTTTTATCTATTTTATATTATTAACCAATATATCTAAATATATTATGTTAAATTAAACTTTTTTAGAATAGAAGAATATTATTATAAATTTAAAATTGATGTGTGTAAGAATTTTACTAAAAATTTTAAAATATAAATACTTAATTATAAATTTAAAAAATTATAATGATTAATCGAGTAATTTAACTTTTATCATTTGTGCATATTTAATGATAAATGTGTTTGTAAATTATAATGTATTTCGAATTTGACACCTGGATCTTCTATCGAAACACTACTTACCCAATTATTGGGTCTAGACTACATTACGACTCAAATTGATCGGCTGATCACAAATTCTTAATTAATATTTAAATTTAAATATTTTTTTATCTTAGTAAATAAAATAAGATAAAATAACATACACAAATTATATAAAGAATTAAGTAGATTATACATTCTTAACTCTTATTTATATTTTTTATTCTGATTTAAATGTTAAAATATCTTTGCAGGTATCACTCCCACCATTATAAAAGTTCGATCCGTCATCATTAAAGGTCGACAAATACCACTTCTAACCTCTGCTACTCTAAAAATCCGATCTCGTCACCATAAAAATCCATAAGTTCCTAATCCTTTTCTCAATTCGTACCCGCCAAATCCTCTACATAATAGTAATATATTATGTTGAGTTTATGTTCAATATGCAGGCATTATTAAAACGAAAGACGTAAGATTGCTTACCCATCCTTTTTGTTCCAGAATTAACACTTCTCATGGTGATTAACTTACGAAGAATCTTCAAATTAATTTTTAAAAAATAATATCTTCTAAAGAATCTTAGCATAGGGCATCGCTGAAGACAAGTTTTGCTGAAAGAGAAAGACTGCAAGTCTATACCTAAAAAAAAAATCTAAAAGCAGAGAAAAAGGATAAATAAATATATCACACTTGGGCCTTATGTTTTTGTTTTTGTATATTTTTCCTTCGTTCTTTATTTTTTGAGGAGAGAGTTGGCCCTAGTTTATTTTATCGGTTATATTTTATCTGCCGTGATTTGAACTTATGTTTGCATAAATAAAAAGCCTACTATTTTACTTCAACCAAAACAACAAATATTTTATTTCATTATTTGGATATAAGAAGGATAAAATTTTTATTCGGTTTATTAAAATATATTAGTATAAAATATAAAATATTGTAATTAATTAATTCTATTTAACTCTATATAAAAGAAAAAAACAATTGTAAATAGAAAACTATTATTCATAAATATTAATTTATGATTGTTTACTAAGAGGAAGATAAATTTTAAAATTTACGCGATAAATCAAACTAAGAGAAAAGTTTAAGAGTTAGTAGAATTTACTATTTTTGATTAATATTTTTAATAATTAGTCTAATTTTTTATTTTAATAATCTAATAACATATTTTTAATCTATATTTTTTAATATTATTAACTAATTACTGACCAAATATAATAAATTCGATTGACCTTTTAGTATTTATTTAAAACTAAAACATATAAATACCAACCAATAATCCATTGACTATTAAATTAATTAAATTCAACAAAAAAATGGATGAAAAGAATTATAAGAAACTTTATTTTGTTATTGGTTGATAACAAAAAGATTTATACATAATACTTTAAGCAAATTCTTTTCAGGAGAGTCGCTAAAAAACTTTTAGTATTTAGAATTTGGCAAATGCTAATATATTATGAAAAAAATAAAGATTATAGTATTTTTTGAATTCTAGATTTTAAATTTTAAATTATAAATTAAAAATCCTAATCATTAAATTTTAAATTTAAGTTATTGATATAAAATATAATAAATAAAAAATTAAAATTTATTTTAACATTTAGTGCAACACTCTTTATTTCATGGAGAGGGTTTAAGGATGAACCTTAAAATATGAACAAAATATTTAACAAAAAATTTATAAAAAGTAATATTAATTATTATTGTTGTTGTTATTATTATTATTGAAAAATAAACCCACATTAACAAATTGACCATATTTTCTTTTCTTACCAGAAAATTTCAGCTTCACTCTTGTCCGTGTTCACTGTTCAGTGTTCACTAATTACAGACTACAGTCACCATGAAATGAACAAAGGCGCGTGAATCAAACCGGAAGATACCCCCACGTGTCACTCGCGTAGCGGTCACACGCGTCACGCAAAACCCCATCGTCTCAATATTCCAATCACCACCACCCTTCTCTCACTCCACACCTTTCTTCTCTTCTCTTCTCTCTGTTCTCTGCAACAAAAAGTAATAATACAAAAATATAAAAATAAAAAATAAAAAATAAAAAAAATGAGAATGAGAGTGTGAAAATGATAACAGAATCCACAACCACCACAACAACAGTAACGGCCACCGCCACGCGCTGACGCGTGAGGAAGAAGAACAACAGCAACAACCAGCAGAGGCTTATGGCAATGGACACTTTTCCTTGTTCTTCGAAGCGACCGTGTCCTTCTTCGTCGCAGGAGCAGAACAACGCTAGGGTTGTTCAGGGTCTGGATCACGTGGAGCAGGTGCTCCATAAGTTCCTGTGCCTCGACGATGACGACTCAACTTCTTCTTCTCCTTCTCCGTCGTCGCCGTGTTCTTCGATCTCTTTGGATCTGTCGCTGGAGAAGCTTCTGGAATCTTCTGCGTCAGATGCGGATCGAACGGTGCTCATCGACCGCGCCCTCAGGATGGGATCGATGCTCCTCGACGCAGCGAAGCACTCCTCCAGGAAGCGGGCTTCGAAGCACAACTCACTCGCTTGGCCACTCCCTCCGGACCTCACTATCAAGGTTTTAATTCAATTTCATTGCTACTTTTCACTTCGTCTTGTTCATACTTTATGAATCAGTAGTTTTCGGATTTCGATTGCGATTAATTTGATTCGAGCTAGGTTGATTCAACGCTAGCTTTTCGAACGCTGTGTTTTTGAGTTTACAGGTATTGATCGGAGCGAAAGTTTTCACTTTTTAGTTTAGCTGGTTTTTTAGCTTTACAGTCACTGAACGGAACTTGCTTAAAGTAGCAATTGTTGACTTACTTAAAAGTTTAAACAAGCTAGAGTTGATTATTTAGTGTTCTTAATTGCTCTTTATCATTATCATTTATGTTAGAAATGATAAATTTGTTTCCGTGTTTGTTGTTTCCTATTCTAATTGGAGTTTTGCTCCCCCTTTTAATTTCGCCTTTTCTTAGTTCTTTTCATAATTTGATTAATTTTTTGTTTTTAATGTTTTAGTTTTGAACTTTAAGTTATTCTTCAAATGTTCACTTTTCTTAGTTCTTTAGTATGTGGAGTCCCCTCCTTTTGCAGAATGATGATAATTCCCCTTTTAGGCATTCGAGTAGCGTTATGATGAACTTATGATAATTTGGTCCTTGAAATTTCTGTGTTGATTCCATGTTGTGGTGTGCAGGTCTTCTCGATGCTTGAAACCCAGAGTCTGTGTCATGCATCAGCTACTTGTTCATTGTTTAACAAATGTGCTAAAGATCCTTTGTGCTATGCAAACCTTGATTTGACATCAAGGGTTCCAAAGATTAACAATTCAGTAGTTTCCACGATGATTCAGCGAGCGGGAAATGCACTAAGGTAAAAGCTATTGTATCTCACTGTAAGAACCTGGCATCTAGAGCAAGTAGAAGAAAGAAACAGTAATAGAAAGACAAGGGGGACGGAGTGATATCAGTGGGATATCACCCAATTTCTCATTATTTGTTATTATTATCTAGTAAAAGGAAGTTATAACTTAAAGATATCAGTTATTCGAGAGACCTGATTCTCTCCTAGATTCTAATCCGTTCTTTTTCCCTCTTTTCCATGCCTGCTCGCGACTTGTCGACTTCCCACCGCTCTTTATTGTTCCCACCCCTCTCTCTCACTCACTTTCCAGCTAGGCAAGTTAGTTACAAAACCCTCCCTAGTCCATATTTCACTCAATTACAGCAAGGTCCCTAATTTCTATTTGCATTGATACATAACACTCACTGATCCTTTACATGCCATATTTACTTTTTCCCCCAGGTAAATTTTGATTAACAGCATACTTAGTGACTATGGGGCACAAAATTAAAACTTAAAAGTATGACTAACTAATTATAACTATTCACCTAGCGAGGTGATCATTCTGTTTCTCTTTGCCTTGACCCACAAACGGAGAAAAAAGGCAGGTATTTGATTCCATATGGTATTTTTTGGTATGTGTAACTGAGTGTTCACATTTTATTAGCGAGTAATTTTTTGCACTGTAGTCCTATCTGTTGAAGTTGGTCCATTGAAGAAGTTGTATAACTAGTTTAGTAGTTTCACGTATAATTCTACTATGCAATTGTTGCTAGTTCTGTTATCTATGACATGACAAAAGTGATAAATTAGCATTAGGCTAACATATTGAGCATGCATCACAATCTGATGTATTATCTCATTCTATCTATCTATTTTAATTTGTGTAAAAGGTCTCTTAAGCTTGGTGTGATCCCTTGTGCTACTCCCTCGCCTGGATCCTGTCAACCATTGGTTTATACCAACAGAAATTCTATTGTAGAGGTATCTAACTTCTCTTGGAATGATAAGAGATCTCGACAAGGGAGAGAATCTTCCATTCTTACAAGATCATGTCTAAGCCCTTTAAGTAGGGATGGTGGTGCTCCAGGGTATGTTCTTCATGGACCTAAAAATCTAATACTGTGGGTTTCTTGTTTTAAATGGGCTTATATACGTTCATCTTGCAGGATTCTTTTGAGAAAGTTGTATTTGTACAATATTGAAAGGATGGATAATGCATCTCTTGGTCAAGCCTTATCGGCGTGCCCCTCTCTCCTTGATCTGGAAATTGTTGGGCTGTAAGTTAGCTAACCCTTACCAGCCTTTCTCACACTTCTCTTCCTTCTAAGAATTTTCTCATTGCTAAGGGATATAAGACTATCTTTGGTTGGTTAAACATAAACAAATGGTGAATTCCTTCTATACGATTACTTTATTTTTCCTGTGGTACAGAATTCACGCTTTTCTAAGTTATATTCTGGCATTGCTAGAGAGGAAATCTTTTCTTGA
This sequence comes from Arachis stenosperma, assembly GCF_014773155.1. Taxonomy (NCBI): domain Eukaryota; kingdom Viridiplantae; phylum Streptophyta; class Magnoliopsida; order Fabales; family Fabaceae; genus Arachis; species Arachis stenosperma. The sequence continues at coordinate 11,613,626 of NC_080378.1, forward strand.
TACATTTTTGGCTTTTTGTTTAGAGTTACAACTACAATTTTGGTTACTTCAATTATTATAGTTAGTTCTTCTTTTATTTTATACTTGATATGAATATGCAGTGGATACAAAATTTCCGATTAATTAGGTGCCCATTTTCAGTTTATAGCTACCTTTTGTTACTTATTAAGTATTTAATATGTATCATTTGCATTCTCTCTAGTCTCTTCTCATAAACTGCATTGAGCAATGATTTTTGTTCCGTTTCTGTTTTAAATGGTAGTCATGTTGAGCTGCGGCAAACATTAATGTCTGTAAGTGCGAACTGCCACTCAATCGAGCGTTTGTGTTTCGAGTCTTCTAAAACAGGTAAATGTTTTCTCCGGCATCTTTTACTGTACAAGTATCTTTATATCTCTGCTTGAGTGCTTATCTATGTGTGTAATTATCAGGTAGAGATGACAGCTTGAAGACGCAAACCTGCCTTGAGCTAGTAGACAATTGTCCTCATCTAACTTCTTTATCTCTTAGAGGGTTTAAGCTACATGATTATAAAGTCCGTGTACTGGTTAAGGTATGTTATCAAGATATTCTTGATTATTGTCTCTGGTTAATCCCGGTTAAGGTTCCTGTGCTAATCTTGTTCATGAGATGATCTCTCCCTCTAACTGTGTTCAATTCTATATCCATCTTTTGAAAGTAAAAACGGGGAGGATTAAAAATAGAATAAATCTGTTAATCCAGCCTGCTATATATATGATCATATATTTTGTTTGTCATATTACCATTGCAACTTTTTGCATCTGAAGCCCCTTGAGTTTGAGAAAAAATCTGCTAATCCGCTCAGCTATATATGATCCTACTTTGGTTTGTCATACTGCAATTGACTTGTTTTGAACCTGACCTGAAAACCCTTGAGTTTGAGTTAAAGGAAGTTGTAAGCTTATGCAGCTCATAATTCTTCATGGGTTAATGGGTGTGATAATCCATATAAAGGCTATTAGATATTTTACAATGTACTAGTTTAAATCTATTATACTTTCAGTTTTAATGGTTCTTTTAATACATATTGCTGTGGATTGAAATGGTTGTTTGAACAAAGGTCGTACTTTGTCAAAAGTATTGTGTCAATGTTTGATCTGGAGTTACCCTTTGTCATTTTGATGTTTGAATTATGACCTCTAAACTAAATGGCATCCTCCTATTTCTCACTTTTATCATAGATGGGAGGGCGGGGAACTCATATTCAATGGGTAAATAATAATTCAGTACAATACTGTCGTGCAGGGATTTCAGAAACTGAAATATGTTGACTTTTCAACGTCCTACTCAATCACTGGAAGCTTCTTGAGGTCAGTTACTAGCAAGAAACAATAAATTGTCACATTCTGTCTATCTGTTGAGATCATCCCTTCATACAACTTTTTTTATTTTTATTTTTGGCCTATTATTTTCATTCTAACAAATGTTATTTTTCAGAAGCCTTGGAAGCTGCATGGGTGGGAATTTGCTTGAGGTCTTAATTTTAAGGGATTGTATGCATTTGAAAGAGGTGAGAGTGATACTATGTCTGCAAGTTACGATTCCTTGCTTGTTTTGTTTTTAAAGCATTCCCTCTGTAATGCTAATGCTTTCATGTGCAGGTGGAAGTTGCTAGGTTTCTGACAGCAATTCTTGCAGGAGATTTCAAATTTCTACTACGTCTTGTGAGTACATAGAAAGATGCTGTGTTAAAAAGAATAATTAGTTTCTAGTTGACTTTCAAATTTGGTTTGAGTTCTTACTATTTGCCTTTAAACAGGATATATCAAACAAGGAGGGCTTAGCATCTGAGGGTGACTGGTATCACAGGTGCTTCAACTCTAGGTAATGATTACATTGGCAGTTTAGATGTCTCAAGTATCAACTTTCAGAACACCCATGCTTTGATTGTATATCTATTTACAAATTTGGGGCTTTATGGTGCAGTATTATGCCTGTAAAGCAGGTTTTGGAAGCAAGGCCTGATATAAATTTGGTGGCCGAATATCCAGCTGAAGGAAGGTCAGATATTACACCAATTGATTAATTTTGTGCAATGTCTTTCGGTTTCTGATGAAGGGCTTTTCCCTTCCTTTTAAGTTCTAAAGTTTGACAATATGTGTTTCTGGAATGTTGCAGTTACAATGATTCATTTGATACTGATATGAACAGTGAGATAAGTCTGCCATCACAACTGAGCTCCCATAATTCAGATAGGTCAATTTTTCTGAGTACATCTGAAAGCAGCTACAATAGTGATCAGGGCAGCGGGAATGAAGATGGCCAAGATGCCAGCTATGTGATTTATGAGGAAAGTTCAGATGAGATAGACTTCTTGTCCTTGTAGGGAATGGTCATCCATGTGGTATTAATAAAAAAGGACAAACAATTTGTGGTTTTGGTACTCTCTCTCTCTCTCTCTCTCTCTCTCTCTCTCTCTCCATTGTGTTTGCATGTGTGTGCGGTAATGTACATTTCTCTTGAGGTTAAATGCTGTTACACATCGCTTGTTTATTTGTTTGTAAAAGTATACATTGACCTGCATTAGATTTCTCCTTCTCAAATTATATGTCTCTTTTTATCTTTATCGTTATTGTGAATTAAGTATATTTTTTAATTTCAAAAAGTCATTAATTAAAATTTACTCATTATACCATGTACTATTAAATAGAAAGAGAAAGTTAGAAGAGTAAAGAATTATTGAAGAGAGAAAATAATATTAGGTATACTTTCGTCTTTCTTTTGTTTGTTTATATTTTCAATAAACTAATGATTGTCTTGATAACTTTGCACAACTAAAAAAAGACATTTAATTTGAGGAGGGAGTACAAAATGTGATACTGATCTCCACTATTCAAAGGGAATGTTAGTTTAGGCATCTCAAATTAAGGGAGAATATGATCCAACTTCAAGATATTTTATCCAAGTGCAATTTACCCTAAATCAGTAGTTGATTGGCTTTTCTTGGTAACACATTAACTAGTTTGGAAGGCTTGTCATAGAACAGATATTAAGATATTATGGTTAATGTCATTGCTGACATGTTGCAAATGGATGTCTTTGCATACCCCATGTTGGAAACTAGAGATATTTCCTTGTGCTACCTTTATTTTGTCAAATGAGTAGTTGGTATAACTAGATGCCTCAAAAAGTCGGTCAGTGGTATTGCAATCTGTTTTCCTTCATATGTGACATGCATTATTCACCTCTTGCATTTCCTAATACTTGCTGTTTATGATTTCTGATTTAAATATAAACTAGGGGAGCAGCAGATAAGGCGGATATGGCAGAATACCAGATAGTGAACAATGGACAGTGATATTTTCTTCAACTTCCATTTTGACCTTGTATTGATTGAAGTCTATTCCTGTGGAATGTTCAACCTGGAAGAAGATTGGAGGTTGGTATCGATTTATCAGCTTTATTGGGCCTTTATCTCCTTTTTCGGAGTTGGTTCCCCATTCTCTCTCCCCCTAAATGGAATTTGCTCCATTCCATATCTATGGTTTTATTTTTCATTTTTTTCCCCTGAAGAAAAAGAAGCATTCTAAATTTTTAAAATATTTTCTACCATGTATTTTGTGGCTTTCCATACTGTGTCTACTTGCCAACACTGCAACTACAACCAGTGTGCCTGTAAACTACATATAATGACATCCCATACTCAAATCTTGCAAATAAGTAACAGTTTATCTAAGACAGACAATAATCATATGTATGTGCTATACTATTGCCATCTCCAAATGGCCAAACAGGATTAGAAAAATCTTTGATCCCGGCATGTAGGATATAGTAATGTCTGTTATAACGCAATCCTGAATTAACAATTAAGTGTATGAGGTGCTTAAAACGTATTTCAACTAGATTATAACCCATATTGTACGTGGAGATGGGGTCTGATATTAAAATTGTAATACCATTACAGTTTTGAGAATTTATAATCCTGCTATTGTTATGATCAGCTGCGTGATACTTAGTTATGGTAAACGAATTATATGATATTGGTGATTAATTTTTTGCGAGCAATGATATACTCTCCCACCTGTGTCTTGACTAAGGTTGCAGAACAAAAATTGAGAGATGATTTGATCATCTCAAATAACAAAGGAAAATGATCTTGTTAACGTGGGTTTTAACTTTTAAGCGCGCTTTTAAAGGATAATTATAAGTAGAAAGATATCATAGAAAATCGTCATTTTTTATTTTTTATGTAATACTATTTTTTTTTTTTTTTGGTCTCTGAATGTTTTAGAACACTTTTCTTTTAGATAAATAAAAAAAATATAGAAGAAAAATACTTCCTTCGTTTAAAAATAGCTAATTATTTTTAATACCAAGGTATGTTAATTTTATTTTAAAAAATTCTTAATGTTAATTCTGAATGTACTTACTTATCATTTATATAACGGTAATTTTGTCTATTATATATAATCTTCAAGTGGTTTGTTAAAATTTATTTATTAATTTTTGTAATGTGCGGTTTCAATTTATCCTGTCTCATTTCATTAAGCTATGATTAATATATTTAATTAGTGTAATAAATAAGAGGATAAATTAAACATTAATTGATGCATTATAGATATTTACCAATGACAAACTCTAACCCATTTTTTCCTTTTTGCTAGAAAGAAAACAATGAACGAAAGGTGATTAGTTTGTCAAATTAGAGTTTGGTTTTAAATGGAGAAAATAATAAGAATATGTTTGGTTAATATATTTTTAAAATATATATTTAATTTAAAATAAAAATATAATTTATTTAATAATTTAGTTGAATTATCAAATAATTTTTTTCAGAACACACTAAATCTAATTTTAAAAGATTTATTTGATGACAAAAATCTAAGTCAAATAAAATAAAGAATAAATGTAAGAATTTAAAAGGTAAAGATACTATTACTTTAATAAATTTTATTGGTTAAACAAATAAAAGAAGAAAATTAACATTGAGAATTAAAAGGTAAATATCTAGCCAAAATAAAAAAAAAAATATCCAAACGTAATTTGTGAGGATTAAGTTATAGTAGAAACGGAAAGAAAATAGTGTCCTTTTATGTGAAAATGTTTTTTAACAATCTATTTATAAGAATCTATTTATAATATATAAAAGGAGAAATTAAAGTTATTTTATAATGAACTAAAGATCTCTAGATTTTCTATAAGTTTAAGTTTATTTTCTCTTCTTTCTCTAATATTCTCATCATAACCTTTGCCTTTGGAGGTTAAAATGTCGCACTATTTTTTTCATTGTTATATTTTATGCTTTATTTTTTTTTTAAAAAAATTAAGCGACTTATTAAGACTTTTTAAATTAAGTATTAAAAATTTTAAAATCATCCTTACTATTTGAATCATTTCTCTACTTTTTTTATTTATCTATATTTTCTCAATTAAAAATAGTTTATAGTATAAGTTATAACGAATTTGAGTTGATTAAATGTTTATCTTATGTTTTTTATTTTACATGTCTTTTAAAAAAATTTCAAGTGATATAGATTAAATACTATATGGAATACACAAAAAATATAGATTAATAGTATAGAGGAGGTAGAAACCTTTTTTTCATAGAGTAAATAAAGTTTGGTAACTTACAATTCTAACAAAAGTATTGGATGAAATTAACTGATGTACGCTATAATATTGGTTCGCTAGTATTACTCTTGTAAAAAATATACGAATTGGGATGGATATTAATTAATTAATATAATCAAAATTATAATATTAAAAAAATTGGTTGGTGTATAATTTTGTGTTTAGCGAATTAAGTGGATAGGATTACATTTTTTTTAGACGAGAATCCTCGGTTTCGTATTATTAAATAAAAATATTTGTATAGAAATGACTTGGATTATATATTAAATTTTTTTTTTCTACTAAATGATAGAAAAACTCGAACTCGTAACTTCTTAGATGAGTATAAGCAGACTATGCTATTTGAAATATAACTCATTGGTTTAAATATTAAACTTTTATAACTTAATTTTTGTTGCTTTGGCATGTTTTCTTTTAAAATGTAATTATATTTATTTTTATTTTGGAATTTATTTTAGTGACAAATAAAATAGAAATTGTAAACGGATTGAATTAACATAAGTACATTCTAATTAACAAACATGAAATTTATAATAAATGCGTGTAAAATTATATATTATTATTTTAAATTAAAATTATAAAATACATAATATATGTATTATTATAAATAATTATAATAAGTAATATACTGTTATAACCTATGAAGTATGGACACTTTGTTGAATTGTGTCCGCATGTTAGATATATTTCAGATACGATATTTATCGACACTCGTCTAACATGCATGTCTACCGTGTTCAACTGTGTCTTAACAAAAAATAAAAAATTATTTTTCAAACACATTTTGATACACCTAAATACCTTTACATGTGTGTCCAGCCTTATTCTTAATATGTATTATTGAAATAAATTTAGAAATAATATATATTATTATTTATTAAAATAAAAAATATTTTAAATTCTTTATATAATTAAAAAAGACGTTAAAAATAGTTAAAAAATTATTTTATAAATATAAATAAAATATCAAAATATTATTTTAATTTATCTAAAAAATATTTTATATTTTATATATATACCGTACTATTTCTCCGTGTCTTATAAAATTTTAAAGTCTGTGTGTGTTCCGTATCCGTGCATCAAAGATTATAGAGAGAGAATATATCTAGTGAGAATGGATTGTTTATACGACAATGTAAGAATGCAATTATTATCCTTGGATTAAATTTAATGGCCAAGATTAAATTTGCTTTAAAAAGTAAAATTAAAATTGCTACTCCTTCTCTTTCTTTCTCTTTCTCTAACCAAAAGTGGCGTCCCTCTCACTTCTTTTTCTTTTCTCCTTTTGCGTTTGGATACCAAAAATCAATTCCCTAGCTAATTTTTGAACATCTCTTGTGCTGCATTATTCCCTTCACTTGTCATCGCTCCTCCTTGTACTCGTCATTGTCGTCGTTGCCACAACTCTTCTCTACGTTTTCGTCACTGTCGTAGTTTGTTGGAAGCATGCTCTAAATTTGAAAGTAAAAGCAAGTTGATTTCACATGCAAGGACTCAGTGTGTGTTTGGATTTTAGTTTACAAACGGGAGTTTGCATAAAAGTGATTTTGCAAAATTGATTTTGATGAAAAGTAAGTTTAGGTTAACGAGATTTTTGTTTGGCAATTTTTATATCAAAATTGATTGTAGTAAAATAAATGTTGTTTGGATTATACTACTCAAAATCACTTTTAGATGAAAAATTACTAAAAGAGACATCAATTTAAATAATTTTTTTATATATGCAAAATCAAAATACTAACAAAAATAATATAAAAATATTTATCATATAAATAAAATAAATATAATAAAAAAATAAAAATATAAAAGGGAGTACTATAAATTTTATAATGTCAAACAAAAAAATATTTTATAATTTTTTAGTACTGTTAGTACTCTTTAATTTAGTATTATTTTTTATTATAAATTTTTATTATTTATGATTTTGTTGTTACTTATAATTAATTTCTTATTTATTTTGTCCTTTTTTATAGGATCATAATTTATATTATACAAAATTTTGATAATAAACGTAGTATATAATAATTACAATTATAAATTTTACAAAGTCAGAATAAAAAATAAAAAAAATTAATACAAAACAAAAATAGAGTACTTCAAAGAATAGAAAAAAATCATACACATAAGAAATAATAAAAATTCCATAAAATCAACAACATATATCATATGAACAAAAAAATATAATAAAAAGTAAATAAAATTCATATAAATAAAATAAAAAAAATAAAAAATTTCATACGCAACATAAATATAATGCAGTAAAGGATAGAAAAAAAAGAATTCATATAAAAAAATAAAAATATCCTAAAAAAAGTCAACAACATTTGTCATATGAATAAAAGAAATACAATGATATAAATAAAAAAGCCAAACAAAAATAAAAAAATTTCATAAAAAAATACATATAAAAAATAGTATAATAAATGATTAAAAAAATTCATAAAAACATAACATGAATCAGAACACTACACAAATAATATAAAAATATTTATCATATAAATAAAAAATACAATAAAAAATATAAAAATTAAAATATAAAAATGAGTATTAAAAATAATAAAAAATTAAAATATTCAATTTGCTAGTGATTAAAATAAATTTGAACTATTTTAATGAAAAAAAATTTGGAACGAATAACTATGAAGAAGTAAGAAGAACTACAAAAAATTATTATGAAAGTAATAGTTACTAGTATCTTTTTATAGAAGAAAATGAAGGGTAGGGTTAGTAAAAAAGAAATAAAATTTCATCTAATTTTCCAAAGACAACAAGTAACCATGAAAGTAAAACGCAGAAGCTACAAATTTTAGCTTCTCCTAAACGTGCGTTTAGAAGCAAAATCACTTCTGCGTTCAGGAAGATAAAAATGGCCAAACAAAAAATTGAAACTTTCAAAAAATTTAAACGTGCTTCTCTCCTCCCCAACGTGTTTGCCAAACACACCCTCAATTGTTTAAATGTATGCATATGATTGGTAGATCTACAGAAAAACTACAACTTGTCATAAATGGAGGTTTAGAAATTGAGTCACAACTAACTAAGATGAAAGGTGATATCCTCCCAAGCAAAAAGGATGAGTTAGAGTCTTTTAAAAAATAATCCAAAATTCTTATATTATTCTTATTATCTTCTTTGTCATTTTCATCACACTCTTTTCTTTCTCCAACAGTCAATTTCACTATCTCCATCATTATATTCATTATTGTTGTTGTTCCCACATATTCTCGAGTTCTTCGAATTAGAGGAAGAGGTGGAGGACGATCCCATGTTGTTCCCGCCTAAGTTCAACTAACAAAGAGTTTTTGCGTCACTAGATTTTTTATCTTTGGCAGCAGCGACACTTGATCTCAGAGAGAAGTTCCTTTTGGCCTCACTTGAAATGTTCGTTGGCAAATTTTTATTTTTTTGGCACAATCTTTTAAAATTCCTAATATTCTAACCACCTCCCAACGAATAATATGTTAGCTCAACACTACACTCATGATTTAATTTGTATAGTTTATGTCGTAAAAACATAAAGCATATAATTTGTGATTGTTTTTTTCTGATCTGTTAATTATAACCTCGTCAGTTACACCTATAAATCAAAATATGAATAAAATAAATAAAAAGTGACCTATTTTAGTTAGATAAAATCTCAATTATAACGGACTTTTTGTATAAGCTCAAATAACGTTTAGAAGCGGTTACCACAAAATTAGGCTAACATCCCCAACAACTTCGCAATACTAGGTCAATGGAGTAACCGCCTATAGCATAACAACTTTATAAAAAAGAAGAAACCCTAAAGGGAGAAAGTACGGTATTTGCTCTGAATAAAATTTTTCTCTTTTTTTATTCTTACTAACTTGAGTATCGGAGTGCCTTTGCAGGTGTTCGCCGCTGCTATTCCTCTTGAAGTCGATGTATACCTTATCCTATTTAGACGAGGACGAGTTTAACCTTGAAACGGATGAGTTATACTACTTCAAGGCTTACCACGCAGAAACATTTGACGTCCACCATGGGGCTGAATTTTATTTAACCCTACCGTCACCTCTTCTGCTTGCCTTTCCCTCTCTTTTGCAAGTCTTCAGACAATGGCGGAAGAGCAGAACATTCCCTCCTCCTACTCAAGCCGAGTTACTGGCTATAAATGATTCATTACGGGCCGAGGTCCAGAGAGTGATTGAACTACTGAATCAAAAGCAGAATGACCGAAGTGAGGAGGAGAACCAGAAGAATGTTGAAAATGGAAACAATGGTGATCATCACACCTCGGAAGTCACAACCGGTAGTGGTCATCCCACCAAAAACAACAAAAAGGACAACCCCTTTCTCAAAAAAACTCATCAACTTTCAGATGCCTAAGAAATTCACCTTGCCGACAACCCTAAAACCCTATAAGGGGATCGGCGACCCTAACATCCACTTATAAAATTCCATTCTATGATGCTTTTAAATGGTGCATTTGACCTTATACTCTGTCATTCTTTCCCTACCTTTTTGGATGGTGCTGCCTTGATCCTTTTTTCTAGTTTACATGCAGGTTTTATATTAAACTTTGATGAGTTCGCCGATCTATTTGTTAATAACTTTGCAGCTCCAAAGATTTATGTACATGACTCAGACTAGTTCAACACCTAGCCGACTTTATCGCAGAATTGACATTTTATAATTCTACTCCTGCCTACACAACATAAGCACTATACATTGACAGAACTTCAAACACACAAGGTTTTAGAGTGGGTATTACTCAAAGATAGCAAAGGAATAGTCATAAAACAATATTTACAATTCAGCTTTCACGCTAGCAATATCTGAGCAAAATATAAGGCACTTATAACTGGTCTTAGATTAGCTCAGAACCTTGGAATAACGCATATAAACGCAAATGTGATTCAGTCTTGGTGGTACAACAGGTAACAAGTAACTTTCAAGTAAGGGTAATTTGTTACAAAAAATACTTGTCTACTGTTAATAACCTAATCTCCTACTTTTTAAAATTTGAAATATCCCATATAGCTCGGGACCAAAACTGCCAAACTGATATTTTGCCAAAACTAATAACCAGTAAGAACCAAAGTTATGTGCCGAGTTTATCCCAACTAACACTGGATGAGCCCAGTGTTACGTTAACATTTGTTTTAAGTATTGCATAAGAAACAGATTGGCAAGCACCATTTATTCAATACCTAAACACTGACAATATACCAGAGAATGTCAAAGACAAGCACAGATTCAAAAGGCAATCAAGTTTCTATACACTAATCAGAACCGAGCTATACAGGCGCGGACTCACTAAACGTTTGCTAAAATATATTAGTGACGAAGATGCTAAATTTGCTATGGACAAGGTCCACGAAGGTGTATGTGGTACACACATTCGGAGATAGGTTGGCATTTTAGTAAGTGGGACCTAGACATTTTTTGTCCTTTTCCACAGACACTAGGTTGGGCCTTACGAAAGAAGTTAGATGATTCTTAAGGACAGTGGGCTGGGTTCATGCCCAAAACCCTATGGAGCTATAACACAACCTAACACTCATCAACAAAAGAGACTCCATTCAAACTAATATATGGCTGCGATGCCATGATACCTATTGAAAAATCACACATCAATCAGGCCGAACATATGACTTAAATGATAAAGTCGATGCCGAGCTAAGAACTAATGAGCTGGATACAATAGAAGAAATACGAGATTATGCGTTAATTCCACAACGCGCACCACAACTTGCTATAGTTGGGAAGTACAACAAGAAGATCAACCCAAGATCATTCAATCAAGAGAACTTCGTCCTTAAAAAACCTCAAGGCCATGTAAGGCTCGCTATAAATTGAGAAGAACTATTCAGAATATCAAAGGTCATCGGATGAAGTGCATACGTTTTGCAAACTTTAGAAGGCAATATTCTAACAAGTACATAGAACATCTCTTTCCTAAAGATATATTACGACTAAGTTCATAAGTCAAGATAAGATGATGTATTTTTTGTCTTGGATTTTATCTCATATTGGGTTTTTACTGGAGAGATTTTAACAAAGCACACCTCTCGCACCTTCAACCCCGAAGGCCCTCCATTCAATGATACTTTCTATTTTTCTATATTTCTTGTTATTATTTCTTTTTCATGTTTCTTTATTGTTAGAAACACAAACCGACCTATAAGTTGGAGCAAAACTCGTGCTAATCAACATCATATACGCTATCCCCACAATCAACGTTATCTATTTGACCTATCAAAAATGGTCCTCATTAATTACCACTAATAATACATATTCAATCCTGTAATTTCAGGAACAATGCATATCAAATACTCTACCCTTTATAATATCTATACTTATTCATAGATATTCATGGATGCATATCACCGTTTATTTATTTATATTTTTCTTCTTATCATTATTTCTATCTCTTCTCTACTAAAGCGAAACTCATACCGACCTATAAGCTAACTTATCTACTATCATACATCAAACAAGGCACCCAGCCAAATACCTATCCACTCGACCTATATGTCTAATACAAATAGTTGTGATTTTGAAATGTTTGTAATCAATCTCTTCTATTTCAATGCATATAAAAAATTAAAGAAACAATTCTTTTTTCCACAATATATTTCATAATTCATCAATCAATTGCTTAATACAAAAGGAGCAACAAAACAATAATGATTTCAAACAAACCGGCAACTATAAGTCGGAATTAATCCGAATAAACTGACACATCGGAATTAATCCAAACAAATCGACACATATAAGTCGGAATTACTTCAAACAATGACAACTATAAATCAGAATCAATCCAAATAAGGCGACACCTATAATTTGGAATCACTCCAAACAAATCGTCAATTATAAGTCAGAATAAGCCAAAACAAGCCAACACCTATAAGTCGGCAAATAATCAACTATAAGTTCATTCAAAAATACACTCATATAAGCAATACCTTTCTAAACAATAAGGCTAGCCAACTTTATTTTTAAGATTATCAAGTTGATCTTAGGGCTAATTCTCGTATCTTCAAATTATAACACAATTGCATCTGTTTTTATATCCTACCGAGTTATAACTATATATGCTCCACCAATCATTATTTTTCTACATTTTATATCCTCTATAAGACCATGACTAATAATCTTCTCTATTGTTATTGTTATATCAATTTTTGAAAGCTAATATACCAAGTAAAGCTCTTATCTAAAGAAGAACTATAACAAGCATCATTAAATATGCAGTGATATCATAAATCACTAAGCAAATTCAAATGTCGTTACTTGATCTATGGGTAATTAGCTCATCTTTTTATTTTCCTATTTTATAATAGCGCACGTTTATTTTCAACACATTTTATTTATGTTACAACATTTTTATTATTCACTCAATATTCAATAAATTAATTGTTTTGAGGGAGAAATTTATCAATAAATTGTTGTGTGTCGAAAAAATTTTCAAGACGATTGGTCATTATATCCTTGGGTCATACAATCGATTCCGTCAACGAATATATATTTTCGAACTTTTCAGTTCGCATCAATCAAATGTTACAGGCATGTCATGAAAATTGTTCTCAAGCGGAAAATATCTCCCACACAATTTTCTTGATCGAATAACTTACCATTCAATTATTTTATGAATAATTGCCGACACAATAACCCGACTAAGCTTGGGCTCATCATGTTATCCTTATTCATAATAACTCTCAGTTTTGTTTTATTTTTCTCTTTAACATGAGTGTTATTTTCCATGTACAACAAGTTGAGTTTGGGGACTACTACTACTATTATCACGATTCTCATTTATAGGTCGAAAGCTCAACCTGTTTTATTGAAAAATATCACAGGTCAAATTTGGGAGTTGTGATCTGTTTAGCTATAATCTGACCAGTTATACCTATAAATCAGAATCTAAATAAAATAAATAAAACATGACCTATTTTAGTTAGAGAGAATTTCAGTTATAACAAATTTTTTGGTATAAGTTCAAATAACGTTTAGAAGCTGTTACTACAAAATCAGGCTAATATCCCCGACAGCTTCGCAATACTAAGTCAATGGAGTAACTGCGTATAGCATAACAACTTTATAAAAAGAAGAAATCCTAAAAGGAGAAGGTACGTTATTCACTCTGAATAGTATTATATTCATTTTCTATTCTTACTAACTTGAACATCGAAGTGTCTTTCTAGGTGTCTGCGACCGCCGTTCCTCTTAAAGCCGACGTATACCTCATCTTATCCGGACGAGAACGAGTTTAACCTTAAAACGGACGAGCTATACCTCCTTCAAGGCTTATAACAGAACATCTTCCTTGACTCCATGATTAGTGTCACCGTTAACAATAGTTGTAGTTTTGGTCGTTGATAATGAAGATAATGATATTAACGAGGGAGATAGTGAAATGGACTCTTAAAAAAGAAGTGTGATGAAAATAATAGTAGTGATAAAAAATATAACATAAAAGTTTTAGTTTATTTTTTTTAATTGAGTCAATTAAAATTTAGTAGGATTAGAATCTAGATGCAGTTCTGACCATCTGTCAGAGAAAAAAGAACGATTGGCTCTGTATCAATGGAATCTCATCATCCATACATAACGAATTGGTGTGATATATTCAAATAATAACATATGAACAGTAAAAACTAGTATTCTTATTGAGACTAGAACTCATAGGGAAGAAAATCTATTTATGAATAAAATCAAATATAAATGGAATAAAAAATGCATTATATACAAACAAAGGTATTCAGTAATTGGTGAAAGATTAATATACTTCTAATGTCAAATCGGGATCAACTAGGATAGAAATAAGAGCAATGCTAGGGGCCAGCAATTTTTGTGATGGTTAGCCATCAACTAGCCATCAATGATGATTTGATGGTCTGAGATTGGTGTGAGATTTCATCCAATGGCTCACATTTCTCTGCTGGTTACATGTTGGCCAAAATTCAATAAAACTGCTGGCCCCCTAGACTTTTCCTAGAAATAAAGCATTGGGTAGAACTTTTCTTTGGTGTCAAGGTAATAGCTATTGTTAAATAAAATTTATTTTCTATAAATATAAATTTATTTTTTTAATTTTTTTGAATAATTTTATTAGTATTTTAAATATTTGTTAACAGAAATAATTATTTTTATTTTATAATATTTTACAAATATTTTTGTTATTACAAAAGCTGATAGATATTTTCATGGACGTCTCTTAGGATGGGATTTTGAGTGTTTAGTGTTTACTATTGAGACTTGAGAGAGGAAAAAAAAAAGCACCGACCAAAGCGAAAGTGAAAAACAGATAAATTAGCGCGAAATATCGCGAGGGAGTTTCATTTGTGTCCCGAAATGGCAGCAACGAGCACGACCACGAGCGGTAGCGGCAGCCAACCTTACCGTCCGTACAGGCACCTCAAAACCCTAACCGCCCACGAACGCGCCGTGTCTTGCGTCAAGTTCTCCAACGACGGATCCCGTTTGGCCTCCGCCTCCCTCGACAAAACCCTAATTATATGGTCCTCCGAAACCCTCTCCCTCCTCCACCGCCTCACCGACCACTCCGAAGGCATCTCCGACCTTGCCTGGTCCTCAGACTCTCGTTACATCTGCTCCGCCTCCGACGACCGTACCGTCCGCATATGGGACGGCACCTCTGGCGAGTGCGTCAAGACCCTCCGCGGCCACTCCCACGCCGTCTTCTGCGTTAACTTCAATGACCAGACTAACCTCATCGTCTCCGGATCCTTCGATGAGACCATTAGGGTTTGGGAGGTATGCTTGTTTTTCAATTTCATCACGTTCTGATCATGTCTATTATTCAGTTAGTTTGTTAGATTCTGGCACAAGGAGTAAAATTCCATCAAATTAATCTCTTGATTGGCTATAAAATTTCATTACGTTAATTGTGTGGGTCAGTTCAGTTAGTTAGTTAGTTAGTTAGTTAGTTAGTTAGTTAGCTAGCTAGCTAGTTGGTTGGTTGGTTGGAGTTTGTTGAATATGGAATGAGTAGTAGATCGTTAAACCGAGTTTGCATCATTGAGAAAATTTCGATAGTGAGAAAGTGAAGTGCATAACACCCTTGCTGGCACTTTCTCAGTTTAGGAAACGTTTCTCATTTAAGAAGATTGAATTCCTGCCAAATTAGTCCCAAAGTTGGTAATGCTGTTTCTGTCTTTGTTGTCGCAATGCAGCATGGATAGCAGCTCAATAATAATATTGGTGCTATAGTTGTGGTTGTTCACACTATCTCCACATCAGTTGGGTTAGTATTTGCCAACTTCAGAGATCTTAGGAGAGGTTTCAAGATTTCCGAAGTCAAACTTGATGTGGAGATTAATTTGAGAGTTTACGAGTCACTTAACGTTGGTTGATTTTTTCTTAAAGTTAGACCTAGAAAAACAATTGATTATAGTCATATACGTAATGTAATCATTTACAAACTGCAACTATGAGCTATAGCTTATTGACGGGACTAAATTTAGATAGATATGTTTTATTCCCTGGTTAAAAATGAGTTATGTACATAAACCATTTCTTTGATATGATTGAATTAATGAAATCATTATTCTCTCGCTTTTTCTCTACCTCTGAAGTCTGAATTATTCTTAGCTTGATTGATAGGTGAAGACGGGGAAGTGTATCCATGTCATGAAAGGCCATACCATGCCAGTTACTTCAGCACACTTCAATCGTGATGGTTCGCTCATTGTGTCTGGAAGCCACGATGGTTCTTGTAAGATTTGGGAGTCGGCCTCCGGGACGTTGCTCATGACACTTATTGATGATAAGGTCCCTGCTGTTTCATTTGCGAGATTCTCTCCCAATGGCAAGTTTGTACTTGTTGCCACTCTGAATGATACCCTTGTAAGTTTTGCTTTGTTTTATTTATCCTGCCATCTCATTTATTTTACTTTTGGAGTCTATGGAAACAGGTGAAACTAATAAAGAAGATAAGAGGGACATGATTTTTCTTGGGAATCATTTGATTCTAAATTTTGTATACAAGCTAATCCAAACATTAATTAGTTGCTCGAGTTTGATGCAGTGACAAGGAAATTAATGGTATAATGATTAAATTGGTTTGGAAAGACGGTAATCCAGTTATCAACCATAAGTGGTTGGTTGCAGTTGAAGGATAATGTAAACATGTCGCCACTCAAGCTGCAAATACCAAACTAAAATTAAGCATTATTTTGAAGGAAAAGTTAGCTAATCTTCCTAATTATCACATGTACTTAGATCAATCATCGGGGAAATAAGTTTTAAATCTATAGTGGCAAGCGTTAATTATCTATCATCTTTAATTGCAGTGGAAATGAATTGTGACCTTAGACAAACTTTACCTATAATGTTAGAGCTTCAAATCCTATAGTTTCCATCTTTGAGATAAGTTTTGCCTAGGCACCAGCCCTATTAATTCAATTGTTAAACTATGAAAGTTGTTTCATGTTTTCTTTTATGTAATGGCTACAGATTTCTATTTCCAGGGTTTTGGAATCTAAGTTCATTTACCACTTTGATTTGTATATTAATTAGTAAAACTGTTATATTATTCCAGCATATCTTCAAGCGCTACATTTACTTGGTCTGGCCCTAATGCCAGTTGTTGCAGTTTTGGTGAGGAAAATAATTCTTTGGCGGTTAGTTTTTCGAGTTTGTTCTAAGAATGTTAATCTTGTGTGCATAGATTCCTAAGGTTAAGATACACGTTTAAACTTGCGGGCTATGGTTCTTGAAATCAAGCGAATTGACGTACCAAAATCTTGTAATATTGCTGGTTGTCCCCAGTTGAACTTTTTGCTCTTAAATTAATCTATTAACATTGCAAGTATTGGGATAGATAAGTTTGTCACTAATCCTGCGCTATCATTCGTGGACGAGGTTTTGTTTTACATGGTTTCTGAGGTTTCAGGTTTATGAGAGTTACTTCCAATTCTGATATGTGTCCATAATCTAATAGAATATTAGTTTAGTATATCCATTAATAACATGCCAATTAAATTCTCCTGTTGCAGAAGCTATGGAATTACTCGCAGGGGAGGTCTGTAAAAATTTATACAGGTCATGTGAATAGAGAATACTGTATAACATTCACATTTTCTGTTACACAAGGGAGGAGATATATTGTTGGAGGATCAGAAGATTGCTGTGTTTATTTATGGGATGTTCAGCAGAAAAATATGGTTCAGAAACTCGAAGGCCACACAGATACTGTAATATCTGTTTCCTGTCATCCAACAGAGAATAAAATTGCTTCTGCCGGCTTAGATAATGATAGAACCGTGAGGATATGGGTTCAGGATGCCTGAATAATAGCTAAACCGTATGTAGATTCCCCCCTCTCCAATTATGCTCTTTTACATACAGTTTTGTTCAAGACATCAACTGCAACCATGCTAATTGTTTTTTATTTATAGTCTCTGTTTTTGAATTTTCGCATGCATATGCATGTCTGCTTTCAGTATTCTGTGGCCTTGTTTCCTTGATAAACACCTCTTCAATATTTATCTGCTGGCTCTGTTGCTAGCTGCTATCAGTTTAATATTTTCTTTGTGAAGATTTGAGACAAATTGATGATGAGCATTTTCTCGGTCTGCCACTCTGCCTAATTGATATTGAATGAACAGTCTCAAACTCTCAGTCAGATATTTTAATCATGGTGAAAGAATTAGAGTCCTGCATTCTGTGTCATTGTCTTGTTTATTTTCTTATACTTGGTATTTTGTTGCTTCATGTATTCTCATCATAGATGCTGAACTAATCAAACATTCAATTTTTCAGTCTCTGGTGATAATGAGAAGTGGCTGGCATTTCAACCATTCAAATCCTGCCTGCAGGTTGTATAAATTTGGATCTTGATTGTGGGACACCGATGGCGCTTTGCGTTGTATTAATCAATGAAAGGTGCATTTCATGTAACTTGCAAATCATTAAAGCAAGGGGGAGAAAAGCTCAAAATTATTAGAAGGCCTGTGTTCAACCAATCTTTTTAGTATTTTTATCGTTGCACTATTAAAATGAAGCTGCTCCACACGATTCCTGTGGTGCCGAATTTTTTGTTCTTTTGCTTTATGAACGGTGGCATTTTGCAATTTGCATGATCCATAAAAAGAGAGTGAACGCTAGAATCTTATGACATGAATATATAGAAAAGTTTAAAGGACTCAACATCGTTTTGGGTTCCAATAATACTTCTATGATTAGGTACAGCGGTATGCTAACATACTACGTTGGAATTACCCGACAATGTGAGAAATAATGGCCTTTCTACAATCCATTATTTGAATGTAATGCCACGTTAGCATCACTTGCTTGTTCAGTTGGACAAGATTTCTTAACAAAACCATGTGTTTGGTATTGTAATGTCACTCAGTTCCAGTGATTGAAAATTTCCCTTTGTCTTGGAGGAAAATGGTTGTAATGTTTTTGTTGTTATGGAGGATGGCCTACATCACCTTCCCTAATTCAGCTATAGCTACTGTCAGTGTATATGTATATACTTACAAATTTCTTTTCTTTTTTTTTTCTTTCTAGTTATTTACGGTATTCTTTAATCTGACAGACTAAGGGTTAATTTGGTGAACTTTATTTAAGGGTCTTTTGCTAGTCAATGCGATGGGTTGTTATATGTATAAGATGAGATTTTAACTCCTAATATTTGTTTAAACAGACGAGTAAACTGGCCATTCGATCAACCCAAGTTGGTTAGATAATTTGGTTTTGGTATTATATATGATTAGCTGAGCAAAATTAAGTAAAATTGTTTTAACGAAGTAATCTTATAATTGAGCATTATTTGAATATTACTTTCGCTGCATACTTGCATGTCACTAAAGTGATTAAAAATAGAATATAGAATAGACTTTTGTAGCAAATATACAATATCTACGCTAATTTCAAGATATTGCGCCGAAATTTTATGAAGTTTGCATAAAATACATGGGAAAGATCTCTCTTGGAGCATGCATCTATGATGAAATAATTTCCCTTGCGTCCGCAATCTACATTGATTAGAATAGTGTTGACAATTGCGACTTTGATCTATAGAGATACACTGAACAAAACATTTATATTATAAGAACTAATATTAAGTTATCCAACAAGAGCTGATCCCAGTAAGAATACGAGAAAATCACACAAACTGGTTCAAGCAAACTCAATATATATATATATATATATATATATATATATATATATATATATTTCATACCTTGTTGACATGACTTTGTGTGTCCCATAATTTAGGCAGCATACTCTGCATGTTTCATGTTATTCTGCAACCTAAAATTAAAGAAGCTTTATCCTTTCAGTTTCACCAAAATTAATTAGTGCTGAACCCGAGACATTGTTCATTAATTTCTCTTATTTCTTTTATTTATTTATATACTATGGTTACTTAATTTTCTTAGAAAACTTTGCTTAAAGTGAAATAACAAAAATTTTATATATCCATACAAAAATCAGCAATCAAATTAGTCCTTTTATATTTGTATATAAATATATAAATTTAATTTTGATACACTGTCAGTTTAAAGTAGTTTTACACGTGCATTTAATTATGTAATGTCATATCAGCAAAAATAATTATCTTTCACGACCTTGTGAATGGTCATCCAAAAGAATGGATGTAATTGTATGAACTGTATAAAACTTTTACACTGCTAGTGCGTTAAAATTAAACTTATATATATTGTTTAATTTATTTTAATATATATTTTATATTTTAATATATTCTATACGGATGGTTAAGTGTATACATACATTTACGTAGCATGGTCGGTGAAATAGCTGCCAAACCACACAAGTCAATTAAGCATTTCTCCTTGGATTCAGGGTATCTGAAATTAATCTTTTAAAAAAAAGTCAAATGCATTGATTTTGATCAGGATTTTGCCTACTGGCTAATGTTTGATTTTAACTTCTACAAATAAAATACAAGTCCATCAACATTGCTAAATAGTTAAATGTTATTATGGTTGGGTTCTAGTTGAAGATTACAATCACAATGAAGATTGAAGAGACTAAGAAAAGCTAAACCAGTAAAAACTAGAAAGCAAATTATACATATCCAAGATGAGAATCAAAAAATAAATAAAAATAAAATAAAATTGCCAGTTTCATGTACTTTTTTTTGTCACATCACTGTTGAAAATGTATTTATCAAAATCAGTTCAACACTCGCAAAAAAAAAAAAAAGAAGTAACAACTCTATTGATTACTCATTCTTCCAAGCATACAAAATGAGAGAGAATCCAAGACCTTGCAACTGTGAATCCTTAAACTGTTGACAATAAGCCCAAGTTAATGCATCTTCATGATGATGATGATGATGATAGTGATGATCTTCAGAAGAAGAAACAGATTGAGATTGAGTTTGGAACATGAACACAGCATTCCCCATAGAATTCCCAAAGAGCCAATTATGCACATCCCAGAACACTTCCACTGGAACCCCATCAACCAAAATTGTATGATTCCCTCTGAATTTCCATTTCAACCTCTTCACCTGAATCACAATCTTGCTATCAATTCTTATCACAAGACAAGGATCACTGCTAATACTATTATTACTATTAGTATTAAATGTGTCACATTCAATTGTCACATTGTGCAATGGACCCTTGTCACAAAATTGAGCCTTTGCTCCATAACATTTCTTACCAAAAACATGTTCCCTCTTTGCAATAAAAATTGCACCAGAAGATTGATGAAGATTGTAGGAAATTTCATCATCACCATTATTATGATGATCAAATAGTTTCTTGCATGCATCCTTTTTGAGATCACCAAGGAGCAACACCATGACATGGTTGAACATGATTGCTAGGTAGTAGCCTTCTAATGGTTCAGGGCCAGAACCAAATTTTGCAGAGCTCAGATCCCAAAAGATGTCAACTTTATTGGATTTGACATCAAAATTCTTGGACCCTTTTCGCCTTGAGAACAGCCATGGCTTTATGTCAAACTTGCAGAGACAATGGTTGCTGAAAAGATCATCAATTCCCACACTCAAGCCTTGTCCCATTAGGGTTTTTGTCCATGTCACTGTGATGAAGCAAATTGAAGAACTTCCTTGCAGCTTGCACTGGTAGACACATGTCACATTTTGTGCTGATCTTGTTGTTGTTGTTGAACCTAAAGAAGATGATGAATCAGCAACTTGAACACCATTCTCACCGAAGCAAGAAGGAAATTCCCTCATTATGCAGCAGCAAGAAGAAACTAAAAACTATATATGAACTCAAGATTGAAGACTTCTTTAATTTTCCTATGGTTTTGGCTAACTAATAATAATTAAGCAGAAAAAGGATAATAGTAATAACAATATATAGCTATATAAACAAAAGGGTATGTTTCTTATGTTGATTTTGTGTGAACACAAGGAATTATAGCTAAAATGGTTCAAGATCAAATCCAAAAGACTTCACTTTTGACATGGGTTTTTAAGAGAGAGAAAGTGTATGGTGGCTTTAGATGTCAAATTATGTGCTGTGACCAAGTGAGTAATGACCAAATTCCAAATATGAGAGATTAGAATATGGCAGGTGAACATGAAAAGGGAGAGGTTGCTTTAAGCACGTGGGGTACCATAAAGGTTAGAAGTTGAATTGCCCCATACTATTGATATTCATCATTAAAATCAAGCAAATGGCAACTGGCAATTGGATAATGTTGCTACTCATAATCATGTTTCTTTTTTATTATAGTTATTATTATTTGCTAAAAAAAATAGGTGAATTTGACACCGGTTAATTTACTATAGATTAATTTCTGATATCTAAGCTAACAAGTCCTCACAAGTTAAAGGAAATAGATCCTCTCAATTTTTTTTAACACTTAAAAGAATAAAGTGTGATTTCTTATATTTAATTCTATAAGTAAGACAAAAAATAAATATGAGAGAGAACAATTAAGTGATTAACACTATTCACTCCCCAAATTACAACAGTATTCAAATTTAAGAGATTTTTGCTAAAATATATGCTGAATTTTTGCTATGTTTATCAACTCCTTTTTATATAATAATATTTATTTGATGAAAACAAATATCGTCACTTTTATTTTAATAACATTATTCTTTTTTCTACAAATTTATACATACATACAATGTAAAAAATGATGTGTGGAATGAGAATTGATATGATCATTTCTCTTATTTGATAGTTAAGAAAAATTAAAGAGTATATTGAAAATCAGTCACTAAATTAATTTTTTATTTAAAATATATGTTGAAATAATAAAATACACATTAAAAGTGAATTAAATAATACATATATTTATACACAATATATAATAATTGATTTAGTGACTAATTTTTTATATGCACATAATATTTTTAAAAATAAATATATTTTTAAAGACCTTTATCTATTCACAATGGGTTGAAAATTTACTTTCTTACTTTAATAGGTGTCTTTTACTTTTAGTATTTTTTTATTATGATTTTTGTATCTTTTGGCTTTCAGTAATGACAGCCTTTGTAAAATCCACATATATAACCCATCAACACTTATTAGTTATTACCATTATTCCCTTTTCAAAAGGCTTTCTCCTCCTCCCCTCAGTACTCCTTTTCCTTTTCATTCTTTTTTTTTAAAAAAAGAAAATTAAAGAAGAATCATTTTCTGTTCTATAATTATGTCTTGTGCTAAAGAGGAGACAAGATTGCAATACTGTGCCCAGCACAATTGTTAGAAAATCATGAACAAGTAAGTGTAATATTCAAGTTTTAAAATGTTAATTAATAATTATTACTCTATTTGGTGATTATAGATATCTTTCATTATCAAATGCTAATATTATAAATAATTGCTTTGAATTAACATCATGAAGGTATTAATTACCCAGGCTTATACATGTTTAATCAAATTAAAGCGTTAATTAAGCACTAACTTTATGCTTTCATAGTCAAGATTGGGTGATGTGTGACCTTTGCCATAATTAGTGGTAATAACTCTGATCAAGAAAAACCAATTATTATAGCTTATAACTCACACAGCTTTTATGATTCATTTTCCAATCTGAAGAATCATGGTTGCTTCAACAACAAATCACTATTATATAATATATATGTTCATTCCATGATTATCTTGGTGCATCCATTATCATCTATTAATCTTCTTATTATGTATTTTTATTGATCCATATATACGTTATAATTCGGACTAATATACACTGGAAGAATGACTCGTATAGAACCGTTGCCTTTTTTTAAAGTTGATTACATGACAAAATATTATATGTTGCTTAAACCGAACTATGATGTAATAATTCCGTATATAATTGAAATGGAAAAATTACCCGGCCAATAACTATATTCACATGAACAAAGAAGAAAAAATTGGAATGAATCCAATGCTTTTCTAAACTTTTAACATTATGTATATACACGTTGATTTGAGTGTCGAAGTGTCCGATGTAGATATACCAGAATGTTAGAAAGACAAAAAAAATTATTTTTTACATACAAATCATTTTTTGAGATAAATCTATACAAGTCATTTATATTTATGCGCACATGTTCTTCTTTTTCTTCGTTCTTCTTCTCTTTCGTTATCGTTGTCACCAACACCACCACCTCCTCCTCCTCTTTCTCCTTATTTTTTCATTTTTAATTTCTTCTCCTCCTTCCTTTTCCTCCTTCTCCTCCATCATCAGTTATTTCGTTGTTGAAGATAATAAATAATTCAAGTTCAGATTGTCAATTGAACAAGAACGAAATTGATTATTGTTTTGAATCCAATCAAATGGCTGAGGTGTGGTTCGATTCTAGTTACTTTTTTCGTTAGTAGTTTATGATTTTGTAGGTGAATAATGTTTCATCGTTGATGATTTGAATTGAATGTAATGTAAAAGTTCTGCATTAAAGAAAATATTTTTCTGTATTTGCAATAAATTTGGGTGTAACACGAAGATATTTCGGTATAATACGAAGATATTTAAGTGTATTGTTTAAGAATTTTCGGTGTATGTGTGCTGATAAGTTCTGCATAATTCAAAACTCTTCTTCTCCCTTGTAAGAATACAGTTTTCGGTAAATAGGCTTTTCTTGCTATTTTAAAATTTATTTTGCAAAATTTCAAATCACGGTCCAATAAGAAATAGTAAGGCTGACCCAATGGTAAAAAAAAAAACAAAATTAAAGAAAAAATAAAAAATCAAATAGAAAAAGACCATTAATAAGGTCAAAATTGACTTTACGAGGATAATTAATCCCCCTAAGTCAAGTTTGACTAATAAATAATAAATATTAGCTTACTATTGGTTTATTTTTTTCACTAGAGACTTTTTGAGTCAGAAATCTACTTTTAGTGACGATTTTTCGTGCGTCGAAAAAAACTCTTGTAACCGAAAACTTTGAAACCAGTGGTAAAAATAATTTTTTCCTAGGTAATTGTGTCTCAAGATTATTATTAGTCATCTATTCATGATTTATTTTTTTAAGAATAAATCTTAACCATTAATTATTTTACCACATGGTAAAATTTACTCCGAACTAAATTTCTGACTAGTATTCTGCAAATGACTCTTAGAGATCCCAAATCTTCTAACTTGCCATCCAAGTAACTTGTCTCTCCTTCTCAGCCTTTGGGCTGAGACTATCTCATCCTTTCACCCCTTTCTGCTGTGTTTTTAACCTCGATTAACTAACTGCGGTTAATTGTGGATAAGCTCGACATGCAAGCGCTGACCAAGCTTCCTCATTTTCATGCCGCTTCTTCATTAAATTCCAACCTTGACCACGAAAATTTCAGCCTCTTTACCATCATAAATTTAGCAAGATTTTGATTTTTTATTTAAGGAATCATTGGCCACAAAATTTACAAAATACTTTACATATTTTTACATTCTTTTGACCGAATTTTTGAGAGAGAAAGAGAGAAAATCCTTGCACTTGTTCTCTAGGCTCCAGCCCCTATTTCAACTCTTCTTCCATTATTCTTCATGTGTTCTTCAAGTACTCAATCCATACAAACACAAACTCTTGCTCGTTTTCGCTAATTCTTGCGTTTATACCAAAATTTCAGCTAGGTAAACTCTTGTTCTTTCTCCTTTTCTTTTTTTATTTAAAAATAGTAGCCATGATAAATTCTTACCCTTCTCCATGTATAGAAAAATCCTTTTAAAGCACCCATGGAGCACGCCTAAGGAGTTAGAGAGATTCGAGCTCAAAGTGGTTGAATTTCGACGTTTTTGCGACACTTTCGGCAAAAAATAAAACTGCACCATCACCAGCTGTGTTCCTGTCTTTAATCGAACTGGTTAATTAAGTGGTTGTATTGCCCAAATTTGATTCCAAAAAGTTAGAGTAAGAATTTGATGTTTTAAACATCATTTTTGGACTCAGTGGGTCTTTCCGAGTAAGAAAATGTGCTTTCTGCGAAAAATAGTAAATCGGCAGTTTAACCGATTGAACTGGTTCAAGTCTGCCCGGTGCTGCGCAAAAAAAAGTTGAAACAGTCATAAACCTTAGAAAAATATTAGAAACAGAAAATCGGGCATTAATTTTAAAGGTTTGGTCCGAAGTTTGGCCAAACGGGCTAGAAACGCTAACGGGTTGAACCGGGCCCAACTTGGGCCCAAGTCCAACATATATAAAGGTTCATTTAATGAATCCTAGCCTCCATAAACACACACACTTCAGATTTGAGAGAGGGAAGGAGAGAAAGAAGAAACCCTAATCACCTCAATCTTCCCAAGCTCATATCTTGAGCTATAGAGCTCCGATTTGCGTGCCATCAGTGGCTACGCGTTCCTTGCGAAGAGCTCTACAAATTCCATCCAAAAAACTCTAGAGGCAAGCTCGAAATCCTTCCAGTTCTGCTATCCAAAATTTCGGGTTACATTAGGGTTTTGGATTAAATAGGTTTTTGTGATTTTGGATGTTTAGGTTTGCTCTAATCCTTGCTTAGCCTTAGATTTTGGCCATCAAATTTATTGGGAGAGGTAAGAGATACTAAATCCTTGTGAAATTATGTTTATGTTGAGTCATAGGTTGATCTTGTGGTGATTTATATGTATATAGCTTGATTATTGTGAGTTTGGAGCTTGTTGGTGCTTGTTGGAGTTACCTTGGTGGTTGAATTTTGGTTAAAAGCTCATTTGGTTCATATTGGGAATCGGCCAAGGTATGGTTTTGATTTTCTCTATGTAGTATATAATATTCATGGACACTTAGGCTAGTGACTCATAGGATAGGATTGGATTTGAATGGTTGATGAGTTGTTGGATTTAATTGTATGATGATGATTGATGAAATGATGAATTTTGAGTGGATAATGATGATTAATAGTGATATGTTGAGGATGCATGGTTTGTGAAGTTGAGTAGTGGATTTTGTTGATACATGTGATATTGGTATTGATTTATTGGTAATATAGTTGGAAAATTGTTAATAAAGTTGGATATATGAGATATATTGATATTGATGTTGTGGATAAGGAAAAATGTGGTATGTTTCGTGTAATATGCCATATAGTGTTGAATTTGATGAGAATTGGAGTTTTGGAGTGGTTTGGGTTAGTTTGGTTGTGTTTTATAAAGGAATTGTGGAACTTGTGATTTTGGGTAAAAGTGGAATTTTGGTGAACTTTGTCTGATCATAATTTCTGCCTCAGTTTTTAAAATTTGTTGAAATTTATTTAGAATTAAAGATCTTTGAAAACCCTTTTAAAACGGTATAAAGTTTGTGAAATTTAAAATTTGTAGAGGAAGTTATGATCATTCAAAGTTGGTGTTGAAAATCTGAAAATTCTGCAAAGTTACAGAATTCTGAGTTTTCTGATATGTGCGGACGCACAGCCTTGTGCGCACGCACACCCTGCGAGAATTTTGACATGTGCGGACGCACACACACTTTTGCGCACACACATGCAGGGAAGTGCGTTCTGTTGGCAACGCTAGCACAGGTTGGGGAGAACTGTCTGTTGGGGGCGCTGGCACAGGTTGTGCGAGTGAACAGACCTTTTGCGTTTTGGCACCCGTGCATACGCACACCTTTAAAAATTTCCTGGGTGTGCGCACGCACACCCCTGTGCAGACGCACACGCCCTATTTTTTTCAAATTTTGTTTTGTTTTTAACTATTCTACTTCCCCAACAAGGTTGTAAGCTTCTATAACACCATTTTAAGACTTTTGGGCCTAGTTTTGAGTATTAGAACATGGGATATAACTTAAGGGTTCTAGTACATGATTTTATGATAGATTAGAAAATGGAGGCCTAGGTTTCTGGTGTGCTGAGAATGGTTTGACGTTAGGTGAAGGATGGTTGATACATGAGATGAGGAATGATGGACTTTGATATTTGGAAACTGAGTTATGAATGGATACTAGTTGAGATGAGTCGAGGACTCTGATTGACATGATGGATCTGTGTATACTGAAAGTGTTTTCTAAAACCACTGATATGTTATTTTTACTGTGATTATGAGACGCTATGCGCCCGACAGGGACGGTAGTTAATCCCGCCTGTCGAGGTAGCGGCAGCGGCGTAAGGACGATGGTTAATCCCGCTTGCGCTTAGATATGAGGACGGAGGCAAGAGATCCCACTCGCATCCCTTCGGATCTATAGGGCGTGCAGGTGCCGGTACCTGGACAGTGATCTGAGCACTATATCTCGGGGGTTCCCATATGAGAAAATCCGAAGGGAGACGTCTCCATGGAGATATGTCGGGTTGGCAGTTGAACCGACAATGTGATATCACAGCCAGTAGGGCAGGCATTCATCATATGCATTTTCTATCTGTTTGTTTGCTTTGTTTACTTGTAATGGCTTGCCTAATTGAATAACATGCTTACCTGCTATTTGACTTAATTGCCTTATATGCTTCTACTTGTGTTTTACTTGTACTGTATATACTTGTGTTATCACTGGGATTGAGGATGTTCGGAAGGCGGTGGCAATGGGATCGCATGGAGGATCGGGTGGTGAAGGCTGTGGGACAGCGGTGTTTGAATAGAGTAGAAATTCCCTAAGATAGATTACCCTGTTACAGTACTATGGTTAAGTCGTGTTAAGGAATTACATACTACGCTGTTTTGGTTTAGAATGCTTTAAGTTGAATTTCTTGTGATGGATATGGAGTCTAGGATTGCCTTTGGCGTCCCGGGGTCTTATATCCTACATCACTGGGCACTGTTACCATACTGAGAACCTCCGGTTCTCATACCATATTTTTGTTGTGTTTTTTAGATGCAGGTCGCAACCCACCCGGCCCGGTGAGTTGTCTGGTTGGTGACAGAAGCAGAGGATCCATATACTTCTTTTGAGTCTTTGATGTATTTTGAATATGTCTCTCACTTTTGTACTTTGTTTCGCCTAGTGGTGTGTATTTGAGAGAACAAAACTAGTATAAGCTGTTTTTACTGTCTGGTTTCATACATGGTCTATATATGGCTAGTCGGCTTAAACTCCGCGAGTCGTGGTTAGCGTCTTATGATATTATACTATTATACTATGATGTTTGGTTATTCTATACCTGTTTCTTATGCTTCAAGTTAGTAGTTTTGTTAGTATGTTTTGCGCTTTTGAAATCCTGTCTTGAGCTATATACCTTCATCGGGCTTCTAGATATTATAAATTCCTTCTATATATATCTTATGTATAAGCTTCGAACTGTCGTAACCTTCGATTAACCTTTGCTTTACGACGCGAGGTAAGGCTTAGGGTAATTAGGGTGTTACACCTTGTGTGTATGTTTTTTAGTATGTGAAAAGTTTAATAACTGAATGACATAAGAGGTAAGGGTTAGGATTAGTTAGAATATGTTTGTGCTTATTTTCGGTGTTTATATGAGCCACTTTGTGGTGATTTTGTTCTTGATTTTTAATTCTGAAAATTCAGTGATGCTTCTTTTTTTTTGGACTGTTATTTGAGTGGTATATAAAACTTATTTGCCTCTAAAAAATGTATGGGATAGTAAAAAATTAATGGAGCACTTAGAGTTTAAGTTTCAAGCCTTAAAAGTGGATAAAAATGAAAAACTGCACCTCTGAAAATTCAGCTACTAAATGATCATGAAAGTCAAGTAGATAAGAGTTAAAAAGAGGTTAAAAAACTGATTTTAATCCTATGAAACAAATGTGTAAAAGTAAAAACAGTGTTATGGTCATTTTTGGGTAAAAAGAGGGTTAACGATATAATTTCATTGAAAGAAAAGTAAAATTCTGAACTTAGTGTCATCAAGGATAAATTAGTAATTATATAAATTAATTGGGTCAAAATTATAATTATAATAAAATTTTGAGCCTAAATAAAAGTTTTAGTAAAAATTAGAAGTAAAACAGTGAAAAGCGGTAACTAGAATAAGTAAATAAATTAATAAAGGGTAAAATAATTTTTTAGGTCCCTAAAGGTAGAATTGGCATTAACTAAAATTATTATGGATAATTTGATCATAGAAAAATATCAGGATTAACCCGGTAACATTTTGATGGTAAATCAGGTTAAACGGTAAAATTAGAGTACTTAGGGAAATATTAGTAATTTTAGGCATAAAGTCAAAATTAAAAATTATTAATTAACTTAATGAAGGGTAAGAAAGTCTTTTATAAAAAAAAATATAAGGATAAAACAGTGAAGTGATAACACTAGTGGTGAAAACGTCACTAAAAGTCTAAAGAAAACTAGAAAAACGAAGTTATGTACAAAAAGGGCAAAATTGAAAATGTACAAAAATACTAAGGACAAAATGGTAAAATATGTGACAAGGCTGAGATATTTTAAGAAAGGATTGGGCACAAGTTTAATTTAAAAAGAAGGGCAGAGAAGTCCCTCAGAGATAAATTTTATTGAGATGTGATGCGGAAAAAGAAATGTCAACCCCAAGATGCTTGAGGTTGTTTGGAGGTGGGTATTACCCACTGAATGTTAAAACTCTATTTTATTTTGTGCGTATATTATGGCGTCAAGCTTTGCAACTATTTCCTGTTGTCACAGACTGGTGATATTTTTAACCACATCGACACGTATGCACAAACGGACGCAATCGGGAAACCATATCTGGGACTAGTTCCTAGGTAACATCAAGTTGCGGGTAATCAACCGACGCATGAGTTTATGGCCTGCATAGGACCAGATATGCATCATACTTGGTTGCTGCATTTATCTGTGATTGTGATTTATCTCTACTTCCTGTACTTTGTGTTTGTTACTATTCTGCTATGTACTTGTACTTGTATGTGTGACTTACCGACCTAATTGCGCAAAGTCTTAGACTTAGGATGCGGAACCCCTTAGAATTCCTCTGTAGTACCCTATTGGGAACCTTAGATTCTCACCCCTTACTTCTCTGTTCCGCAGATGCAAACCGGTGAGATCTTCTTTGAGTCTCCAGCCTTGAGACTAGTGAGCAGCAGTAGCATTACCGAAAGGTTAGAGCGACTTCTTTTACTTTCACACAGCACTTTTGTGTTTCTTTAGCTACCAGGGGTCAATGACCAGTAGTAGTTAGAATAGTAGCAGTAGTGGTAGTAGTCTTTGCTTTCACTCTGTATAGGCTTTTAGAGGGCTAGGTGCTTTTGTAAATACCTATATAAACAAGTTAGAACATGTCCCAGACTAGAGTGACTCTTGTGAGTCGAGGCCTATTAGTTTAAATATGGAGTCTGTAAATATTTTCATGAATAAGTATGAATAATGATGTACTAAATGAGCCTTCGGACATATATGTATGATATTATTATGTTTTCTGTATTTTGTATGCTTCATGTATATATTATCTATTTAACTATTACCTGTTTTGTTATATCTATATATCTAATATGTGATCTCGACTAGCGCTACAGGCTCATATGTATATATTTAATATAAGTCTAAAGTCTCTAGGAAAAGCCATGTAGTAGCGCCTAGCGGCTAGCATTGGTCATGACGTGCTAGAAGTTGGGTCGTTACATCCCTCCTCCTCATTTTCTGCTGCTTCTTCTTCTTCCTTTTCATCATCATCATCATCATCTTTTTTTTTTCTTATTCATCTTTTTTTTTCTTATTTTATCTTCTCAAGTTTCTTCTTGTTTTACTCTTTTAATAAGAATAAAATCAAAAAAATAAAAAAAAGAAACACATAATGCTACAGAATCACTTGGAAGAGGATGAACTTACATTCATTCAACTAAAAGAAAAAAAAAGAAAAAAAAGAAGAAAAAAATGCAGTATTAGAGAAAATATTTTTCTATATTTGCAGTAAATTTGGGTGTAACACGAAGATATTCGAGTGTATTGTTTAAGAATTTTCGGTGTATGTGTGCTGATAAGTTCTGCATAATTCAAAACTCTTCCTCTCCCTCCTCCTCATCTTCTGCTGCTTCTTTTTTTCATCATCATCATATTCTTCTTCTTTTTTTCTTATTCATCTTTTCTTTTTTATTTTACCTTCTCAAGTTTCTTCTTGTTTTACTCTTTTTAACAAGAATAAAAACAAAATAATCAAATAAAGAAGAAAAAATATATAATGCTGCAAAATTACTTGGAAGAAGATGAATTTACATTTATTCAGCTAAAAGAAAGAAAGAAATAAGAAAAAAAAAAGAAGAAAAAATGCAACATTAGAGGAAATATTTTTCTATATTTGCAGCAAATTTGGGTATAATACGAAGATATTTGGGTATAACACGAAGATATTTGAATGTATTTTTTAAGAATTTTTTGTGTATGTGTGCTGATAAGTTCTGCATAATTCAAAACTCTTCCTCTTCCCCGTCCTCATCTTATGCTGTTTTTTCTTCTTCTTCATCTTTTTATTTCATATTCTCATAATTCTTCTTGCGAGGAAAAAATCAAACAAAGAAAAAAAAATTAAAATACATAATGTTGCAAAATTAATAGAAAGAGGAGAAAGGAAAAAAATATAGCAACAACAATCGTAATAAAAAAATGACAATGAAGATGAAACATACGAAGAAAAAGAATGAAAAATGCAAAGAAGAAGGAGAAGAAGAAGGAAGAGGAGGAAGAGGAGGAAGAACGCGGGATACAAAGAAAAATAACATAATTTCACACGCACGTTATGTAATGACTTATATAACTTGTATGTATAACAGTACTCTAAAAAATAGTCAAAATTTGTCTTATTTAATATTTATTAATTATTCAATAATTAATAAATGTTAAATAAGACAAATTCTAGTGATTTTAGCTAAATTTTGTTTGTTATCAAATATTTTCGTACTCGTTGTATTGAAAAAATTTGAGGGATTATATGGTCGCTAAGAAGTAAGAACCAAACACGTTATATAACCTCGATTAAACTTAGATAAATTAGAATACAATTCTTATCCGGATTTGATTTTCATATTTTTTCGATTACTTAATAATTTAAAAGTATATTGAGTGGATGAATTGGAATGCAGAATTATCCCTGAATTGAGGTAAATTTTCCCAACCTAAAATTTATACTAAATAATAATAATAATAATAATAATAATAATAATAATAAGAGGAATATAGGAGTCTAAAAGAATTACTTAACTTTTTTTAATCAGGTCCCCTTAATTTAAACTTTTTAAATCTAGTCTCTACATTGAAATCTTTTCTGTAATCAAATTCTTTGTGGCTTAGTGCAATTTGTTTTTACAAACTTCTGAATAAATAAAATAAATTGTTCTTTGACGAAATAAAATTAGAAAAGAATCTATTAAGTTATATAAGTGTCTAAAATCTTTTGCCATATGAATTCAGATTTCACTTAAAATCTTATTTAATACAAAACTAGATTAAAAAATAGAAAGCTAATTGAAAATTGAGTACAAGTGTACAGCTATAATTTTTTTAAGTATAATAAAATTTAAACCGAAGTTTTCACATTAGATAATCCACTTCTACAAGGAACTACTTGTAAAGTGTTTTTTCAAATTTGAGGCCGTTTTGACCATGATGTTCATAATTACTCCCATGACAAAATGAAAAACATCTTTTGTCAAAACCAAACAAAGGATTAGGTGCCCCAACTTTTGGGACAACTAGATTATGGACGCACCAACTACTTCAAACCTTGATCATGCCACTCTTTTGATTTTGGGTATTTGTCGTCGAGTACAATGATTCATTTCTTAGTATTACTTAAAAGCATATATATCGATTGACGAGACATTTAATGTGAAATTAAAATAAATAAGTGAAAAAAATTAATTAATTAATTAATATTAGTTAAATTATTTTTTAATTCATTTTTTTAGAAAATTTAGGCTTCGAATTTAAAATTTAAAATTTATAAATATTAGTTAAAAAAAATTACTTCCTAATTGAACAATCAATATTTTTATTTAATTGATTTGGAGAATAAACTCTTTTTCTCAACCACGTTCTATTTTTTTCTTTTTTTTTTTTCTTTTGGCTTTCTAAGATCAAATTAAAGTGGAGGAAAAAAGGTTGTGTGTGATCTGACAGTCATTCTTCAGGTGCTATCTGTATTGATTGTTTTGTTTCAGAAAAGTATTTGGGAAAATAATTGGTCCCATTTTAGAACCTTGCAATTTGCATGAAGGAAAAATGTGATACTTAAAAGTGTTGATGCCAAACACTAAAGAGCCAAGAACTGTTTGTGTGGTTCATGTTTTTTCAATTTTCATTACTTGTTTGAGTTGTTTCTCCTTTTTCTTTTTTCTTTTTCTTTTTTCCCTTTTTCATTGTCCCTTGGCTCTCATTTATAAATGGATAACCATTAAATTGGAAAAAAAATGTTTAAAGGACTTTATGACTATAAAAAGTAAGTGAAGAAATTAAAATCGTTGTGGTCCTATATATATATATATATATATGGTGATTGAAGGAGACATTACCGGAAATTTTTTTTTTGTGCTATATGATATGGCATATTGAGGAATTATGTGTCAATTAAATTCTTGGTAAATTCAACATAACTAGTAGGATATATAACAAATAATAAGTTCACATAGATGTGATTAAGGAGAAAAGGATAAAACATCACATTTTACTCTCTAAAGTGAAATTCAAATTTTAGAGAATTCAAATTAAAAAATAAGTGCATGTAAAATTTAATATATTTCTTCTAATCATATTCACATGAAAATTTTAATGTGAATTTTTCATTCATAAAGTAATTCTGACTACAGTATTGAAATTATAATTATTAGTGTATTAATATGTATTAATATGTCTATAAATTCATCTGTTTATCAATTAAATGTAGATGATAATAATAATAATAATAATAATAATAATAATAATAATAATAATAATAATTGTTAGAATATAATTAGGATCAATTAGCATGATCCCTCAAACTCAAGTGATAATTTGAGTTTGAAACTTATTTAAAACAACGAAATAAAGAGAAAAAAATGTATTAACCGATAAAATGGGTGCAGACGGAACTGTCGGAAGAAAGCGCAGACGAAACTGCCGCTAGTCTGAAGGAAGCGCAGACGGAACTGCCGCTTGTCTGAAGGACGCAGAACTGCCACAAAGAAACACAAACGAAACGCAAATAAAATTGCCACGAGAAGACAGAACTGCCATGAGAGAACACAAACGGAACTGCCACGAGAGAACACAAATGGAACTGCCACGAGAGAACGCAGATGGAACTGTCGAAAGAGAGCGAGAACTATATGATTTCTTCATGAGAATAGGTAAGCAGCGGATGACAATTGTTTTTATAAGACTCGAAAAAAACACAAGACAGAAAAAATAGGCTAGTCGGTGAAGTGAAAAAGTATCAAAGGAGTGACAAAAGAGAAAGAAGAATGGCATAGAAAAAAAATGCAAAAACTACAATGATTTTACCGCAAGAAAAATAACATATCTTCTTTAAGGAGGATATCATTGAGTATATTCAAGTTGTCTATTCAAATTGTCTAGAATAATATAATATAGAAGGGTATTTATATGTGCTAAGAAAATCAAAATAATAAAGACGTAATATCTTATAATAAATATTCAGATATACTAAATAATGCTAATTAACTCGAAAAAAAACAAGACAGAAAAAAATAGGCTAGTCGGTGAAGTGAAAAGTATCAAGGATGACAAAAGAGAAAGAAGAATGGCATAGAAAAAAAATGCAAAAACTACAATGATTTTACCGCAAGAAAAATAACATATCTTCTTTAAGGAGGATATCATGGCTCTGATACCATGTTAGAAACAAGAGACTAGACTGAAAAAAAGATTTGTGTATTATTGAGTATATTCAAGTTGTCTATTCAAATTGTCTAGAATAATATAATATAGAAGGGTATTTATATGTGCTAAGAAAATCAAAATAATAAAGACGTAATATCTTATAATAAATATTCAGATATACTAAATAATGCTAATTAATCCTAATTGATCTTAATTATATTCTAATAATAATAATAATAATATAAAAGAAGTTAATTTTGGTCAAGATAGTAAGTTATACTAAAATAAAAAAGTTATGGTCTAATTTTTGGAATTGACAAATTTTTTTTAATAAATTATATAAGATAAAAGATTTTTTTTTAAAAAAAAAATTGTACATCAAAACTTTTCAATCGTCGTTATCTCATGTATGTATTTATATAATTATATAATAATTGTAGCGTTATACTTATTCGTGTAACTATTAGGATTAGTATTAGGTTTATAGCTTAATTAGAGAATTATACTATAAATAAAAATATGATATAATAATATGGATATGCATGATATAATTTGAAATTCTAATTTTTTTCTTGGTCCTAATTTTAAGAATTTTTATTCTATTCTCTCTCATTTTCAGCTAATTCTCTCTATTTCTTGATACAATATCGTATCGAATGGTGTTTTTATTGAACACCATGCCAGTAGTGATTCAATTTCCATTTCTTTGTTCGATGGTCATAATGGTTATTGGTGGATCTTTTGTGTTTGAAAGCGGTGGAATGCCAAAGGAATATCAGAGACTCAACGTTTTCAGGTGGTCGCCGAGAGACTAATCGAACGTGATCGGATGTGGTTTCGACTCTGGTGGCAGCAGAATCTGGTGGCAGTTGGCCAACCTTCGAAATAGCATTCTTGCATCGTTACCAACTAGATTTTCAGCAGTTTTACTAGAAATTACAGAAAATAACATTTCAGATAGAAAAATTGAGTTAAAAGAAGCAATCTCCGAATTCAGATATCAACCACAGCCAGAATCATTAATAGACAATCCAAATCCAAAAATTCAAGCCAATTCTGAGTTAGAATTTCACCTAATCAACAAGCATTCCACAAATCTACAAGATAAAATTCAACACTTAAAGATCTACAATTCCATAAATCAGATTCAGATTATGCAGAATTAAGGAATGCAATAACAAAAATATCAGAATTAGCAATGAATTTATAATACACATAAGTGATTTGGCCGAGAAAGAAGAATCAGATTTCAATTTTGAATTTTAACCACAACAGCGACCACAAGAATCAACAAAAATGACAGATCAAGCAGAATTTCAAACCTCAAATTTAGAAATTCAATCAAAATTTCAAGGTCCAACTCCAGTATCATCAATCAAAATTCAAGACAGCACAACACAAACAATTCAACAAGTAGTAGATTCAGAAGCATATATGAAACTATTTATCGTGATCGAGATTGAAAGTGATGATGTTGATAGATGAGCAGTGGATGGCACCACTCTGGGCAATGGTGATAGAAAATTTGCGGCCAGAAACAGCGCCGTGAACGGGGCCATTGCAATGGAGAAGGTGGAGGACGCAAGACAAGAACCAGCAGCAGAGAGGGTGACGTGACCACCACCAAATCTACTGCATTCAAACTCGCACGCAGTGGTCTTGGTCGGCGCTGACGACACTACAAAGCTGGATAGAGAAAGTGGCACTAAGGAAGAAGAAGCAGCAGATCTAACCGTAGGTAGCAACGCCGAGGGCGGCGCCTCTATGAAGGGAGAGCCGATGCTCGCGAAGCCCCGGGTTGACAATGCAATGATGATGGAAGACAAAGCGGCAACGATGAAAGGAAGTGTTCTATGCCGTTGTGCTCCCGTGATCGTGGCCAAGCCATCACCACTTATAGTTGCTATCTTTCCGAAGGATCATGGTGGAGGACAAAACAACAACGGCTTGCAATGGCGAGCAGCGATTTTAGCAAGAAGCGGAGATAATGCCACATTGGACAATGTAGAAGGAAGACGGAGAAGGGATGAGAGCTGGATAACGATGCTGAGTGTGCCAGAAGATCCAAACGTGGGGCAGATCGTGCGGTTCCTCCAGGCAAGCCCGCGACGGCTGGTTTCTCCCTACTCTTCACCAGCATCAGGGATGAAAGGGAGGGGAGGGTATTGCTCCCTCCTCACTGGTTGGGCCTCCAATATGGGTGCTCAACCCAAATTTAAATTCTGTAGAATGATCAACTATTGGGCCATCTTTCACAGAATATTTTTTGATAAGTTAATGGACTTTGTTTTTTTTTAAACAATGAAATCCTCATGGTACATTTTTTATTTTGAACAGTAGCATAGAAAATATTATTTTAAAATTAGTTGTTTTTTTTATTAATTGTAGTTCACATTTACAATTTTAATTAGGTTTTATATTTTTCTGCAACCTTGTGGGCAAAGTTGTTTTGAAAGAGAGAATAATGTTAGGATTAGTATTGGGCCTATAGGCCAATTAGAGAAGTATATTATAAATAGAAATATGATGTAATAGTATAAGTATGCATGATGTAATTAAAAACTCTAATTTTCCTATTGACCTTAATTCTAGAGATTTCTATTTTTTTATGAAAAACCAAGGGTCAGGGACCAAAAAAAGAACCAAATAAAAACAAAATACAAACCGAGAGAATTACACAAAACCTCTCATCCTAAAGGATCCAGGATAATCATACGACATAGGAAGATAAATCTCAGGCAGGGTAGAATAAAAAATATGCAAGCCTATATCAAGCCCTTGTCCCTTCTTGGCAAGAATATCGGGACAGAAATTCGCTTCACGCAGAGCATGATTCCATTCCACAGTGCTAATTCTTCTCTCGAGAATGTTGATATCTTGAAGAAGAGCTTAGCATGGGTGGGAGTTAGAGCATTTATCTTTGATAAGATTTAGTGCCGTTTGAGAGTCTGACTCCACAATGATATGATCCATCTCATATGTAGCTGCAATTTGGAAACTCTTAATAATAGCCCATATTTCTGCATGCATGATGGAACAACTACCCAAATTGTAAGAGAAACTCTCCAAAAACCATTTCAGATGGTCTTTAAATATATCCTCACAAGCAGCATTGTTGTTATGGGCAAAAAAAAACCATCTACGTTTAATTTAATGACATTTTTAGCGCGAGGATGCCATTTAATTAGCTCATCTGAACTTGAATTCAAATCTTTTAGAGTCACACACCTCTTAACCAAATTCAGACTTTCATGGAATCTAGCCTCGATAGAAGCAACTTCATAACTAGGCATGGTTGTTAGTTACTCCCTCAAAAATAAATTTATTTCAGAAATACCAAAGAAAGGAGATTCCCATTCTGAACACAAGCCCCCAATTAATATTCTTTGATAAGTTAAGGATGAGTCAGTCTCGGGTAGACAAGGTAAAGAAGTGACCTTCATGAAGGGGAGGGTTCAAAGGTTTCCAGACTAATCTCGCAAAAGGACAATCTCTTAGAGCACGGAGAATGGTTTCCTTTTTATCATGACACTTCGAGCAACAAGGATTACCCATCATGTGTTTCCTATGTCGATTAGCATTTGTGAGGATAGTTTCATTTGCAACGAGCCAAATAACAATTTGAATACATTCTAGATCCTTCCAATTCGAAACTAGTCAAAAAACATGATTACCGATAGTAGGATCATCATCATCATCAAGAGAGTTTTGGGATGGCTTCAAGCTGAAGCTCCCTTCTGACGTGCAAGCCTAAGTGATCCGGTCTTTCTCTTTCCATGGAGATGGAGGCGTCATCACCTTGATTTGATTAATCACCACATCAGGTAGCAAATCTTTAAACTTTTGTATATCCCATTGACCTGAAACAGACCAAAAATTATTTAAGGACCAATTATAATCAAAAGAGTTAATTACCTGCATGGCATATTGATCCAAACGTCCTATCTTTGGCACCTAATTGTATTCCCAAAAATTAATTTGGGAACCATTTTTGATATGCTAAATAGTATTACGCTCCACATCCTTTCAAGTTGAGCAAATGCCTTTCCATAAATTTGAATTATTTGCTCTTCTTTTAATATCTGGGAGAATATCATTTCCGCAACGATATTTGGACATCAAAACTTTAGTCCAAAGATTGTCTTTTTTTCTCCATTAGCCCCCATCCAACCTTCATTATGAAGGCATGATTGAGGTCCTTCGCATGCCGGATGCCTAGAATTTTCCTTGCTTTCAGCTTTGACACTTTCCTCCAACTTAGGAGATGCACTTTTTTAGTGTTCTCGATCTCTCCCCAAAGAAAATTCTTACATTTAGAGTCAATCAAGTTACAAATAGATAATGGTAAAAGAGCAGTTTACATAATATAACTAGGTAAAGAAGTAAGGGTAGATTCACCAGAGTTAATCTTTTTGCTAGTGAAAGAATGTTGGCTTTCTAGTTATTTAATCTGCTTTGTATTTTGATCGTGATATCATTACAAGTGTGCTTGGTCACTTTAGAGTGGATCAGTAAAACCCCAAATATTTTTCAAGATCATTAGTAATAGAAAATTGCATAACACTCTTTATCTCATCCTTGATAGTGTGACCCACATTATTAGAAAAGAAAATATGAGACTTCTCCTTACTAACTCTTTGACATGAGCTACTGCAAAAGGCCTCCAGCACCTTATTGATTACCTTAACATGATCAACAGAAGCTTTGGCAAAAAGGATAAGATCATCCACAAAATAGAGGTATGAAAGCTTCAGCCACTCTCTATTGAGTTTAATGGGCTTTCAGAACTCAAGATGAACCACTGCACTGATAAGTTGAGAAAGACGTTCCATACACAGCACAAAGATATATGGCAAGATGGGATCTCCCTGTCGAATGCCCCTAGATGGGGTGAATTCCTCCGAGGCTTCTCTGGTCCAAAGAACCCTCATCCGAGCAGTAGATATGCAAGCATGAATCAGGTTGATGAAGTGCTGAGGGAATCCAATGTGTTGGAGAGTATCCACAATGAAATTCCACTTTAATATATCATAAGCTTTTTCAAGGTCTATCTTGATGGTCATCCAACCTTTTTTCCCTTTTCTAACCATCATAGAGTCCATAACCTCTTGAATAATAATAATAATATCTGAGGTGTGTCTTCCTGGAAAAAAAACTACATTGGGTGGGTGTGACTAGCTTTTCAATAACCTTTCTCAATCTCCTAGCCATGACTTTAGTAATGATCTTATAGGATATATTATAAAGACTAATAGGCCTTATTTGCTTCAGGCTGGTAGTAGGTTTCACCTTAGGGATAAGAGTGATAAGGGTCTCATTAATGTTCTCCACTTTCATCAGATTTTAAAAAATTCTCTGTACCAAATTATACATATCAACACCAACGTTGTTCCATTTAATTTGATAAAAAAATAACCTGTAATCCATTCTTTCCAGGCACTTTGTGGCTGTCCATACTAAACAAAGCATCTTTAATTTTCAGCAAATAGATATTTTTTTCCATTAGGCTCACATCATCACTACTACGGGAGGGAAAAGCCTTACTCAAAATATTAGGAATATCTGGGAAGTCATCAGTAGACAACTTAGTATAGAACATAGTAACCATAACCTCCAAAACTGCACAGTCAGATATCCAATTACCCTCTTCATCCTGGAGCGCTTCAATCTTATTCCTTCTTCTTTTAGCCATAGTGGTCCCATGAAAATACCTAGTGTTGCGATCTCCAAACTCAATCCAGTTACATCTTGATTTTTGAAACCAAATGAGTTTCTTTTGCGCCAAAATTTTCTAATATTCCTTCCAGAGCTCTTTTTGCAAATTCTCCAAAAAGCGATTACTGTTCATACATAGACTATTTGTAATGCCTTGAAGACATTTGAGTAATTTGGGGTTTTTATGATGAATGTTCTCAAATATGTTGTGATTCCGGTCCTTGAGAATTTTTTGAAAATCTTCCAAACAATTATTCAAAGAGCCATGCATATTCCAGCTCCTATTCACCACATTATCAAAATCCGGAAGGTTAAGCCAAGTCGCTACAAAACGAAAGGGCATCCTCCCTCTATTTATAGGAGAAAACGCACTGATTCAAATTTAAAAAGAGGGGGGAGTGATCTAACTTTAAACTAGGTAAATGTTAAATAAAAGCTTCAAGAAAGGTTATATGTCAATCGAGGTTTGCCAAACCTCTATTAAGTCTTTCACACAGATTACTTAGTTTTCATGTATAAAGGCACCCAGAGAACCCCAAATCAATAAGACCACAGTCTGAAATACAAGAGTTAAAAGCAAGGCATGCACCACTATTATAGGAAATAGCACCACCACTCACCACCACTATGCTCATAATTGTGGAGAAGAGCATTGGAATCTCTAATAGTGCACTAAGGTAAGGTAATATTGCTATTTAGAGACCAAAGATGATTCCAGAGAGCCTTCCTAGACGTTCTATTTGGGCTTCCATAAACTGGCGTGTACAGCCATTGAGAAGAATTTTTACCTTCAATCTTCATATGAACTAGTTATGAATTATGATGCAGGATGTCTACTTTCCAGTTATTAGAATTCCAAATGCACCAATACCACCCGACTAACCTCTAACTTCCTCCATAAAAGACCCATCAAGACCCATTTTCTCTCTAACCTTCTGGTCCCGAATGCCACTAATATGAATTTCCATCAAAACAAAGAAATGTACATCATAATCCTTTCTTAAATATCTAATCAGAGACGCAAAACCTTTTCTCCTGCTCTGTGACAATTCCAAGACATAATATTCATGATAATCAAACAAAAAGAAGAAAGTCTCAATGGACACGACAACATTAAGCAGACCGCTGAGCATCTGTTATGATCACCAAATTAGCATCCATAAAGACCATATGCTTCTTACCTTTCTTGCTAATCGAGGTTCCCTTCTTGTCATTATCTGGTGGTCTATCTGGGTATGTCCCTTCTTCCCTGGCTGTCACCACCATCGTAGCATCATGACACAAAGGAGATTGTGTTAAGAAAGGATTTTGAACGACATGCCTTTTAAGCACATGTTCTGCCATCTTCAAGCAATTGAAAAACTTCCTATTCTTGTTGTGCTAAATGTCTTATCCTATTGAGCATCTCCCATTCCATAACCTTCATATTGGAGTTCTTCGAGGATGAAGTAACATTCTGCATCACCGCTAGAGAGACTTTAAGAGAGATAGAATTCTTCTCAATAGTTCTTTGCTTGGGTTTGAACCCTTTTGATGAGCGGATAATTTATACACTTTTTGGCATTGTTTTTAGTATGTTTTTGGTATGATCTAGTTAGTTTTTAGTATATTTTTATTAGTTTTTAGTTAAAAATCACTTTTCTGGACTTTACTATGAGTTTGTGTGTTTTTCTGTGATTTCAGGTATTTTCTGGCTGAAATTGAGGGACCTGAGCAAAAATCTGATTCAGAGACTGAAAAGGACTGCAGATGCTGTTGGATTCTGACCTTCCTGTACTCGAAGTGGCTTTTCTGGAGCTACAGAAGCCCAATTGGCGCGCTCTCAATGGCGTTGGAAAGTAGACATTCTGGGCTTTCCAGCAATATATGATAGTTCATACTTTGCCCAAGATTTGATGGCCCAAACCGGTGTTCAAAGTCACCCTCAGGAATCCCAGCGTTAAACGCTGGAACTGGCACCCAAATGGGAGTTAAACGCCCAAACTGGCATAAAAGCTGGCGTTTAACTCCAAGAAGAGTCTCTACACGAAATTGCTTCATTGCTCAGCCCAAGCACACACCAAGTGGGCCGGAAGTAGATTTTATGTCATTTACTCATCTCTGTACACCTAGGCTACTAGTTTTCTATAAGTAGGACCTTTATTTTATTTATATCTTTGGATTGTTTTTGATCCTTGATCATCTTTGGACATCTAGTTCTTAGATCATTGGGAGGCTGGCCTCACGGCCATGCCTAGACCTTATGCTTATGTATTTTCAACGGGGAGTTTCTACACACCATAGATTAAGGTGTGGAGCTCTGCTGTACTCGAGTATTAATGCAATTACTATTATTCTTCCATTCAATTCCGCTTGTCTTGTTCTAAGATATCACTTGTTCTTCAACTTGATGAATGTGATGATCCGTGACACTCATCATCATTCTCACTTATGAACAAGGTGACTGACAACCACTTTTGTTCTACAAGCAACCAAGGCTCTAGTGAATGTCTCTTGGATTCCTGATTGCACGATGCATGGTTGATCGCCTGACAACCGAGTGCTCGCCTGACAAACGAGCCAACCATTCCGTGAGATCAGAGTCTTCGTGGTATAGGCGAGAACTGATGGCAGCATTCAAGAGAATCCGGAAGGTCTAACCTTGTCTGTGGTATTCTGAGTAGGATTCAATGATTGAATGACTGTGACGCGCTTCAAACTCCTAGCAGGCAGGGCGTTAGTGACAGACGTAAAAGAATCAATGGATTCTATTCCGGCCTGACCGAGAACCGACAGCTGAATTCCGCGTGCTGTGACAGAGCATATGCAATCGTTTTCACTGAGAGGATGGGAGGTAG
This sequence comes from Arachis stenosperma, assembly GCF_014773155.1. NCBI lineage: Eukaryota > Viridiplantae > Streptophyta > Magnoliopsida > Fabales > Fabaceae > Arachis > Arachis stenosperma. Next base: position 11,657,825 of record NC_080378.1, read on the forward strand.
CCATTGACAACGGTGAAACCCTACACAAGCTTGCCATGGAAAGGAAGAAGAAGGATTGGATGAAGACAGTAGGAAAGCAGAGAGACGGAAGGGAAGGCATCTTCATGCGCTTATCTGAAGTTCCTACCAATGAATTACATAAGTATCTCTATATCTTTTATGTTATTTTCGTTCATCCATATCCATTTGAGTCTGCCTGACTAAGATTTACAAGATGACCATAGCTTGCTTCATACTAACAATCTCCGTGGGATTGACCCTTACTCACGTAAGGTATTACTTGGACGACCCAGTGCACTTGCTGGTTAGTTGTGCGAAGTTGTGTAATGCCATGGGATTGAGCTACCAAGTTCTTGGAGTTCATGACCGGGGATTATGAGAGTTGTGAAAAGTATTGTTCACAATTTCGCGCACCAAGTTTTTGGCGCCGTTGCCGGGGATTGTTCAAGTTTTGAGCAAGCTTTTGGTAACAATGCCAAGGATTGTTCAGTTTGGACAACTGACGGTTCATCTTGTTGCTTAGATTAGGTATTTTTTTTTTCGAAATTCTTGAAGATGAATTCTAGAGTTTCATGATGAATTGTTGAAGTCTGGATGGCTGAGAAGCCATGTCTAATCTCATTGGACCGAGGTTTCAACTTGTCATCACAAGAGCTTGTTGATATTTATCAATCTTGCTTTTGGAGCAGTGATCTGCTAAGGCTTGGCTGGCCTTTGGCCATGTCTAGTGTTTTGGACCGAAGCTTTCTTTGAAAGCTTGGCTGGCTGTGAAGCCATGTCTAATTCCTGGACCGGAGTCTTAGACTAACATTGCACTGATTCCTGGAATTCTCATTAAGAATTTTGATATCTTTTTCCACTTAATTTTCGAAAACACAAAACAAAAAAATCAAAAAATCATAAAATCCAAAATTCTTGTTTGAGTCTAGTGTCTCATCTTAAGTTTGGTGTCAATTGCATGCATTGTATGTGTCTTAATGATCTTCAAGATGTCTTGATGATTTACTTGCTCTAATCTTTGAATTCTATTGACTTGAAGTATTTTTTGTGTCATATGCATTCTCATATTGTTAGTGTCAGTGGTATACAAACTGCTAAGTTTGGTGTCTTGCATGCATTGTTATTTGATTTTAGTTGCATTTTGATTATTAAAAATCCAAAAATATTTTTAATTTGTGTCTTTTCAAGTCAATAATACAGAGAATTGAAGATTCAGAACATACAGCAGAGGAATTGCACAGAAAAAGCTGGGCGTTCAAAACGCCCAATGAAGAAGGACAGACTGGCGTTTAAACGCCAGCCAGGGTACCTGGTTGGGCGTTTAACGCCCAAAAGGGTATGGTTTTGGGCGTTAAACGCCAGAATGTGCACCATTCTGGGCGTTTAACGCCAGGATGGCACAAGGGGGAGAATTTTGTTTTCAAATCAAATTTTTTTTTCAAGTTTTCAAAGTTTTTCAAAATCAAATCTTTTTCAAATCATATCTTTTCAATCAAATGTTTTCAAAATCAATTCCCTTCCTTTTTCAAAGATACTTACTATCAACTAATGATTTGATTCAACATTTCAAGTATGTTGCCTTTTCTGTTGAGAAAGGTTTAATGTTTGAATCATATCTTTTCTTGATAGCCAAGTTACTAATTTTTAAAAAAAAAATCAAATCTCTTTAAAATTGTTTTCAAATCATATCTTTTCAATCACATATTTTTAAAATCAATCATATCTTCTTAACCTCATCTTTTTCAAAATAGTTTTCAATCAAATCTTTTTGATTTCTAATCTCAAAATCTTTTTCAAAAATCATTTTACTTCTCTCCCACTTTCATTTTCGAAAATTAAGTAATGTTTTTCAAAAATGTTTTCAAAATCTTCTACTTAATTTTCGAAAATTACTTCCCTTCTCCTCACATCCTTCTATTTATGGACTAACACTATTCCTTAATGCAAAAATTCGAACTCCATCTCCTTTGATAAGTTCGAATTTTCCACTTCTGTCTTCTACTCTTCTTTTCCTCTGACACTCAAGGGATCTCTATACTGTGACATAGAGGATTCCACATTTCTTGTTCCCTTCTCTTTCTTATGAGCAGGAGCAAAGACAAAAGCATTCTTGTTGAGCCTGATCCTGAACCTGAAAGGACCTTGAAGAGAAAGCTAAGAGAAGCCAAAGCACAACTCTCTTTAGAGGACCTGACCGAATTCTTCAAAGAAGAAGAACACATGGCAGCCGAAAAACAACAAACAATGCAAACAATGCAAGGAAGGTGCTGGGTGACTTTACTGCACCTACTCCCGACTTCTATGGGAGAAGCATCTCTATCCTTGCCATTGGGTAAACAACTTTGAGCTTAAGCCTCAATTAGTTCTCTAATGCAACAGAATTGCAAGTTCCATGGACTTCCATTGGAAGATCCTCATCAGTTCTTAGCTGAATTCTTGCAAATCTGTGACACAGTCAAGACTAATGGGGTTTGACCCTGGGGTCTACAGACTGATGCTATTCCCTTTTGCTGTAAGAGACAGAGCTAGAATATGGTTGGACTCTCAACCTAAAGAAAGCCTGGACTCTTGGGAAAAGCTAGTCAATGCCTTCTTGGCAAAGTTCTTTCCACCTCAAAAATTGAGCAAGCTTAGAGTGGAAGTCCAAACCTTCAGACAGAAGGATGGAGAATCCCTCTATGAAGCTTGGGAAAGATACAAACAATTAATCAGAAAGTGCCCTTCTGACATGCTTTCTGAATGGAGCATCATAGGTATTTTCTATGATGGTCTCTCTGAACTATCCAAGATGTCTTTGGATAGCTCTGCTGGAGGATCCCTTCATCTGAAGAAGACGCCTGCAGAAGCTCAAGAGCTGATTGAAATGGTTGCAAATAACCAATTCATGTACACTTCTGAAAGAAATCCTGTGAACAATGGGACTAGTCAGAAGAAAGGAGTTCTTGAGATTGATACTCTGAATGCCATATTGGCTCAGAACAAAATATTGACTCAACAAGTCAATTTGATCTCTCAAAGTCTGTCTGGAATGCAAAATGCACCAAGCAGTACTAAGGAAGCTTCATCTGAGGAAGAAGCCTATGATCCTGAGAACCTTCATAGAAGAGGTGAATTACCTAGGAGAACCCTATGGAAACACCTACAATTCTTCATGGAGAAATCACCCAAATTTCTCATGGAAGAATCAGAAAGACCTCAACAAGGTTTCAATAACAATAATGGTGGAAGAAACAGGTTTAGCAATGGCAAGCCTTTTCCATCATCTTCTCAGCAACAGACAGAGAGTTCTAAGCAGAATCCCTCTGACTTAGCAACCATGGTCTCTGATCTAATCAAAACCACTCAAAGTTTCATGACTGAAACAAGGTCCTCCATTAGGAATTTGGAGGCACAAGGGGACAGCTGAGCAAGAAAGTTACTGAATCCCTCCTAGTACTCTCCCAAGCAACACAGAAGAAAATCCAAAAGGAGAGTGCAAAGCCATTAACATGGCCGAATTCTGGGAGGAAGAAGAGGCAGTGAACGCCACTGAGGAAGACCTCACTGGACGTCCACTGGCCTCCAATGAGTTCCCAAATGAGGAACCATGGGAATCTGAGACTCAAAATGAGACCATAGAGATTCCATTGGAATTACTTCTGCCATTCATGAGCTCTGATGAGTATTCTTCCTCTGAAAAGGATGAGTATGTCACTGAAGAGCAAGTTGCTAAATACCTTGGAGCAATCATGAAGCTAAATGACAAGTTATTTGGAAATGAGACTTGGGAGGATGAACCCCCTTTGCTCACCAAAGAACTGGATGACTTGTCTAGGCAGAAACTGCCTCAAAAGAGGCAAGATCCTGGGAAGAAGTTTTCAATACCTTGTGCCATAGGCACCATGACCTTCAAGAAGGCCTTGTGTGACTTAGGGTCAAGTGTAAACCTCATGCCCCTCTCTGTAATGGAGAAGCTAGGGATCTTTGAGGTGCAAGCTGCAAAAATCTCACTAGAGATGGCAGACAACTCAAGAAAACAAGCTCATAGACTTGTAGAGGATGTTCTGGTAAAAGTTGAAGACCATTACATCCCTACTGATTTCATAGTCCTAGAGACTGGGAAGTGCATGGATGAATCCATCATCCTTGGCAGACCCTTCCTAGCCACAGCAAAGGCTGTGATTGATGTTGATAGAGGAGAGTTAATCATTCAAGTGAATGAAGAATCCTTTGTGCTTAAGGCTCAAGGATATCCCTCTATCACCATGGAGAAGAAGCATGAAGAGCTTCTCTCAAAACAGAGCCAAACAGAGCCCCCACAGTCAAACTCTAAGTTTGGTGTTGGGAGGCCACAACCAAACTCTAAGTTTGGTGTTGAACCCCCACATTCAAACTCTAAGTTTGGTGTTGGGAGGTTCCAACATTGCTCTGAGAAAATGTGAGGCTCCATGAGAGTCCTCTGTCAAGCTAATGACATTAAAGAAGCGCTTGTTGGGAGGCAACCCAATGTTTTATAATTAACTATTTTCTTTGTTATTTTATCTTTCTTGTAGGTTGATGATCATGAGAAGTCACAAAATCAATGAAAAAAAGCAAAAACAGAATGAATTCCCTCCTTCTCTTCACCACTCACATCCATCCATCCTACCCCACCATTCAAATAAAAACCACTTTCCCACCCAAACCACCCTCAAATGGCCGAACAACCCTCTCCCCTCTCCTATATAAAACCCTCCTTCACTCCTTCTTTTTCACACACCTTAAACACCATATCTCTCCCTTTGGCCGAATACAAAGCCATTCCTTTCTCCTCATTTCTCTTCTTACTCTCTTCTTCTTCTTTGCTCGAGGACGAGCAAACATTTTAAGTTTGGTGTGGTAAAAGCATTGCTTTTTGTTTTTCCATAACCATTATGGCATCCAAGGCCGGAGAAACCTCTAAAAAGAGGAAAGGAAAGGCAAAAGCTTTCACCTCCGAGTCATGGGAGATGGAGAGATTCATCTCAAGGGTGCATCAAGACCACTTCTATGAAGTTGTGGCCTTGAAAGGTGATCCCCGAGGTCCCTTTTTCACTCAAAAGGGTGTGAATATCCGGAGATCGACATGGGATCCGAAGAAGAGGTTGGGAAGTCTTACCAACCCCATTCAACAAGTCGGAAATCTTGATGGTTCAAGAGTTCTATGCCAATGCATGGATCACCAAGAACCATGATCAAAGTGTGAACCCGAATCCAAAGAATTATCTTACTATGGTTCGGGGGAATTACTTGGATTTTAGTCCGGAAAGTGTAAGGTTGGCATTCAATTTGCCCATGATGCAAGGAGATGAACATCCTTACACTAGAAGGGTCAACTTTGATCAAGGTTGGACCAAGTCCTCTACCTTAGCAAGGTTAGCCTTTCCTCATTCATTTGTCACCTCGTTAGTTGTAGTTGACATAGAGGGAGACATCCCCATTGATGAGGATAAGCCCATCACTAAGAAAAGGATGGAGCACACAAGAGACCCCACTCATCATGAGATCCCTGAGATGCCCCAAGGGATGCACTTTCCTCCACAAAACTATTGGGAGCAACTGAACACCTCCCTAGGAGAATTGAGTTCCAACATGGGACAACTAAGAGTGGAGCATCAAGAATACTCCATCATCCTCCATGAAATTAGAGAAGATCAAAGAATCATGAGGGAGGAGCAACAAAGACAAGGAAGAGACATTGAGGAGCTCAAGCACTCCATAGGATCTTCAAGAGAAAGAAAGAGCCGCCATCACTAAGGTGGACCCGTTCTTTGATTTCCTTGTTCTTTATTCTTCTGTTTTTCGAATTTTATGCTTATGTTTATCCATGTTTGTGTCTTGTGATCATTAGTGTCTTAGTGTCTATGCCTTAAAGTTATGAATGTCCTATGAATCCATCACCTTTCTTGAATAAAAACGTGCTTAATTGAAAAAAAAAAAGAAAGAATTGCATGAATTTTGAATTTTATAACAGTTTAATTGTTTTGATGTGGTGGCAATACTCTTGTCTTCTGAATGTATGATTGAACAGTGCATATGTCTTTTGAATTTGTGGTTCATGAAGGTTGGCTCTTGAAAGAATGATGAAAAAGGAGACATGTTACTGAGGATCTGAAAAATCATTAAAAATGATTCTTGAAGCAAGAAAAAGCAGTGAATACAAAAAAAAAAAGAGAAGCAAGCGAAAAAAAAAAAGAAGAAAAAAAAAGGGAAAGAGAAAAAGAAAGAAAAAGAAAGAATAAAGTTGTGATCCAAGGCAAAAAGAGTGTGCTTAAGAACCCTGGACACCTCTAATTGGGGACTTTAGCAAAGCTGAGTCACAATCTAAAAAGGTTCACCCAATTATGTGTCTGTGGCATGTATGTATCCGGTGGTAATACTGGAAGACAGAGTGCTTTGGGCCACGGCCAAGACTCATAAAGTAGCTGTGTTCAAGAATCACATACTCTACTAGGAGAATCAATAACACTATCTGGATTCTGAGTTCCTAAGAAGCCAACCATTCTGAATTTCAAAGGATAGAGTGAGATGCCAAAACTGTTCTTTTGGAATTCATTGCATATTCTCTTCTTTTATCTTATTTGATTTTCAGTTGCTTGAGGACAAGCAACAATTTAAGTTTGGTGTTGTGATGAGCGGATAATTTATACACTTTTTGGCATTGTTTTTAGTATGTTTTTGGTATGATCTAGTTAGTTTTTAGTATATTTTTATTAGTTTTTAGTTAAAAATCACTTTTCTGGACTTTACTATGAGTTTGTGTATTTTTCTGTGATTTCAGGTATTTCTGGCTGAAATGAGGGACCTGAGCAAAAATCTGATTTAGAGACTGAAAAGGACTGCAGATGCTGTTGGATTCTGACCTTCCTGCACCGAAGTGGATTTTCTGGAGCTACAGAAGCCCAATTGGCACGCTCTCAACGGCGTTGGAAAGTAGACATCCTGGGCTTTCCAGCAATATGATAGTCCATACTTTGCCAAGATTTGATGGCCCAAACCGGCGTTCAAAGTCACCCTCAGGAATCCCAGCGTTAAACGCTGGAACTGGCACCAAATGGGAGTTAAACGCCCAAACTGGCATAAAGCTGGCGTTTAACTCCAAGAAGAGTCTCTACACGAAATTGCTTCATGCTCAGCCCAAGCACACACCAAGTGGGCCCGGAAGTGGATTTTTATGTCATTTACTCATCTCTGTACACCCTAGGCTACTAGTTTTCTATAAGTAGGACCTTTTGCTATTTTATTTATATCTCTTGGATGTTTTTGATCCTTTGATCATCTTTGGACATCTAGTTCTTAGATCATTGGGAGGCTGGCCTCACGGCCATGCCTAGACCTTATGCTTATGTATTTTCAACGGTGGAGTTTCTACACACCATAGATTAAGGTGTGGAGCTCTGCTGTACCTCGAGTATTAATGCAATTACTATTGTTCTTCCATTCAATTCCGCTTGTTCTTGTTCTAAGATATCACTTGTTCTTCAACTTGATGAATGTGATGATCCGTGACACTCATCATCATTCTCACTTATGAACAAGGGACTGACAACCACTTTTGTTCTACAAGCAACCAAGGCTCTAGTGAATGTCTCTTGGATTCCTGATTGCACAATGCATGGTTGATCGCCTGAACCGAGTGCTCGCCTGACAAACGAGCCAACCATCCGTGAGATCAGAGTCTTCGTGGTATAGGCGAGAACTGATGGCAGCATTCAAGAGAATCCGGAAGGTCTAACCTTGTCTGTGGTATTCTGAGTAGGATTCAATGATTGAATGACTGTGACGCGCTTCAACTCTAGCAGGCGGGGCGTTAGTGACAGACGCAAAAGAATCAATGAATTCTATTCTGGCCTGACCGAGAACCGACAGCTGAATTCCGCGTGCTGTGACAGAGCATATGCAATCGTTTTCACTGAGAGGATGGGAGGTAGCCATTGACAACGGTGAAACCCTACACAAGCTTGCCATGGAAAGGAAGAAGAAGGATTGGATGAAGACAGTAGGAAAGCAGAGAGACGGAAGGGAATGCATCTTCATGCGCTTATCTGAAGTTCCTACCAATGAATTACATAAGTATCTCTATCTTTATCTTTTATGTTATTTTCGTTCATCACCATATCCATTTGAGTCTGCCTGACTAAGATTTACAAGATGACCATAGCTTGCTTCATACTAACAATCTCCGTGGGATCGACCCTTACTCACGTAAGGTATTACTTGGACGACCCAGTGCACTTGCTGGTTAGTTGTGCGAAGTTGTGTAATGCCATGGGATTGAGCTACCAAGTTCTTGGAGTTCATGACCGGGGATTATGAGAGTTGTGAAAAGTATTGTTCACAATTTCGCGCACCACCTTTCTTTGATATTATTGGATCAATCTTCAAAGAAGAAGCCTTCTTAGGGCCTTGAGTGTTTTTGCCTGCTTCAGGTCTCATGATAGTGCTTTTAGTTGGGCTAGCAATAAGATCTTCTTTGTAGACTTCGCTTGGAGGATCCACTTGCATGGCATCACTAGTAGAGATAATCTCATGAATATTAGAAGCATGTAAATGATCACTATTTTCCTCAAACAACACGTTGAATCTAGAACCCTTATCACTAAATTTACTTGATATGATATTATTTCTTTCCTCGTTAGCTTGATTTTGTTTTTTATTTCCCGTAACGAATCTCTCTTGTTTTCTTCTAAGTGGTCTCTTAACCATTATCTATGGACCAAAATCAGGAGGATCTTGATTAGCATGTTACACTACCTGATTATTAGGAGCTTTCTTATTTTCCTTGTTAAAGATATTGTTAGATAACTTCCCATTCATTGGCGCCCCTTCTTTGTCCCCGACAGCCACTACCTCTAGTTATTCCATCATATTTTTGACCACACACTCACTGCATTGATCAGCTCAATGCCCATACTTGCCACACGAAAAGCAAATTAGATGTAAGCTTTCATATTCAATATTAAGGATGGTTCCTAGAACAGAAATTTTTGAGACTAATTTTTTTGAAAGGTCAATCTCGACATAAATTCTAACAAATCTGCCTTTCGAGTGAATGAAAGTAGCACGATCAATTTTAAGCATATTCTTGATAGTAGAACCAATTCTCCACAAAAAACGGTGGTTGTACAACTCAATTGACAAATTTGGAATGCGTATCCAAGCGGCAATTTTCTTAACTTGATTTTCAGATAACAAAAAAAGGTCTCCAGCGTTGCACAATTAGATAATGACCTGCAATCATCCACGATCCTTCAAGCAATGCATGTGAATAATTCTTGTTTTCTGAAAAATGAATTAAAAAATAGTCTTGATCCATATTAATAACATTAATCGTATCTTTTTTGATTCAATTCCTATTGAGTCTCTGCTTGGTGAATCCGAGGCTAACTCTCTTGCCGATAACTTTGACAATGAGAGTGGTCTTCCATGACTTATACTATTCTTCAAACTCTTTCTTCGATCGGGTCTTCTTCTCTATACCATCGGTCCTTAGAGTTTGATATTTCTTTACCCATGTCTTCACTATGCACGGACATAGCATCCATATTTGTTTCGAGAGAAGATAAAAGACTCTCCTTATATGATATGATTTGCTTTTCAGTATTATCATTCGGAGTCTCAGTGGATGTATCCATAGCATCTCTTTGTTGATTTAGATCAATAGTCTCACAGTCTTTGACCTTCTTGGTGCTTCTTTGGACCAAATCAAAATCTTGTTTTGAAACCTATCAGAACTCTCTTGAGACATTTTTTTTTCTCAATAGGTCTATATGTAACCTATGCTAATTAATAATAAGCTAGACTTTTGGTATGTGATACTAATAACTTATTAGAAATTTCTATTCTATTATCTTTGATTTTAATCTAATTCTCTCTATTCCTTGATGTAATATCGTATTAACTTGTCCATAATTGTAATAAATCAGATTAAAACTTAGTTTATTAACTAATTTAAGCTTTTAAAAAGATTTAAATTTGTGCCTATTTTATGATAATTAAGCTGTAAACCTTTATAAGTCGTTTGATGTATTCCATCCTCTAACAACTTAACTAACAATCATTTTGGCCGTCATTGCCAATTTAACAAAGGTATATCAACATCAATTTCACTCGTCAATTTAAATTCTTATGTAAGATAATTTTTATGTTTCAACAAAAAAAGATGTTCTATAAAATTCTAAAGACTAAGTTATAGCTTCGTCTTTTATACTTCATAGTATTTATACATAATATCTCACTATTTACATCTCTAAGTTCATCTATTATTTTATACACACTCATGATATTTTTTTACTTGAGTACCGAAATATCTTTTATAGTTACATATTAAAAATAAGTAATATGACCACAATCTGATTTATCATATGTCGTATAATTTATTATTGTTATTATAATAAATTTTTTTGTCATAAAATTATTAAAAGAACATTAATAATATGGAAAATAAATTGTTTTAATACATATAATTTCTGTATATTTATTAATATGATATTCTCAAGATGAATATGGTAATAGAGTTTCCTTTAACTTGCGACTTGTATATATTATATTTTGATTTCAAACACCTAATACCTTAGAGTGCTAGTTGAATGGATATTGAATATGATTAAAATGCTAATAGAATTAATAATTAATCAATAAGGAATCTATCACCTCTTGATAAAGAGTTTAAACTCTATAATTATAATGACTGAAATAAATAAAACCTTTGTTAAGTGGATTGAATGAATGAAGAAATGAGTTTGTTACGTCATTCACAATCCATTATAATAATGGTAACAAGTTAGAGTTTGACAATTAAACCATATTTTGAAGGTTAATCAAGAGCCGAAAAGATGGAGGAATTATACTTTGTTCTTCTCGAATTTTTAGTAAAATATATTACTTTAGACTATTAAGTCATTGAGAAGTGTTGTTAGACTTCAATCTTAATTAATAAATTTAGTATGACTAATTTACTACCCGCTTAGCATTGAACCTATGGGGTCACATACGAACGAATGTTCTAAGCTTTGCTAAAAAATTATCTATTATTTTGATTTAAAAAAATAAATAATTATATTAATTCAAATAGAATATTATTATATTCTTTGCTAGCACTAAGAATATAAAAATAATATGATGACTGAGAATATTAAATGAGAATCAAGAATAATTAGTTATTCTATTCCAATATTTGAATTTTAAGTTTGGATGAGATTCTAATGGATTCTGTTTCAGATTAAATTGTGATATGATGTGATTTATAAAATTTTGATTTGAAATAAGATAAAGTTCAAGTTTAAAATAAGATGAGATCTAAATTTCAAATCAGATTCAAATTTAAAATCAGTAACAATGTCATACTATATATATGTTCGTATGACAAGAATAAAAAAAATACACAAGAGTCTTATTTTTTTACTTCTACATACACAATTATATATAAGTCTAATCTTTGGAGATTTTTACGATGTTTAAAGAATTGTAAGATGTTTCTCAATTTAGATTAGATATTTATTGGTCAAGAAGTTGACCGCAAATATTAATTTTAGTGTGGATACACATAATATTCTAATAGTGCATTCAAATATTTAAATATAATCTATGTTGTTTGAATAAAATTTTAAACACAAAATAAATCTTTAATATTACTGAATTATTTTTTTCGCGTGTTATAAATAACATGATTTTATTCACATATTAAAATCTTTAAAAATGTTATTTGTACATTAAAATTAGCCACTAAAATTAGTCACAGATATATTTATGTATAAATATATGTGTGGTTTAATTTACTTTCAATGTGTGTTTATATTTTACCATATATTTTATATTGATAACTGATTTTGATGTACACATAGCATAAGTCTAAAATCTTAGTGTGGACCGTGGAGCATAGGAATGCCCTCAGAATAGGGGAGAAAAAAAAAAAAGGAGAATCATTTTCAAGTCTCAAGAGAAGACACTAACCTTTGCTTCTTATAAATGAAGAACCCTTGCCAATATCATTTCATGGATCTTCATTAATAGGCCTGAAAATATGTGGGTCTAGAACATTATTCACTTTAACACTACAATAATTCAAATTGAATATTTTACCTATATCCACTCTATAATTAATTTCAGCAAAAGCCAAAAGGTAATAATATATGTAGTACTACATGAAAAATTCAACAATATATATAAAAAGTTATGCTTAAAAACAAAAGAACACAGATATAAATGGAATGATTAAAGCAAATTAGAATTAAAAAAGGGTATGTGTCCGACAAAACATTGCTTGAAAATCCAGGTTAATTCATCTTTCCTATATGGTATTAGAGTTACTGTTTAGAATCCTTTTTTATTGATAAAGAGGCTTAAACTCTAAAGCATAAACAAGGGAACTAACTTTATGACCTTTTGTCTTGTTGCCCTCATTTTAATTTCTTTGTAAATATAGGAGCATTTACATAACTCTTAACTTTAATTAGTCAAGTGATTCAACCCTAAATAAGTTTTTCAATTTAATTTTTATAAGAAAAGATAAAAACAAACTTTAAAGAACTTCAAATAAATCGAGCCTATGTAAACTTATTCAAAAATAATATTTATACACTAAAATCAGTCACTATGTATTTATGTATAAATATATGTATTGATTAAATAATTTTTAATGTGTATTTTATATTTTAACATATATTTTATACTAATGACTGATTTTAGTGTATATCTAACACGGTTGAAATATAATATTTGCTTTTTATATTGAGATAGAGATATTTTTTTTACAAAGAGACAAAAATATCAAAGATAATAATGAGTTTAATTTTGATACAGTAAAATATTTTACCCATTATCTAATAACATTCGTTTTTTTGAATGATCATTCAAAAAGTCAACATCAAAAGTATTTTTTTGCTGAGGTAACGTTTTTGTAATTGGATGCACGTGTAAAACTGTTTTATATTGATAGTACATTAAAATTTATTTCGACAATAAAACAGTGAAAATATATAACTCTGTTCTTTTCTCTCTTTTTTTTCTTTTTTTTAAACATGTCTATTATGTATTCTGTTTTAAAGCGATGGAAGTTATCTTATATGACATGGAAACAATTTTACATTTTTAACCCCCTAGTGTGAAAATAATATATAACCAAATACTCCCAAGGATTAAATGGATGTAAAAGTTAGGATTTAGACTAAGGTCTTTGATCAAACTTTATCAACAAACCATGCCAACCCAGCCTCTCTCCCATGTGATGAAAGCACCAAGTCATGTTTAGGTAGTTGTCAACAATTAAGTAGTTCAATGTTATGATCAACATGTCATGTGGGAAATTTTTATTTTTATTTCATTTCATTTATTTATTTATTTATTTATTATGTGTGCTATCCAACTCTAGAAGTTTTGTTCATCCAACCCTTATTTTTTTGGGATCTAATAATAACTCCTAGTTTTGCTATCTTTGCTGCCTACATCAAATCTTTTATGTATTTTGATATAAGGTCAAATTGCTTTCATTCAAGAGAGAGACATCCAATTCTAAAAGAAAGTAGTGGAAGATCTTTGACTCAATAAAACATTTGGGAGTATAGTTTAGAAATCAAATCACCTGTTATTTCTAAAATAGTATATATGTATTTCTAAAACACATCACAAGACTCTTATTTATAGACAATCAAACTTCTTGGTCAAGATCTTGTAAGATCTTTGTGTTTTACAAGTATTAAGTACAGAAGATTGATCCTGCATTTGTATAAGGATTGATTCTGTTGAATTTGAGTTTTAACACTGAAACATCAAGATCATAGGACCGATCCTCCAATAACACAAAAATTGATTCTCACTAATCATTAACAACAAAACCAACATGAAGAGCAAAAATAATAGTTTATTTTTTATGCACTGACAGTTTAAAATGTTTTACATACTCATACAATTATTTTTTTTTTCTTTTTGGATGATTATTCATACAATCAATAAAAATAACAGTTATTTTTTATGACGTGGTATTACATGATTGGAAGCACGTATAAGTGCATCAAAATTAAATTAAAAACAATATCAAAACATGTTTTTCAATTGTTTTCGTATGAAGATCGATCCTAGTGCACAAAAAATGTTTTTGCACTTTCTTATCATATGAAAACTTGATTTCAATAAATTCCTTGAAATTTCTCAAATAAGTTATGCAAAAATCATTTTGGAAAACATGAGAGATAATTAGTTTTTATTCTTAATAAGATATCTAAAGTCCTAAATCTATTTCTTGTAAACACTTGTTGGACTTTGAAACTTGTTGTACCATGGTTGCTTATGATTCTCTCTTCATAGATGGTTGATCATCTTTCTCCCTTTAATTGCGTCGTCAATTCCTGAAAACTATGTTTATCATTTTTCAAAATAAAAAAGAAATATTAATAATATTGAAGAAATACATTCATCATTTTTTTGTGATTAAAATTCATGCATTTAACTAGAACTATTTTTTTTTTTTGGACCTGGACTAGAACTATATTTGTTTTATCTTTTTATTTTGTGTATGCTTTATTCTTTTATTGTTGTTAAAGGATCATATATCTCTCTTTCTTTTGTCTAATGCTTATTCGGCCTCTATACCTTGTCTTGTAGTCTAACTCTCGTTTGGGCCTTCAGCCTTCACATTACCTAGACTCAGAAAAGGAGTAACCCAAAAAAAAAACACTTATTTGTTAACTTTGGTTAGGCCTTGACGCTAGTGACGAACTGGCAATTGAACCAAGTTTGGTTAGGTGTCTAGTTCGCTTGAATAAAAATCAAAATTTGAATATTGTCTTACAATAATTCATTGATTAACGATAAACTTTTAAATAGAATTTATATTCGCAATAGATTAGTCCCTTAGCCTGTTGAGCTAAAAAATATTGTAATGAAAAAAATTGGGCAATTTTATGAACCACATAAGTCATAAATTACACATTCCAGGGTTTAGGTCTCGGTAGAGAGTAGGGGCATGGGAGAACCTTTTAAGTATAGTCTATGTGTGATATTACCAAAAGTAGAAAAACAAAAAATGCTCTTTTTTTTTGTATGGAAGAAATACGTATTTGTTTACTACGCAAAATCTTTTTTTTATTTTGGGAGGGAATTGTTTGGGTATTATTTGATTTTGGTTTAGGGGAAATTCATCCTACTTTCTTTTTTTTTGAAAAATTATTATAGACACACAAAAAATTAGCTACTAAATTAATTATTATATATTTATTTATAAATCAATGTATTAATTTATTAAAAAAATAAATATATATTGTTTAATTCATTTCAATATATATTTTATATTTTAATATATATTTTATATAAATAACCGATTTGATGACCAATTTTTCTAAAAAAATACGAGTAAAGATGGAGAAAAAGAAAACAAAAGATGAAATGATGCAAGCTAGCTAGGAGATCCCAAGTGGTGTTCTTAGCAACAAAAATAGTGAAGTACTCAGACATGGTAAGAAAATGGCAAAAGCCCGTTATACAAGAATGACTGATTATTTCAAAATAATTGTAAGTCAGTCCAATTTAGTGTGTGTTTAGATTTTAGTTTGCAAATTATAATTTGTATAAAATTAATTTTGTAAATTTGATTTTGATGAAAAGTAAGTTTGTGTTAATGGGATTTATGTTATATCAAAATGGATTACAGTAAGATAAATGTTATTTAGATTATACTACTCAAAATCATTTTTAAATGAAAAATTACTAAAAAAATATCAATTTAAATAATTTTTTTATATTATTCTATTATTTTACTTTAGATATTTAAATATATCTTATTAAGAGACATGATAAAACACTAATAAAATACATAAAAAATAATAAGAAATATCATAAAAAAATTCATATAATAAAAAAAATTCATATGAACTAGAAAACAATAAAAAATAATAATATACATGAAAAAGTAGAATATTAAAAAAATAATATAAAAAATATTTATCATATAAATAAAATAAATACAATAAAAAATAAAAATATGAAAGATAGTATTATTCATTTTATAATGTCAAAGAAAAAGAAAATATCCTATAATTTTTTTACTACTAATTTAGTATAATTTTGGATTATAAATTTTTATTATTTTAACTCTTTTGTTATTTATAATTAGTATATAATAAAGACAAAAATAAAATACAGTCAGAAGTACAATAAAAATGAAAAAAAGTCATACAAACATAGTATATAATAATTACGATCAACAACATATATTATATAAAAAAATTATAGTAAGAAGTAAATAAAATTCATATGAATAAAACCAAATTAAAAAATTAAAAAATTTATACACAACATAAATATAGTACAATAAATGATAGAAAAAAGAATTTATATAAACAAAAAATAATAAATTTTTTACTTGGGCCGTGATTGAAATAAATTTGTATAAAAACAAAATTGGAACGAAGAACATATACAAAGAATTACTGTAAAAGTTATATAGTTATTTTCATCTTTTTTATAGAAAAAAATGAAGGGTAAGATTGGTAGAAAAGGAAAAAAACTCTCATCTAATTTTCTCAATAGTAACCAAACTTTTTCAACGTAAATGTAGAAGTTAGAATTTTTTTATTCACGTAAACGTACGTTTACAGGTGTAAACACTTTTTGATTGAGAGTTCAAAAGGTTGCCAAACATAAAAATAAAATGTTCAAGACGCTCAAACGAACTTTTCTCTTCTCCAAACGTAAACTTCAAACGCATCCTTAGTCCCTTTAAGTTATATTTTTTTATCAATTTTTCAACCATTAAATTATAATACTTTTTTGTATTTATTGTGTTATATGTAAAAAAATGGCCCAACAAATACATTGGAACACTAATATCTATAAGGCTTCTAATACTTGAGTCTCATGATGTATTAACAAAAATGTTATTTATTTATTAGAATTAGTCACCAAAATTAATTATTATGTATTTGTGTATAAATATATATATATATATATATTATTTAGTTAATATATATTTTATATTTTAATATATATTTTTTATTAATAACTAATTATACATATAATATAATTATTAGGTTAGAAGCCTATTTTATTTTATATTATTTTTTGTGTTAATGACATTTGATTATAGATATTTATTTATAGAATACACGGGAGCTTGAGTGAGATGAGAGGTAGCAGTTGGTGCTGTAATCCACCTTTTCAGAATTTTGCTCATCAAAGCCAACTATAAAGTTAGTGTTTAGATAACCAACTTTGATTATTGTACAATTTAGCTACAATAATTTTATTGCTAAAATTATCTGATTTTTCATGTTGATTGTTGGTTAGTTCAACTCAATAACATTCCATTTTAAAGATATTGTTTATTTTACTAAAATAATTATGAAAATAAGTTAGTTTATATTCATTGTTTTTCTCAATTATAAGGAATGGGGAGGGAGTGGTAAAATAATTGAATTAATTAAATAAAAAGGGGTAAGAAGTTATGTCATGAGAATAATTTTATTAAATAACATAGTACATAAATTACTTTATTGATATCTTAATCAACTAACCAATCTCTACCTCCAAATTCTTTTATTTGGACAACAATCTATGTCGCCTAGCTATGTTTGAAGAAGGGAGTGACAAATATTAAAATAGTGTTAATTATTGACTTAGTTATGTATATTACTTAGATTTTAGTTATGTCAGTTAGACTTGCCCCTAGCCTGTATATATATTAGTTAATCAATTAATTATTTATTCATAGTGGCCTTTTTGTTACCTACGTCATTCTATAAGTCCTATTAAATGAGATTATAAAGAATTTGTGGGCTATTCATAACATTAAAATTCGAAAATAAAATAAAAAAAGATTATTTAATACTATATAAAAGAAGGAAAAGTAATCATATCACGTGTAAAATAATATAATAACTAGTATTTTTATCCGTAATAATATTACGTGAATATAAATTTTTTAAAATTATGGCCTACTTTATTCTGACAGTATAAATTATGTATTGCACAAAAGATTTATAAAATCAAATTATTTTTACAAAAAAAATCATAGGTTGACAAAAGTCTATGACTAAAAAGACCAAGATATCTGTAGATAAAAAATTAAATAATAAAATTTTTAGTTATTATTTTTATATAAAAAAGTCTAATTTTTTATTAATAATTAATTTTAACATTCTTTATCTAAAATTCAAAATAATTTAACTTGTATACTTTTATATTTAATTAGGTGTTAACTGTTAAGTTTGTTGCACAAATAGAAATAATTAATTTTTATACTTGCTATTTAAAAATAATATTTTTTTCTCTCTATATATGTATATAAAAATATAATTAGATATTAGCATAAAAAAATTATACTGATAGTTATGTTATAAAATTAACTCAAAATTAATTTTTTTAAAACAATTGAATCTTACTTCTAACTTTTAATTATAATATTAGTATTCTCTCCAAATTATATGTAATAAATATTTGAAAGAAGAGAAATAAAAATGTAAATTATAAAAATAAGCAGTGAAAATTTAAAACTAAATAAAAAACTAAAAAAAAGGAATGTAATAACAATAATAATATTTTTATTTAAATTATATTATTTTTTTAATTTTGTTTTCTGTAGAAGAAAAATAGAAAAAATAGAGAATGAGAGAAAAGAGAAAGAAAGATAAAGATAAAGAATGAGAGTGAGAGTGAGAGTTTGTTAATTTTGAAAAAAATTATTTTAATTGTAAAAAAATATCGAATGACATATTTTGATTTATCAAATTACTAATTTAAAATATAAATTATATATAGAGTAAAAATAGTAGAGAGAAATAAAAAACAGAGAGAGGTAGATGAGAGAATTTAGGAATGAAATTTATTAATTTTGAAAAAAATATTTTTTCTCAATTTTAATAAGAGAGTGTCATGTGACACATTTGATTATTAAATTAGATAGTTATATGATATATAATATAGATATATTTCAATTTCAATTTTAATATTTCAAATTTAATTTTAATGCAATTAAGAATGATATGTTACACATTTTAATTGTCAAATTAGTAATTAGTCATTGATATTGATAATCATATATAAAATAGATAGAGTGATTGAAGAAATGAGAGAAATAGAGAAAGAAAGAGGGAGAAGGGGAGAACTTTTTAATTTTGGAGGGAAATATTTGATTTCAATTGTAATGAGGGAGTGACATATGGCATATTTTAGCTGTAAAATTAGTAAGGCGAAGAAAATAATTTTTTAATTTTGGAGGGAACGATTTAATTTCAATTATAATAGGAGAGTGACATGTGGTACATTTTGATTGTAAAATTAATAAGGATGAAAGAAAAATTTCTTAGTTTTGAAGAAAAATATTTAATTCAAATTACAATGAAAAATTGATATGTAACACATTTTAGTTGTAAAATAATAGATATATAATAGATGTTTTGGTTGGACAAAAGTATCCAAAATAAAATAAGTAAGGCAAAGGACAAGTTCAATCATCATAAAAAAAAAAAAATGAAAGTATGAAACAAACAAGGTAAAGAAGAGGAACACCTTTGAATAGAGGGCAGAGCCTTGAATGAAGGGCCACAGCCCGAAAATAAGGAAAGGGTTTTGGGTGGAGAATTTGGACATATCTGAAAGTTTTACATGGAAATAGCAAAATAAGAAAACCATGACTCCTAGACTCAAATATCTGAAAATTCAAAGTTGAGTTGAAAGTCCAAAAAGCACGTTTCTTATTGCTAATTATTAAGAAGAAAATGATGTAAAAGATTATTCCTTATCATTTTGTATCGCTATTCTTACTCCCTGTCACATCAATTAGATATCTTTTTTTTATATTAATTTTGGAGTTATTAAAAATTTAGTAGAAATTAACTTGAAGAATATTTAACAGGAAAAAATTGAATAAATAATCAAATTAATCCTTAAAAATATCATCAATTTTTTAAATTGGCTCTATTAAATATTTTTAATTAAATTCGTCTTTCGAAAATTTTAAATTAGTTATGTTCATTTTTTCGTTACTTTTATTATTAGCGATATCGAAATTTGTTGATATGACACGTTAAATAATATTATAATATATTTAGTAGTCTTAATTGACGATTAATATGATAAATTTATGAAATTAAATCAAATCAACCTCAAATGGAGAAATTCTAATATCTTAAGATTTTTTTAATTAGGTTCTATTTGATCTAATATCACATTAGTAAATTTTGACTTTATCAACAAATAAAATAACAAAAAGATTGATGTGATTAACTTATAATTTTTGAAAAATAGATTTGATTAAAAAAAATTTTAAAAACTAATTTAAAAACAAATAATCTTTTAAAAATAAATTTGAGTATTTACTTAAAAAAAAAGTTTAACATATAAGTACATAACATATAAAACAAAATTATTACTTTTTCTTAAAAGAGTTACAAATATTTTCATACATTAAGGTTATTAAAGTGAATGAGGACAATTAGATATGTCTCTACAAAATCTAGTTTATGCCTTAAAAATCATAATTTAAAATTGTCCCAATATTAACTCAAAAAGACAGTAATACTTGTCCGATACTCCATATATAGTTACACATTTCTTACAAGGCTCTTATTTTCTTAAACTTAAAACTCACAAATTACTAATAAATTTAAAGAGAATCCAATAACTAAGAATACCCAACTTAATTTTGTTGGCCATCTAGACTAAACTGTAATTATCAAAGATTTTACTATTATAGATAACGATCATATTATGTGCATATAAAAAATATTTTTAAATTAATTATTTATATAAATATATATTAAAAATATATAAAATAATATATGCATATATACACAATATATAATGACTAATTTTGTATTTAGTACACTGATAATAAAATATTTTATATAATTATTTAATTACATCTGTTATTTTTTATGTTTATTTATATAATTAATATAAAAATAGATATTTTTATTAATATAATATTATATAATTATATACATATATATAATTATTTTATATTAAAAATATATCAAAATTAAATTCTATATAATATATAATAAATGTTTGTTAAATGCATACATAATTAACCATTTGTAAAATGTTTTCTACACATGTCACAGAATTTAAGAATTTTCGATTTGAAAATTTAACAATTTGATATTTGATAATAAACGCCTCAACGGTCTAAACTATATTTTAAAGAGCTTAAGTAGAAACTAGAAAGTTTTATATTAAAAAGACAAAAAATCCAATTTTTAAATACACTGGATATAACCAAAATATTCAAATTGTATTCTATTTATAATAACATATTCAGTACTCATCATTATAAAAAAAAAACTAAAATAAATTTTAAAAAAGCAAATAAAGAAATAAATAAAAAATATTAATAAAAAAATTAATTAAAAAAAAAAGACAATTAAGAATTAACATTTTAAGAGTTAAGACTTAAGACCGCCCTAAAAACCGTATTCGTACAGTGTCTTCTCCTCTCTCTCTCTCTCTTCTTACCAAATTACACATTTTTTTCACTCTCAATAACAAAACCTTTTTTTCAATTTTTCTCGTTATATTTTCTCTGTTTTTTCTTTGTCTCTTTCTATGCTTTCTCACTCTAAAACCTCAAATTCCAAAACGCCATGCCTCTTCTTCTTCTTCTTCTTCTTATACCTCCGATTCGTCGCGTGTACTCTTAGGCTTCCTTCTCTTCCGATTCCTCTCTGCATTGGTAAGCTTCGAACCTCGCACTGCGTTTCGATGCTGATCTGACTGATACTTCTCCTTTTGAATTTTCTTTTCTTTTTTCTGTAAAGTTCTTTTTTTTTTCGTTTTTGTTGAGAAGGAAACCCTTATTGTGAAATACACTGTGGTTCTTGCAGGGGAATTGGTTACCTTCTGCACTATGAGACCTTTGTTTTTGTGTGGGTTTTGATTTGAATGGGTTTTTGCTGTGTGAACTGGGTTTGCTTTCAGTGTACTGCAAGTGTAACTGTTAGGTGTTTGTGGAATTAGGGATTTTTGTGTTGAGAAATGAGAGAGGGTTTAAGATCTCAGACTCGATTGGGGAATGTTTGTGCTGGCGGTGGTGATGGTGTAAAGAGTGTTTCTTTCGATTTAGGTGGTGAAGGTACACAGGTTGGTGGGGAGGTGTTAGGGTCAGTGGTTGCGGAGAAGGAGGATAATGTTGTTGAAAGAGATGCGAAGGAAGAATGTGATGCTGATTTGGGTGCTAGTACTAGTGGGAAAGGGGATGCTGAATCAGTTGAGGGCGGGGGCAATGAAGGCTGTGAAGATGGTGGTGTTGAAAGGATGGTAGAGAGTGAGAGAGAAGAGTTGACAGAGTCTGTAACTATAGGTGGTCGAGTGTTGCGTTCCAGGACGAAGAGGCCAGAAAATGGAAAACCTTGCAGTGGAGGGAGTAGTGGTGGTGTAGTTGTTTCAGGGAGAGGCGGGGGACATGGTGGTCTTAGGAGGGTAACGGTCAAGAAGGATAGTGAAGATGATGATGACTTTGTTCCTAATGGTTGTGCGAATAAGGGGGTTGGGCTGGAGAAGAAACGGAAGCGTGGGAGGCCTCGGAAAGTAAAGTTGGAAGAATCAGACGAGTTAGGTATGGTGAGTTGTGGGAATGAGAAGGTTGAGCTGAAGAAGGATGTGAATGGCAGAAAGAAGAAGCGGAAGCGCGGGAGGCCTCCTAAAGTGAAGGTGGAAGATCCGGATATGCTAGTTGAGCAGTCTCCAAGGAAGAGGGGTAGACCCCCCAAGGTTCATGGACAAAACCATCTCCCAATAATGGTGCATGATAGAAAAGTCAATGTGCGACGTCGAAAAGGTAAAAAAGGTTTAACTGCAACGGTTGGTGCCAAAGCAAATGGGATTGCTTATTGGAGCTCAAGGAGATCTTCTCAGAAAGAGCTAGAAACGAAGGGAATTTCTCCTGTGAAGGATAATAAATTAGGGAAGGTTTTGGAAACTGAGAGCAATGGGGTTTGTGAGGGAATAAGCGGAGAAGTAATGGAAGGAAGAAAGCAAGAACAAGGAAAGGATGGAAGAAAGAAAAAAAAGCGGAAGGAAGAAAAGCAGGTAGTCAGGGAAAAGATTATGGAGCAGATTTTAGCTGCTGGCTGGACAGTTGATTATAGACCTAGGAATGGAAGGGAATACAAGGATGCCGTGTATGTTAGTCTAGATGGTAAGACACACTGGTCTATCACCTTGGCCTACAGTAGGCTTAAACAACATTATGAAGCTGGTGATGGTGAAGGAACGGTATATGGGCCAGGTTTCAAATTTACACCAATACCTGAAGCGGATTTCCAAATGCTGACCAAGGTAATGAAAAAGCAAAGAGGAAGTAAAAACAAAAAGATGAAAAATGGGATGAAGGGTAAAAAGGGGAAGAAAGGAAAAGAAGGTTCGCATGCAGGCATGGGTAAATCTGCGAAGCGGAAAATGAAAAGGAAATGGACAGAGGACAGTGACACAGATGTTATGTTGCCTAATAAAGTGTCAGGTCTGGTCAGGGATCACAAGAGACATAAAACACAAAGCAAGAAGCGAGGTGCTCCATTGGTTCGCAATGCTGAGGTTGATATAGATTCAGAAGTTAATGGATATGTACCATACTGCGGAAAACGAACTGTACTTGCATGGATGATAGATTTGGGAACAATTCTGCAAGATGGGAAGGTTCATTATATGCAACTTGGAGAGAACAATGTGTTATTGGACGGTAAGATCACAGGAGATGGCATTCATTGTGGCTGCTGTAATGAAGTCATAACGATTTCAGATTTTGAAGCTCATGCAGGAATCAAACACTCTGATCCACTTAAAAATATACACATAGAGGGAGGAACTTCCCTCTTGCAATGCCTACTAGATTCATGGAATAAACAGGATGAGAGTGAACGTAAAGGTTTTCATTTTGTTGATGTTGCTGGTGAGGATCCAAATGATGACACATGTGGTGTCTGTGGAGATGGGGGAGACTTGATCTGCTGTGATGGTTGCCCATCAACCTTCCACCAGAGTTGCTTGGATATAAACGTATGTATCTTGATGCATTTTTTATGGAGATTTTTGTTTAATTTATTTTGATATAATTGCTCTTAACAGTACTATTTCTATTGAATTTTTTATCAGGATAAATAATTCATATTCATGTATCAATCCACTTTTCCCCTTTCTGTCTGGCCATTTTCTGATTTCAGAAAAAGAAGTTGGATTCCAGCCAACTTGGTGCAAATTTTGTTGGTTTTCTCAACATCGGTGTCTTCTTATTTCCTTCTTTATGTTATTTCTCTGTCTCTCTGTCCCTTTCTCTCTCAATCAACTTATTCTGGTTGATGTATTGGTGTATTTGCATGAACTATGCTTGCCAGTCGGTTATGGTTTAGCGTTGAAGAACATTTTTTTGTTTATACCTTGGATTGCTTAGTACCTAAGAAAGATCAAATTTATCAAATTCTCACCTGTTGGTAGTAAGAATTTCATTGCTGGCAAACTTGTGTTGGATATGCCTTCAGAATTTGTGGTGCCCATCATGATAAGGGATGAGGAACTCTGGTTATTATGTCTATACTCTCTACTTTTCAGATGTGTCCATGAAATATTTGCATATGGCAGATAGTTCACTTTAATGTTTAGATAGGAAAATAAAGTGTATGTTTTTGTTTTGCTTGCAGAAGTTCCCATCTGGTGACTGGCACTGTGTATATTGTTGTTGCAAATTTTGCGGGTCGGTTGGTGGTAGTTCAAATCAGACAGATGAAAACGATGGTTCTGCTATGTCAACCTTACTCACATGCCGTTTATGTGAAGCAAAATGTATTTACTATGCATACATATATCCCTTTGTTTAATTGTGATAATCATTTCCCAAGATGAAATGTTTTATTTCCCTGTAAGAAATGAATAATTTTTTTTTTTTTTTTATCTTTTGTAGACCACAGAGACTGTGCAGAAGAAAATGGTGCCAAGCCTGATGATTCCAGAGATGCCTCCTTTTGTGGAAATAGATGCCAAGAGGTATGATCTAGTTTTTAATGCATTAGAATCTTGGTCGCTATGTGTAAGTTTTAGTTAGTCTGCTTGGTTGATGCTAGGTTATTATTATGTAGTAGTAACTGGAGTTTTGCTTAGCTTTCGACTTAAAGTAGTTGCTGCTATGTAAATAGTTTGTTGCTAGCTAGCCTCTTTAATGCGGATCGGATTATTTTGTATTACAACTCAGCTTTTGATGTAAATCCTATTATTTTGGCATGAGTAAGTAGCATTATCTGTAACTTGCTTCTTTGGGGTTTTACTGTTTTCGTTAAACTGAGAGATACACAGTATTCAACTTTTTTTAGTTGTAAAATCTATGTCTTCCAACATATTTTACTTTGATTATTCTATTTACATTGAATTTGCCTGATTCATGTAGAAAAGTACCTTGCAAGAGACTACATATTTGTTTAGATTTTATTTCAGTAAAATTTGAGAAATGGAACATTTATGGGGGACAAAGCTAGGTTTTATATGATAGGTTCATTGATAAACAGAGATGATGCATGTTCTTGTGAGTGTGGTTTACATCCCACAAGTCTGTGAGCAGGCAATATGTCTCACTCTGCATTTGCAATTGGTTGTGTTTGAATTAGAGTACTCTATAGGCCATCCTTTCCTTTGATTTACAAAGACCTATAATTTTCATTTCAGTTATTAGCCCTCGTTTCTAGGTATCCTTATTGAAGGAATTTGTCATCTGTTGACATTTATTATTATTTTAATCAAGTTAATCTGTTTTGCTGTCTTCTCCTCCAGTTATCAGAGGGGCTTGAAATGCTTCTTGGGGTTAAGCGTGAAATTGAAGATGGATTTTCTTTGACTTTAATTCGGAGATCAGATGTTGCCCTTGATGTTTCTCAGACAAAACCTGAGATAATTGAATGTAATTCCAAGCTGGCTGTTGCATTATCGGTAATGGATGAGTGCTTCATGCCATACATTGATGAGAGAAGCGGGATTAATCTGATCCATGGCATTCTATATAATTGTGGGTAAGGTTACATGACCACTTCTCTGTCATTTTAAGGACCTTTCTTGGGGTGGGCCTAGGTTGTTGTGTTTTGCGACCGAATTCTCCTGAAGTTGTGTGTGCCTGCTTTTCCTGGGATGGATTGCTATCGTATCATTCATAATATCATATATTTTAGTTTTATTCTTTTACCTTTGTCAGGTCAAACTTCAAACGTCTGAACTATAGTGGATTCATTACTGCAATTCTAGAGCGAGGGGATGAAATCGTTGCTACTGCAACTATCAGGTAAATATATGCTTGAATTTTATGAATGCTTTCACCGTTTATAACTGGACAATGGCCAAGTATGTATGCAGCGAGGCCTTGGTATGGAATTATATATTTTCGGTGGTGAAAACAACTAATTATTTAATCTCCTTTGTGTATTCCACCATACATTATGAAGTTCCCTTTTGTTTGGCCAGTGGAAGAAAGCTCACTTTATATTTTGATGACTTACTTTTTTATTTATCAAATAGGATTCATGGAAATCAACTAGCAGAGATGCCATTTATTGGGACCCGTTTTATGTATAGGCGACAAGGGATGTGCCGCCGGCTTCTAAATGGCATTGAATGTGTAAGTTCGAAACTGTTATATTTTTATCCCTAGGTTTGGTTGCAGAGAATTTGATCAAGAGCCTTGCTCATTATTTAGATCATACATAAATATCTTTAACTTTGTTTCTAAAAGGAAGTGTTTTGGGGGAGAGAGACATAAAAAAAAAAAAAAAAGAAGAGAAAGGGGGGGGGGGGGGGTTGAGCCAAGCACTAGAGACCCTACATGTAAATGCTGAAGTATGACTGAGAGAAAGAATGCGAAAGGCATGAATTCTGCTGAGGTAAGGGTAGCTAGGTAACAGAATTTATGTTGGGGATGCTATTATTTCCTTTTGCTTTATTTATAGAAAGTGGAGAACATGAAGTAAATCTTAGTAGATGCTCTACTTTCAGTCTCTGAACATTGGCGGTGTTGCAAATAAATGGAGTCCGTTGCTCACACTGTATCTTGAAAAGAAAGCAATGTGTACCATTTAACACTAGCAAGTGTTACTAGTCTAAAAAGTTCACTTCCATTTCCACATTGACAATTTGGCAAACTAAAAAGGAGCTTTCAGCCCTTAAGGGCCAACATTAAATGGCCATTCTCTGGGCAGAATAATGTTGCACTTTGATAGATGATACGCTATATGTTAGTAAATTATTATGTGTGCTTTTCTAGAGTGAAATCCTTTTGTTCTTTCATTTCATCAAGTTTTCTTTGGACCTTCTTCTCACTTTGATGACTTAAAATCCTCCGTTTCTATGATTATTTTCAGGCACTTAGCTCTTTAAATGTTGAATTATTGGTCATACCAGCTATCTCAGAAATGAGAGAAACTTGGACTTCTGTTTTTGGGTTTGAGCCGCTTGAATTGGCAAACAAGAAACTAATAAAGAGCATGAGTCTGTTGGTATTCCCTCATGTAGATATGCTGCAGAAGAAGATGTTGAAGCTTAAGTTCGCCGAGGAAACTGTGATTACTGCAGAAGGTATGTTGCGGGTCCTCATGTATGATTTGAGACGGCCATTGCTCTTCTTTCATACTCTGAAAATTTCAACATTGTTAATTGCTCCATGCAATTTCTTGCAGCTTCCAATCTTCTGAAAGATCATACAGAAGGCGAGGTGGCAAATAATTGTGTAGGGGCAGAATCATTTGGATCTCAGTCAATGAACAATTCTGCCGACATTCCTTCTTCTAATGATGACCAGATGATGGATAAAACCATGTCTACTGAATCTGGCAGTCTTCTTCCTGAGGGTTCATTGAATAACGTACCCAACAATAATGGCAACACTAAACTTCATGATAAATGTCCAGAAGATATCACATGCCAAGTTGTTTGCCATGAAAATTTGCCAGTGGAAGAAATGAACACTGCAAATCCCCCTGATGATGGAACTGAAGATGCCGGTACACGTAAGAATACCAGTCTTGATTGTGTCGAGTTGAACGATGATGAGAAGCAAGTAGATTTAGATGGTCAATCAAACAACTGCTGCAATACTTGTGAGGAAACAGAATGTCTTAGAGATGGTTGTCACTCTGGTGAAGCAGTTCCTACA
This sequence comes from Arachis stenosperma, assembly GCF_014773155.1. Lineage (NCBI taxonomy): Eukaryota > Viridiplantae > Streptophyta > Magnoliopsida > Fabales > Fabaceae > Arachis > Arachis stenosperma. The sequence continues at coordinate 11,685,927 of NC_080378.1, forward strand.
ACCAATGACTCGGTGCACCTTAAGTCAAAGGACATCACTGAAGATTGTCCCGATAATTGCGAAACAAACTCCAAAGTGGTTACCACACCAGACTCTGATGAAGCCGAAGCACACCCAACTGAACCACCTAAGCACCAGACAGATACAGAAGATTGCCAATCCTTTCCTGTATCTTCTGATTTGTGTGAGAAGTTTGTGGATTGTGTTGATGTTAATAGTAAGCCATCCACAGATGGTAAGGCCGATTTCCTTCCCGCTGATACAGACAGAAATCCAAACGACGAACATCTGACAAAGGGATCACCAGGGCTACCGGAGCAAGACTTGCAGGTCGATCAAAATCCGCAGAGCAATGCTCCGACCCTGTGTACTCCAAACACTGCTTCTAGTGTAGCTCTTAACTGTGCTTCTGTGGGCGCTGGCAGTACCTCTTGCAGTAGTACCGAGGTGATAGTTCTGTCAAACCAAGCCAGTTGACTTCTATGTTCCATTTGTAGTCTTAAGTAGGTTATCTGTTTGGGGTTATTCACTGACTTAGGTTATTTCTAGCAGTGCATTCTGGAAAGGTAATTTGACTAGATTTTTTTGTCAGTATAACAAAGTATTCTGAGCAAGTGTCCTGAGAAAAGAATGTTGTAAGGGCAATCTTTAGTCTAAGATGTCAATTTTTTTGGGTGGCCAAGAGGGTTATGTATGTTTGGCTGCCCATGGTAATAGGCTAATAGCCAATGTGATGTAAATGGTAGTGCTTTTAATTCTAGTCTTAAAATTTCTGTTTCACTAGATGCATTTGATACAATATCTGCTAGTAAAACTGAGAATTACTCCTCTATTTGACTTGTTTTTAGGTGCTAGTGAATAGTGATTCTCCTCACGAGCAATAGTGATGGTTTGAGATTGTAGCTCAATTGGCAACTATATCAATTCAAAATTAAATAGCTAGATTGGCAACTTCTCCTTCACTTTCTGTTTATTCCATATTGTCACATCAATACGAGCCATGAAAGGCATTTAATAGGCATTAAATATAAATATTAATTTCCATATTATAATTGATTTATTTTAGAAATAAAATTTAATAATACTTAAATCTAATTTGTAATATTTAATCCTTTCTAAAAAGTTTACCTTCATCCATCTTAAAATTCTCACTTTACTTTGACCCTGCAATTATTTAAAACATTTAAATCTAAGTAAAATAAAGTTTTAGATGATGTTGTATACTTGTATTTACCTGCTAAGTGTCTAATTTGGTCTTTTTATCTACGTTGTATTGCCGAGCAAATTGAGATTAAGCTCTTTCCAAGTTAAAAGGTTGGTTATTGAAGTTAATGGCTTAATGCAATGTGTTTTATTGTATGATGATGATAACAAGTAAACCAGTTAGTCTAGAATTATTTATTGCATAGTAAACAAACCCGGTTCGTCTCGGCCGGTTCGGTCAAAATCTCAGTCACCCGGTCACCTGTTTGGGTCGAGCCACTCTCTAAACTGCCCCAAATCCCTAATCTCAGTAAGCTCTCTCGTCCCGCTCATCACACATCACGTCAGCCTCTCAAGCTCTCACTCACACCAACCGACCAGCGACGCCCTGACTCTGAAACTCTCTGATTGTCTTCATTCACAGTCGCTGGCGTTCCGCCGTAGTTCGTGTGTCGCAGCCCTCCTTGGTCTCGTCGTCGCCGGCTCAGTCAAGAAGAAACAGAAGCAACCAGCAATTGCCACCCCTGGTTCGGACGTCGTCGTCTTCTCGCTTCGTCGTCTCCTTCTCGCCGGTTTCGTCTCCGAGCAGCTGCGGTGAGTCCCTGGGTGCATTCCCCTGTTTTTCCTTTGGCCCTGGCTTCCGTGGTTCACACTCCACACTCCACACTTCACAGATTCTTGCATTCTTTTTACCTAATTAATTAATTTGTCATTTTGCTGTAACTGAAGTTTAATCAATTTTCTGATCAAATTAATAGTACTGTTGAAGGGTTGATACCATAATTTTGACTAAATTTTTTAGGTTTATGTCTTAAGAATAAAGTGTTCCTGTTTAGAGAATCTTAGCCTGTAATTGTAACGATGAAGTTGATTTAGGTGTGGCTGTGCTGAAGCTCAGAACTCCGAAGCTGCTCCTTTCCTGTCTCAACTTTTACTTCTGCTTCTGTAGGTGATTTTTGTTTTATTTTTTTTTCAGTTAGTCTTTAATCTCTATTATTTTTTTTTATGCTTAGTATTTTTCAGTTTTAATGTAGTTTTTGATAAATTGATGCTAATTGGTTTAGATGAATTGATGCTTATTTGATAAATTGATGATTAGTTATACTGATTAGATAGTAGGTTATGAAGGTGAATAACTCGCATGGTGATTTTGATGGAAAGGATGGTTCTCATATTGTTCTCCAAAGCTGTTCAGGGGGGAATTATTCAGGTGTGTTGCTTACTTTGGCTGCTGCTGTGTGCATTGTTTTGAGCTTATCAATAGTGATAAGTAGGAAGATGATTGGGTTAAGGGAATTTTTATCATGGTCAAGGTTGCCTGTGAATTCATCAGTGGTGATGATCATGTCAAGATTGGCAATATCTAGATTTATTAGATAATGAAAAGAGGAAAAGTTTGTGATGTTTATTTATCTATCAAGTAAATAAGTTGTGTGTAAATCTATGTGGATATAATAAGAGAAGAAACATTGAATTTCTAAGTTTGGAAGTGACCAATATAAACTTGCAGATCATAATTCTGTGGAAGAGAATCCTATTATGGAGTGTTTGTTTTGTTGTATCAAAGTCCTTTTACTTGTTTATATCACCATGCCTTTTGATTATTTATTTAATATCATTGTTGATTTTTTTCTGTATTGTATTGTTATATCAAAGTCTGTACTTGTTTACATCATAATTTTTGAGTGGTAATTGAGTTTACCAATTGTGTTTCAAATTAAGTGAAGGAATGCATAAGCAACAATGGTATGTCCTTTGGATTTAATGTCTATTTTTTTATTAGTTATTTTTAGGAATTGAGACTTGATTATTGTTAAAGTGTCAGTAGTCATATGTATTTCAAATTTTAATTTGAACTTTTTTTATGATTTTATATTTTTATTTAAGTGATACCGGGTCAACTGGTTCAACCGTGACCCACTAGTTGAACCAGTGACCCAGTATTCTGAATGGTTCGATTACCAGTTCGGTTCTGATAACTAGTTTATTGATTTGCTTATAATGTACTAGTAAATTTGTGTTGCTTTGCTTTGCTTGGATGGCTTCTAATTATATTCTTAATTTGAGCCCAATAAGAAAAGAGGATGCGATAGAGATTAGAGGGCAATGAACATTTTTAAAGTATGTTTTGTCGGAAGGTAAAATTATGGAGTTCATTTTTTAAAAGTTTCACTCTATTTCTATTCTTCCACCAGATTTTTCCTTTAATTGTTATTGGTCTTGGCATCTATAAATTGGTCAAATTTTTTTTGTTCTTGCCTTGCTTTGCAGGCTTAGATGAAGACTAATGGGAGAAGGAGAACCTAGTTGTATTGCACAAATCAATGAGGAAAAAAAAGCTATGGACCTAGACCATATATGACCCTGCTGCTGCTCCTGCCACGAAGTGATGAGATTTCATCTAGACCTGGTTTTCACCCGGTATAGTTATGGCCCAAAAGTGATGGGGTTTCATCGGACCTAGTGTTTGGGTTAGGGTCTTAAAAATAGATCTGATGAATCTTTAGGGCCGGATTGCTGGATTTGGATTAGAACAAACCTGGTTATACTCGGCTCATGTACACCCCTATCAAGTAATATGTGTTCTTCCTGTTTGGGATCCTATCGGAGTAAGAATGAAGCAAATTTACAACGCACAATCTCAAAAGCTTCTTTGATTCCAGTAAAACAAAACTTCATCTCTCTATAAAACCATTTTAATCCATTCATTGCAACAATTTCAATAAATTTTTTTTGTGGTTTAATTCAATGTCTTCTCAGAAGACTCTTTTGAGACTTTTCAACAAAGATTTGTCTTTTCCTTCAGACCAACAAAAGCTTCAAATTGAACTTGTCAATAAGATAACCCAAAACCTCCTAATTTCGAATACCACCAATTATTTTAGACCCGATAGAGAACTGCAGTCCATGATCTCATGCATCACTCCCCATGTTACATACCAAGTTCTTTCAAACCCCAATCTCCCTCCTCATTCTTTGTTGTCATTTTTCAACTTCCTTAGAAGTAGAAACTTTAATATTACTCATATACTTGATATTAAGGCCCATGTGATTCTCCTTTCCAGACTTTTTGAGGCTCGAAAATTTGCCACCATGAAGAGCATTCTGAGCTCTGTTGTTATTGATGGTAAGCTTTGTTGCCCCATTCCAGGGGTTGTTTCTTTGGTTGGTGAACTTGATCCACATTTTGCAGAGAAGCTGTTTGATATGCTGTTCAGAGTGTGTTCTGATAACAGGTTGTTTGAAGAGGCATTTAGAGTCTTTGATTATGCCAAGACGATGGGGTTGGGGATAGAGGAGAGGTCTTGTTTTGTACTCTTGCTTGCTTTGAAGAAATGTGGTGAGCTGGATTTGTGTCGTAGGTTCTTTCATCGAATGCTCGAGTCGGGTAGGATTCAAATTAGGGTTCAGTCTCTGACACTTGTGGTTGATGTTCTGTGTAGGGGAGGAGAGGTTGAGAAAGCTAAGGAGTTGATGGCTGAGATGGCTAGTAAAGATATTGTGAAACCCACTGTGTTCACTTACAATACATTGTTGAATGCTTATGTTAGAAGAAAGGATCAAAGGGGTGTAGATGAGATATTGAGATTAATGGAGAAGGAACAAGTTGTTCATAGTTTAGCTACACATAGTATTCTGATTCAGTGGTATGCGAGTTTAGGAAATATAGGGGAAGTTGAAAAGATATTCGAGGAAATGCATGAACGAAATTTGGAAATGGACAGTCATGTGTATACAACGATGATAAATTGGTATTCTAGGTTAGGAAACATTAAAAGGGCATCCGCTTTGTTTGATGAGATGACTCAGAAAGGCATCCTTCCTAATGCACATACTTATGGGGCCTTACTTTGTGGTGTATGCAAGGTAGGCCAAATGGAGGCTGCAGAAATATTGCTTGAAGAGATGCAAAGTAAAGGCATTGACCCAAATATAGTAATATTTAATACAATGATTGATGGTTATTGTAGAAGAGGTTTGATAGATGAGGCTTTGAGAGTGCAAGATATCATGGCAAGGAAGGAAATCGAAGCAGATGTGTTTACATACAACATTATTGCTTGTGGGCTATGTAAAGTGCATCGATGTGAGGAAGCCAAGAGGACTTTGAATACAATGCTAGAGAAAGGAGTGGTTCCGAATGTTGTGAGTTTCACTACTTTTATTGAGATACATTGTAAGGAAGGAAATCTTGCAGAAGCTGAGTGGTTATTTAGGGATATGGAGAAAAGGGGAGAGGTACCTAATGTTGTTACGTACAATACCCTTATAGATGCATACAGCAAGAACGAAAAGATGAAGCAAGCTCACATGCTAAAAACTGAAATGGTAGAAAAGGGATTACTGCCAGATGTATACACTTACACATCACTAATACATGGGGAGTGTATTGCTGGAAGGGTAAATGAGGCATTGAATCTTTTCAATGAAATGTCATCAAAGGGTATAATCGGGAATATTGCAACATATACATCAGTTATTTCAGGATTATCCAAGGAAGGAAGAGCAGATGAAGCTTTTAAGTTGTATGATGAAATGATGGGAATGGGCCTAACACCAGATGATAGAGCTTATGCTGCTCTTGTTGGTAGCCTCCATAAACCCTCCTCTCATGGTAATCAACATCATGAAATTGGGGAACATAAGTAGAACCTGTAGATTCAATGAACCAGTGGAATATTGGTTTGACAATTTTGACAGGATGGCAGTTCATGGATGGTGATTTTGGCTTTGAATCCGAAACAAGAAGATCAATGTGCCTGGGGTTCAGAAGTCCAGCTGTTGTGTTACTGAAATTAGGTTTTGGATAATGGGATAATGTAAGCCAATCTTGGGTAATATATGAATCTTTTGTTTCTTTTGTGTTACTGAAATTAGGTTTTGGATAATGGGATCAATGTATTTACTTCTAAGCTTTCTTTTGTTTGGTAAAAAATTACTTTTTGACTCTCTGCCAATCTCTTGCCTCATTGTTTGATATATTTCTGAAAATGTTATGGTAGTTTCATGATGAAATTTGTCTATTTATGAAAATTCCACATTGTATTGAGTTGATCCACAGTTATTAAAGGAGCTTATTACTTACTAGTGCTGTTGAAGATAGTGAACTATATTGATTGCCAACTGTGTATGTTCATTATACTATCTATTTATTTCCATAACTAAAACAAGGGCCTATAAAAATGTGGAATTTCTAAGTTCCGATGAAGCAGATTCTAAATGTTTTGTAACGAAGAAGGGATAAGAAATCGTGGACATCACTCCAATGAAGTGCACGGGGATGGAACAGTATCAAGAAACTGATAATTAAGGGCTTAGTTGTAAATCAAGTTGTTTCAGCAAAAGTATGGTTTACCAATGTGCATGTTTTCTTTTTCTGCAATCATTATCTTCCTAGTAGTGGAATTAAGCTGTGTATTGACTAGTTTATTGAGAATCACGTGGTTTCCTCTGTTTTGAATCACTGAAAACACAGCAAGGTACCTCCCTGTTGGTGAATCATTAATCAATTTCATGAATTATTTTCTATGGTTTGTTTACATGTAGCAGCCTCACATGATGTTCCAGTGCAGTCATCGGTTGAAATTTAATTTGAGTGAGCTTCTATGGAAAAACATACTAGCACATCGGATTTATATCTGCATTTGAGTTCATCCTAAAGTTTTGACTGGTTCTTAATCTGCAAAGTTAACTCAAGCACAAAATGCTCATGCATTTGAACTGAAATTGTTCTTCAATTCGCATCAATATTAATTTCTTTTCGTTTCTAACATTCATATCAAAGACATCTTCTATGAACTTTGTTCCCTTCTGTGATAGGCATTGAATCGTTTCTCGTGCTGATTTATATGGCACAGATTCTGATGTATTATTATCCTTTGTCCTTTGATGCACTTTCTTGAATTTATAGTATGATTTCAAGCCTTGACTAATATTATTGTAACTAATAGGTGTGGTTTCCTCTACTGTCTCCATAGTAAGTAACTATCTGGGTGCTTAAAAAATATGACATAGCTTTTGATAATTAAACTTAACATGTAAAGGCACAAGATAGATAAAAAAAAAAGGTGTAGTTTGAATTTGTACTAAGTTTGGACTTTAATATATGATTTACCGCTTGTTTACTAGTAAAACTGAGACTTAATCTTCTATTTGACTTGCTTTTAGGTGCTAGTGAATAGTGATTGGAGGAGCCCCATGAGCATTAGTGATGGTTAACGAGCTTGTAGCTCAATTGGCAACATTTCTCATTCCAAAATTAAAATCAATTTTTAACTTGACAAATAAGATGAATTTGTCAGCAAATTAATAATATAAGGGAAAAACTAGTTTGTTAATGCCCAAATTTATTAATTACGTATGAATCGATTTGGTATATGTACGATTTCACAACACAAGTTGATATCTAAATTATATAGGGAGTGGATCTTCTTCGGTGAAAAAAAAAAAATTGGATGGTGTCTAGTGTTTGATCTTACTCTTTATTGCTTTCTCTTTCTTATTTAATTTTGGTCTCACTTATAGAATTAAAAGTGAGAGATTATACTTTATTCTCTCAAATGTTAAAAAAAAATGGAGAGGATTCATTTCCAAATTATACCAATGGTAAAGTTAATTCTCAATTTAACTCTTAAAATTTGAAGTCGGAGTTAAATTAACTTTTAAAATTTCAAGAGAAAAGGACAAATTAGTCCCTGACCTTTTAACCCGAGAACATTTTCGTCCCTAAGCATTGAAAAATACATTTAAATCCCTGACGTTCCTGAAAATCAGACCGATCAGTCCTTCCGTCCATGAGCCACCGTCAGACCGGACGAAAAATGCTGACCTGGCTCCCCCTATGCTTACCTGGCTCAACGGCGTTCCCACGTGGCATGTTATTGGGATGGGGGTTTTGAAAACGGGACGCATAAGTCCCTCTCACTCAAAACGACGTCGTTCTGAGTGCTGCCCTAATACTAAAATTCGTTTGGGTCGTTCCTTCATGGTGGTGGCTGGTGGTGAGGAGAAGACTTGTTCAGAGTTCAGTAATGGCTACGAAGGGGACATCATCAACCTCAAGAAGAAGTGTTAGTGGAGTAAGAGAAGAAAATTCTGTTTCAAGCTCAATTCCAGGTGGTGTTCATGCTGACCATCCAAACGACGCCGTCGCCCCTAGGTGTTTTTGTGGAGTTTATGCAATAATGTATATGTCGAGGACCAGAAGCAACCCTAACAGAATCTTCTTGGGTTGTCCATTCTATAAGGTAAGTTTAAAAATTCTGGCTTTGGTTTGATCTGAGATGGATGCGGGCAGTAGATGATGTTGGTGATTTTGACAGGGAAAGGAACCTCATTGCAAATTTTTTGTTTGGGTCGATGAGCATCTTGCCAGAATAGGAAGCAATTGTTGCATCTGTGACATGTCACATTTGGTTGAGAAACATGTTAAAGTTGTAGAAGAGGAAGAGAAAAAGGAAGATGAATTGGATCGTAGAATGGCTGTTTTGGAGGAGAAAATTATTGCTTTAGAGAAGAAGAGAAACCCATTAGCCTTGTGTTTTTCTGTAATTATATTTGCTGTTGTTGTTGCCTTTTATGTAGCTATTGCTTGAGAGATGAACTATAACAATCATGATAGAGAATAGTATGTTGTAGGTTTATGTTGTGTATTGAAACATGCCATTTTGGCAAGTCATGGGTCCTGTAACCTAAATGGAACTCGAGTTATAATATCAGTATGTTAAACTTATGTTTTGAATATCTAAATAAACTTGGAAACATTGAGGAATTAGAGGCATTAGTTGCATACATAATTTAGAAAGAGGATGTTATATTGCTAAACAAGTTTTTCATAGCCATTGTTTACTAAATCTTCCTAAGATGAAAAAGTCCCCTAAGCTGAACAGTTTGATGAAGCTTAACATGTCAAAAGTAAGCCTCAAACACAAAATACAAGGCATAAGCCAAACTATAAAATCAACATAACTAAAAGCTACACAGATCTTCACTTCTTAGGCACAATGGTAGGTGGATTAGGGATGAATTTGAACAATCTGGTTGTGGCCGGGCTTGCTGCAGCTAATATCTCCTGGGTAGCTGATGCACTTGTTCCTGGTAGGACTTGAGGTGGTTGTGGGCCAGTGGAGTTTGGCTGACTTTGAGGGGGTTGTGGAATGGGACATAGTGGAGCTGGTGGCCTGAATATCTTCTGCTTGGGCCTCATCTTCGCTGGAGTTGCTTGAGTGTTTTGGGCCTCATCTTCAAGTAAGCACATAAACTCCTAGCATAGTTAAGAAATCAAACAGATTACTCCTAAAGCAAATTACTTACACTATCATTTGGAGCTGACTGTGACAGTGGGATGACTGCCAATGACTGAGATGTGGAATCTTTCTTGGACTTCTTTGTCTTAGATTTCCAATTGGAATCAGATAGAGTGCCCTTGCATGTCTTGTAGTTATGTCCCGTTGAACCACACTTACTACAAGTGACTTTGAATGACCTCTTCAATTTATCTCCTTGTTGCATCATTGGCTCAGCTGGATCCTTCTGTCTATTATGCACTTTTGGCCTGCCAATTGGTCTCTTTATGATAGGAGGATCCAGTCTTGAATACTCAGTCCTTGTCCAGAACTCCTCACTTGGCACTGGCTGCAATGAGCATACGTCTTGTGTATTAACTCCATGCATAACCATGGATGCACATAATCCTCTGGATGATCATGCCTCTTCCTTATGGCTGCTATGGCATGGATACATGGCATGCCTAACACAAAAGACAACATCATGAACCAGAATTGACTGAACCATTCAGAAAAAATCATGCAGCCAGCAACTTAACATATTGAAAACCATATATTACTCCATCACTCAGCCAACAACTTATCATATTGAGAACCATATATTAAACTAAATTCATCCAACAAATTAAAACTTTGAATGCCATATATTAAAGCATCAAGCAGCCAGCAACTTTAACCATGTATTCGACATGTATTGAAATAATGCGTTAGAATAAATTAGAACTAACCAGTCAGTTGCCATTTGTTGCAGGAGCAGGTCTGCCTGATGAGATCAACGTCCACCTTTGTAGCTTTACGAGTAACTTCGAAATGCTTGCGTGCATTATCACCTGTCCAGTCTGTACGCCATTTATTGCTAGGCCTTATTAGACGCTCCATCCTTTTCTGCTGAACTGGTGCAAGCTTTTCAGTATAATCACTAAGTAGCTCTTTATGCTTAACCATTCTCCGTATCAGATAGCACGTAATTTCCTCACACTTTGTGAGGATAGGCTTGCTTCTGTAGTTGACTATCTTCGAGTTGAATACCTCACACATGTTATTTGTGAGGTTGTCCACTTTTGGCCCGTCGAAAAAATACACCTTCACCCAAGTTGCTGGCTCAAACTTGGAAAGATATTCCCATGCCTCCTGATTAATGCCTTTGAGCTTCTCCATATGTTCTTTGAACTCAGGTATGGTGGTGCACCTAGCACAATCCCAAATGTGCATCACACAGTTTCGGTGATGTGCATTTGGCATCACTTCTTTCAAAGCAGGCAGCAATCCCTAACATAGTACAGAAAGGTTTCACAATTAAACATAACTAGTAAATTCTGAACAACTGCATTATTAAACTAGGCATATCAGTGAATAAATATCTAACTGCAATAGAATTTATATTGAAATAATTGAACCATTATCAAGTTTATAAAGAGTTGTGAGTGTTACCTTCTGTTGGTCGGACATGAAATTCCAACCATGAGTCTGCACATCCCCCAGATCCTCCTGAAGTAGGGTAAGAAACCATTTTCAAGACTCTTTGGTTTCAGACCTTGCAACTCCATAAGCAACAACATAAAATTGATTATTCGCATCTTGATAATGCCCCCTTCATAGCCATTACTGAACTCTGAACAAGTTTTCTCCTCACCACCAGCCACCACCATAAAGGAACGACCCAAACGAATTTTAGTATTAGGGCAGCACTTAGAACGACGTCGTTTTGAGTGAGAGGGACGCTTCCCGTTTTCAAAACCTCCATCCTAATAACGTGCCACGTGGAAACGCCGTTAAGCCAGGTAAGCATAGGGGGAGCCAGGTGAGCATTTTATGTCCGGTCTGATGGTGGCTCATGGACGAAGGGACTGATCGGTCTGATTTTTAGGAACGTCAGAGATTTAAATGTATTTTCCAATGTTCAGAGACGAAAATGTCCTCGGGTTAAAAGGTTAGGAACTAATTTATCCTTTTTTCAAATTTTAATTTATTCAAATTGGACTTTCAAATTTACAATCATATTTTACATTAGCTTTTGAGCTCATCTCCTATAACAATAAGTTGATTTGGTACTGGATAAAACAAACTAACATTAGTGAAAAAGAACATTCTTATTTTATGGTCATCACTAGTGAAAAAGAAATATATTTTAAACTCATTCGTGTGAAATAATGTCATTTTGTTGAAGATTATGTTCTAATAATTATATTATTTTTTTCGTGTGACAAGTTAATGCATGTCGTTAATGAAAATTAGCTCAAGACTAAAGTGAGTTACAATTATAAATTTAGAGATTTAATTTAGATGAACTAAAATTTTAGAGAATAGTTTAAATTAATTTTAAATTTCAGAGACAAATTAATGAGAATCAATAGTCTTGTAACTCTATGAATATTTTAAAAACTAAATTGATTCATAAATTTTGTATGAATTATTTTGAGAATTTAGCATGTAAGGCGCTTAACATTTTGATTAATCTTATTAATATTTAATACACCAATATTTAACAATAGTCATATTATTATTTATTATCAATCTAAGATGAAATAAATTTATAGGGTGGCAATGGTATTATGGTAATTTACCCTTTACAACTCACTGATCCTAACCCTAACAGAAACCCAATCCCGTTGCTCTCAGGTCCTAAGCTCCCCTTTCTGTAACGCCCTCTCCGTCATCTTCCTTCTCTTCTTTCTCCAACACCCACCGCATCGGCGTCTTCACCGTCGCCATCAGATTCGCCCCTCCTCCGTGCTCCGAATGACCTTCGTTTCCTCCTCCGCCGTGCCGCGCCGCGACGGGCAGGTATGAACGATCTGTACTCTTGCATTACTTTCTCTTTTGATTTTCCATAATTCCAGCATCTCGATTTTACTACTTCTTTTCATGGTTAACCATTCAATTTTCAATTAATAAAGATTATATCACAATGTATCACTATCATGAGTGATTATGTTACTGTTAGAAATGAAATAATTCAAGTGTATCGGTGGCATGTCAATTGTTTATGATAGTAATAGAAGGTTTTAGAGTTGTCAATCGATTGTGATAAATGGATAGAGAAGGAAATTCTTTGAATAAAATGTTCTGTTTTTGTTGTGTTGTATTTTCAGGATATTTGTTAACTGGATTAGAAGTTTGCACTGTGAAAGCTAAGAATGAAAACACTTTTAAGATTAAGGCATTGTTTACCACAAGGTTTATGCAGACAATCTCTTGGGTTGGTTATAGTAGGGCTTAATACTAGTAAGTCAAATGTACTGTCAAAAAATTTTGGTCAAATTGCACGAAAAGAGGTGGAGGAGAATGTTGAGGAGGTGGAAATCGAGCAACGAAGTCTCCCGGCTGATTTTGATCCTGCAACATTTGATCTTACAGCTCGACACAACCCTCCATCAGAGAGAGTTTTCAGGCTTGTTGATGAGATGGCATCTCTAACCGTAGCTGAAGCAGCAGAATTGGGTCACATTATGATGAAGAAGATGGGCATGAAGGAGCTACCTACCGTGGGATTTTTGAAACCAGGAACTGCAAATCTTGCTGGAATTGCGTCAATGAAAGCGGAACCGGCTGCGGCAGAGGAGGAGAAGAAGCCAGAAAAAACTGTATTTGAACTGAAATTAGAGTCGTATGAAGCAACTTCCAAGATTAAAGTTATCAAGGAGGTCCGGGGCTTTACTGATTTAGGCCTGAAGGAGGCAAAGGAGTTAGTGGAGAAAACACCTTCTATTATAAAGAAAGGTGTTTCAAAGGAAGAAGGAGAACAGATTATAGAGAAAATGAAAGCTCTTGGCGCAAAAGTTGTCATGGAATGAAGGTAACATTATCTTTGTTGTTCCTTTGGAAAGAAATTTCTTCCATTGTTCACAATCTTTTTGTCAAATTATCTGAAAGTTTGAAAAGTTCATATTGTCATCCTAGGATACCACAAAAATTTTTGGTAGTGGTTGTGTTAATTTGTGTTAATCATTTTAGCTTAATCTGGAACTTGATTTATGCTTGAAAATTATCCTTCATATCACTCCTCATGGAGGCCAATAAAAGTGGTTTTCCTACTGCTGATGTTCACATGTATACATATTCGAGAAAATCAGTTTTTCCTTGGCCATCTTTCTATGAAACACTATATATGAAATCTAATATAGTGTGTAATTGGCTTGTGGAACAAGACTTGGATATATAGAATTTACTCACATTAATATTATCCATGGACACATGAATTTTAGCATTAACAGCTCACATTAGGTTTGAGCATAATAAGCATATGTAGCTAACATTATGTTGTCTCGTTTTATTCACCATTTAATGAGATATGGTCATACGGATCTCATTTGGATTGAACGATGGGGTGTGTGTGAGTCAAGATAGGATTCTATACATCATGTGTACAAACAATCCCTTCATCAAACATGGAAAATTCCATGAGTCATAATCACTCAGCCCTATAAATTTTGTTGCTCCTTAAGTGAGTTGTGCAAATATTGATTTGTTGAAGGATATTTATGTTTGAAATTTTTGCTGATATAGTAATATACGATTGGTTTTTTGTGTAAAATTCTTTTACATTGTTAGTACCAGAATGAGAAAATTTGTTGGTCAGGACAGTCCATCTATCGAAAATGTCGTGCAATATCACATCATATTACCTAAATGTTTCTTAGAAAGATTTAATTTTAAAAGTAAATCATCCAACAACAACATCAATGCCACTAAATACAATCACATTATAGTTCAAAGATTAATATGCTTCACAACTCAAAAGAGTAAAAATTATAAAAATCAATAGTACAAAAGAGCAGAAGCTAAAAAGAAGAAAGAGAGAAATAGAGAACTGAAACAAAACCTTCTTCCTCAGTCGTCACCTACTTATTCTAGAGCCATTGATAGAAAAAAATTTAAATTATCAAGAGAGCTTTCTAAGATGGAAATGCAGAGTTCTAACAAAAACAACAGTAAAATTGAACAGTGACAACATAATATGACAGCGGTAAGTCGTTCCTTTGAATCAACACAAAATAATAGTTTGTTAGTGTATGAAATTAATTTCTTACAATCACAAAGAATAACAACCATGGAAATAGATAAACACAAAAGATTAGTATTTCACAGCTAATATTTTGAAAGAGTAGGTGAAAAGGGTGATACTGTGGGAAGCACATCAACTATGAACCTGGATGGAAACTGCCTCCAATGATCCAAAGCTCCAGCAGCCAGCCACCATACATTGGAAGAAAGCAGAAACAGATCAACTAAACAATATAGTCAAATTCTTTTCTCAATCAAATTCTTTTATACCTACTATATTGTTACAACATGATTTTTTCCTGAAATTTTTCACCCACTAAAGGGAGGAGAAAGAGAACAAAATAAATAAATAAATAAAAGAGAAAGAGGGACAATAAATTAAAAAATAAAGAAACTAAGTTTATAACGTTGGCTATAACCTAGTAACTATTGATGACTATTTAAAATAGAGTAATGAGTAATCATTTGCTTAAATATTAGAATTCATCAATATAGTCAAGAAATATGATTATTTTTTAGATGTATATTATCTACTTCTAATGACTCATGTACTCTCCTTAATTCACCTATTCTCTCGGACCAAAGGTTATTTATATTTTCTCAATTTTGTGAAGGAAAGAAAAAAGATCTAAATTAATTCCTGCTTATACAAAAAAATTCAAACAAAAGTGATAATTTATATATCTCTATTAAATTCATAAATTATGTCTCTAAACAAAAATTGTATTCAATTATTTTTTTTTTTCTCTAAGAGTTTCTCATGGTTTTAACTCATTAGATGATCCTAAAAACACAAAAAAAAGTTTGACTCAAAAAGTCTCATTATTTAAGTATTTTAATTTAGCTTCACTGCTCATATAATAGTATTATTGCGAAGAACTCTTAATATTAAGACCTAAACAAATTTTTTATTAAAAAAGAAAAAAAAAAGAAAAATAATCTGCTTTTTATAAGAGCAATAAGTCAATAGAAAATTACCAATTTGATTTCTAAAAGATTCAGGCACTGATAAAAAGATTCTAAAAGATGATATTAACACACTAATTCTTAAATAATTTGAAAATGCGACAAATATAACCAATAAATATTATATTTTTTATAAGTGACAAAAAAATTTCATATTTAGTAAATAATTTATCTATTTGATCCGAATTTTTGTAACAACATTTGAATAAATATTTAGAAGGTGCACAAGAAAATTTGAAGCAAAATTTGATCTTTAGATTTTTTTTTTATTTTTTTAAAATAATGTGATCATTCACAATAAAATATTTTTTTAAAAAAAAATTCAGTTGACATAAAATTACCAAAATTTAAGGATAAAAGAGCTTATTTTTCTAGTAATGCTTGCAAAAAATTATATAAAAATATTATTTTTAAAATCTTTTTTTAGAATATATATTTAATATCTAATTCTTTTTGTCGTGTTTTTAAATCTTTCGAGAACTTATCTGTCGCTAACAACTTTTGGACTTATTTTTGTTTCAATATCATTTTAGTAGTTTACTCAATGCAATAATCAATGCCTCATTTTTTAGGATAAGAGGAAACGCTCAAAAATATTAAAAAGGCTAAACGTTATAAATATCATAGCTATCAAAATTGGATCAGTTCAGAACTAGTAGTCTGGACGGTTTGGATGAGAGTGCAGACTGGACCTGCAATTGGACTGTCCAGAACTGGCCGGTTCACATCAATTCCGTTCAAAATCTGTCTGTTCGAACCAAACATGTGGACCAGTAAGTTATACTGTGGTCCATCCCTCTGCGGATCTTCTGTGCTCTAGCGATTGGGTTCGGATGAGAACACGGATCGGATCTGCAATTGAACTGTCTAAAACCGGGCGGTTCGCATTAAATCCGTTTGAAACCAGTCAGATCGAACCAAACCCGAGGATCGACGGGTCATACTATGGTCCATCACTCCTACTGTGGTCATCACTCCACGCGTATTCCTGTTCCAACACGTTTTCCATCTCTCGTGGAGCTAACTAACACTTTAACATGATGATGATGATGATTCATATTTACCAGATTACAACTTTGTAAAACAACATACTCATATGCAACTTTTTTTTATTTTATATAAACCGTTATAGGTGTAGCAATTTTCAAATTTAAGGTTATCCGCTAGAGGCATCCGCGGTTTACATGGAAAAGCTAGTTGGGCAGAAACCGTTGGAGGCTATAGCGATTTTTGAAGAAGATGCCAAACTACATAAACTGCTACTGGCATAGCAGTTAGGGGTGTTCATGGGCCGGGTAAAATCGAGTTTGATGTGACCTAGACCCAACCCAAAATATATACCGGGCATATTTATTAGACCCGAACCCAATTCTAGACCCGATGAAACCTATACACTTTTAGGCCACGATTATACCGAGTAAAAACCGGGTAAAAACTAGGCCGTTAACATTACTTACTTTCTTGTAAGCTAGCATGTGAAAATATCAAAATTTCCAAGACTCAAACAATTATTTGACATGGTAAAATTTACTTAGAAAAATATAACAAGAACCAACCCTTTCCTAAAATTAAAGCATAACCACAATCAATACTAATATTGTCTAATAACACCAAATATTTAAATCAATACAAATAACACAATATTATGCATTAGTCTAAAGTCTTATGCATTTTAAACATAAAACATTAACTTATAGTCTTATAATGACTAATAACACAAAATATTAAGGTTTACAATACTTAAATTCCACATAAAAATGGCCATCATCCATCACTAATAACACAAAATATTAATTGTGTATGATGACCGGACCACCGGGTCGAGTTCGGATGACTTGAGTTATGGCCCGGACCCGATCCGAAATAATGACCGGGTCTATTTTTGAGACTCTTACCCGATCTTAGACCCGATGAAATCATACCAAATTAGCTCCTAAAACGTTCGGGACCTGGCCGGATCTTCGGGCTGGATCGAGCCATGAACACCCCTAATAGCGGTTTACGAAGAAACAATGGGTAGCGTAATGCGTGGCAACCTGTAGCAAATTATATATACATGGAAATTATCTCTATTTCTATAACAATTATGCATGGAATGAAATGAATAATAGGATGAGATTGAATAATGAAATGAATAATGAAATGAAAATGTATAAAAACTTAAGATTTTTACTATCATTCAATTAAACTTAATCATTTTTTTAGACGACTATATTCGAAAGATCATAGTTATAAACTCCTTTTATATTCACAGAACATACAAGTTGAGTTCTTTTTTTCAAAACTCTCATAAGGTAAAAAAAATAATTTATAATATTTTAAAAAAATAATTTTAGATATATTTTTATACATATTTATTGTTACTTCTAGTATAAAAATAAAATTTTTAAATTTTACTACAATAATTTTTTGTAAGAATAAATTATTTGGATAAATTAAATTTTAAAAATTTTAAAATGAATTAAAATATAAAAGAAATTTATAAAAGAAGAATTCAAAAAAAGAAATGGAGATAATTGAATGATAGTCGTCTGAAAAAAAGGATAAGTTTAATTGAATGATAATAAAAATCTTAAATTTTTATTCATTTTCATTCCATTATTTATCTTATTATTCAATTTCATCCTATTATTCATTTCATTCCATGCATAATTGTTACAGAAATGGAGATAATCTCCATGTATACATAATCCGCTATAGGCTGTCAGGCATTAAGCTACCCATTATTTCCTGCATTAAGCTACCCATTATTTTCTCATAAACCGTTATAGCTAGTAGAAGTTTATGTAGTTTGGCATCTCCTTCAAAAATCGCTATAGCCACTAGTGATTTCTACCAAACTAGCTTTTTCACATAAAACGCGGATGCCTCTAGCGGATTACGTTAAATTTGGAAACTGCTACTACCGGTAGCGATTTTTATAAAATAAAATAAAAAGTTGCATATGAATATGTTCTTTTACAAAGTTGTAATTTGATAAATATGAATTCTAATTATTTTATTTAGGTAACTTACCCTAATAATAATAATAATAATAATAATAATAATAATAATAATAATAATAATAATAATAATAATATTATTATTATTATTATTATTATTATTATTATTATTATTATTATATAGAAATAATATATAAGGCTTTTATTCAATAAATGTTTTCAATTTATTTTAATTTTATCATCCATTTTTAAATTAATTATATTTTTAATTATACATAAATACTAATATAAATATAATTTTTAATAAATATTTACAAATTAATAAAATAAAAAATCTTTACTTATCATAATATATTTTTTTAATAAATACTTATAGTATATAATAATATAATAGATACAAATTAATTAATAAATTATTAAAATATGAAAATAATGAAATTTTATATAATTAATAGTATTTTCGACTTCTCTTAATTGTTCTTTAAGGTAAGAATTTTCAACCTTCAAAATGTCAATTTTGGATGCAAGTTCATAATATTGATTAAAAAATTTTCTAATTTTCTCAGTGGGATGATAAACGAAATTTATCATGCCGATATAGAATTCAATAATGGATATAATCGTGAGTATAGTCTAATCGACATTCAAACTTCGCATCAAACAATCCTACAATCTATAACCGAGAGTACTAGTCTCCCGAGTCGTCCTCCCTTGGAATTGCTAGAGAATGCATCTTATTGATTAGGAAGCCTTATTATGATTCTTTGAGGGTTTAGCAAAATAGATGACAAACAATCAATTTTAGAAGATTTGGCCTATGGTCGGCATTAGAAATTCTATCCTTATAGCTTCTTCAATGATGATAACAATTAGGCCTTGCTTCATTTAGTTAACCCCTAGGTATAGAGAAAAGTCAAATGAGAGTAACTAACTTGAGTCACAAGTCCTAGTTTTACCCTAGGGAAATCTAGCTTTAGTGGACTCCAAGTCAACTAGCATTTTCTAATTCCAAATCAACAATTGACATAAACTATTCAACTCTTTCTAATGGTCCATACCCTATGCCAAGTAAGAAACTTTTACTCCATAACTAGTGTTGGCATTTTATCAAATAATTGATGAGCAAGGATGAAAGACATAGTGAGAATGAGAAGAAATTAGACTTAAAAATGCTCCAACACAAGAAATTAACAACAATCAACAAAGAACAACAATAGAAATGAACTTCTCAAGAAATTGATAAAATCCAAAATTACAAAGTTGAATCTAGAATCTATAAGAATTGAGCAATTACAAGCACCAATTGAGATTAGAGAAGAAGATCTATAACATGAACAAAGTAAATTTAGAATTGCAATGGATCTCACCAAAGAGTGATTGAAAATTCAGAAATGGATGAAGATGAACCCTAATGAGAACTTGGAATCTCTCTCTCTACCCAAGAGTGTAACTACCAATAGCAAAAATATCTAGAACCATCTAAAAAATGAACCAAAAGTCCCTTGACCCTTCAACCCTTGGTCTTCTTAAGCTCTTCCCGCCAAGGCACTTCCCCAAAATGGGATCTCCAACTGTCTCCACGCCCAGGTCACGTGACTCTTTAAAAAAATCATATTCGAGCATCGGCGCGCACGCGCAAAGCACGCGTGCGCGCCACTGGGGCATCTTGCAATGCGAGCGGAAGCGCAACATACGCGTGCGCGCCCATGGGGATTATGGCTTAGCCGCTACACATGTCGGCTCGTAGCTTGGCTTCTGACTTTGACTTCTAGCTGCGCAATCCACGCGGGCGCGCCAAGTACGCGCACGCGCCTTTGCCGAAGTTCCTAAGGCTTCAATTTCTCATGCTCCCTTCCTTTGCACCCATTCTCCTTCTCTCTTCCGGTCCATCCCTGCCCTATATTCTGAAACCACTTAACACACAGGTCACGGCATCGAATGGCACAAAGGAATATTAGAAATGTATCTAGTTTAGTACAAAATAAGCATGTTTTCATCCATGAGGCAGAAATTAGGAAAGGAACACAAAGTCTTGTATTTTCATATGAAAAGCGTGTGGAATCATTGATAAAACCCCTGAAATCAATACAAGATAAACCCTCAAAATGGGGTTTATCATGGGATCATCAATCATTTGATGGAGTTCATCATTAGTGGGTTTAAAATAGATTACTTCATCATCTTGATTATGATCAACCATTAGACAAGCGTGAAAATTGTGATCAGATTCTTCATCTTCTTTAGAGTCATTTTTCAGATAATCCCATAAGGCGATGACCACCTTTTTCTTGTCCTTCCTAGTCTTATCTTCCCTCTTGATCTTGGGACAATCATATTTAAAATGTCCAGCTTTCTTACAATTATGGCAGATAACTTTATTGATGTCTTTCTTTGATTCCTTTGAGCTTTCTCTTCTGCTCCTTACTCTTTGTCTCATCAGTCTTCTAAATTTTCTAGCAAAAAATACAATCTCGTCATCTGATAAACAGTTGTTGGAATCATCTTCAAATGATTCATCACAATACTTAACCGCTGCTCCTTTCTTTTTTGTATAATTTTTCATATAAGTGATTTCGTAAGCAAGTAACTTTTTTCTAAGCTTATCATAGGTGATTTTGTTCAAGTTACTGCTTTTGGGGATGGAAGTAGCCTTGGTGTTTCACTCATTTGTTAGGCTTCTCAGAACTTTTCTCACCAGCACTTGTTCGAAGTGAGCAATCCCATAGCATCTAAGCTATTTATGATGATAGAGAATCTCTCGAACATTTCATCTATGGATTCTCCTTCCTTCATAGCAAATATTTCATATTCCTTGCTCAGCATGTCAATCATTGTTTCTTTTACTTGCTCAGTGCCTTCATAAGTAACTTAGAGCTTATCCCAGATTTTCTTTACTGTTTTGCATCTAGATATCTTCTGGTATTTCTCAAAGCTGATGGTGCAGTTTAATACGTTGACAGCTTTGGCATTAAGTTTCACTTTTTTCGTGTTGTCGTCATTCTATTATGCTTCTTCTTGAGGAGTTACAACTCCTTCAGCGCTTGTTTTGGTTGGAATTTGAGGATCATTCATGATTATCTTCCAGATGTTGTAATCTACAGACTGCATAAAGATCTTCATTCTTTCTTTCCAGTAGTTGCAATTTTTTTCATTGAAGAATATAGGTCTGTTGTTGGATTGCCTTTCTGTTAGAGTGTAAGCCACTGTATTAGGTCTCATGTTGTTGGCCATATAGATCTTTCCTCCAAGTTGTGAAGCTTGATTTTTTTGAGACCAAACTCTGATACCAATTGATGGATATTAGTGGTTTAGAGAAAGAGGGTTGAATCTATGCCTTTTTTTTAACTTTGCTTGCTTTTTTCTTCAAACTGGATAAATCTTGTAGTATTTGTTGAGTCACCTCAAGTTGAAAAGCAGGAGATATTTTTAATTTGTCTCTTGTCGATGGAGGAGACAAAACAGAATTGTGTGAAGGAATAGATGTTGTGAAGTATTTTTTATTATAAAAGCAGGAGACAATTTCGTTTCTTAGAGAAGAAAATCAGTATTAGAACAGAGTGAGAGAAGTAACAGTGATATATCCTGGTTCAGTTACCTTGTGAAATGTAGCTTACATCCAGTCTCCATCACAATTATGATAGAATTTCACTATCTTTAACCAAGATTGCATTCACCAATTTTTCTAACATTCAGCCCAATCCTATTTAGGACAAACCAACTTCTACAAGTCAGATTTGACTAGGAACTCATCCTATATTTACAACCACTAAGTTCTCACCCGACTTAGTAAGGAAATCCCCTCAAGATCATGATAACAAAACATAAATACATACAAAAAATTTTCGAAATAAATATTTGGCATTTCTTCAAGTTTAACTCTCTCTGCCTTTTTTCACTGAATGTCTTTTTCTTACATTCCTCACTGTAATGCCTTTTTTCATTGAAACAAAGAAAGATTAAACTGAGAAAATAGAATATTTAATTGAGAACCATGAAGGAGAAGAAGGTATAACTCTGTAAGCTATGGAAATCCAAACTTTGTGCTCTCACTCCTTGCCCAATACTTGGCCATTTACCTCTTTAATAGAACAGTAAAGCTTCCAAAGCTTGAAACGTGTCTTCAGCAACTTGTTTGACTTCTTCTTCCCCAATATCAACAGCAGCAGCGACGTAGAACAGAGATGGAGTAATAGCGATAATTTAACAATACATGCATGCATACCTTTCATCTTCTCTTTCATCATTTTTTATATTACTTCTTGAATCTGAGCCCTTCATTTATGCTTTGGCTCCAAATTTTTTTTTTACCATTGATTTCTTGTAAAGCTCCAAAACTTCCATTTGAATCAAATTTTCCATTCGGTGTATGCCAAACGGAGGATTTCTGATCTTTAAGTCTCTTTGATGAAGTACAAATAAGAAAACCATTCACTACTGTAGCCTTAAGATGTGATCTTTACTTGAAACCCTAGCTTCTTTGACTTTCTTTTTCTTTGTCTGAAAATGGTAACCCACTTTTTTACTCCTAATCGGATTTCTTCTTTCTTGCTTTCTTTATGAACTTCACGTGGGTGGGAGAAAAAAGAAAAGAGAGAGTTTGGTTCGGTGGTATACTGATTTGATTTAAATAAAAGTGGGGTTCCTTTCTTTAGTTAGCAACCAACTAGAGTGTATGGATTTGGATCACCAGTTGGGCCAAATTTGATTCTTTCCTTTTTCTTTGTTTTGGCCTTATGCTTGCTTTTGTTTCTGATGGAAAATTATTGGTGTAAGTAATAAATGTTCCCTTGAGCCATGAGTATATGTGGACCTGAAGCTTGTTGTTGGACCAGTTTGCTTTATATTAATTTTCTGCACAATTTGAACAAACTAATCATACAACAATAATAATATTTAGTCATCATCAATTAATTTTTTGTTAGTTCTTTAAACTCAAAAAGATTGTTAGAAAATCTAATTGTTCCTGCTATTGATGCTATGGTGTTTGTGCCATCAGGCATGTTGATTAGTATTGGTTTTATGTGGTAAAGTTTGTAAAATGATTTGTGAGAAAATATAACATAATTAGTTGCACCTGAGTCGATAACCCAAGACTTTGGACTAAAGGTTGGCAATGACATTATGTAAGATATACTTGAGTTTGATGGGAGAGTGGTGGTATTGAATTGGTTGATGCTATGCCTTGGCTGTGTGTCTTGTTGGCTAAGGAGTGCAAACAATGCTTCTTTCTGGTCTACAGTGAGATTAAAGTCAGACTTACCATCCACTTCCTTCTGGATGTTGTTGTTGTTTTTATCTTCATTCGCTTCAGCAACCTGATTGAAAGTTGAGGCTAGTTGGTCTTGAGATGAGGAGGGAATTCATATTTTCTGTAGCAGACATCTACCAAGTGGCCACTCTTGTCACAGTATGTACACAGCTTGTGGCTTCTGTTACCCCTTCTAGTGTTACTATGATTGCCTCTTCCCCCTTTTCCTCTGCTTTTGCATGTTGCATTGCCAGCCTCAATTCTTAGACCTCCATTGTTAGTTCTTCAACTCATCATCATGAGAGCACTATTATCAACTAACTCATTCACATTTAGCTACCTCTCTTGTTGAAGCAAGGAAGAGAAAACATACTCTATTCTTGGCAAAGGCTTCATCAGCATGATTTGTGATCGCAATGTGCAGTATTGATCACTCAATTCTCTCAAGAATCTAACCACTCTTGATTCTTCACTATAGTCTCTCATGATGCTCACTTCACACCAATACTCATCAACACATCTTAAACATGTTGGTATTGGATAATAGTTATCCAATTCTTCCTAAATTATCTTCAATTTGGTGTAGTAGGTTGTCACTATTAAGCCACTTTGTCTTCTTGCAAATGCATCTTCTTCCAATTTAGCTATTTTGTATACATCTCCTTGGTAGTATCTGTCTTTTAACACTTTTCACAGCTTTTCGGCTGATTTAATCCACATGACACTTGGTGAAATTTCAAAATTAAGGAGTGATTGATCTAAGACATGATATACGTGTTGCACCTTTCCCAAGCTTCCACATCAAGTCTTCCCTTGGCAGCTTTGGAATTGAACCATCCATGAATCCAATCTTATTTTTGGACTTTAATGCTCTCCATATAGCTCTTTTCTAGCTTTGATAGTTGTTTGGTCCTAACACAATTGATGTTAACGTCACTTTTGGATTTTCTCCTGGATGCAAAAAGTATGGATTGTTTCCTAGTTCCCAATTCGGATTGGACTGATTTCGATTTACTTGCATGAGGTTGAGCTAATTGATCAAACTTGCCAATTGTTAAATGTCAATTGTGGATGACACTGGTGGAGCCTCTGACGCCATTTCTGTCTCTGATTCAAAAAATTATTCTTCAAATCTTCCTGAAAGTCTCCGATCGAAACATTGTTACCTGATTCTGATCTTACAAACCAGATAATGCAGCTCTCATCGAACTCTATCATGTGAGTCTCGAAGGAAGAGAATAAAAGAATAACGGAGAGAAGAATGATAGGGATAACGATGATGATTCGGAGAATTTGTGGTCAAGAATCCTAGAGAAATCGATCAAGAAAATTGCAAGAAAATGAAAGAAAGATCCAGATTCAGATCTTTTACAAAATATACAAAAAAATTTTCAACTATGAATATTATTTAGGAGAAACATAGGTGTTCGTTTAGGCTGCGTTTAATTTTGAGAATAAGATAAGACAAGACCCTGAGAACATATCACAAAGGACATAAACACAAATTTTAGTATTTTTGTATTTTGTTTTGGTAGTAAATTAAATATAAGATAGAATAAATAATAAAAAGTATAATTTATCTTCATATTTTTATTCACACAAAATTTTGAATAAAAATAAAAAATATAATTATAAAAATTTGATAGTGATAATAAAAAAAATAAAAAATAAATTGTGTTTCCGTTTATCCTTCCTGTTAGAAAAATACAAAATATACTAATTCAGTGTTTTAGAATACAATGTCTCTTCATATCTCACTTGCCAAACACAATCTTGTATCTCTGTATCCATGTCTCAGTGTCTTGTGCTTATAAACAAACGTAGTCTTAGGTCCAACTGTCCTTCCAGTTCTCTCTAGTTGCTCCTAAGATCTAGGCTTGGCTAAAATTCAACAACACTAATTTTTGTATCTCTATCCTTTGTATTTTGTTTTTAGGGTCTTATCTTGTCCTGTCAGAACCAAATGCAGCCACTTACAAATCAAACAAAAACATTAGAACACCATGAATTATGGCAGACTCTATACTTTAAGGGTATGTATCTTTGGTACACTTCGTTGTAATTGGTAGAAATACTTTAAGATTATATGTGAATCTCAACAAGAACAAAGCAAAATAATGATGGTGGCGCCTTGAACCACAAATATCACATTCCAAATGTTGAGGAAAACTCAGGTTTGCTACTATAGAATTATAGAAGTAGAACACAGTGAATGAAATATAGCACTAACACTGTTGTTGTTTAGATGGAAAATATGGGAGAATGAACGTGGAAGAAAAGAAATAGGAGAAAAATGTCAAATTTCAGCAGTTTAGTTTGGATAGAAAATGCTAAGGAAAATAATCAACCGTGCCAAAAAATAAAAAGGACCCACAAAATAGTTTTCACTCCAACTTAGGCGAGGAAATGGAAGGAAAAACCATTTCACTCTGTTATTTTAAACCCTACCCTTCTCCTTTCTTCCAACACTCTTCTTTTACCCTGCGATTCAGTCATTCATGCTACTCAATTCTAGCACTATCAACCACTGCAGCTGTTAGACACTTTCCGTTTATCTACCACTGTGCAACCAGTTTAGTCATAGCGTTTTGCGTCGACGAGTGAAATTTGGTAAATTTTTATGTTGCTCTTATTTCATATTTCACTCCATATATCCATAAATCTGTGTGTTTGTGATTCAATTTTGAAGTGTATGTGAAGAGATTAGATTTTGATTTAGTTTATTAGTTTATTTATTTTCATGTATTTAAATTGTTCGATAAAATGCTCCAATAAAAATATGCAAACATACTGATTCATAAATTCATCAGAGGAGAATTGACATATGTATGGACTATAGAATAGTGCAACTAATTTTTGTATATAATAAATGTTTGAAAAAGATCACTTATTTTTTCATATAAGCACGCAATTTTTTTACGAAAGCACAATTTTAATTTTCATCAAATATACTATTTTGCTAAATGGTACACAATTTCTTCATGTATGCACACATTATCTAGTTAAAAAGCATATATTATGGTTGCTAAATAACACACAAACAAATAGTTCTATTTATGTTTTTTAGAAATATGAGAGTGTATTGTGTTTTTGACACATATACAAATTAAATTTATTTTCACTATAATAAGAATGACACAAATTATAGTTTATACATACTTTAAAATAAACTTTTCACAATTATATTTGTAAGTACGCAAATAGTTAAATTTGTAATTTCAGCTATATAAAAGTGTGGTTTTGTTTACCTCAATTGCTAATGGGCACACGACTTCTATCATAGTTGGTTACTTTTTTTTGTGCATTTTATTACTTTTTTTTTAATATGTAGTTTATGTTAAAGTTTTCTTAAAAATTATAAAAAATAGCTATTTTTCAATTGATTGAGATTCTTTTATAATTAAATATATTCTTTGATTAGGAGTTCATATGAATAAATACTAGTTTTTTAATTGCATTACGTATACTTAACATATGATGCTATATTTTTTTTTCTTTTTTTTGGTGCTGCAAATCTATGATATGTACATTTGAACCTACAAAGTGCTTATTAAATGGATAAGAATGATCATGAAGAAAATTTTTTGTCGCTGATATGGAAGATATCATTAATTGTGATTTTCCACTAAACCGTTTCTTTAAGTTTGGGGTTGATAATAAGAAAAATATATTAACCATTGAAAATCAAGAATATATATTAATAGTTTTGAAGTAGGATTAGAAAATACGACAGAAATTATGCACAATAACATTGATATGTTACATCGTGTACATGTTATATTTATTGAGATTGATGTCTACGCGAGTGACAAATCCATCTCTCCGTAAAATGGTTGGGTAAAAATAAATTCGAGCTACTTTAATGCAACAGTTAAGTGAAACTAATAGGTGTCGTAATATCCTACGCATGGGTCTTAATGCATTTCTTTAATTGTGTGAGAAATTAAGGACAACATGTCAAGCGAGAGATATAAAACATGTTACAATAGAGGAGCAAATTGTTAGGTTCTTGCATATAATAGCTCATAATGTGAAAATTAGAACCATTTTTTTTCTACCATCGGTCTGAAGAAACTATTAACCGCCACTTCCATGCTATTTTACGGGCAATTATTTTACTAGGAGAAGAATTTTTTTGACAATCATCTTCAACTGTTATTTCTCCGACGATCTTTCACAAATCGTAGATTTTATCCTTATTTTAAGGCATGAACATATACAATTACAGGAATAAATAATTTTGTTTGATATAGCAAAAAGGGGTCTTATGATTCTTGAGCAAAGCAGGCCTCGAATTTACTCTAAAAATGATGTGTGGACCGAGTTAGAGAATTTAGGTGTGATGCCAGAATTACGCATGAGATGTTACCGCTTTTTATGCTAAAAAGATATAGTTAAGAGAGAATTTTTTAGTGTTCCAGTTAACGTACGTCTTGCCACATTATATGGATTGATGAAAGAAGCAGGTGCACTCTAGGAGCAATAGTCTTAGTAATGTGGCTAATATTTTGAGATTGGCATAAATATGACTTTAGGATCGAGAAAGATACTAGTATCTTTATATTTTGTGGGTAACATATCTACGACTTAGTTAAGGCTTATAATGATAATAGCTCATGCTTTGTATTTTGTGACTTTCATAAGTATAACCATTGTTAACTATGTTATTAGTAATGACTTAGTCAAAGAAGTTTATACTATTAGTAATGACTTGATAAAAGAGGTTCCAGTGTTAACTTTGTTAGTTTCATGTGTAAATTTTATTTTTAGCTGATATCAGCTTGTTATTATATAAGAAATCTTTGATGTGTATTTGTTAATCCAATACAAAACATAATATATTAATTAGATGATATAACGTGAGCTGTTAATATATTTGGAACTATGAACATGTAACTATTGATTTATGTATGTCTGCTCCTTAAAATTGTTTTCGATTTATGTGTTGGAATGAATAGTATACAAAAATAAAATTTATATCTAAATAGATCATCTTAATTTTATGATTTTTATTATTATTGTTATTATATACTTTATTCATAAAATTTATATTCCTAACTTGTTATATTAAAAATATAATTAAATTTTGTTATTATTATTTAATAAAATTGTTAAATATATTACATAATCATGTACATGATAACATGTTTATATAATATAAAAGATAAAATTATTATTATATAACTTTACTCATTTTTTTCTTTCACTTTTTTTTTCAAACAAATAATATAAATTAATTATTTTTCAATATATCAATAAAAATTAAATTTTACCTAAATTTTTTTTTTTTATTTTTTTTCATTCAATTTCTTTTTTTTTTATCTTTTTTCTCCACCAAATAAAGCTTAAGAGAAGTGAACACAGAACAAGCAATGTATTTGGATCTCAAGACGAGCCTTAATAAGGGCGTTATTTTTTTAATAGGATCACAGCTGAATATTTTCAGCCCAAAAATGTAGGTTTTTTTTTAATTTTATATGTGTGTACTTTTTTATACTTTATATATTCTATTTTTGATACTAAAAATAAGAGTAAAGATTCAATTTAATTTTTGTCTATTTTTATAAAAGACAATGTGATCTCTATTTAGAAAAATGGATACTTCAGTCTTCAATCTTTTTATTTTAGGATAATACGATTCATCTATTAAAAAAATTGTCAAATAATAAAAAAAATTAATTTTGTGGGGGATTTTATTTGTATTTTGTGGGAGATTTTAAACCTCTACAAAATTCATTCCAACAATATAACCAATTACTACTACTACTACTATTACCTTCTTTATATTCATGATTATTACTCCTACCTCTATTATACCTCTATTATTTTCATTGCTTTATCATCATCATTATCTTTTCTACCATCATCATCACCAATACCAGTATTATCAACATTAAAGTTCTCTTCTTTCATTTCTTGAGTAAACACCCAATTTGGTCCTTGTCTATTTTCACGAAGGACAAAGCAATTCCTGTCCAAAAAAAGGGACACTTCGACCCTCAACCTTTTTATTTTGGGATAATACGATCCATCTGTTAAAAAATTCATTAAATAATAACAAAAATTAGTTTTGCGGCGATTTTATTTGTATTTTGTAGGAGTTTTAAACCTCCACAAATTTTTTTTCAATAATATAACCAATTACTACCACTACTACCACTACCTTCTTCATCCTTATTATTATCACTCATACCTCTATTATTTTTATTGCTTTATCATCATCGTTATCTCCTCTTCCGTCATCATATCATCAATACCAATATTATCAATATTAAAGTTCTCTTCTTTCATTTCTTATTCGATATTATTTTTTTCCTTTAAAAAGTATTTGTACTATAATTACTTTTTTTGCGGCATCATTTTCATTAATGATTTTTCTTCACTTAACCACCATTGGTGAAGGAATTTTTCAAAAATAAACTTATTAATAGTTTGTAGATGTTTAAAACTCCCACAAAATACAAATAAAACCCCCCACAAAACTAATTTTTATTTGTTATTATTTAACAGATTTTTTAACAGAAAAATCGTATTGTCCCAAAATAAAAAGGTTGAGGGTTAAAGTGTCCTTTTTTTTTACAGGGATCGCTTTGTCCTTCGTGAAAATGGACAAGGACCAAGTAGGGTGTTTACTCTTCATTTCTTATTCGATATTTTTTTTTCCTTTAAAAGGTATTTGTACTATAATTATGTTTTTTTTGTGGCATTATTTTTATCAATGATTTTTCTTCACTTAACCACCATTGGTGAAGAAATTTTTCAAAAACAAACTTATTAATAGTTTGTGAAAGTTTAAAACTCCCACAAAATACAAATAAAATCCCTACAAAACTAATTTTTATTATTATTTAATAGATTTTTTAACAGAGGAATCATATTGTCCCAAAATAAAAAAGTTGAGAATCAAAGTATCCCTTTTTTTGGACAGAAATCGCTTTATCCTTCATAAAAATAGACAAGAACTAGGTTGAGTGTTTACTCTAAAAATAATTGGTAAAAAGTGAGAGAGAATAATCTTTTATATCAATGTGCAACAAAGCTTATCAAAATAGTAATAGTGCAATACAAACCCGTTGATCTACGCAGAAATCTGGTCCCAGCTTGATCCAACAATCATATGCTGAACTTGGTATGGTTGTCACCATGAGAATTTTAATTTGCGGACATTTTAGTTTTCAAAAAAATTAATACATAGATCAATCTTTAGTATCTTTTTTTGTCGGACATAACAGTCTCTAATTTATTTTTCAGTGTAATTTATTAACGGATCGGAGAACAAAATAGTCTCTAACAAAGAGGACAAAACAACCTCTGGTAGCTTTTTTCTTTCTTCTCTTCTCCATTGCCATCACTGTCTCTTCAGCTAAAAAATTATTCAAACAAAAAATACATGGTGACGTTGTCATCTTTGCCCATAGTATTATCTCTGTAAATAACTATAATAGAGAAATCCAAAATAAAGGGTGATTGCAATGGGAAGAAACAGATGAAGGACAATCCAATTTGAGGAGGAAAGTGGAAGCCCAGAAAGAGAGGAAGTGTGAAACTGTGATGTTTTAGCCTGAGTTAAAGCCGTTAGTGGATTGTACCACTAACAGATACGACGTCTTCGGCGAGCTCGCCACCAGTGGCAATGTGGCTAATGGTGTTGTCTGATATGAGGCTGTAGGTGTTGTTGTTGCATCCTAGTTGGGAGGGGCATTGCAAGTGCCGCAGGAGGTGAAGCCGGCAAGGGAGTACTGGGCGGAACCGCAGCGAACGACAGTAGATGGAGGAGACGTAATTTTTATCGTAGTAGTCACTGGGATGACAAATATTTTTGGGCTGAATGATTTTTTAAACCAAAGAGACGGTGATGGCGGGGGGAAGATGAGAAAGAAGAAAGCTACCAAAGACTATTTTATCTTCTATTGGTGAGTCACGCCAGAAAATGGACTAAAGACTGTTATGTGCGACGAAAAAAATGCTAAAAATTATTTTATATATTAATTTTTTTCAAACTAAAATGTCTACTTTTAAAATTTTTGGAGACTGATCTGATTTAGGTAATTACTCTAATTTTTATTTTGGTAATACTAGAGAGACAATAAAAAAATGAATTTAATTTGTTTTATTTATCATTTATTAATTCTAATTAATGATAATTAATAAATAATAAATAAGACAAATTTAGACTATTTAAACTAATTTTTTATTGTATCCTAAATATTATTATTATTATTTTTCCAAAACTACTATTCATTAAACGTAACTTATTAGGTTATAAAATTTGCGTAAAGAATAAAACTGATATTTGATACTACTTCGTTTATTTTAATTTCTTTCAGCCAAACAAATTATAAAAACAAAAGTGCAATTGTCACCTCGAGGTTGATTTTGGTATCAATTTATAAAAAGATTAGTCGAAATTCACATACTTTGAATAATAATAAAAAAAATTCAAAGTTGGATTTGGACATTTTCAAAATTTCAAATTAAAATATATAGTCAATCACTCTAATTGTTCGGCAAGTTTTTTGTAATAAAAAATAAAATATAATTATCTTTTAAATGTTCAAGCATGAAAAATTTAAAACAATAAATTATTAAAATTAAACCTAAAAGATTTAAACGTTGATAAATATAACCATAAACAAAAAAGAAAACTAACTTATAATGCTGAATGATCTATTTCATTCGTGGAAAGTCAAAACTAACCAAACATCAAACAAAAATAGATAACATTAGTAATTTAGCCTATGTATCAGTATCACATTACTGAATACGTGTTTAAAATTAAAACAAAATTATTAAAAATGGTATTTAAGTCCGTGTGACTCTACTAGGACAAAGGTTTCATGAGATAAAAAGCACGAAATGAAGTGTCACACTGAGAATCTTTGTTTAAATCACTATTTTCATTAATTTTGTTTTAATTTTAAATTCAAATATCCATGTCTAAGTTGTTACATATTCAGTAACGTAACACGTAGGTTAAATTACCAGTTAATGCCATTCATCTCTATTTGACCTTTGATTAGTTTTGACGAATGAAATAAATTAGAATATATATTCATTTTTGTCTTTAAAAATTTTTAGATCATATACTTTAATTTTCAACTAAAATTAATTATTTGATTGATTTTTAACAATTAATTTTCACTTAGGTCATTTACTCTATCAACTTTAACAGATGATAAAATAGTTCTTGACAACTCTAATAGAAGACAAAATGGCCTCTGATCTCCTCTGTTCGGAAATGACATTATTCTCTCTCAATTTCCATCATATTTCACATAACACTAACAGTCTAACACTATAATTTCAAATTACACAATGCACACTCTATAACTTTAATGTTCATAAGAAAAAAAGATCCTCAACATGTTCTCAACCAATTCATACTCAGAAAACTAATGACTAGGTCTCTCAACTACTTGTCATCTTCGATGGATCTTATGAATCTAGACAGCAAGTCTGATTTATTAAGACTTGTCACATTGTCATCTCCCTCCTTCTCTGCCCTATCATCTCCATGACACCACATTGTCCACCACTCCGATCGCTTCCTTCAACTTCTTCTCCGAACCAATGTTTAGTAATCGCTTCAGTTTCCATATGAGCGACAACATGGCGATATTGCTCGTTGCACCAATAGCTTGGATGCGAAGTCGAAACTGTCTGTCAACTTGGACTCCGAGAAAGAAGGAATGAAGCACTTTGTGTCTATTTCAAATCAGAATTTGCATATGATATTGAAGGAGAATCTTCTCATGATGTCCTAATGTCCAACAATCTATATTGCTTGTCGGAGGGTGGAGAAAGGCATGCCCTTGAGATAGTTGTGGAACTTGGTCTTGAGGATGTCGTGGACGTTGTCGGGGTTGGAGGTAATGTTATCGAAGACGTGGAAGTGGATGCTTCTGGTGGGTGAAGTGCAGAGGAGGTGGATGTACCCAGTCACAAAGATGTAGGAAGTGTGTGGTACATAACATGTTGAGGTAGGTGTGACATGTGTGGCAATTACACCATGGCTTAATTTTGGAGTTAAAGAGGAGGAAGAAAAAGATGAAAAAGAAGACTGTGAAGGTAAAAAAAAGAGTATGAATATTAGGATTATGCAAGATATGATAAAAATTGGGGAAGAACAGTGTCGTTTTCGAATAAAGGGGTCAGGAATTATTTTGTCAGTTGTTAGAGTTGTCAGATACCATTTTGTTTTCTGTTAAAGTTGACGGAGCCAAGGACCTAAGTGACTGACGGAATTAATTGTTAGGGACCAATCGAGTAATTAATTTTAGTTAGAGACTAAAGTGTCTGATTTAAAATTCTTTGAAGATCAAAATAGGTAGATACTCAATAAATTAATTAGAATTATAAGTTAGTTTTCTTTTTTATAACCAGATTTATCAATATTTAATTTTTTTAAGATTAATTTTGGTAGTTTATTCGAAATTTAATTAATAAAAAAAATCTCACTTTTGAATTGCCAATTAACAATTAGATTTTAATTGACTTCCTTGCACATAACTAAAAAAAAAAAAAAAAAGACCCTGATAAAAAATTCAATTAGTGAATCTTGTACGTGTCTTATTCCTACAGCCGAGACATCTCACTGAATAAAACAAAGAAATCATATAATTTATATCGTTAAAGAGATGGGGAAATGGGGCAAAAAAGTGTTGAGATTCCGTGATTCTGTGATTCTGTCTCTCAGCCAAATTTCTTATTTTACTTTGTTGTGATTTGCCCTTTTTCTAAGCCATTCATTATTGTCTTGAATGCAGCGATTCAGTGCTATATCAAACCCACTACAATTATTAAGAGATGAATTGTACTTCTTTATTGCATTGTATTGATATCGACTTATCACTATTTTTCACTGTCCAACGTAACAACTTCAATTATTTAATCAAAGCCAATCAACTTCTTAATTGACTAGCTACCGAAACAATTAAAAAAATTCAATAATACCGTTAGTAACTGTTCATATACACACAGTGAATTTTACAGTGATTATAATTTGATGTTTAATTTTTATTTAACTTATTTTTTTAAAAAAGTTTTAAATATTTAAAATTATTTATTTTTTATATTTTTAAAATTAAATATTAATTTTTAATTTTTTTATTAAATTAGACAATATTTTTAAATAGCATAATAATCACCTATACATAAAGACAAATTTAGCGAGTTAACTACATGTTACAAAAGCCATTTTAATAATATTATTTTAACATATACTATTTAATTTAATTATTATTAAAAATATAATTATTTATATATCTCTTTCTATCGCTTTAAATATTAAATGGAGTAGTATATAATATATTATAATAAACCATGTGAAAACAAGATAACTAGGATTCGGAATTTGGAATACATGAGTTGAAATTAAAGGCTATATCATTAAGGAAGCATTAATTGAAAGGGTGGTTTCAGTGATACAGAACCAATATTTGGTTTCATCCCATACAACAAAAACTAGTCTTTTGCTACTCTGCACCCTACAAAAAAAGCCTACTTTTTCCTCTTTCTTTTAGCTTACTATTATTTGCATGCAAATATTAATTAAAAGATAAGCTTATTTTCTAGTTGGAAATTTTCTTAAATATGAACACCACCGAAGTGGGTCAAGTGTTAGTGTCCAAATATAGGTCTCTATTGGATACAAATAAATAGACATTTTCTTTTTATAAAATTTAATGAACTATATAAAAAATGGTTTGTTTAGTTTTATCCTTGTGTATTTCTGCTAGATAAAATAAAAGTGGCTAACAAGGTGAAAAGATAATTTAATGAAATAAAAGTATAAAACTATTTTTGTTTTGTATGATAATGACATGTGATGACTTTTTGTGATTCTTCACATGTATTTTTATCGGAGAGAATCTATATGGATGCAGTTACGCAGTTAATGCATGTTGACATCGTTTCTATGCTAGATTGCTATAATTCTTTATGGTACGTTTTCCTTGCTAGGACTTCACTTGTGGTTTGCCACATGCAGAAATAAATAAATAAAGGGTTTGTTAAGGACAAGAGTTAGGATTATTATTAATAAAATTTGTTAATTATTTATTTTAATAAATATATAATAAAATATATTACAAAATTTTAATTTTGTATATTTTTAATAATTTTTATATTATTATTATATTATTCTATAACGAATTATATTATAATACCAAGAATACTGACGTAAAACATTTTAATATTAGTATACGTATTTTTTCTTCTCAATTTATTTAAAAAAAAATATATTCTTGATAATTATATAAAAAATTAACATTTAATGAGTAATTATATTAATTATCAATTATTTTAATTATAAATCATTCTAATTCTAGTTATACTAATTATATATATAATTATCAATCATACATAAATAATATTTATGTGATATATGCGTTTGTAACTTTGTTATGCATGTATGTGTTAATAACATATATAGTGATTGAACACTCCTATAATTACTAAAGGTTTAGGGTTTAGGTTTGGATTTTTTATTGTTTATGAGGCTAAGTTTTAGAATCAAAATATTTTGTTTAATTATTTAATTTGTTATTCTTTCTCTACTATTTCATAGAATAAGAATGTATTATTTATTTTTTTATCGAAGTTGATCCTTTTAAGGTGCAAATTATATTTTTCTATGATTTTTTATTGATGTAGCTATTCTCTTATTCTTTTGATAATTTGATAATTATTCTTACTAAAACTTTTTTTCATCTAATTTACAGTGCAATTGTTTGCAATGCACCACATCTATTAAATACCACATCGAATTCATTTACTGATCCGAATTCTAATTACATGGACGTAAGAGTTTAAGAAAAGGATAATGAACTCTATTTTACTGAATGATGATTGAATCTATTCATATATTATGACCAATCTAATGGAATATGGATAAAGTTAATTTTCTTGAGAAGAGCTCGAATTTTTTATTGAGCCAAAGTATTTTTTTAGTTTTTATTTTTTTTCTTTCTTAACTATTTCATGTATTATTTTTTATGAAAATTAATCCTTTTTAAGATATAAATCATAATTTTGCCATTCTTTTATAAATTTGGTCTTATTTTTATTTTCTTAATTATATAATGAATTTTTTATTTAATTTTTTGTTGTCCTTGCAACATGATCATCTTTTATATAATTATTTACAATGCATTACATCCATTATGTTTCATTTCAAATTGTTTTTGTTGATCTACATGCTAATATATTTGAATTTGATAAATTATATCTATTTATTTTGGAATATAATATTTAATTTTTGAATTTTTGAATTTTATTTTTTTTACCAGTTATAATTTTTTTATTAAATTTAAATATATTCAAATAATTAAATTAAAAATACTGCTAATATGATAATATATCATATAATTTTATTATATTTTTAAGCTATCAATACATTAAAAATGTATTTTTGAAAATAATAATAATATTTCTTTATCAATAATACTAAGAGTGTATAAAAAAATAATGCATTAAATATGTTTTTTATATAATATTTTACATATATTAATATATTATATAATATTAGTAACAAATATTATGGAAGAAACGTGAATATTAATACATGATTATGAAAGAGATAATATTTATATAGTATTAAAATTAGAATGTGTATATTAATATTTTAATACGTTGTATATATATTTTATGATACTTACGTTATGGTGCCAAGTATGCCAACATGACATGTTCTGGTGTGAGTACACCAGTATGCTTGCTTCTCTCTTTTGTTTTTTGTTTTTTTAGAAAGTATCAATTTTAAGTCATTATATTTATTAATATTTAATAATTAATTATGATAAGATTGTCAATATTTAAAATATTTTATATTATATCTTTTTAATAATTATAATTATTTTTTTATATTTTATAAATATTATACATAGAATATATTTTATCATTTATGAGTGTAATTTTTAGAGTCAAATTATTTTGTTTTTATTTTTTAATTTTCTTTTCTTTCATAATTACTTTATGTAATGGTATTGTATTTTTTTAATAAAAATTGATCATTTTTATTAATTGAGTATTATCT
The DNA here is from genome assembly GCF_014773155.1 of Arachis stenosperma. Lineage (NCBI taxonomy): Eukaryota > Viridiplantae > Streptophyta > Magnoliopsida > Fabales > Fabaceae > Arachis > Arachis stenosperma. The sequence continues at coordinate 11,723,610 of NC_080378.1, forward strand.
AAAATTTTACATACATTTTTTTTATTATTTTTTTAGGTATAAGCTCTCTATGAATGTCAAGGTACATCAATTGTGAAGTGTAAAACAATTTGAAACGCGGACACAGAAGATTTCAATTAAAATAGATCTAATTAATGAATAAGTAATTGTAATTTGTATATTAATAATAAATCAATTATATATTTTGTACCATTCTTAGTTTATTCTTTCTTTTGATATTATTTTATAAGGATGCCTTATATAATGCATAATTTAAAATTTTAAATATATCTTTCTTTGAAAAAAAAAAGACATCTTAAAAGAAGAATTTATAACATGATCAATTTTGATGTAGGTTAAATTAAGATCAGGTTCAAATCAATTAGCCATGAACATAGAATTTACTTAAGGTTTAAATTCTTTTTTACTTTAAACCAAACGAAAAAATATTTTGAGAAAAAAGAGAAGACTTATGTTTGATAAATAAAGGTTATACCATTCATATTTAAATTAGTTGGTTTAAATATATTTTAATGATTTTTTAGAAATAAAATTTGATGAGTTTAATTTATAAATATAATAGAAATTTTAACTAAAAAAAATTATTATAAATTTAGCAATAGAGTATTTTATTATGTCAAAACTAGCTAGAAGAATTGTAGCGAATTAAAATAGTTGTGAAAATATTTTTAAACTTGAGGTAAGAAGTTGTTTTTAAATTTATCTTAAGATTTCATCTATCTTGTGTCTTCAAAATGTATGTTAAATTTATAAATTAAAATTTTTTTATTAAGAATATAAAAAATTTAAATTTTCAATACATTTATTTTATATTCATTAAATAAAAATATTTAAAATTTTTTACTAATAGTAAATTTATTATATATCCTAAAAACACATGTTAACTAAATCTTTATCTTAATATGTTATAGGGATGAACTTAAATTAAAATTTACATTTTATAAAAATTTTGTAAAATAATTTATTAAATATATATAATTATATAAATAAAAATATATTAAATAAGTTAAATATATTTATAAAAAAAATTGTACACATACATACACTAATATATCTTTTAAAGTAAGTGTTAATTAAATTCATGATAATAATTAAACAAAAGCCAAGAAATTTAATGAAGTCCTAACAATACGGCATATTAATAAATGACCACAAAAGTCAAGAAATTTAATGTTCATTAAAATTTCTTGACACATACTCCTAACTAGTCATATATGACATAACTACCATGCACCTTGAATTAAGGAAGGTTTTGTGTATCATCGTCTAGATATCTTAAGTAACCTCACAAACAAAAAATGTATTAAGAGAATGAAATGTGTTGTCCAATAATAAAATTTATATATGCTAGTAAAAATAAAAAAAATGGTTTAACTAACGAACATTTTCATAGCAATTGTTAATTAAGATAGTAATATATATTTCAACTTTAATTTTCGTTCAATACATTAAAAGCTTTAGAAGTTTATTATTTTCTATAAAAAAAATTTGTTTTATTGCTTCTTATTAGCAATGCCTAAACAAAAACGTGCATCTAAAGTACACAACAACAAAAAATTAATTAATTAAAGAGTAATGTGAGGGAATAAATTTTTTCGAGTAATATCAACTAACATTTCTAAAATTATTTTATTTATTTTGAATTTATATTCTAAATTATAAATTTGTAACATATATCTTAAATTATAAATTTTAAAATTAATTAATGTTGACTAATTAAAAATTAGTTTTCTATATTTGTTTAATTAAATTATCAAGAAAGTTTAATTTATACTACCAAAAAGGTTCTTATTTGTCCCAAATAAAAACAAAACAATTATTTATTTATTTTAAAAGGAGAAAATTGGAAATGATCGACAAGATGGAATAGAAGACAATGACTATGATAGGGGACCAAATTCTAAGTATAATAGAGGTTCCCCACCCTCCAAAAGAAAGAATACCAATTTAAAGAGATAATGGCATAATGCCACTATGCACTATACTCACTGGTTACTACTAAGAAAATCAAGAAACAACCAATGTGAATTGAAATAATTATTAAAGCCTTGTATTAATTTAATGAGACAATCATTATCTGTCACCCACGTTACATTGTTTTATATTTCAATTTATACACACACCTATCAAGAATTCAAGATCCCAAATTTTAATCAATAAACTATAATTTAAGTGGTAACTTACTTGGAACCTTTCCAAATAATAATAACATGAGCATTTTCAATAAAATTGACTCTTGTGTAGATATGTTCCATAAAATTTTATATTTTTACAATTAAACATGATTTAATAACAACATACAATAGCAATAATAACTTTTGATCTAACAAAAACAAAATCAAAATTTATCAAATGGTACCGGAGATTTGGTGGCGGCCAGCGACGGTGGTGGACGAAAAGCTAGAATGGCATGAGGCTAACAAGAAGGTCAGCAAAAGCCCCAATAATGAACTTGTGTGTGCTTTTAGGGTTGAGGGCAAGGTAACAAAGAAGAAGCTCATGTAACACGTTCCAATTTGATTTTACATCCATAAGTTCCGGCCGTGCCTCCACCATTTCTTGCATGGATTGCCGGAAATCTAAGTAGGGATCCGGCGAGTACGTTGGTACGGCCACGCTTCCATTGAAAATCACGTCCTTCTTTTTCTTTTTGTTACTATTATTGTTGTTATTTTTATCGTTGTTAGCATCGTCAAATTGACGGGTGTTAACAAGGAACGGTAACGAAGACGAGGAGGAATTAGAATTAGGGTTTTTATTATTGTATTTAACAAGAGAGTTGGATTGTCCGGGGGACGAAAAGAAAAAACGCTGGGAGGAGAAGGCGGCGGCGAAATCCGCTGGTTCAAGTTCTATTTCGGGTTCGAAATCAAAGGAAGAAGTTATGGTAGTGGTTATGGTGGAGAGAGAAGAGAAACGTAGGGAATGATCATGATTAAAAGATAAGGAAGGGTCATAGAGAGAATTAAAGTTCTTGATCATGTTAAGTGACGAGGGCGATGGACTTGGAAGATCGTGATTATTAATATTATGGTTTTGATGATGGATATGATTTGGAGAAGTGGAAGGAGCAATGGGGCTTATAGGAGGAGATGGTGATTCTTGTTTGGAAGTGGAGTTTGGGAAACAAAAGTTGAGATGCCTAAGATTTTTTGTGCTCGGCATGTTTTTTTTTTTTTCTTTCACAAAATGATTGAAGCCAATTAGAAGTGATGATATATAATATATATAGGAAATGAAGATGTCAAGTTCTTTGCTTTTTATATGTGTATACTGATGTATTGTTGTGTAGTGGTAGTTTGTGAAGTGACGGGCAAGTTGAGGAAAATGGAAAAGAAAAAAAATATATTTTATTTCTTTATCTGGAATTACTTGTTAAATAACAGAAATTATAGAAAATTAATTTTTAGTTAGTCAATATATATTATATATCCATTTTTTAATTTTAAAAATGTTTATTTTTTAGAATTTAAAATTTAAAATAAATAAAATAATTTTTAATTGATTATCTAATGTTATTCGTGTAACAATGAACACATATATTGTGCATGGTCGTCATAAACATACATAGTGTATGATATATGATTTTATAATTTTATAAAAAAATGTTTATACATTTAATAATGTATTAATTTATTTTTTTAAATAATTATTATATATAAGGTGGTACTCAGTACTCACTGATCACATACCTATATTATATTGTGAATTAGTGAAAGAATAATATAATAAATGGTTACAAAAATAATAAATTAAGTACCTGTAGATCCCATGTGCCATGAAACTGGATGCTGATTCTTCAACCAACTTCTCCACAAATTGATTGTTGATAACTTCTATGAGAAATAGTGTATCTTAATCCAAATAAATTAGAAGACTATAGTATAGAATAGATGAACTCTTTTGGTAATTCTTTGATTGGGATGAAAGCAAGAAGCACATGTTATCAAGCAAAGGAAAAACATCAACCAACAATAAGCCTTCAAGTGGCATAATTTTATAATATATATTGAATGCCATGAAAATCATTCAAAATTATTCTCCTTTTTCCATAAATGTATCACTTTTTAGAAGATGTATGTAATAAAAAAAAATAATTTTCTTTCATAATACGTATCTCATGTATAAATATTTCTTTTTATTTAATTTACAGTATCCCAAATTTCTTTTTATTTATCTTCTTTTCTTTTTACTTCTAATCATGATTTTTAATTAAAAAAATAAATAAATATCATGTTAATATATAGATCATTTGTGCAAACTATATTATTATTATTATTTTTGTATGCTATAGTATATACACTATGTGGCTATGATACCTTGAAAAATATTACTAAAATTAAAATAATATTTTTTATTATTCAACAATACAATTTAAAAATAATAAAAAATATTATCAAAATATAAAAAAAATATGATTTTAATTTTAAAAATACTTGTATAGTCACCTGGTCTTAACTACCATGATCATAGACATCATAAATTCCACCTTATTTTTTTATCTTAATAAATAGGCCAATATGAAGTATTTAAGTAAAAAGCATACATTATTTTTAAGTGACTTATATATATCATTGTATAAAAATAGCTAATATATACATACTGAGTCTCCTTTGATCTATTGAGTCTATTTATTTTTAGACACATGAGACAATTAAATAAATTAGATCTAACAACTACTCTTTAAGAGTGAAGACTGAAGAGCAACAAATTGGTGTACATATCAAATACAATACTTGAGGGGGGCAAAACATTTATCTAAAAAGAGAAGAAGGACTCCAAATAGCATGAGACAACTTTAATTTAGAGTGAAATTTAATATAGTGAAAGGTTGGTCCACTCCATGCACAGATCTACGCACACTTTTATAAGTCTAAAATCTAAAGTTATAACACAGAAAGTGATGTATCAAACGGCTATGGTTTCATTACTTCATGCAAGATATTTGTCACAATAAGGACTTGTCCTAAAAATGGGTCCCACTATACCACCATATTTCAATGTTTTCATAGACCAAAGTCTTGCATTTGCATATCAAATAATTAAAGGAGTTAGTTTCATATGACTTAAGCAAGTTGGACTTCTAAGAATGTTATTAAAGGTGTTCCAAAACTTGTAAGAATGTATAATAATTGGAAGGAGCAACTTTAATTAATTTACTCCTTTTAATTAATTACTTATTTTTTTGGGTCAATAAAAATTAGTAAGGAAAAAGTTCAAAGTTTTTTTTTTCAACCAAAAAGAAAACTAAAGAAAGAAATGACAAAATTAGCTAAATGTTACTCGAAGAGAGTTTATTACCAAACTTTAATTTTTTCATTATCTTATTATATGATTAAAGAAAAGATCATGACAACAGACTAGTAAATTTATACTATAAACTTTTATTTTCTGTTCGTTCACTAAGGGGAAGATCTTCAGGGCATTGATAGTTTTTTTTTTTCGTGAATTACAACAAAGAATATTCAGCATTTTCATAAAAGATATATTTTATTAGAAATATTATTATTTATGTTGCCTTCTTCTATCAACTTAAACTTTTGGAATGAATAGTATCATGACATTGTTGGAATAATAAATTGTTTTATAATTCAGATCATTTATATTGAATCACCAAAAATTATATATATCATATATAGTGCAAAAGCGTACCTTTACTCATAGAAATTAAAAATTAATGGAAGAGTTGTCTCAGTCTTCCTCAACCAAAACTTTTTTATTCCTAATAGGACGGCTGAATTGCAACTCCTTTAATGAGAAAAGAGTTGTTGAGGTAGTTTTAGAAGTCACTATTTATATTTGAGCATGACACTCATTAAACCCTAAATCTCACAAAATAGTATCTAAGGCCAAAAGATATTTTATTCTCATTTAATTTCAAATTAAAAATAATTATGACTTATTTAATTTATCATTTATAATAATAAATAAGATCACCATTATATAAATCATTTAATTTAAAATAGTATAATTTGTAATTATAATTAATATATGTATTGCCACAAACAAATCAAAAAATTTAATAATTTTCTAACATATATATATATATATATATATATAGTATCAAAATTCTATGTTCAAAATGTTTAGAGTTCGATCCTTAGTAAATTCTAACTCTATAATATCTAAAAGAAATTCTTGTTTGAGGAAGAGTATTAAAAATATAATTATTCATGTTACCTTCTTGTAACATCATCAGATATAATTAATTAAGGGTTGTTAAAAAAATATGATTTTACAATCAATATGTATAATAATAATAACAATAATAACATTTTGCATGGTTGAAAAAACGCTGCTATTTAAATGTGTCCATGTTCCTATGATAAATCATCATGGTATTTTTGGCATAGCCAGGTCTACATTGTATTTATAAATCTGGTAATGGCCCCCTATATATATACACTTTCGATCTTTCATTATTATTACTCATAGTGTGCACTGTATTGCAAGATGCAAAATTCACTGAAGAAAATCCATTTTAATCACAAGGAAAAGAAAAATGCCAATTATGTTGCTCTCATTATCTATAACACTATTATTGTCTTATTCTTTTTGGATGGTTGTATATGGGTACTTAAAACAATTAGAGGGGAAAACATAATAAGGAGAAAACAATAGAATTGTAAATTATCATTCTAATGTTTTCTATCTGAACAATAACATACCTTATACACATCCAAATTGATATAAAAACTTCAAGTAAATAATTGGAATTTCAATTATACGAGTGTTGAATAATTTACATAATACACATTATATTGATGTTATTAAGAACAATATGTCACATTTTGCCATACTGAGGTATTATATATATATGTAGTAAATCAAATCATGATCTCAGAAATTAAATGATCTATACGTTTATAATTAAAAAATATAAAAAACATTTTGTCTAAAATTATAACTTTGAACAAAAATTTAATAAAATACGAATTTTATCTAAATTGAAGGAATTATATAATTCTTTTTTTTTTTTTGGGTTTTGGGATGAAAAAGGACAATATAAATTTGAATACAAATTTAATTTCTCTCATTTAATGCATTAGCATTGGAGAAAGCATTCTATGGTGTGATGGACGGTGCTAGATATAAGGATGGTCCAATTCCAACCATGCATATCTAACTACATATCACACAGTAAGCACATGGTGTGGGGTATTTTCCTTAGAACCAACTAAATTATTGGCCAAACAATTTTGCTTCAATCATTACGTTCTATATCTAGGATCTAATTTCAATGGTAACGTGCTTTAGCAAGATAATAACTCAAAATTATTTATTTAATTCAGTATTTGTAATTTTATATATGTAATGTATTTATAATTGTATATTTATTATAGTTAATATTATTTAATTATATTGATAATAATTAATAAATATTAAATAAGATAATTTAAATTATTATTAGCTAAGTTTTCATTATTTGGAAAATATTTTGATCTCATTATATTTAATAAATAGTCATTTTGAACTTCAAAAAATCATAATTTTGAGAAAATAGACTTAAAAGATGTTTTTGAATTTTGACAAAATAATCTTCCAAAAAATGTGTTCTTTTTGAAAAAATAAACCAAACGTTAGTCAATAATTAATTGATATAGTCAATAGTTTTTTTTTTTTATGAAATTATATATGTATCTTTAAGGGTGGCAAACGGGCTTAAACCCGTCGGGCCGGCCCGTATAACCCGTCAAAAAAGGCAGATTGGGCTGAAAAATTTAAACCGCCAAATAGCAAAAGTCCGCTTAACCTGCATCGCTTAAACCGGGGTTTTGGCGAGCTTCGACGGGGCGGGCTTATTATTTTTTAGTAAAGAGTATTTTTACAATTTTTTTTACCAAAACCCAACTTTTCCCAACCCAACTTACAATAAAGATGAAAATTGAGTGTTTTGGATTATGTTTATTTTGTTTTAGAGATAATATTTATAATTATGTTTTGGATTATGTTTATTTTGCTTTGGAAACAATATTTATAATTATGTTTTGGATGAAAACTTGGTTTATAATTATGTTTATTAGATATTTATAATTACAAAGACTTTAATGTTTGTGAATATAAAAATTATAATTTATTTATACTTTTATAAATTATAATAGTTAAAAGTAAAAAACAGAAGAGATTTTTTTATGCCTTTATATATATTATTTAATAGTTAAAAGTAAAAAAAAAAAAAAAAAGATATTTGGCGGGATTGATCCGCCGACCCGCCAGCCCACCATTAAGCGGGATAGCCTGAGATTCTAGGACCGCCTCACTTGGTGGGACAGGGTGGGCCAGCCTGCCTAAGGACGGAATCTGGCGAGACGAAGCAGGACGGGATGGGCTTCCCCACTTGCCACCCCTATGTATCTCCAGCACTAACATCAACGATAACATCATCGTAAACAAGACAACAACAACCACCACAATCAAAATCAGCCATAATATCATTACTAGCTAGCAACACAATAACAACTAATCACAATAGTAAATAAAAGAAAAAAAAAAGGAAAGTTGAAGGAGAAAATCCTATTAAAAATAAAAAATCCTATTAAAAATTTGTGATTCCCGGCCATAACATCATCACTAGTAATACAATAATAACTAATCACAATAGTAGATGAAAAAAGAGAGTTGAAGGGATAAATCCTAATAAAAATTTGTAATTCTAATTTGAAAAAGAAAGAGAAAAGAAGATGCATGATTCCAATTTGAAAGAGAAAGAAAGAAGAAGAGCATGAGGCAAAGAAGAGGAGTTGCTACTAATGCTTGACACACACAAGAGAGTGAGAGAGTATTTTTGGAGGGTTATTTTATCAAAAATATATTTTAGATTCATTTTATTAAAATTATAAATTTTGCATCGTTTAAAATAATTATTTACTCGTTATTACTACTCTAAGATGGTGAAAAAATTAGCTCTTTGTTACCTAACTATTAGTAATATATATAGTTTATAACAAAAGTATTAAGGGCACACAAAAATTAGTTATCAAATTAATTTTTATATAATTGTATATAAATATATAAATTATTTAATTTATTTTTAATTTATATCTTATATATTAATGTATATTTTATATAATTGACTGATTTTTATTTAATGTACATATAATATAGTTGATGATATAAATAATGTCATTTTAGTGTAACTATTAAACCAATATGTTCCATCAATAAGAACATCAGACAAAAAGGACATATATATGTGATCATCTGTGTGCGCATCTACCATAATTTATTACAATGTTTGTGTTTATTTTACAATAAAATATTATTTTGTCTCAAATATTTAAAATAAATTTTAAAGTTGTTTCTAATATTTAAATAGTCTTATTTAAATTTCTAACGTTTTAAAATCGTCTTAATATTATCATGTCATTAATAATTTATTAATAGAATTGACCGTATGACAAAGTTGAGACGATTTTAAACTAACAGAATTAACACAAACAAAAATATGATATATTATCCTTCAAAAAATTATCAAATTAAATAAGATGATAATAAATTTTAACAAAATAAATTGCATCATTTTATAATTATTTCCAATGATCAATATATGTAACACAATTTAGTGTTACGGTTAATAGGAGTCATGGCATGGATAGAATTAAGCACGTTTAGAATGAGTATTGTGCCTTATGTGCTTGCTGATTGATTCTGTTAGATGGCATGTGTTTGCTGTCAATTCTGTTAGGCAATTAGTGCTGTTAGCTCTCACTCTCCCTTTTCAGTTAGTTAGTTAGCTATAGATGCTAGAAGATGCTGGAAGCTTCCTTGCTCAACTCACTGCTAGTTTCATTGCTTATAAATAATCTTCCTCCTCGCTTTACAATGTAGCTTTTGTAATTTCACTCATTCATTCAATGAAATCTCTTCTCCCGCTTGCTTTCTTTGTTCCTTCTCTCTTTCAACTTCTGTTTTGATTCTTCTTCAAGATTACCCTCTATGATCTGATACCTTTCATGGTATCAGAGCTTATGGTGCCATAGCTTCCGCAAGGTCCAAATCACAAGAACAAGAAAATCAGAGTCACACACAATGGCTCAGGGATTCACAGCAACGCCAATTTCAATGAAGCTAGATGAGAAAAATTTCTTACAGTGGAAAGATCAAGCATTCTCAACAATTGAAGGAAATGATATGCTGAGTCACATCACAGGAAAGGGAATTCCTCAACAGTATCTAGTTACAGATGATGAAGATGCAGTGTTAAATCCACAATATCAACAGTGGAAAAGGCAGGATGCATTACTCAAATCCTGGCTCTTAGCCTCAATGAGCAAGTCATTTACTGCAAGAATGGTTGGTTGCACCTATACACATCAGGTATGGAAGAGATTGGAGGATCATTTCGCTTCTCAAATCAAGGCAAAAGTAATGCAACTGAAGCACAAACTCAGCACACTTCAGATCGGAGCATCAGTGACAGACTATGTGCTTTCAATTAAAGGTACAATTGATGCACTAGTTTCTGTTGGAGAGTCAATCAATGATAGTGATCATGTAAATGCAATCCTACATGGCCTAACTGAGGAATATTCCTCAGTATACACCTCTGTGCTAGCAAGAGCTCAAAGCATAACAGTGGCTGAGCTAGAGGCATTATTACTTGCACATGAGAGCATGCTTTCTAGATTCAGAAATCCAGAGGAGTTTGTCCAAGCCAATGTTGCTCAATTTGGAAGAGGAAACTTCAGAGGCAGCTTTCGAGGAAGAGGAGGAAGGATGTCTAGAGGAGGTAGAGGTGCCTTCAATGAAGGAAGATCTTCTCAAGAATCCTGGACACAGGAACAGTCAAATAATGGACAGTTTCAAGCTGGTAGAGGCCAGTTCAACAGAGGAGGAAGAATGCAAAACACAAGAGACAGACCTCAGTGCCAAATTTGCAACAAATTAGGCCATACAGCAAGAACTTGCTGGCATAGGTACAGTGAAGATCCTTATGAAGGAGAGTGAGAAAATGAAGGATACAGCAATCAAGTCTCTCAACAGATTTCTCAACCTAATGCCAACTTTTGCAATGTCTTGGCAACACCTGCCACAGTTAAAGATCCAAGCTGGTATCCGGATTCAGGCGCTACTCATCACATGACTCATAATGAGCAGAATCTACTAGAGAAGGAGGAGTATTGTGGAAATGAACAAGTCATTGTTGGTAATGGAACAGGTTTGCAAATCTCCTTTGTTGGTAATTCATGCATTAAATCTGATTTGAGCTCTAGGATACTATACCTTAAGAAATTGTTGTGTGTGCCTGAGATTACAAAGAACTTATTAAGTGTATATCAATTCTGCTGTGACAACCAAGTCTTTTTTGAATTCCATGATGATAGGTGTTGCATAAAAACAAAAGATACTCAGCAGATAATACTTCAAGGCATTGTTCACCAAGGCCTTTATAAATTTCCAGCTCCTCAAAGCTCACCAGGAGCCTTCACTGCATCAATAAGAAACAAAGATGATCTGCTAACTTGGCATGCTAGACTAGGACATCCCAACCATAATGTTGTTTCAAAAGTATTAAAATCTTGTCAAATTTCCCTTCCTGTAACCAAAGTAGATTGTTCAGCCTGTTGTATTGGCAAATCTCATCATCTACCTTTCTCTTTGTCACAAACTGTATACAAACATCCTCTAGAACTTGTACATTCTGATATTTTGGGACCAGCCCCTATTGCAGATAATAATGGACATTGGTATTTTGTCAACTTCATTGATGCCTTCTCTAAATTCACATGGCTTTACCTAATTAAATCTAGAGCTCAACTAAAATAAGTATTTAATCATTTCCAACAAACTGCTGAGCTACAATTAAACAAGAAATTGAAGATGTTGCAATGTGACAATGCTGCTGAGTATGTGAGTTTATCTAAGCTGTTACAGGCCACAGGAGTTATTTGCAGGTTTTCATGCCCCCATATACATCAGCAAAATGGAGCTGCTGAAAGGAAACATCGCCATGTGGTTGAGATGGGGCTTACCTTACTTGCAGGCGCATCCATGCCTACAAAATTTTGGGGTGAGGCTTTCACTATTGCTACAAAGCTGATAAATATGCTGCCAACACTAGTCCTAAATGGGTTATCTCCTATTGAAAAATTGTTTGGCAAGAAACCCTCCTATAAGCAGCTTAAAGTTTTTGGCTGCTTGTGTTTCCCTCATCATAGAGCTTACAACAAGTATAAATTGGACTTCAGGTCTTTCCCCTGCACCTTCATTGGGTATGCAACCTCCCATAAAGGGTATAAATGCCTCACTCAATATGGAAGAGTCATTATCACTCCTCATGTGGTATTCTTTGAGGATTAGTTCCCCTTTCAGCAAGCAACAGATCACACTCATAGTAATAATGCCTCATCTACTGTCCCAGTCATTCCAACCATTCCAAGACTGAATACTTCAAGACATGAATCAGCCCCATTGGAAGCTGTCTTAAATCAGCACTCTGCTAGTCATACCTCCTCTACCTCCTCTCAGATTAACTCCACAGTACCTCAGCAGCCAATAGACATCCCTGCTGCCAACCCTTTAGTTAGGACTGAGTTACCAATAGCAAGCTCCGCCAACCCAACTCCAATTCCTATCAATGACATTGAGATTGTATTACCAATGTCTATAAATCCAGATCCTATCCACCCTTCTACAGCAGTTAATTCTCACCCAATGATCACCAGGGGCAAAGCTGGCATAGTCAAGCCAAAGGTCTTCCTTGCAAATTTGAGCCAAGAACTGTAACACAAGCCCTCAAATCTTCGGAGTGGAAGGCAGCTATGGATGCATAATATGCTGCATTAATCAAGAATAAAACATGAAAATTAGTGAGGCTTCCTCCAAACAGAGAAGCAATTGGCAGCAGGTGGGTTTTCAGAATAAAGTACAATGCAGATGGCTCTATGGAAAAGCATAAAGCAAGGCTGGTTGCTCAAGGGTATGCCCAAAGGCCTGGATCTGATTTTACTGAAACTTATAGTCCTATGGTGAAACCTGTTTCTACCAGACTCATACTCTCTATTGCTATATCAAAGTCCTGGACAATCAGACAGCTAGATGTAAACAATGCTTTTCTTCATGGTGATTTAACAGAAGAAGTATACATGAAACAGCCTCCTAGTTATGAGCAAGGAGATCCCTCATTGGTGTGCAAACTCATCAAAGCTCTCTATGGGTTGAAGCAAGCCCCAAGAGAGTGGTATTACAAGTTGGTTGGTGGTTTAAGGGAGATTGGTTTTGAGGCCACAAAATCTGATATCTCAGTCTTCATTCAGAATCACAGAGGGCTCAAGACCTATGTGCTGGTGTATGTTGATGATATCATAGTAACTGGAGAGTCAACAGAGCTTGTGAAGGAGGTTATAGCAAAACTGAATGATAAATTTGCCTTGAAGGACATGGGAGACCTGCACTATTTTCTTGGAATCCAGGTAAACAAAACCTGTGATAAAGGGCTAATACTCACTCAACAAAAGTACATTCATGAGGTCCTAAAGAAAGCTGGCATGGTGGGTGATAAACCCCATTTTGACGGTTTATCTTGTATTGATTTTTAGAGATTTTATAACCTTTTACCCACATTTATCCATTGAAATAGCATGGTTTTATAACTTCTCCTTTAATTGTGCTTAAGAGTGAAAACATGTTTTTTAGGTCTTAAAATAGCTAAATCTAATTCTCCTTGATTCCATTAGATGCCTTGATATGTTTGTTAAGTGATTTAAGGTTTAGGAGGCAAAGATTGGATCAAGGGAATGAAGAAAGAAGCATGAAAAGTTGGAGAACTCATGAAGAAATGAAAGAACCGGAAAGCTGTCAAGCCGACCTCTTCGCACTTAAACGACCATAACTTGAGCTACAAAGGTCAAAATGATGCAGTTCTAGTTGGGTTGGAAAGCTAACATCCGGGGCTTCGAAACGATATAAGATTTGCCATAGTTGCATCGCGCATAGGGGCGCGCACGCGCATGGTACGCGGACGCGCCGATGGTGGCTGATGAGCGGATAATTTATACGCTTTTTGGCATTATTTTTAATATGTTTTTAGTATGATTTAGTTAGTTTTTAGTATATTTTTATTAGTTTTTAATTAAAATTCACTTTTCTGGACTTTACTATGAGTTTGTGTGTTTTTCAGTGATTTCAGGTATTTTCTGGCTGAAATTGAGAGATCTGAGCAAAAATCTGATTCAGAGGCTAAAAGGACTGCAGATGCTGTTGGATTCTGACCTCCCTGCACTCGAAGTGGATTTTCTGGAGCTACAGAAGCCCAATTGGTGCGCTCTCAACGGCGTTGGAAAGTAGACATCCTGGGCTTTCCAGCAATGTATAATAGTTTATACTTTGCCCGAGATTTGATGGCCCAAACCGGCGTTGCAAATCAGCTTCAGAATTCCCAGCGTTTAACGCTGGAACTGGCATAGAAATTGGAGTTAAACGCCCAAACTGGCATAAAAGCTGGCGTTTAACTCCAGGAAGAGTCTCTACATGAAAATGCTTCAATGCTCAGCCCAAGCACACACCAAGTGGGCCCGGAAGTGGATTTTTCTGTCATTTACTCATTTCTGTAAACCCTAGGTTACTATTTCACTATTAATAGGATCTTTTGACATTGTATCTGGACCTCATGACACTTTACACGTTTCTCATTGTATATTCTACAGCATGAGTCTCTAAACCCCATGGTTGGAGGTGAGGAGCTCTGCTGTGTCTTGATGGATTAATGCAATTACTACTATTTCTTATTCAATCATGCTTACTTCCGTTCTAAGATATCACTTGTTCTTAACCCGGATGAATGTGATGCCCCGTGACACTCATCATATTCTCAACTATGAACGCGTGCCTGACAACCACCTCCGTTCTACCTTAGATTGAGTAGATATCTCTTGGATTCCTTAATCAGAATCTTCGTGGTATAAGCTAGAATTGATGGCGGCATTCAAGAGAATCCGGAAGGTCTAAACCTTGTCTGTGGTATTCTGAGTAGGATTCAATGATTGAATGACTGTGACGAGCTTCAAACTCGCGATTGTGGGGCGTTAGTGACAGACGCAAAAGAATCACTGGATTCTATTCCGACATGATCGAGAACCGACAGCTGGATAGCCGTGCCGTGACAGGGTGCGTTGAACATTTCCACTGAGAGGATGGGAGGTAGCCATTGACAACGGTGAAACCCTACATACAGCTTGCCATGGAAGGAGCTTTGCGTGTTTGAAGAAGAAGACAGTAGGAAAGCAGAGGTTCAGAGGACAGAGCATCTCCAAAACCTCAACCTATTCTCCATCACTGCAATTTAAGTACCTGTTTTATGTTCCTTTGCTTTTTACAATCAATCCTGATAATCTTTGATATCCTAACTAAGAGTTACAAGATAACCATAGCTTGCTTCAAGCCGACAATCTCCGTGGGATCGACCCTTACTCACGTAAGGTATTACTTGGACGATCCAGTGCACTTGCTGGTTAGTTGTGCGGGATTGCAAAGTGTGATTGCAATTTCGTGCACTAAGTTTTTGGCGCCGTTGCCGGGAATTGTTCGAGTTTGGACAACTGACAGCTTATCTTGTTGCTTAGATTAGGACTGTTTTATTTTTGTTGGTTTAGAGTCTTTTATTTAAGTATAATTTCATATTTTAAGTTTGGTGTCAATTGCATGCTTTTGTTTTTCTTTTAATTTTCGAATTTGCATGTCCTTAGTCCCTTTTTGATCTTTAAAAATTCTAAGTTTGGTGTCTTCTTTGTGTTTTTCTTTAAAATTTTGAAAATTCATGTTTGATTTTCTGAAAAATTTTAAGTTTGGTGTCTCTTTGTTGTTTTTATCTTTCCTCTTTTCAAAAAAATATATATACATATATATCTTGATTACTATTCACATCAATTCCCTTTTCTCCAATATGGACGTAAATGGGAATGAACAGTCCAAAAGGACTCTGGGGTCATATGCCAACCCCATTACAGCTGCATATGGGAGTAGCATCTGTATACCTCCCATCAAAGCAAGCAGCTTTGAGCTAAACCCTCAACTCATTATCATGGTGCAGCAAAATTGCCAATATTCCGGTCTTCCACAGGAAGAACCTACTGAGTTTCTGGCACAGTTTTTATAAATTGCTGACACAGTACGTGATAAAGAGGTGGATCAGGATGTCTACAGATTATTACTGTTTCCATTTGCTGTAAGAGATCAAGCTAAGAAGTGGTTGAATAATCAACCTACAGCAAGCATAAAGACATGGAAACAATTATCAGACAAATTCCTGAATCACTTTTACCCTCCAAAAAGGATGACACAGCTAAGGCTGGACATCCAAGGCTTTAAACAAGAGGATAATGAATCCCTTTATAATGCCTGGGAGAGGTATAGAGGTATGCTGAGAAAATGCCCCTCTGAAATGTTTTCAGAGTGGGTACTGTTGGACATCTTTTACTATGGGCTTACAGAAAAAGCTCAGATGTCTCTAGACCACTCAGCTGGTGGATCTATACATATGAGGAAGACTATTGAAGAGGCTCAAGAGCTTATAGATACTGTTGCTAGAAATCAACATTTGTACTCTAGCCATGAGTCCTCTACAAAAGAAGAAGTTGTGGCATTAGCCACTGATTCTAATCCTCAAGAACAGATGGTTGAGCTTACTCAACAATTACACCTGATGACAAAACAGTTAGCAGAATTTAAAGAGATGCTCCAAGAGACTAAAACTGCTAACAAGAACATGGAATCACAGTTGAATCAGGCAAAACAGCAGCTATCTAAACAAATAACAGAAGAATGCCAAGCAGTTCAACTGAGGAGTGGGAAGACATTGAATAACACTGCTCAAAGTAGCAAAAAGTCAGTAAAGGAACAATTGACAGAGGATAGCCAAACCACTATCCAAAATCCCTCTAAGGACAGTAAGAGCCCAGAGAGGAATACTATTGGCGTTCAAACGCCAGAAAGGGAGGGAAAGCTGGCGTTAAACGCCCATTCCCTGCCCAGTTCTGGCGTTCAAACGCCAGAAAAGGGGGAAAAGTTGGCGTTAAACGCCCATTTTCCACCCAATCCTGGCGTTCAAACGCAAAAGAGGAACCAGACACCTGAGAGTGCTGATAGTAACCCCTCTAAAAAGGCTTCTCCAACCACCTCTGTAAGGAATAAACCTGCAGCAACTAAGGTTGAAGAGTATAAAGCCAAGATGCCTTATCCACAGAAACTCCGCCAAGCAGAACAGGATAAGAAATTTGCCCGCTTTGCAGACTATCTGAGGACTCTTGAAATAAAGATTTCGTTTGCAGAGGCACTTGAGCAAATACCTTCTTATGCTAAGTTCATGAAAGAGATCTTAAGCCATAAGAAGGATTGGAGAGAAACTGAAAAAGTGTTTCTCACTGAAGAATGCAGTGCAGTCATTCTGAAAAGCTTACCAGAAAAGCTTCAAGTTCCAGGAAGCTTTATGATACCATGCACATTAGAAGGTGCTTGCACCAAGATAGCCCTGTGTGATCTTGGAGCAAGTATCAATCTAATACCTGCATCCACTATCAGAAAGCTTGGGTTGACTGAAGAAGTCAAACCAACCCGGATATGCCTCCAACTTGCTGATGGCTCGATTAAATATCCATCAGGCATAATTGAGGACATGATTGTCAAGGTTGGGCCATTTACCTTTCCAACTGACTTTGTAGTGCTGGAAATGGAGGAGCACAAGAGTGCAACTCTCATTCTAGGAAGACCTTTCCTAGCAACTGGACGAACTCTCATTGATGTACAAAAAGGGGAAGTAACCCTAAGAGTCAATGAGGATGAGTTCAAGTTGAATGCTGTAAAAGCTATGCAGCATCCAGACACACCAAATGACTGCATGGGCGCTGACATTATTGACTCTTTGGTGGAAGAGATCAATATGAATGAAAGTCTAGAATCAGAGCTTGAGGACATCTTCAGGGATGCTCAGCCTGATCAGGAAGAACCAGAGGAAACAAAAGAATTTTTGAAAATTCATCAGGAGGAGGATAAGCCTCCAAAACCTGAACTCAAACCACTACCACCATCCCTGAAGTATGCATTTCTGGGAGAGGGTAGCACTTTTCCAGTGATTATAAGCTCTACTTTAAATCCACAGGAAGAGGAAGCACTGATTCAAGTGCTAAGGACACACAAGACAGCTCTTGGGTGGTCCATAAGTGATCTCAAGGGCATTAGCCCAGCAAGATGCATGCACAAGATCCTATTGGAGGATAATGCCAAACCAGTGGTCCAACCACAAAGGCGGCTAAATCCAGCCATGAAGGAGGTGGTGCAGAAAGAGGTCACTAAATTACTAGAGGCTGGGATTATTTATCCTATTTCTGATAGCCCCTGGGTGAGCCCTGTCCAAGTCGTCCCCAAGAAGGGAGGCATGACAGTAGTTCATAATGAAAAAAATGAACTGGTTCCTACAAGAACAGTCACAGGGTGGCGCATGTGTATTGACTACAGAAGGCTCAATACCGCCACCAGAAAGGATCATTTTCCTTTGCCATTCATAGACCAAATGCTAGAAAGACTAGCTGGGCATGATTATTACTGCTTTTTGGATGGTTATTCAGGCTACAACCAAATTGCAGTAGATCCTCAGGACCAAGAGAAAACAGCATTCACTTGTCCTTCTGGCGTGTTTGCCTACAGGAGGATGCCTTTTGGTCCGTGTAATGCTCCTGCCACCTTTCAGAGATGCATGCTATCCATCTTCTCTGATATGGTGGAGAAATTCCTGGAAGTCTTCATGGATGACTTCTCAGTATATGGAGATTCATTCAGCTCCTGTCTTAACCACCTAGCACTTGTCCTGAAAAGGTACCAAGAGACTAACCTGGTTTTAAATTGGGAGAAATGTCACTTTATGGTGACTGAAGGAATTGTCCTTGGGCACAAAATTTCAAGCAAGGGAATAGAGGTGGATAAGGCAAAGGTAGAAGTAATTGAAAAATTACCACCACCTGCCAATGTTAAGGCAATCAGAAGCTTTTTGGGGCATGCAGGATTCTACAGAAGGTTTATAAAGGATTTTTCGAAAATTGCAAAACCTCTGAGCAATCTGCTAGCTGCTGACACACCATTTGTGTTTGACACACAGTGTCTGCAGGTATTTGAGACCCTGAAAGCTAAGCTGGTCACAGCACCAGTCATCTCTGCACCAGACTGGACATTACCATTCGAATTAATGTGTGATGCCAGTGACCATGCCATTGGTGCAGTGTTGGGACAGAGGCATAACAAGCTTCTGCACGTCATTTATTATGCTAGCCGTGTTCTAAATGACGCACAGAAGAACTACACAACCACAGAAAAAGAGTTACTTGCAGTGGTCTACGCCATTGACAAATTTAGATCCTATTTAGTAGGATCAAAGGTAATTGTGTACACTGACCATGCTGCTCTTAAGTACTTACTCACAAAGCAGGATTCAAAACCCAGGCTCATAAGGTGGGTATTGCTTCTGCAAGAGTTTGATATAGAGATAAGAGACAGAAAAGGGACAGAGAACCAAGTAGCTGATCATCTGTCCCGACTAGAACCAGTAGCTGGGGCGTCCCTCCCTTCTACTAAGATCTCTGAGACCTTCCCAGATGAGCAACTCTTTGCCATTCAGGAAGCTCCATGGTTTGCAGATATTGCAAATTATAAAGCTGTGAGGTTCATACCCCAGGAGTACAGCAGAGTGCAAAGAAAGAAATTGATTTCTGATGCCAAGTATTACCTATGGGATGAGCCTTATCTCTTTAAGAGATGTGCAGACGGAATAATCCGCAGATGTGTACCCAGAGAGGAAGCACAAAGAATCCTGTGGCATTGCCATGGATCACAATATGGAGGACACTTTGGAGGTGAGCGAACAGCAGCCAAGGTCCTCCAATGCGGATTCTACTGGCCTACTCTCTATAGAGATGCCCGAGAGTTTGTGCGTAACTGTGACAGTTGCCAAAGAGCTGGTAACTTGCCTCATGGTTATGCCATGCCTCAGCAAGGGATCTTAGAGATTGAATTGTTTGATGTATGGGGAATTGACTTCATGGGTCCCTTCCCACCATCATACTCAAACACTTATATTTTAGTGGCAGTAGACTATGTATCTAAATGGGTGGAAGCAATTGCCACACCCAATAATGATACTAAGACCGTGCTGAAATTCCTCCAGAAACACATCTTCAGCAGGTTTGGTGTTCCCAGAGTACTGATCAGTGATGGGGGCACTCATTTCTGCAATAAACAACTGTACTCTGCTATGGCCAGATATGGAATTAGCCACAAAGTAGCAACTCCGTATCACCCAGACAGACAAATGGGCAAGCTGAGGTCTCCAACAGAGAGCTCAAAAGAATCCTAGAACGGACTGTTATTGCCCGTAGAAAGGATTGGGCAAAGAGCTTGGATGATGCTCTGTGGGCATACAGAACAGCATACAAGACTCCTATAGGAACCTCTCCATACCAACTGGTGTATGGGAAGGCCTGTCATCTGCCCGTGGAACTGGAACATAAAGCCTACTGGGCAACCAGATTCCTAAACATGGATGCTAAGTTAGCTGGTGAAAAAAGATTGCTCCAGCTAAATGAGCTAGAGGAATTCAGACTCAATGCCTTTGAAAATGCAAAAATCTATAAGGAAAAGGCAAAGAAATGGCATGACAAGAAATTGTCATCCAGAGTCTTTGAGCCAGGACAAAAGGTCCTACTCTTCAACTCTAGGCTCAGACTGTTTCCAGGAAAGCTTAAGTCCCGCTGGAGGGGTCCATATGTGATTACAGGAGTATCACCATATGGATATGTTGAGCTTCAGGATAATGATTCTGACAAGAAGTTCATTGTCAATGGACAGAGGATCAAGCATTATCTTGAAAGCAACTTTGAGCAAGAATGCTCAAAACTGAGACTTGAGTGATTCTCAGTGAAGGTCCAGCTAAAGACAATAAAGAAGCGCTTGCTGGGAGGCAACCCAGTGGTTAGAAGGGTATCTGTTCTGTTTAATCGATGTTGATATATATTCTTGAAAGGCATTTATCAAAATTAAAGGAATTCACAGAGTTACAGAAGGATTCAGTGCAAAAAGCAGAGAAAAATAGCTTACTGGCGAAAAAACGCCAGTAAGGGGCATTCTGGGCGTTAAACGCCAGAATGGGCACCATTCTGGGCGTTTAACGCCAGTAATTATGCCATTTTGGGCGTTAAACGCCAGAATGGGCACCATTCTGGGCGTTTAACGCCAGGTGTGCAGCATCCTGGGCGTTTAGCAAAACGCCCAGTGAAGAAGGGATTTCTGGCGTTTAACGCCAGCCAGGATACCTGGCTGGGCGTTAAACGCCCAAATAGGCCACCAAGTGGGCGTTAAACGCCAGAATGGATACCATTCTGGGCGTTTAACGCCAGAAAGGCAGGGGGAGGAGATTTTGTGTCCCACTTTAATTTTTTTTTTCAAAATTTCTTGTTTTGATCCATATCTTTCTCCATAAACACATTACAAATTTTCATTATTCACCCCCAATCTCAAAATTTAGAATCTTCTTCAAATCTATTTCAAATTCTTTCCTAGACTCTTTCTAAAAACTCAATTATCTCCTCAAATTTTTTTCCAAATCTTCTCAAATCTCCTTCAAATTTTCGAATAGTTCTCCTCCTCTCCTATTTAAACACATTCGGCCACCCTCATTCCCACACCATTCGAATTTGCTCTCCTTCTCTCTCCCCTCTTTGCCTTCTTTTGCTTGAGGACAAGCAAACCTCTAAGTTTGGTGTGCTTTCTGTGATCACTAGGCCAAGATTTATCAAGATCATGGCTCCTAGAGGAAAACAAACCAATTCAAGAGGCAAGAAAGAGAATAATCCAAAGGATGTTTGGAGTCAAGAGAAGTTCTTAACCAAAGAACATGCAGACCATTACCACAAAATAATGGGTCTGAGGTCAATGATCCCGGAAGTCAAATTCAATCTGAAAGAAGATGAATATCTGGAGATCCAAGAGCAAATTCGAAATAGAGGATGGGAAGTTCTAACCAACCCTGAGACAAAGGTTGGAAGGAACATGGTTCAGGAATTCTACCCAAATCTGTGGCTGACAGATAAGCAGAGAATGACTGGAACTGCTTTTCATACCTACAGAACCATGGTCAGAGGGAGAATTATTTACTTCCATCTGGACAAAATAAGAGAGGTCTTCAAATTACCTCAACTGCATGATGATCCTGAATCCTTTAATAGGAGGATGGTGAGAGCAGATAAAGGGTTGGATCAAGTTCTAGAGGACATATGCCTCCCTGGAACTAAATGGATAACCAATTCAAAAGGTGTCCCAAACCAACTCAAGAGAGGAGACCTCAAACCAATTGCAAGAGGTTGGTTAGACTTTATTGGGCATTCTATATTGCCCACTAGCAACCATTCTGAGGTCACCATCAAGAGAGCAGTGATGATTCATTGCATTATGCTTGGAAAAGAAGTGGAGGTTCACCATCTGATTGCTTGTGAGATTTACACAATTGCAAATAAGAATTCCACTGAAGCCAAACTGGCTTACCCAAGCTTGATCTCCTTGCTCTGTAAAGAGGCTGGGGTGAAGATGGGAGTAGATGAATTCATACCCATTGAACATCCAATCACCAAGAAGTCAATGGAAGGACAAATGCAAGACAATTCTATCAAAAAGAGGGCGCATGAGTTCCTCCCTGAATTTCCTGAAATTGACTACTGGGCCAGCCTAGAAGCATCCATCACCAAGTTGCAAGAAACCATGGAGCAACTTAAGGAAGAACAGCAGAATCAGAACTGCATGCTCTGCAAATTGCTGAAGGAACAAGAGAAGCAGGGGCGTGAACTTCAAGAGATGAAACGCCAAAAGCTCTCTCCTCAAGTTGAGGGAGCATCCACTTCTCAAAATCAAGGTTTTTGAGTCCTAACTCTGTGATAACCTCTATCATTAGGAGCCTATTTAAATTTTTTGTTTTATATTATTATTAGTCTTATCTTATATCTATTTCTGAGTTTTGTTCTTAATTCATGATTAATAAAATTTAAAATTCATGTCTTAAAGCTGTGAATGTCCTATGAATCCATCACCTCTCTTAAATGAAAAATTCTTTAATCACAAAAGAACAAGAAGTACAGGATTTCGAATTCATCTCTGAAACTAGTTGAATTAGTTTGATGTGGTGGCAATACTTTTATTTTCTGAATGTATGCTTGAACAGTGCATATGTCTTTTGAATTTGTTATTCATGAATGTTAAAATTGTTGGCTCTTGAAAGAATGATGAAAAAGGAGACATGTTACTGAGGATCTGAAAAATCATAAAAATGATTCTTGAAGTAAGAAAAAGCTGTGAATTCAAAAAAAAAAACGAAAAAAAATAAAAAAGAGAAATAGAAAAGAGAAAAAGAAAGAGCAAGCAGAAGAAGCCAATAGCCCTTTAAACCAAAAGGCAAGGGTAAGGATCCAAGGCTTTGAGCATCAGTGGATAGGAGGGCCTACAGGAATAACATCCTGGCCTAAGCGGCTAAACCAAGCTGTCCCTAACCATGTGCTTGTGGCGTGAAGGTGTCAAGTGAAAACTTGAGACTGAGCGGTTAAAGTCGTGATCCAAGGCAAAAAGAGTGTGCTTAAGAACCCTGGACACCTCTAATTGGGGACTCTAGCAAAGCTGAGTCACAATCTGAAAAGGTTCACCCAATTATGTGTCTGTGGCATGTATGTATCCGGTAGTAATACTGGAAGACAGAGTGCTTTGGGCCACGGCCAAGACTCATAAAGTAGCTGTGTTCAAGAATCATCATACCTAACTAGGAGAATCAATAACACTATCTGAATTCTGAGTTCCTATAGATGCCAATCATTCTGAACCTCAAAGGATAAAGCGAGGTGCCAAAACTGTTCGGAAGCAAAAAGCTACTAGTCCCGCTCATCTAATTGGAACTATGTTTCTTTGATATTTTGGAGTCTATAGTATATTCTCTTCTTTTTATTCTATTTTGATTTTCAGTTGCTTGGGGACAAGCAACAATTTAAGTTTGGTGTTGTGATGAGCGGATAATTTATACGCTTTTTGGCATTATTTTTAATATGTTTTTAGTATGATTTAGTTAGTTTTTAGTATATTTTTATTAGTTTTTAATTAAAATTCACTTTTCTAGACTTTACTATGAGTTTGTGTGTTTTTCTGTGATTTCAGGTATTTTCTGGCTGAAATTGAGGGATCTGAGCAAAAATCTGATTCAGAGGCTAAAAGGACTGCAGATGCTGTTGAATTCTGACCTCCCTGCACTCGAAGTGGATTTTCTGGAGCTACAGAAGCCCAATTGGCGCGCTCTCAATGGTGTTGGAAAGTAGACATCCTGGGCTTTCCAGCAATGTATAATAGTCCATACTTTGCCCGAGATTTGATGGCCCAAACCGGCGTTGCAAATCAGCTTCAGAATTCCCAGCGTTTAACACTGGAACTGGCATAGAAATTGGAGTTAAACGCCCAAACTGGCATAAAAGCTGGCGTTTAACTCCAGGAAGAGTTTCTACACGAAAATACTTCAATACTCAGCCCAAGCACACACCAAGTGGGCCCGGAAGTGGATTTTTCTGTCATTTACTCATTTCTGTAAACCCTAGGTTACTAGTTCACTATTAATAGGATCTTTTGACATTGTATCTGGACCTCATGACACTTTACACGTTTCTGATTGTATCTTCTACAGCATGAGTCTCTAAACCCCATGGTTGGAGGTGAGGAGCTCTGCTGTGTCTTGATGGATTAATGCAATTACTACTGTTTCTTATTCAATCATGCTTGCTTCCGTTCTAAGATATCACTTGTTCTTAACCCGGATGAATGTGATGCCCCGTGACACTCATCATATTCTCAACTATGAACGCGTGCCTGACAACCACCTCCGTTCTACCTTAGATTGAGTAGATATCTCTTGGATTCCTTAATCAGAATCTTCGTGGTATAAGCTAGAATTGATGGCGGCATTCAAGAGAATCCGGAAGGTCTAAACCTTGTCTGTGGTATTCTGAGTAGGATTCAATGATTGAATGACTGTGACGAGCTTCAAACTCGCGATTGTGGGGCGTTAGTGACAGACGCAAAAGAATCACTAGATTCTATTCCGACATGATCGAGAACCGACAGCTGGATAGCCGTGCCGTGACAGGATGCGTTGAACATTTCCACTGAGAGGATGGGAGGTAGCCATTGACAACGGTGAAACCCTACATACAGCTTGCCATGGAAGGAGCTTTGCGTGTTTGAAGAAGAAGACAGTAGAAAAGCAGAGGTTCAGAGGACAGAGCATCTCCAAAATCTCAACCTATTCTCCATCACTGCAATTCAAGTACCTGTTTTATGTTCCTTTGCTTTTTACGGTCAATCCTGATAATCTTTGATATCCTAACTAAGAGTTACAAGATAACCATAGCTTGCTTCAAGCCGACAATCTCCGTGGGATCGACCCTTACTCACGTAAGGTATTACTTGGACGACCCAGTGCACTTGCTGGTTAGTTGTGCGGGATTGCAAAGTGTGATTGCAATTTCGTGCACCAGTGGCACATGACCCACTTAATGCAACATGTGGCCAGCGATTTTAGAAGCCTTGTGGGCCCAATCCAACTCATTTCTGATGCTATTTAAGCCAAGGATTGAAGAGGAATTAACTAACTTTTAACCATTAGTCATAGTTTAGTTTTAGAAGTAGTTTCTAGAGAGAGAAGCTCTCACTTCTCTCTAGAATTAGGATTAGGATTAGGTTTAGTTCTTAGATCTAGATTTAGATTCATCTTCTTCTACTTCTATCTTCTCAATTCCTTGTAGTTACATTCACTCTTCTTCTATTCTTTTGTTGTAATCTCTTTTATGTTGTTCTTGTGTTTTGTTGTAGATCTAGTATTGTTCCTTCCATTTTCTTTCAATTCAATAAGAGGTAATTCATAATAATTGTTCTTCCTTGCTTTTCTATTGTTGATCTCTTGCCTTTGTAGTTAGATCTCTCTTTAATTCTTGCAATTTATGTTGTTTACTTTTATTGCCTTTTATGTGTTTGTTGAAATGCCTCTTCTAGATATAGTATAGATTTTGTTCCTCTTGGCCTAGGTAGAGTAATTAGTGACACTTGAGTTATCTAATTCCTTTGTTGATTGATAATTGGAAAGATTGCTAATTGGTTTGGAGTGCACTAAAGCTAGTCTTTCCTTGGGAGTTGGCTAGGACTTGTGGCTCAAGTCAATTCATCCACTTGACTTTCCTTTATTTAGTAAGGGTTAACTAAGTGGTAGCAATGAACAATTCTCATCACAATTGAGGAGGATAACTAGGATAGGACTTCTAATTTTCATACCTTGCCAAGAGCGTTTTATAGTTGTTAGTTTACTTTCTTGCCATTTATCTTTCATGCCTCTTATCAAAACCCCAAAAATAACTCAACCAATAACAAGACACTTCATTACAATTCCTAGGGAGAACGACCCGAGGTTTGAATACTTCGGTTTATAAATTTTAGGGGTTTGTTTTAGTGACAAACAATCTTTTGTATGAAAGGATTAGTGATTGGTTTAGAAACTATACTTGCAACGAGAATTCATTTGTGAATTCTAAACCGTCAAAAATCCAATCATCAAAATGGCGCCGTTGCCGGGGAATTGCAATGGTGTTGTGTTATTGGTTATTGTATATATGTGAATATTGTGAATATGTTTGCTCTTTGATTCTTTGTTAGTTTTTAGTGTGTTCTCTTTATTTGTTACTAATTTTTTGTTTTTGTTTTTTGCCTTCTTTTACTATCATGAATTCTCATTTTGGCTATGAGTGTGACTACAACTATGTTGTAGGAAGTGGAGATTACAATGAAGAGATGTATCAAGGATGGGATAACCAAAGGTGGGAGGAGCCATATGCATATGATCAATTTTCATGGCAACAACCTCCACCAATGCACTATGAAGAAGAGCCATTCTATGATGCATAACAATCCAATGGCTATGGTGAATCACCTTGTGACTTTCAAGAACCACCACCATATGCCTATGAACCATATTCTCAACATGACTCTCAACCATACTCACAAGCCCCTTCTTACCAACCACCCTCATATGACCCTAATCCATATCCATCATACCAACAACCATATGAGCCATATGAACCACATATAGAGCCACCACAATTCCAACATCAACATTTTCAAGAGCCACCTCCTCCACATTATTATCAAGATGAACCACCTCCAATATATGAAAATTTTCAACCACAAGATGAATACTACTTTCCACCACAACCTTCCATGGAAGAATACTCATATCCATTGATCCAAGAGCCACATGATCCTAATCATATTATCCAAGAGGAACAAGAGTCAAGGGATCATCTCAAGGAAGCATTGGATCAATTTCAAGCAACCATGGAGTGTGTTGTGCAACAAGTGGAAAGAGTGGAAAACATTGAACCACCACAACTCTACCAAGAAGAACAACCTTCCTATTATGAACCCTCTCCGCAAAATGAGGAACCCTTCCACTCACCCCGATCTCTAATGGATGAAACCTTTGGTGTTCTTGTTCAAGGGCAAGAAGAGATGAAAAGGGATGTGCAAAATTTTATGACCGCCTTGGAGGCGGTAACAAATCAATTAGCCTCCCAATGCTTGAACACTCAAGGAACTCCCATGGCTACATGTGGAGAATCAAATGAAGAACATAGCATGAAGGAGAGATTGGAAACTCCGGTGGGAAATGAAGGAAGTTGCTTTGTATTGGAACAATTGGAGGAAGCTTTAATTGTTGAAGACAAGGAAGAAGTGGTAGAAGACTTAGGAGATGCGGAGCCTCCATGGGAACATAAAGTTGAAGAAAACCCCTACAAGATGATTGAAATTGATGCTAAGGAGGAAAGTGCACACCTTCCAAGGCATATTCCATATGAAGACTTGGATTGGATAGAGAAAGAATTGAGTTCCCTTGGAGATGAAGATCAAGCATCAAGTCTTAGTGGTGAAGAATCCTTTGAGCATGAAGAACCTTCTCCGGTTGGATTTGAAAGCGTTGAGGAGGTAAATTTTTTTCACCCTCCCTATTATGATTTGAGTAAAGGAAAAGGTTTTGATAAAATTGTTGAACAAAGGATTGAGATTAAGAGATCTTGTGAAGAGGTGGAAGTCCCTAGAAATAGAAGAACGAGGGTTGGTTATGCTTTGTCAAGATCTTTGGAAGCATCTTTGCCTAGGTTGCCATCTATACCTTCATTTGAGTGGGTGAAATTCATTTCTATTAGTTTTATTATCCCACTTGAATATGGTTTGCTTGAAACGGATGGCCAACTTAGGGAAGTTTGTGGGATGAAGCGTAAGCGGAAAAGGTTTTGTGGTGGGCGTTGCAAATCAAGGCTCATTATGGTTGATGCATCAAACATGAGATATAAAGGTTGGAGTAGTGCTCAAATAGATGGGTCTAGGAGGATTGTTGGCCACTATATAGAGAATTCACCCTACTCACCACCCGGTTGGACTAATAATGATGATCAACCTCAAGACGGGTGTGAAAATAAAGTGTGAGACCCCGGATCACAAGAAGAGGATCAACTTTGGGAGCCCCAAGTTTGTGAAGAACTTCATCAACACTTGGCTCAATCCATGAGAAATCTTGGGGCACAATGGAGAACCAAGCATTGGTGGGAGTTCCAAGATGAATACAAGCACAAGCCACCTTGATAAAAAGCTCCCCATAAGTCCAACTTAAGGACAATAAATAAAAGTGCTTGGTGGGAGACACCCCACCATGGTAAACTCTTTCCATACTCTTTTAGTTTGTTAATAAGTGAATTGAGTTGCCATTGTAGGTAGATTCTCATTTTCATTTTTATCTTTTGTAAATATTGGTAGAATTAGTTTAATTTCTTGTTTTTATTGTTTTATCAAGTTTAGTTAGTAGTATAGTATGTTGAATAAGGTTCTAGGGTGTTTTGGTAGCTGTTTGGAGGTTTGGAATGCTTGGATTGGTGCAAAAACATAGAAAAATTTTGAAAAATATAGCACCATCCACGCGTACGCGCACTGTACGCGTACGCGTACATCAAGCGTTTTGGACCATCCACGCGAGCGCGCCATACGTGTGTACGCGTGGATTGAGAAGTTCCACCTTCCATACATTGACCCGAGAGTTAGGCCTGCGTTGTGTGAACATTGGGCCTAAGGCACAAGTCTGTGCACGCGTGCACGCACCTGGCGCGTACGCGCACATGATCTTAAATTCGCAATGCACGCGCACGCACACTATGCGCGCGCGCGTGGATTGCACAATCTGCACCCCCGGTACTTCTACCCGAGAGTTGTGCCACTTTTGGGCCAACTTTATGCCTCTCGCCTAACTCGACGCACGCGTGCGCGCACCTGGCGTGTACGCGTCCTTCGACCAATATACCCATCGACGCATAAACGTGCATGACGCGCACGCGTCGGTAAAAAAAAAGAGTTTTTTTTCTCCTCTTCCATTTTCTTTTGTTCATCACATTCGCATACTTCAACTCTTCCCATTTTCATTTAGTTTTTGTAGCATGTTTTCGTTTTTTTAAGTCATTTTAATAATGGTGTTGCATCTTCCTACTCAATTGTTGAGGATTCCTTGCATTACTTTGGTGCCTCTTGACTTGTTTCATATTGTTGGGTGATGTTTCTCTTCAAATCAATGCTCAATCTTTTATGCACTTGTGTTCTTTGTGCATTGATATGACCTTATATTGTCTTTCATGGCCCACTCTCTCTTGTTCGCGCTTGATGCTCATCATGCTCTTCATGCTTTAACCTTACTCTTGCATCAAGTATCATTGATATGCCATTTTCTCTTATTGTTTCCTCCTCTACATGTTGTAGCTACCATGTAGTAGAGGACCATACTCCTACTTGGCATTAACCCCCGCCTATGTTCTATTTGCTTTGATATCTTTGTCATAGGTTTAATATTCCTTTCCTTTTCTATCCTTTTCGGTTGGCCACCAAGGAGGGAGAAAGGGAAAGTTTCTAAATGGGGCAACAAACAAGTCATCCGCACAACCTTTTGAAGGAGCTCATCAATTATAGCAACCCATCCACCTTGCTCTTCTTTGCATGCACCGAGGACGGTGCAATCTTCAAGTGTGGGGAGGTCGTCCGACCGATCTCCATGGGTAACAATTTCCTTTTCAACACCAAATTTTTATTTTCTTTGTAAGATTAGCTATTGCATTGCATGATAGGTTGCATGTTAGTTAGGATTTGTACATATTTTCACCACTTCTTTCTTATTAGGACTACTTGGCTAGGGTGATGATTTCTTCTCCAAGAAACTATTTTAAGGCACCCTACCAATTTAAAAAAGAAAATTTGTTGAACTTGCTTGAAAGAATGTCTTTTGGAACATGGTTTTTGAGCTAAGAACACAAGCTTGTGAGATTTGAGCCTAATAGTGTGGTTACATCTTATAACCACTTATTTTTCCTTCTTGTGTGCATTATTCTCTTCCTATGATTGTAATCTTCGATTTGTTTGATTCTTTATGTCCATTATTTTGTGTATTCATGCATTTATATGATTGAGGCCATCATTTCATTAGCTCACTTACCCAAATGGCCTTACCTTTTATCTTCCTTTGTTAGCCAAATTTGAGCCTACGATTAACCCACTTTGTTCTTAATTTAGCACATTACAAGCCTTAAAGCGGAAAACAATGAATGTCCTTTATTTGGATCTTTAATTGGCTTATGCTAGTGAGTGTGAGTGTCATTCAAGAGTGGGAAAACTTTGGGACATTGGTTGGGATAAAAGGGTATTTATGTTTTGTATTTTTATATTGGGGAATTGGGTACATACTCATGTATTGATTAAATGTATAGACCTTATGCATTGATGTTCTTGTATATAGTTTGAAAGAAAAAGAAAAATGAAAAGAAAAAAGAAATAAAAGTGAAAAAGAAAAGAAAAAAAGAAAAGAAAAAAAATAGAAAAGAAAGAAAAAGAAAAAAAAAACAATAAAAAGGGGACAAAATGCCCCAAAGTGAAGCTCAATAAGAATCAATGCATAAGTGTTGTGAAATGAAAAGAAAATGCATGAGTATGTGAAAAAGTGAGGAATGGGTAGTTAGATTAGTATTCAATTGTATAGGTCATTATATAGGTTAGGTGGGAAAGTTTAAGCTAATCAAAGATTCAAATTCTAGTCCACTTGACCATATATAATCCCACCTTAACCCTAGCCCCATTACAACCTAAAGAAAAGACCTCATGATAATTGTATGCGTGCATTGAATAATTGTTGATTGTTAGAAGAAAAATAAATCTTGGAAAGCATGATTAGGGGAGAATTGAGTGAATCAACCCCAAACACCGAGCGAATAGAGTGCAAACTCGATGCTCAATTCCTTGATTCCCGGCTTTCACGAGCGTTCTTCTTGCAAATCTATGTGAACTTCATGTTTATACTTCAATTGGTAGGACTCATGAATCGTTATATGATCTTAAGCCCTACTTGTGCATGTATGTCTTGGAGATTGATTTATTTTAACCAAGTAGGTAGAATCATTTTGCATTTAGTTGCATTCATGTAGATAGATGCATATAGTTTATTTACATTGAATAAATGTTGATCCCTTTGCTTTCTCTTGGTTTTAGCATGAGGACATGCTTGGTTTAAGTGTGGGAAGGTTGATAAACCCCATTTTGACAGTTTATCTTGTATTGATTTTTAGAGATTTTATGACCTTTTACCCACATTTATCCATTGAAATAGCATGGTTTTATAACTTCTCCTTTAATTGTGCTTAAGAGTGAAAACATGTTTTTTAGGTCTTAAAATAGCTAAATCTAATTCTCCTTGATTCCATTAGATGCCTTGATATGTTTGTTAAGTGATTTAAGGTTTAGGAGGCAAAGATTGGATCAAGGGAATGAAGAAAGAAGCATGAAAAGTTGGAGAACTCATGAAGAAATGAAAGAACCGGAAAGCTGTCAAGCCGACCTCTTCGCACTTAAACGACCATAACTTGAGCTACAGAGGTCCAAATGATGCGGTTCCAGTTGGGCTGGAAAGCTAACATCTGGGGCTTCGAAACGATATAAGATTTGTCATAGTTGCATCGCGCATAGGGGCGCGCACGCGCCGATGGTGGCACATGACCCACTTAATGCAACATGTGGCCAGCGATTTTAGAAGCCTTGTGGGCCCAATCCAACTCATTTCTGATGCTATTTAAGCCAAGGATTGAAGAGGAATCAACTAACTTTTAACCATTAGTCATAGTTTAGTTTTAGAAGTAGTTTCTAGAGAGAGAAGCTCTCACTTCTCTCTAGAATTAGGATTAGGATTATGTTTAGTTCTTAGATCTAGATTTAGATTCATCTTCTTCTACTTCTATCTTCTCAATTCCTTGTAGTTACATTCACTCTTCTTCTATTCTTTTGTTGTAATCTCTTTTATGTTGTTCTTGTGTTTTGTTGTAGATCTAATATTGTTCCTTCCATTTTCTTTCAATTCAATAAGAGGTAATTCATAATAATTGTTCTTCCTTGCTTTTCTATTGTTGATCTCTTGCCTTTGTAGTTAGATCTCTCTTTAATTCTTGCAATTTATGTTGTTTACTTTTATTGCCTTTTATGTGTTTGTTGAAATGCCTCTTCTAGATATAGTATAGATTTTGTTCCTCTTGGCCTAGGTAGAGTAATTAGTGACACTTGAGTTATCTAATTCCTTTGTTGATTGATAATTGGAGAGATTGCTAATTGGTTTGGAGTGCACTAAACCTAGTCTTTCCTTGGGAGTTGGCTAGGACTTGTGGCTCAAGTCAATTCATCCACTTGACTTTCCTTTATTTAGTAAGGGTTAACTAAGTGGTAGCAATGAACAATTCTCATCATAATTGAGGAGGATAACTAAGATAGGACTTCTAATTTTCATACCTTGCCAAGAGCGTTTTATAGTTGTTAGTTTACTTTCTTGCCATTTATCTTTCATGCCTCTTATCAAAACCCCAAAAATAACTCAACCAATAACAAGACACTTCATTACAATTTCTAGGAAGAACGACCCGAGGTTTGAATACTTCGGTTTATAAATTTTAGGGGTTTGTTTTAGTGACAAACAATCTTTTGTATGAAAGGATTAGTGATTGGTTTAGAAACTATACTTGCAACGAGAATTCATTTGTGAATTCTAAACCGTCAAAAATCCAATCATCAGTGGGCTGTGCACCTTGTCACACTCCCTTGCCTTCCACAATAAAGATCTCAGCACTTGGAGGTGCCAGCTTCTGTGATCCACAGCTATACAGATCAATCATTGGTAGCTTGCAATACTTAACAATAACCAGGCCTGAAATATGCTATAGTGTCAATAAATTGTCACAATTTGTCCAAGCTCCTTTAGAGTCGCATTGGAAGCTGGTCAAACGAGTTCTAAAGCACCTCAGTGGCACATCTAGCTATGGTTTACATCTAAAGCGAGAGACTTCCTAGGGAATAACTGCTTATAGTGATTCGGACTGGGCTGGAGACCGGATGATAGAAAATCTATCAGTGGCTTTTGCATTTTTCTTGGGACAAACTTAATCTCCTGGACTTCAAAGAAGCAGACAGTGATAGCTAGATCCAGCACTGAAGCTGAGTACAGGAGTATGTCAGAGGCAGTGGCAGAGCTGACTTGGATAAAGACTATGATAAGGGAGCTATTGCATCCTCTACCAGAAGCACCAATGCTATACTGTGATAACTTGAGTGCTGTTCTACTTGCTGCTAATCCCATTTTGCACTCTAAGTCCAAACACTTTGAAATAGATTTACATTTTGTCCGTGACTTTGTTAATAGCAAGGCAATTCAGGTCAGTCACATTCCAGGTTCAGTTCAAGTAGCGGATATCCTCACAAAGGCAATACGCTCTGAGAGCTTTCTTCACTTTCGGAGCAGGCTGAGTGTTCACAATCAACAGTAGGTGACAGCAACTGAAGATAGTGGTGATGCTTGAAGTTATAGTGTCTAGCAGCCAACAAAGTGTTTACAATCAACAAAGGTGGACAACTAGAGATGATGATAGGAGTCATGGCATGGATAGAATTAAGCACGTTTAGAATGAGTATTGTGCCTTATATGCTTGCTGATTGATTCTGTTAGATGGCATGTGTTTGCTGTCAATTCTGTTAGGCAGTTAGTGCTGTTAGCTCTCACTCTCGCTTTTCAGTTAGTTAGTTAGCTATAGATGCTAGAAGATGCTGGAAGCTTCCTTGCTCAACTCACTGCTAGTT
Organism: Arachis stenosperma; assembly: GCF_014773155.1. NCBI lineage: Eukaryota > Viridiplantae > Streptophyta > Magnoliopsida > Fabales > Fabaceae > Arachis > Arachis stenosperma. The sequence goes on from NC_080378.1 coordinate 11,757,846, forward strand.
TCATTGCTTATAAATAATCTTCCTCCTCACTTTACAATGTAGCTTTTGTAATTTCACTCATTCATTCAATGAAATCTCTTCTCCCTCTTGCTTTCTCTGTTCCTTCTCTCTTTCAACTTCTGTTTTGACTCTTCTTCGAGATTACCCTCTATGATATGATACCTTTCAACGGTTATACTTCTTGTATCTCATTTGATTTCGGGACTATGGATGTAACTCTCGTAAACTATTGGTACTCTAGTGTTATGTATGTTTTTTCCTTTCTACTTAATATCAAGTTATGTCTTCAATTCTCATTTCTATTTTTTTTAATTGTTGGAATATATATATATATTTGTTTGGAAGCATTTTACATGTGTTGTGTGTCAGATATTTAAATATTTATAATTATTAATTTTAATTATAAAATTAATTTGAATTATTAATCTCAATCACATACTATATATTATGATTAATAAGATTAATAACTAAAAGTACTCAAACATCTAATATCATAATTTATGTAACAAATTTTTAAATATATTTAAAATATTAATATTTTAATAATTAATTTTAATTATAAAAAATATATTATATATATTAATTAAAATCAACATATAAAATTATTAAAACATCAGTGTTTTTGGATATATTTAAAATTTTTCTAATGTTTTATAAATGATTACTCTTAGTTTTGGATTTCTAAAAATTTATTTTGATTAATGATGGAGACAAGTCTTTACATGTGATGTATCGGGTTTCTATCATTAATTGCTTCTTTTGTCTCATACTGCATGGAGTACTATGCTACTATATATAATGCAATAAATCAACTGCTTTCAACTTTTTAAGTACTCAGTTTATTATTCATTCCTTTTAAATAAATGTCAAAAATTTAAATTTAATTTATTTATATAATAATTATTAATTAATAATAAATTTTTAAATAAAATATAAATTTATAATAAATTAATTCTTAACTTTCTAAAAAATACATTATGAAACCTCTCTATATATATATATATAAGAAATATACATGCCTCTTAATTTGTTCTCCTAGAAAGGTCAACCATTTAGTCTCTTGTCTTTCTATATAAAATAACTCACTGTCTTGTGGGACATTATCAGAGTTTTCGTGGCCACATGAATCATGATATAGTACAACTAAACTAGCTTATATTTATTATATATCATTAATTTTATAATTAAAATATATTAATATTATTTTTTATTATAATTAAAATTAAACTTTTTTAAACTAAAAAGTTTTTTTATTTCTTTCGTTTTTTCATTCACTTCATCTCTTTTATATATCATTATCAATAACTAATTATAAATTTGACAATCAAAATATATAATATGATATTTTCTAATTATATTCAAATTAAACTAAAATAAAAATTGAAATATTAAAATTAAAATATAGTTATATTATATATTATATTCATAGTTGTAAAAATCGGACTGGACCAGCCGATTCGACCGGTACCCTGCCCTCAAGGAAACCAAAAAACTCCACAAACACCAGACCACTATGTTTCCTATTAAAATTATGCAAATTATAATACATATAGATATCTTCTATCAAATAGTTTATTTTTATTTCATTTATTTTAATTTTAATTATAAACTCAGTCATTCTTAAATTAATTATATTTTTATTTAACAATAATTATAAACTCACTTATTTTTTTATAATTATATAATATCTATTAATATTATTTTTTAATAAATACTTGTAGTATATAATAGTATAAAAGATATAAACTAATTAATAAATTATTAAAATTTAAAAATAATAGTTATTTTAATATAAAAATAAAATAAAAATATTTATGATAGAGTAAAAATAATAAAATATTTATTGTTCATATTCCATATTGTTTTAAAATAACTTGATATTTTAAAATGTTAGTAAAAATATGTATTTTAAATTTTAATTTTAAACTTTTGACTATTTTTTATTGGTGAGTTCTATGGTCCTTTTACTATGGTGCCTAAATTGTCTAACTTGCTTTTAAAGGTAAAAAATAAAATGTTTAAAGTAAAAAGTAAAATATTTTAAATTTATTAAATATTATGTATTTGCCTTTTTTGGTAAGTTAGGCACAATGTCAAAGGGACCATAGTATTCACCTTTTTTATTTTTTATTTACATAGGACCGAGTCAACCGGTTCAACCAGTAACTCAACGGTTGAACCAGTGACCCAGTGAACCAGTGACCCAGTGTCCTGACCGGTTCGATCACCGGTTCAATTCTGACAACTATGGTTATATTTATACGTTACTAACTAATTTAATAACTAAAATGTGTCACGTGACACTCTTTTATTAAAATTTAAAAAAAAATATTTTCTTCCAAACTTAGTAAACTTCTTTCTTACATTCTTTTATCTACCTCTTTTTTTTAGTTGTCTCTATCTTTCTCACTCTATATATAATTTATAGTTTATATTAGTAATTTGATAAATTAAAATATGTCATCAGATATTTTTTTATTATAATTAAAATAACTTTTTTTTTAATTTTTAAAATTAACAAACTTCCTCTCTTATTTTTCTTTCTTTTATCTTTCTCTTTTTTTTTATTCTCTATTTTTTTCTACTTTTCTGTTCTATAAAAAATAAAATTAACAACATAATATAATTTAAATAAAAATATTATTATATACATATTTTTTATTTAAATTTTAAATTTTTACTGTTTATCTTTTTAATATATATTTTTACTTATTTTTCTTCAAATATTTATTACATATAATTTAGTAAAAAATACTAATGTTGTGATTAAAAGTTAGAATAAAAATTTAATTATTTAAAAAAAATAAATTTGAGTTAATTTTATAACAATTAATATAATTTTTTATGTTAATATCTAATTATATTTTTATATATATAAAAAATATTATTTTTAAATAACAAGTATAAAAATTAATTATTTCTATTTGTACAACAGACTTAACACCTAATCAAATATAAAAGTATACATATTAAATTCTTTCAAATTTTAGATAACGAATATTAAAATGAATTATTAATAAAAACTTAAACTCTTTCATATGAAAATAATAAATAAAAAATTTATTATTTATTTATTTTTATCAACAGAAATCCTGATTTTTTTAGTCGATAAAATTTTTTGTTCTTTATGATTTTTTTTATAAAATTAATTTAATATTTTAAATGTTTGTGCCATAATCTATAATATTAAAATCAACATCATTTTAAAAAAATTATATTTTTATAATATTATTACGAATAAAAATACTAATTTATGATAATTAAGTGCATCAATTGATTAATTAATAATTATATTTTGGTTGAATTAAGAACTTGATTATATTTTGGGCACTCCGCTGCCCAACTCATCTACAGTAGTACTCTCTATTGGATCACATATATTATATTGAAAATGTGTATTGTGTGTATCATAGGTGTCAGAACTAAATTGATGATTAAATTAGTTAAATTATTAATTTATTAATTTATTAGTTCAATTGATAAGTTATTGATTGAATTAGTAGAATTGATTTCACATCAATAAAAAATAAAAATAATCGAAAATCTAAAATTAAAATTTAAAATATATATTTTTATTAATATTAAATAGATATGTAAAATTTTAGTTTTTTTCATAACAAAAAATTTTTAATTTTATTTTTATATTAAATTAACTATTTTTTATTTTAATAACTAACTAATTAGTTTATATTTATTATATTGTTATATACTATAATTTATTAAAAATAATATTAATAAATATCATATAATTATAAAAAATAATTATATTATAATTAATAAAAATATTTGATATTTTTAATTATATATTTAATAATATTTATATTAATAATTATGAATACTAAAAATATAATTAATTTAAATATAACTGAGTATCAAATTAAAATAATATCTAAATATAATTATGAATATAATTAAGGATTTCTTCATAGCACTAAAATATGGTGAACCATTTAAATTATACATACTTGACTTCTCTTAAACAAAATTTATGGAAGAATTTTCACTAAAAAGGCAAGTACCTAGGGTTTTTAAATCATGCTAATATTTCTAATTTTTATTTTCAGAATAAGTTTCTACTTATTTTTATAAGTAATAATTTTATTTTTTATTTTTTTTAAAAACAATAGGAGTTTAAAAATGACTTAACTTGTAAGTATCTGCCTTGAAATAATATAAGTGATTAAATTATTCGAGATAAACTTTTCTAAAGTAAATCTCTTGCTATGAGACTACATGCTTCTGTAAATAATACTTTTCTATTTTAAAATAAATGGTGCTTCTAGTTATTTTAAAATGGAAAAAGAATTACCAAAAATCAAATTATTGACTGAATATTTGAGAAATTCCAGTAATTAGCAATGGGAGATGATGAGTATCAAAGATATACGTGTGCATCAAATTTATTATTATATTTGTGCGAGTAAAGTGCTGTATTCAGTAACAAATTAAAATATTAAAATGTGTTGTTCTAAGAAACATCATCAGTCTATTATATATCGATCTGTCCAAAACCGACATGTTAATTATTTGATGTTTGATTTTTGTTCTGAAGCCTTGATTTGCATTTTGCAATGTCAAATTAAAATCTAATATGCATCAATGCATGTACTTTCTCCGTGCTAACTTTATCATTTGATCGACAAAATTGTCAATTAACACTTGGATTTCAAAATGAATATTTAATCAACATTTAGATAATAATTATCTTGTTGAAAAAATACAACATTTGTCTCTTACAGAAAATCAACCTTGTTAGTAAAGAAATAATATTATCAAAAAACTATAATCGTGAATGAAGTATTATATATGTATATAAGTATAATATAAAAATATTTTATAAATATAAAAATTGATAATTATGTATTTATACAATAGGATAAAGTATTTTTTTAATTTGTTAAAAGTTTTTAAAATTTTATTTTTATTTTTATTTTATCTTAAGTATTTTTATTTCCATCAAATATTTTTTTTGCGGTTAATTTTTTAAAAACAAATTAAAATCAATTTAATAATAATTTCACAATAAAAACAACTTTCATCACAAAATATCTCTTTTCTTCTTTTCTTTTTCTCTCCTTCCCTATTTTTTCAATCTTCTTCTTTGTTCTTCGGATTTTTTACATCTTCTATCTCTATTTAGATTCAGGATACTATCTCTCTATTTTTCTCTCTTTTTTTTTCTTTTTCCTTTTTCTTGTACGTTTTTTTCTCCTTTCTTCTCCTACTTTTATTTCTATGTATGGTTTTGTATTCTTTTCTTTTCTTTCTATTTTTTTTTCGAGATTTAAATTTAAATAACTCTCTAGTAATTGTTTCTCTTCTTTTATGGTATAATAATTCTCTTTCATGGTGTTATAATTTTCTTTTATGAGTGTTTTGGATTTGGTTATACATATTTTTCAATTTTAAAATAAAGATACCAAAAAAAGTTTTTTGTTTATAATAATTTTTATAAATAAAAAAGTATTTCAATATACTCCTAAGAGGAGAAGAAATTAAAATATTTTCTGTTATGTTGCAATTCATTTATGTAGATTTAGAGAGGAAAAAAAATTAATTTTGTCTGTTTCTGTTTGTTAAAATTTTTTATAATTAAATATGGTGTCTTTTCTCAATTTATAATTTAACATAAGAATAGTATTTTTTTAATTATAAAACTAATATTTTTGTTTTTATCTATAAATATCGGTGGATGATTTCTGTGAATAAAAGTTATTTCTTCTTAAAAAAAAACTATTCTTAGCAAATGTGGTAAGATAGAATGATAAATAATTAAATATCCCCATCAACATATTTTGTTATTTTTCCCCCTCTTGGAATAATAAAACTTGTTGGCACTAAATTCATTAAAACATGGGCCTGTTAACAAAATTCTTCACTGCTCATGTCTCTCTACATTTAAGGGCCATAAGACAAAAACTAATACAACCGAAATGGTGCTGTGTGTCAGTCTAGGCTTCTGAACTCTCAGAATCCAACAAAAGTCCATGCGTCATGCGTCCATAAATCATGATTTTTTTTTTTTGGTATTATAAATCATGCTCCTTAGTAGCGCAAATTATAGTCAGTGTAAAGTATAATTTCTGTTCTTAAAATTTATTAGAAGTTTTAAAAACATTTTTATTTTATTTCTGGGAGTAGCATTATTATCTCCCTTAAAACTAATCAATCAATCAATTATTATTCGAAAGCATATGGTACATTAATCAATCAAACAAAGTTAATTTAGATAAAATAAAATTTCTCTTCAATCAGATGATAAATTATATTAAATTAAAGCACTTTTAACATGATCATTTAAAACGAAGAAAGAATGCTTGAAAAGAAGTCAAGAATATTTTTAAGGAATATAGAAATTGTAACTTGTGATTTTAATTTATTTTTTTAATCAATGATGATATATATCTTGAATTAATTTGAATTTCAACAAAACTGTATGCCTAATTATCCCATTTATTGAAAATTTTATTTGAGCATAAAATGGTTCATTTAGATATTGGCTACTAAGAATTAAATAAATGTCTCATCGAAAAAAAAAAGAAAATTTTAAAGAAACAAAAAAATAAAATAACAAAAAAAGTCTGAGCTCATATTTTCAAAAATCACTCTTACTTATCTATCTTAAATAATAGTAAAATTGATAGAGTATTATTTTTAGATAAAAATAATTTAAAAATATAAAAATTCTAGTACAAAAATTATTATTCATGCTTGTTTCGAAAGTTATTTGAAATTCAGTTTGTTTTTTGGCCTAGATGTGAGGTTCAAATTCTTTTTGAAACAGCGTCCGACTTGTATTAGTGTTGGGGTGTCACCGTCCGAGTTTCTTGTGAGGAGATAGGGAATGGTACATGCAAGAAACTCCGATACTTAAGTTAACAAGGGTTTTAAGTAGGTTTTTAGTAGATTGGATTCTGAATATACCCAAGGGTGTTAGTGTATAGTAGAATAGATAATCATCTTTTTAGAGTAGTTTCACCTTTGATGGTGGATGACCTTTTCCTTTTCCTAAAGAAGTTGTTGAGATCTCCCTTCTAAATAAACGGGAGATATATTAGGAGTTAATTACTTATCTAGATAAGCAGAGCTGAACTGCTTTCGTCGTGCTGATGGGGTCACTCTTGTGATACGTGTTTCAAATGTTCGTGATATGAAGAAATCAAATATTATTTAAAAAGTTATTAATTTATTTTGATGTATTTTGATTTTTGTTTATTTAGTTACTAAATTGGGCTTTATGTTTGTGGGCTTTAGGCATTTCTTTGTTTTAACCTAATAAGAGTTTATAAATACTAACCAACTTGGGTTAGTTGAGTGGTTAACTCACTTGTCCGCTTAAGCAAGTGTCGGGGGTTCGAATCCTGCCTTGTGCATGCAGCAACCCATTGGCCAGCGGCAGATCATTAAATGGAGCTCAGATCTGCGACGGATTAGTCCTTGACCTGTCGGGTTGGGGAATACCATGGGCAACAAAAAAATGGTTATAAATACTTCTTTAGCTATTGCAGTCATAGTATTGAGTGATTAGAGATGCCAAAACACTTTTTTTTTTAGTTTCGTGATCAAACCATGGTGTGGACAAGTGAGGTTGAGTGAGTTCCTCTCTTGTTGTACGGGAAATTGGGTAGAAGGTTGAGGAGTTCATTCAATTCAATTCCCAAACTATGATGTTAACAAGTTAGGTTGAGAAGTCACTTTCTTGTTACATCAAGAAATTAGATAAAAAGTAGAATGATTCTTTTTGTATTCAATTTTAAGTTATCTTTTTTGTTTCTATTTCAATTTTAATTTATGTCATTTTGTTTATCTTTTTTTGTATTATTTGGCATCAGAACTTAGGTATTAGATCAATTTTATTAACCTATGTCTATTTTTTTGTATCCAAAAAAATAAAAAAGAGTCAAATGTCTCTCACGTCCTTCTTTATGTTCTTGTCTTTTTTGTTTGTATTTCATTCTTATCTTGTTCTTGTTGATTTTATATTTAAAATAAAAAATAAAAAAGCATATAATGCCAAAAAAAGAGAAAAATACAAAAAATTATCTTATTTATATTTGTCCTTTTTCATATAATATTTTCGGAAGAAATGACAAAAATACACCTGAAAGTTCACACGCTGGATGCGACTGCACTTCAAGCATTTAATGAGTCACGCGTGCACAATATTTATACACTCCGACAGACACATTCACCCTTCCGGCCATCTGCGTGTGGCATCGTTAGTTTGAGTGCACGTGACTCTCTTTACTCCTTGCTGGCACTATTAGTTTGAGTGAGATGTCCCTTAATGCCAACTCAGAATAAACTATTTATTTTAATGATTAATTAAACAAAATTAATTAAAAACTCTTCGTTCTCTTTTATCTTTAGAAAGAAGATGAATTGTGTTGAAACCCTAACGGATAACTAAGAACATGGGTTTATTTCAGGAAAAATCGAGCTCATTATCCCTAAATTGTGGCAGCACTGTTGGTGGCGGATCTTTGTTATTGAGAAACAAGAAGAAGAAGAAGAAGAAGAAGAAGAAGAAGAAGAAATTTGACTACAACAATGGCAAGTGTTTGCACGGGATTGAAGATGTGGTACTTAAGTCTGGAATAGAGTGGAATCCAAATAGATTGTTTTTGCGATGTCTTCTGTGGGAGGTAGGTTTCGAAATTGCGTTGCTTTTTCTTACTGGCGTTAGAGTTTCATCCATTTCTTTCCTTCTTCACCACTTCCGATTGTTGCGTCAATTTTTCAGAGTGCTGAATATCGGTGTGAGTATTTTGTTTAGCTGGACAAAGTTGAAGAAAAAAAAGAAATGTGGGAATAGAGGTTGTATATGAAGAAAGGCTATGGAACAATCATACCAGAAGATGATTGAGCTTATAGAGTGTGCAACAAAATTGAAAGAAGATGTGCAAAATTACAGAAAATAGTTAATCAGATTAAGGGTGAAATAAAGTGTATTAAAATATGGTTATGAGCATTTGTTTGGGGTTGGAATTTTGTGTTAAGAATATGGTTTTGGGTATTTGTTTGGGGTTGAAATTTTGTGCATTATAAATTTTTATGATATATGCTCAGAAGTGAGGATCATGTGTGATCATTTTGAAAATTGCATTGAATAAATGAAAAAAAAGCCTTGTGTTCTTGTGAATTTCATATTGTAATTGGTGTAACATCAATCATTGACAACACAAAGAAGTGTAAACCTGTGTAAATTAAGGATAAAATAAGCAATTGTCAAGTTTAATCACACTGATTGTGACTCATAATCAAGCAACTCATTGTCATTGTAAAGACAAATAATACCCAACAACTTCTTTTCAATTAGAAGTCTATGCTTCATTGTAATAACAAAATAGTCATAGTAGTAACGTTAATCACTGAGATTTCAAACAAGACAAAAATACCTAATTAAGAGACAAAGTCACAATGTGTATTACATATCACATAGTACCAGACACCAAAAAAAGAAAAATTTATCATGATAAACAAAACAACTTTATTTTCAAAGTTGTTTAAATAGCCTAATAACCAAAAATTAAAACATGCACAATAGCCTTCATCCTGAGTCCTATGCCTCTGTTGCAGATCCTTGCATGGCCCTACCTCCACTTGGACCACCTTGGTCAGTTGGTGCAGCTAGGTCATTAGTTCTCCCATAAATTCTTCTTGGGACTAGTTTTGATGGTCTTAGGCCAAACTTTGGTTATTCTCAAACTTGGAGTTGGCATGAACTGTTGAAACCTCTCCCTCATTGTTGGCTTGCAGTATTCATTGTTTCAGTTGATACCACTGGATTAGATTTGGGTCTTGGAGCTGTAGCTGCATGATTAGAGTTCTGTTGTTGAGGTGCAATAGTTGAAGAATTTTTTCTTGTGGTGGTAGTGACTGTGCAGGTTGCTGTTGGTTTTGGTTTTTAGTTGTAGCAGCAGCTTCCTCCGCTTCCATAATTGCTACCTCATCTACCATATCATCAAACTTCTTTGACAACTCCTGCTGTTGTGGTCACTCTACAAAATATAAACATGTGTTGGTGTAAAGATAACATTATGAGTGAGTTCAATACCAATACATAAAAACATATTCATACCTCACTACAGTACTTGCAAATAATTGTTCCATATCTCTTTTTAAACTTGTGTGGGTTGAAATTTGGTCTTGCTTTATTTTTTTCTTTTTTTTTTGTTGGTCTGCCAATAGGTGTCTTATAATGAGGAAGCAGTGGAGGATACCCTTCAGCCTTATTCCAAAATCCTTTACTTGGTACAGGGTTGATGTTATGTTGATATTGTGTTATATGCAGTCATTTTCAGCCAATTATGAATCTAATCTTCTGGCATACGACCTCTCAGAAAAAGTGCTGCACAAGCAAGCCTGCAAGGCAAGTCTGTGAGCTGCCAAAATCTACAGGAACACTTCTGATTTTTCAAGTCCACAGTTACTTTAGTAGGGTGCTTCTCAACCTCATATATTTTTTTCATTGTCATCATCTGTCCATGTGGGAGTCCATTTGTCGCTTTCTTTCTTTTCTCTCTCAAGCCTATTAAGCTGTCTTGGTGCTACCGAACTAACATAGTCACTAAGAGACTTTTTATTCCTTGCCATAACCCTCATGATATGTACTCTGATCTATTCTAACATTATGATGATTGGCTTGCCTCTATACTTCAGAATCTTTCCGTTGAATGTCTCATAGTTGTTGTTAGTCACATTGTCCACCTTCGGCCACTTACTGAAATGTGCCTTTATCCAAGTCTTTGGGTTAAGTCTATTTAAGTATTCTCAAGTAGCATTGTTGATTCCCTTTAACCTCATCATTGCAGCCTCAAACTCGTGAACAGTGGTGGCTCTACAACATCCCTATCTAGTCTAAGTAGTTTAAGAGCAACACCACCTCCAGCATTAGCTTTTTCCCAGTAAAAATTCTTTCATTGAATATATCTCAAATCCTTAAATAACCCCTCCATGAAAAAAAGGTTCAGCGTATCCACATTAATTCTCGGTATTAGGGACACTTGACCACCACTGTATACTGTAGCCCCTTTTGAATTTCTCTCCAGTCTCCCCTATGGTGATACATGAGTGTGATGTGATTTGACATTTACGGAGAAAACAAAACCCTCACAATCACTACTAAACCTAGAAACCCCTCCTTTTTTTGGGACAATAACTAACTAGTAACTAAACAAAAATCTAATAGCATGTTCGATCATAATCGGTATAGTCAAAAATAAAAAAGTTAATACCTTTAAATTGTCGCTGACTCCAGTGCGTGATCGTCGTTGTGGTGGTGTGGTTTTCTTTCTTCGAGAATGAATCTTTTTTGAAGAGGAGGAGAATGATATGTGCTTCAAATATTCGTGATATAAAGAGATTAAATATTATTAAAAATTATTAGTTTATTTTTATGTATCTTGATTTTTGTTTATTTAGTTACTAGATTAGACTTTATGTTTGTGGGTTTTAAGATTTTCTTTGTTTTAATGTAATAAGAAATTATAAATACCGCCTTAGCTATTGTAGTTATAGTATTGAGTGATTAGAAATTTAGAGGTGTCAAAGCACTTTTTGGTTTTGTGATGAAATTATAGTATGGACAAATAATATTGAGTGAGTCCCTCTCTTATTGCACAGAAAATTAGATAAAAAACTAAAGAATCCCTTCAATTCAATTTTCAAATTATGATGTAGACAAATTAAATTGAAGAGTCTCTTTTTTGTTGTATCAAAAAATTAAATAAAATATAGAACAATTCTTTTTATATTTAATTTTAATTTATTTTTTATTTTAATTTTAATTTTAATATATATTTTTTATTAATTTCAATTTATGTCAATTTTTTTATCAATTGTGCACGAAAAGAATAAAGAAAAAAGAAAATATGCTAAAATGAAAAATATAATAGATGTTAAACTCGAAAAAGTATAATAAAATAGTTTAATATTATTAAATTATTATTTTGTATTATTGATTGTTATTGGTATTATATATTAGTTGAACATATTTTAATTGTCTAGTTAAATTGCAGATGCATTATTTAAATATCTAATAATTAATAAAATAAATTAATTGATACATATAATTAGCCTAATTAATTTGGTCTAATTAATTAAAATAAATAAATTAAAAAATATTTATATTATCTATTTTATTTATAATTTTACTATACACTTTATAAATTAATCAATTACTTAACTCATATAATGAATTATAATTAATTAATATAAATTATAGAATAATATAATACTTAAATATTTAATTAAATTAATTAATCAATATAATTAATTTATTATAATAAACTAAATTATAATAAATAGTTTAAAAAACCGCTTATGATGATAACTATGGCGTAAATAGTTTCCTTTGTAACCATTTTAATTTTTAAATGCATACATTTAATTTTCAGTAGCCGACTCTACAATTTAATAATGGTCTTTTCTTTTTTTTTTTTTTTTGATAAGAATAATGGTCTTTTCTACATCTCCGATCCTTTAAGCTTATATGTTTGTTACGGTGGGTAACCGGAGATTAGTCCAATGGATGGCGTTCGGCGGCCCAAGTGAGTGATGGAGGAGGACTCCAGGTAGGTCCGCAACTCGGGAGGCTCCGTCCGACTTGTGCTCGCGTGTGAATGGGGGGTGGTACCTGCAAAGACACTCCGATGCCTAAGTTAGCAAGGGTGTAAGCAGGTCTTAGAGAGTATTGGACTTAGGAATACCTGAGGTGTGTCAGTGTACTTATAGTGGTGAGCCAATAACCACCGTTGGAGTAGTGCCGTATCTTTAGGATAATAACCGTCCTATTATCTTAGGGAGGTTAAGATATGGCTTTATGAAGTGGTTAGAGAGATTTCAGGGGCGGTTACCCATTTGAATGTATTTATCTGCCAGCTAATCTCACAACCGACTTCTTCGTACCTAGTCGGGGTTGACACCGACCTCTAGAATGGAGGTGGGTGCTTTGCTAGGCTTAATCTATTGGATCAGGCCTTTCGATTGGACCTGGGCCCTTAACATTGGGCCGGGGTATGAACAGTGCCCTACTTGAGCCCAAATTTTCTTTAAAGTTTGGGTTCAAGTATTCAACTCGGGTTCGTAGTCGACTTGTTTGAAAGAATACGGATGGTGAGAACCGACGTGATTTTCGCGACTTTTGGTTTCTGACAGTTACGTCAATTCAAGCGTCGTGTCCGTTGAGGGATCATTTAGGGATTGAGGGCTTTGGTAACGGTGCAGTCGCATTATGACTGCCTCGTTTTTACCATTATGCCCCTTAGCCTATTTATAAATACTTTCCCTCTCTTTCCATTTTCCGTTTCTGCAATCTTTCAAACTTCTCCTTATCCTGTTTGTGTTGCATTCTTGTGTTTGAAGACTTCAGTTCTCCCCAACCTTCATTTCGGCTAAAGGTTAGTTCTGTTTTCCCATGTCATTTTGTTCGTATGTTTTGTTTGGCGAGTAGATAGGTTGACCCGTAGATTCTAGTTTCGAATCTTTCTTCTTTAGTGGCCTTGTTTTTTGATTTTCTTTTTCCTTTTTCCCTTTTGTAGGTTTTCTGCCACTTTTCTTTACATAAAAAATGGCTTCTGTAGACATTCTTTCTCAGTGGGTTGACGATACGGTCCTTGGGGAGGAACCGTTGGTCGACTCTGAGTTCGTCACCCACCTTCGTACTCACCATAGGCTCTGTACTTCGGACGAGGACGAGCCCAAATATGAATTGATAATCCCGGGTCCTGAGAACCGGGTCTGCTTTGGGAGAGTTGATGAGGCGACCCCTCACTTTTTCTTTATGTATGAATGCATGATCACCCGTTTGGGTGTTTTCTTCCTTTCTCGGATTTTGAGATATCCGTTCTGCGCCACTGTAAGGTTGCCCCTACTCAACTCCATCCCAATTCCTGGGGTTTCTTGAAGATCTACCAGTTTATAAGCCACGCTCTGGACTTCCCGACTTCCTTGAGAATCTTCTTTTATCTTTTCCATATGACTAAGCCCTTTAGTGGGCTAAATAATAAGCAACAATGGGTATCCTTCCGAGCCATTCAAGGTCGGAGGATTTTCACCCTTTTGATGAATCCTTCCACGACTTCAAAAACTTCTTCTTCAAGGTTCAAGCTGTAGAGGGTCACCACCCCTTTTTTCTGGACGAGCATTCCCCCCGCTTTCCCCTTTATTGGCTGCCGGCCACCCCTTGTGAAAAAATTGGTCTAGATGACCTAGACGAGGTGGAGGCGGCCATTGTAGGGTTTTTCCGAGAAGCATGGGGGAAGGCCCCATACTTGGATACGAGAAAAATCCTCCAGGGGACGTCGGTATTTGTTCAATCTTGCATAGGTAGCGCATGCATTTCCTATTTCCGAGTTGTATTTCACCGACTTGTATTTTACCGACTTGTATTTTGCCGACTTGTAACTTGGTTGTTTCTTTTGTAGATATGGCAAAGAAAAATGCTCAAGAGTCCTACCAGAGGGTGCAGGAAGCCAAGGCAAAGTCTCGGGCCAGGTCCGGGGGTTCCAAGGCGGTCGTCCTCTCCTCCTCTTCCTCCTCCTCCTAGAAATGTGGGTACTCCCTCTCAGCCTATGTTATTTCCTCCTCCTCAAATTTGGCTCGACCACTCCCTTCTGCCCAACCGTTCTCCGAGCCAGAGAGTAAGAAGCGCAAGACTTCAGAGTCTGGCCCTTCTTGGGAAGGTGGTGTTAGGGCGGAGGCTCTTGCCTTCGTCCGAAAGAACATCTATCCACTTATTAATATGGATGATGTTTCTGTTCGGAAGCACCTTGCCACTCTGGCCGAAGAAAGTTTTAGGGCGGCGGGAGTTTGTGGCAAACTTCTGGACATGTTTGAGAAGACTCCCTCAGCTCTTGGGTACTTCCCCAAAGGTCGAGGAGCTGGAGGAGAGGCTTCTTATGTTTGAAAACATCAGAAGGAGTTAAAGGAGGAGAGGGATAAGTTAAGGAAGGAGAGAGACGACCTCCGGAAGAAGGAGAGCGAGCTGCGAGCCCAATGTACTATGGAGGTAAATTTAAGGAAGGCAGCCCAGGAGAGTTACCAAAGCCTATTTAAAGATATGGTGGAGGTGAAGAAGGATTTGCTGAACTCTCGGACTGCTTATGCTGACTTGGAGGACTCTATCGCCGATGGCGCCGAGGAGTCTTGGAGAATTTTCCTAGAGCAGGTCAGGGTTATAGCCCCCGACTTGGATCTTTCTCCATTACATCCTGACAAAGTGGTGATTGATGGCGCCATTATTGATCCTCCTGTTCCCGAGGTCCTTTCAGAGTCAGACCTAAAGACTCGGGGGCAGAGGATTATAGAGTCTCCTCCTCGTCCCCAAGATGCTCCGAGTTCTTCAATCCTCACTCCGACTTCCTCTTTAGCTCCTCCTCCCGGTCCTGGTGGTGTTCCTCCTGGTGATTCCTCTACTCCGTCCAAGAAATGACTTTTTTATTTTTGTGGCTATATGGGGGCCCGGCCTGTGGGTCCCCCCTTTTTTAAACTTCTATTTATTTGCTGGTGGTTGTGAACAATTTGCTTCTGGCCTTTCAAGGCCGTAAACAAAATATTCTGTTTGTTGCCCTTTTTTGGATAAGGGTTTTAAACAAAATAAATGCCTTTTTTGGATAAGGGTTTTCTAATCGAAGTAGGTGCCCTTTTTTGGATAAGGGTTTAAGTTACTTTGCGCGTGCACATGCTTTTCTTTTGAAATATGTTTGATCTTTTTCGAAAAACCTTCTGCTAGCCTGCATTATTTTCTCGAGCCTTTTTCGTGGAAAGGCTTGTATGCAAGCTTTAAACTTTTCAGGTTGTCATATCTCTTTTGTTATCCTTTATACTCGACTTTGCTTTAGTGAGTTTTTATGACTTAGGTTATTTTTGCGATGCGTTTTTTCTTCTACTCGGTGTTATACTCCGATCTGTGGATCAAAGTTTTCCAAGTTTTCCTACTCGGGATCTCTTTCCGACTTATGAGTCGGGTGGTTCCCGAGTTTTTACGACCGACTTGTATAACCTCTTTACGCCGACTTGTACCTCGTCGTTTTATCCTGACGACCATCTAGGTCGGTTCATGGGATTTTCACGCTTTGTCGAGCTTAAGTCGGCGCGTTTCGTAGAAAGACTTAGAAAAATAAAGGAGGATATTGAGAGATATATGAATGAAAAAAGATCTTTATTAATCGTGAAGGTACCTTTTTGCTACTAAGGGTCTTGACAGTATATTTTCCCTTAGCCTCTACTATGATGCCTCGTTAAAAACCCCTCTCCAGAAAAAACCCTTTTTTGGAAAAAATCATGAAGCTGGGAAAAGAGTACATCAGGGAGTAGAGTTCTTCTAGCTGTAGTACCTTTTCATATTACAAGCATGCCACGCCTTGGTAACTCAGTGCCATCCAGGTCGGTTACTTTATAATAACCTTTCCCTAACACTTCTTTGATTTTGTATGGCCCTTTCCAATTGGCGGCGAGCTTTCCTTCTCCTGATTTGTTGACCCCAATGTCGTTTCTAATTAGGACCAGGTCATCTACGGCGAATGTTCTTCGAATGACTTTCTTGTTGTATCTGGTAGTCATCCTTTGCTTTAATGCCTTTATCTGGGCGTTCTCTCGGACTTCGGGAAGCAAGTCGAGCTCCTCTTTGTGCCCCTGTATATTTCCGACCTCATCATGGAGAATTACCCTTGGGCTTTGCTCACTGATTTCTATAGGAATCATGGCTTCTACGCCGTAGACTAGTCGGAAGGGTGTTTCTCCTGTGGCGGATTGGGGGGTCGTCCTATAAGCCCATAGCACTTGGGGGAGCTCGTCAGCCCAAGCTCCCTTTGCTTCCTGTAATCTCTTCTTCAGTCCTGCCAGTATGACTTTGTTAGCTACCTCGGCTTGCCCATTAGCTTGTGGGTGTTCTACCGAGGTGAACTGTGTTTGATTTTCATACTGGCTACCAAACTTCTGAAGGAGGCGTCGGTGAACTGAGTCCCCATTATCTGTGGTGATGGAATAAGGTATTCCATACCTTGTGATAATGTTTTTGTAGAGGAACCTGCGACTTCTTTGAGCGGTGATAGTAGCTAGTGGTTCTGCTTATCCACTTTGTGAAGTAATCTATTCCCACGATCAGGTATTTGACTTGCCCTGGTGCTTGGGGAAAAGGACCTAACAGATCCATTCCCCATTTTGCAAAAGGCCAGGGGGAAGTATACTGATGAGCTCTTCTGGTGGAGCCACGTGGAAATTTGCATGCATCTGACATGGCTGGCATTTTTTCACAAAGTCTGTTGCATCTTTCTGCAAGGTCGGCCAATAGAATCCTGCTCGGATCACTTTTCTGGTCAATGACCTCGCTCCGAGATGGTTTCCGCAGATCCCACTATGTACTTCCTCCAACACCTCGGTGGTTCTTGAGGTCGGTACGCACTTTAGTAATGGCGTTGATATCCCTCTTCTGTAAAGGACATTTCTCACCAAAGTATAATGTTGTGCTTCCCTTCGGATCTTTTTAGCCTCTTTTCCTCTTTGGGGAGGATGTCGAACTTCAGGTATTCGACGAGGGGGTTCATCCATCCGAGGTTTAGGCCGACTACCTCAAGTACCTTTTGTTGATCCTCTGTTTTTGATACCGAGGGCTCTTGGAGGGTCTCTTGAATCAGGCTTCTGTTGTTCCCTCCGGGTTTGGTACTTGCTAACTTGGACAGGGCGTCAGCTCTGCTATTTAGATCCCGAGTTATGTGTTTGATCTCGGTTTCCGCAAAGTGCCCAAGGTGTTCCAAGGTTTTTTCCAAGTATTTCTTCATATTGGGGTCCTTTGCCTGATATTCCCCACTTATTTGGGAAGTCACCACTTTGTGAGTCGCTATAGATTGTCACCTTTGTGGCGCCAACCTCTTCTGCTAGCTTAATCCTGCAATCAAGGCTTCATATTCTGCCTGATTGTTTGAAGCTGGAAATTCAAATTTTAAGGAGACCTCTAATTGGGTTCCTTTTCCATCTACCAATATTATGCCTGCGCCGCTCCCTGTTTTGTTGGAGGACCCGTCTACATAGAGTTCCCATGTAGTTGGTTTTTCCTCTTGTTCACCTGCGTATTCTGCGATGAAGTCGGCGAGGCACTGGGCTTTAATTGCAGTCCGAGCTTCGTATCTCAAATCGAACTCGGAGAGCTCTATCGCCCATTGAACCATTCTCCCTGCAACATCCGTCTTTTGAAGGATTGCTTCATGGGCTGGTTCGTACGGACTCTTATCGTGTGAGCCTGGAAGTAAGGTCTTAGCCTTCTTGAGGCTATTACTAAGGAGTAAGCAAACTTCTCTAGTTTGTGGTACCTTAGTTCAGGACCTTGTAGAACCTTGCTGGTAAAATAGACCGGGTGTTGCCCGACCTCGTCTTCTCTGATCAGGGCTGATGAGACAGCCCTGTTTGCGACGGATAGGTATAGGACGAGGTTTTTCCCGGTACTGGTCGGGTTAAGATAGGAGGTTGGCTTAAGAATTTTTTGAACTCTTGGAACGCCTCCTCATTCCGGAGTCCATTCAAACTGGCATCCCTTCTTAACAGAGAGAATAATGGAAGGGATTTTAGTGCCGATCCTGCCATAAATCTGGAGAGGGCTGCAAGTCGGCCATTGAGCTGTTGAACCTCTCTTAAACAAGTCGGGCTCTTCATTTCTAGGATGGCTCTGCACTTGTCGGGATTGGCCTCGATCCCTCTTTTGTGTTAGCATGAAGCCTAGAAATTTCCCTGCTTCTACCGCGAAGGCGCATTTTGCGGGATTTAATCTCATCCCATGCAACCTTATAGTGTTGAAGACTTGTGAGAGGTCGGTTAAGAGGTCGACTTCTTGCTTGATTTTTACTAACATGTCGTCGACGTATACCTCCATTAAGCCCTAAATGGGGAGAAAACTTTGTTCATCAGCCTTTGGTACGTGGCTCCTGCATTCTTCAGTCCGAATGGCATGACCATGTAGCAATAGTTGGCTTTTGGTGTGATGAACGATGTTTCTCTTGGTCGGGTTCATGCATCGGGATTTGGTTATATCCCGAGTAGGCGTCCATGAATGATAGGTATTGGTACCCTGAGCTGGAGTCCACCAGGGTATCAATACTTGGTAAGGGATAAGGGTCCTTAGGCAGGCCTTATTTAGGTCGGTATAGTCGACGCACATCCTCCATTTACCATTTTGTTTTTGACTAGCACTACATTGGCTAGCCATGTTGGATATCTGACCTCTCTGATAAAGCCGGCTTCCAGGAGCGCCTGTACTTGCTCTTTACTATGGAGGTCCTCTCTGGGCCGAGCTTGCGTCTTCTTTGCTGTACAGGTCGGGACCCTGTAAACCGAGAGCCTGTGAGACATGAGCTCGGGATCAATCCCGGGCATGTCGGAAGCCTTCCAGGCGAAGAGGTCGGAATTATCTCTTAGGAGTTCACCCAACCTTTGTTTCAGGGCTTCCCCTAGGTTGGCTCCTATGTAAGTGTTTTTTCCTTCCTCCTCGCGACTTGTATCTCCTCGGTTTTTCCACCGGCTGGGGTCGTAGCTCTTCTCTGGTTCTTGCTCCACCCAACTCTATGGTGTGGACTTCTTTGCCCTTTCCTCTCAGATTCAGGCTTTCGTTGTAGCACTTCCTTGCCAATTTTGGTCTCCCTCACCGTTGCTATTCCTCCTGGAGTCGGAAATTTCATGCAGAGGTGAGGGGTTGACACTACTGCCCAAGTCGATTAAGGGTAGTTCTGCCAATTAAGGCATTGTAGGCTGACCCTTCATCGATGACTATAAAGTCTATACTCAGAGTCCTTGATTTTTCCCCTTTTCCGAAGGTGGTGTGAAGGGGTAAAAATCCCAGTGGCTTATTGGCGTATCCCCTAACCCATATAGAGTGTCGGGGTAAGCTCTCAACTCTTTTTCATCTAACCCTAGTTTGTCGAAGGCGGGCTTGAAAAGGATGTCCGCCGAGCTTCCCTGGTCTACTAGGGTCTGTGGAGATGGGCGTTAGCTAGGATCATGGTTATTACCACGGGATCATCATGCCCGGGGATTATTCCTTGCCCATCTTCTTTGGTGAATGAGATAGTGGGGAGGTCGGGCGTCTCCCCGACCTGATAGACTCTTTTGAGATGTCTTTTGCGAGAAGATTTGGTGATTCCACCTCCCGCAAAACCTCCTGAGATCATGTGAATGTGTCTCTCAGGGGTCTGTGGTGGAGGATCTTTCCTGTCCATATCATCTCGCTTCTCTTTCCATGGGTGTCCGACCTCTCCCATGAGATATCTGTTAAGCCGACCTTCTCTAGCCAGCTTTTCTATCACATTTTTGAGGTCGTAACAGTCGTTGGTGGAGTGACCATATATTTTATGGTACTCGCAATACTCGCTGCGACTTCCCCTTTTTTATTTTTAATGGGTCTTGGGGGCGGCAGCCTTTCAGTGTTGCAAATTCTCTGTATACGTCCACTATAGAAGTCCTTAGAGGAGTATAAGAGTGATACTTTCTGGGCCTTTCGAGACCGGGTTCTTCCTTCTTCCTGACTTCCCTTTCCCTTTCCCTAGAGGAGGAAGTAGGTCGTGAACTCAGGTCTCTTAATTTGGCATTCTCTTCCATGTTTGATGTACTTTTTGGCCCTTTCTTACATCACTTAGAGAAACGGGGTGCCTTTTAGATATGGACTGTGAGAAGGGGCCTTCTCTAAGTCCGTTGACTAACCCCATTATTACTGCCTCTGTGGGCAGGTCTTGGATCTCTAAACATGCCTTATTGAACCTTTCCATGTAGGCTCGTAGAGACTCTCCGACCTCTGTTTTACTCCCAGGAGGCTCGGTGCATGTTTTACTTTATCCTTCTGAATTGAGAACCTCATCAAGAATTTCCTGGAGAGGTCTTCAAAACTAGTAATGGATCTCGGGGGGAGGCTATCGAACCACTTCATCGCTGCTTTCGATAAAGTGGTCGGGAAAGCCTTGCATCTCGTAGCGTCGGAGGCATCAGCTAGATACATCCGGCTTTTGAAGTTGCTAAGATGATGCTTTGGATCCGTAGTTCCATCATAGAGGTCCATATCAGGGCTTTTGAAGTTCGTTGGAACTTTTGCCCTCATTATGTCCTCGCTGAAAGGATCTTCTCCGCTTGGGAGTTGATCTTCTCCTTCGTCGCGGGAGTTTGAGAGAGGATTCTAGCTGCAAGAGTTTTCTTTCTAACTCTTCGCCGTTCCATCTCTTCCTTAAGGTACCTTTCGGTTTCCTTTGCCTCTCCCGCTCTGTTCCAATTGCTCCAGGCGGCTATGGACTAGTCCCATAATTCAGTTACGTGGGATGGTCCACCCTTTTCTGATTCACGACCATCTGAGGAGTTTACCTTGGATTCTTCATTCCAGAGGTACCCTCTCTGTTGGTCGTTATCTTGATGTTGGGCTGTGTCTTCATGTCATTGCCCATGCCTAGATTCTCTTGCTCAGAATCTGTTTCGACATAGCCTTCTTCATGGGATCTTTCTGCCATCGAGGGATAATCTCTCGGGTCCCCGGAACGGCGCCAATGTTACGGTGGGTAACCGGAGATTAGTCCAATGGATGGCGTTCGGCGGCCCAAGTGAGTGATGGAGGAGGACTCCAGGTAGGTCCGCAACTCGGGAGGCTCCGTCCGACTTGCTCGCGTGTGAATGGGGGGTGGTACCTGCAAACACTCCGATGCCTAAGTTAGCAAGGGTGTAAGCAGGTCTTAGAGAGTATTGGACTTAGGAATACCTGAGGTGTGTCAGTGTACTTATAGTGGTGAGCCAATAACCACCGGAGTAGTGCCGTATCTTTAGGATAATAACCGTCCCATTATCTTAGGGAGGTTAAGATATGGCTTTATGAAGTGGTTAGAGAGATTTCAGGGGGGTTACCCATTTGAATGAGTATTTATCTGCCAGCTAATCTCACAACCGACTTCTTCGTACCTAGTCGGGGTTGACACCGACCTCTAGAATGGAGGTGGGTGCTTTGCTAGGCTTAATCTATTGGATCAGGCCTTTCGATTGGATCTGGGCCCTTAACATTGGGCCGGGGTATGAACAATGTTCATGTTTGATTCTTATTTAATTTTTCCTCGGGTAACGTTCTTTTTTTTTTTTTTTTTTTTTTGCTCAACTTATCGAAGGCCAAAATATTATTACATTACCTTGATTGTTTGATTGAGAGAAGAAAATTCCAAATGCACGGAAAGAGAAAAGACATGCATGATATATATGAACTAGAAAAAGATCTACAATATAACAAGTTATACAAACAAGACCCTTTATCAAATAAGCCAGCAACATACACCAACATTAAAAAGACACTCCAAGTAAAATTAAAAGTTAAAACACACTACTAGTAGTTCATGACGATGATTTGTTTTGATTAAGGGTGGCTGCTGCGGCGAGGGATGCAGCGACACCACCAGGAGTAGTTTTCATGTCCACCTTGTTTCTAATCTCGGCACCGATGACTCCCTCCGCATCCTCTCTCGTCACCGCCTTATCCGACGGCAGCTTCTCCTTTGCATCCTGCATTATTATATATTACGTTCTATTTTCTATTATTATAATTGAGATTGAATAAATATAAAACTAAAAATAAAAATACCTTACACTTATAAATTATATAAAAGTTTTATCTTTAAAAAATATAAAATTTGTAACATATATTCTATTTTATAATCAATGGGATGATTAAATAATATTAAAAAAAAGTTTAGATTACTGTTATTAACATGTTGAGGTTTAAAAAATTAAAAAGAAAAAAACAGCTCCGCATAAATTTTTATAAGAGATTTTAATAGGAAATAAATTCTAAACATTGAAAAAAAAAAAAAACTGTTTTCCATGTTATAGATTTGCTCAAAAAATAAATAAAAATAAGTCACCGTTAAGACATCAGACAAGGTTGTCTTCTGAAAATCACCCATAGTCCTTGAATTCTTGGTGGCGGCAGATTGAGCTGCGGCTGCCAAGCCGCCGGATTGAATCTCATTTTTCCCGGTGGCTCTCATTTCCGCAGCTTGTATTGCTGCAGCGTCACTCTGATCCACTGGCTTGTCGCTGGCGGGAGCCAACGTCGTTGCTTCGAGAGCCTCCCCAATGGTTATGGCATC
The DNA here is from genome assembly GCF_014773155.1 of Arachis stenosperma. NCBI lineage: Eukaryota > Viridiplantae > Streptophyta > Magnoliopsida > Fabales > Fabaceae > Arachis > Arachis stenosperma. The sequence goes on from NC_080378.1 coordinate 11,780,939, forward strand.
TCTATCTAGAGCCGAGCCAGGAGTTTTCATGGGCACGTCTGGCTCCACAAACTGACCCACAACCTGTGTATTAATTCATAATTATTAGTCATAATCATCTATTGTTTTTTTATGACTATGAATTAGTAATTAATTGTAATTTATCAAATAATAATTTACAAAAATATTATAGTACTAACTGAATTTATTATTTTTAATTATATTTTTAAATTAATTATATTTTTAATTATTAATTAAATTTTATAATTTAATAATCTAAAAACATATTTATAACTCGCACTTTTAACTAATTACCACTATAAAAGAAACCGATATTAACGGTAGTTATTTTTGCGTTTTTCAGATGGCCGCTAAACAGAATACCAACTATTTAAAAACCAGCAATTTAAAAAAGATTTTTTATTTTTATAAATTAAATAAATGTAATAATTATTAAAATAAATAATTTTATTAATATTTATCGAAATAAATATCCTTCTTTTATTTCGTTTATACTGTAAATGAGATAATTTTTTATGTATTTCGTTTACTGTGTATATCTTGTTTACAAAAATTAAAAATTATCATTTATAGTGTAAACGAGATACATGCAAAATTATCTCGTTTCAATGTAAACGAGATAAAAAAAAATATTTTAGTAAATATTTTTAAAATTATTTATTTTGATAATTATTATAAAAATATATTTATTTAATTTATTAAAATAAAAAACCATTTTAAAACTGCCCACCTTTAGAAGGCGGAAATTAGATTTTGCTAATATCTGCCTATATTGTAGTGTACGAAAAAAAATAAATTCTAATGATCTTTTATTTATCCTTTTAATAATTTACATATTTACAAAAGTGATTCTATATACAGTTAGCTAAAATTTATACTAAGGATATAATAACATTCCAAAAAATATATATTAAAATTAATTATTAAAAATAACCACTAAAAAATAATAACCCAACTATCATTGTATAAAAATTTTCTATCAGCTTAAGTTGAAAAATATTATGATATAAAATATAATTATTTATCTATTTTATTCTATTAATTTAAGTTTTTTTAAAAAAAAATATCATGACACAGATATTAGCTACTAATAAAAACTCTGACGTTTGTGTAACTAACTAAAAATATTGCTCTCAAACCTGTTTTCCCACGCTTTCCGTAATGACACGGTTGACGCCAATTTTACTCTCCAACACGCATATCCCTTGGTCTTTTGCCACGCTAGAGACGTCTCCGCGGCCCACAAGACCCGCAGAGACATTGGTGGCTGCAGCAGACTGCATGACGGAAGCCGGGCCACCTTTTTGGGTTTGTCCCAGTGCCTGGTTTTCCGTCGCTTGCATGAGTGCCGCGTCTTGCGGCATGATTGGTTCGGATGCCAAGTCCTCTGAGACATTGAAAATGTCACCGTACTTGATCGGATCTTTGTGCTCTTGTCCTTCTTGTGGTCTCCGAGGTGTTTGTTGTTGGCTCATGATGAAGAAGTTTGTGACCAGTTAAGAAGAGCTTTCTGGAATAGTTGAAGTGGGTATATCCTGGGATGATGTTGCTGTGGAACTTATATACATATTTATAGGAAAAAACTCCTTGCGACTAGTAACTTCCTGCGTAAATTAATAATAAAATATAACACTATGTAATATGTAATGTATATATTTTATTTTTATGAGGTTCAATGTATAATTATAGGGTAATTTACTTATATAAAGTGACTGAAGTGGGATGTTATTAAATTATTCTAAATGTAAATGCATTATAATTTTGTCTTCTTTATTTTTATCTTAACAGGTAAAACTTGTAGTTATGTTACGATTTATATAAAAATAGATTAGAGAGGATAAAATTAAAGTACATTCATGTTTAAGATAATATGATAATATATATATATAGAGTCAATTTATATAAGTAAATTATTTATAATTATAAGAATAGTTATTAATCTAATTTGAGATAGAAATCAAGAATTTAGGATTGATCAAGATTACCTTAAGAAAATATGTAGTTTGTGAAATGTGAATATCCTCCTTGTTCTAGTAGAGGATGGTGGAAGGGGCACAATACTTTAGATTTAGTTATCTAGGATAAATTATGTAGATAAAATAGTTGAGAATTAATATTATACAGATGTTTTAAAATTAAATTGGGTTATATGTTGTGTGTCTTATTTGTTATTTTATGTAAATTGAATTAAATAAATTTAATTTAAATTTTTTTGATATAAATCGAATAAAATAAATTCGATTTAAATTTAATTTTTTATTATAGGCTTTTTACCGAAGTAATCCATAATAAATTAAAATTATTGAATCTAATTGAGAGTTTATAGTAAATCAAAATAAGTAAATTCGATTTATAAAAGAGAATGTTTATGATAAATTAAAACAACTTGATTTTGATTTATAAGAGAGATTGTGGTAGGTAAATCGAATCAAATAATAATAATCGGATTAATTAGATTCGATTTATCTTAGAATTTTAACTTCAATAAATCAAAATAATTTATATTGATTTATTATTAATTTTTTCTCTTATAAATCAAATTCAATTGTTTTGGTTTACTAGAATGACCTATTGTCAAAAGTTATTAGTTAGTAAATTAAATCTATGTGTCAATTTATTATATATTATGCTAAATCAAATTCAATTGATTTGATTTATATTGAAATAGTCTAAATCAAACAATTAATTCGATTTATATAAAAAGTGGCAAACGAAACATGCATGTAACTCATTTTAATTTAAAATATTTGTATAATATTCATTTTTAATATTTTATCCATGTAAATTACTTAGTTATCTATAGGTGGTTTTTTTTAAGTATATTATTTTTTTATCAAAATATGATGAGTTTTGGAAAAAAAATTAAAAATTTTGATTTTAATGTTGTTAAATTTTTTTTTCCGAAGAAAATCGGAGTATAAGATTCTGATTAAGAAAATTAAAAGAACACAAATCAAAGGATAAAATGTTTTATTTAAGAAAAATATAAAATACTAATTGTAGAGACTTTTATTTTTTAAATTAACAAACTAGATCGAATAGTCCGATTTTAATGACATGTAATTTTTTATCACTTTTCTAAAATACAAATTTGTTGTCCAATATATGAGTATTTTATCACTTCTTATACAATATTAAAATTATTTTGTGCTCAGAAATTATTAAAATAAATAAAAATAAAATAAAATTAGAAAAATAACGAATTTTTTTTGAACTTGAAAAGAACAACTAATTTGAAACATTAATTTAGTAGAGTTAATATAAAGTTGGACTATGTCATAACTCATAAGGTAAAATATGAGCCTTCGGTCTATAATTAATATACATTTTATTGTAAAAAAGGTTTACATAGATTAAATTGAACTTCGTATTATTTTGTATTTAATTGTTTGTCTAATTTTTTTTTGAAATAAAAAGCTGAAAAAATTCAAAATTACAATACAAACACTAAAAAAGAAACCGTAGTTAGTTTTGATATTATTATCAATAATTAGATAGAACAAAGTTAACTTATTTTTTGTAGTTTCTAATCGACTTGATAATAACTTTTACAACGATTATTTTTTTATTTTTGAAAATTCTGGTATTTCCTTTTAACCACGTATTTCAAATAATAGCAAAAAAATTAATCAACCACCTATTATATTCGCCATTTTTTACAAAAACTCCTGTTCAACTTTCGTTTAATGATTTCTGGAATAGACCAAAGTTTATTATAGGCATATATAACCAAGCACATCATACGTGCTACATGAATTCACAGCCAATAAATAAGTGAAAATTATTTTCAGTATTTTTTTTTTTTTTACATAAAACATAAATCATATCCCTATGATCAATAATATCCAATTTAATCAATCTTTTCTTAGTATTGACCCTACCAACCAACACAAACCAAATGAATAGCTCAACTTTTGATAATACTAATTCTTTTCATATAGATCTAATAAAATTATAATTTGCAATGTCCTCTAAAAGAGTTTCAACCTACAAAATTTACACAAATAAATTAATAAAATAAATTTTTGATCTATCAAATTTCTATACTATTCTATACTTCTTCTCACTTGTTTGCCAAATTAAAAAAGAAAATAAACTTGGTAATCAAATTTACATCATCACAACAAATTCAAGAAAAAGACTAATTATTGAGTGAAGAAAAACATTTAATAATTTAGAAAATGAAAATAAATTTTAATCCCTACAAAAAGATAAATATATTACGCTTAGTGATTTATTTTTAAAAATAATTTTAATAAAATATTTTTAAATTTATTAACTTATAATAATTTTCAAAAGATATGATTCAATTTTTTTTACAATCGATAATTATAATAAAAAATCATAAATATTATAAATAATTACTTCATGTTGAAAAATAGGACAAATATATGTTATATCATTAAAATCCTAAATCATAGAACTATTATTAATATGTTATTTAGATAAACAGAAAATAAATAAAAAAAAATAAAAAAATTTTATTTAAATGAAAAAAAAAATGAAAAGAAAAAAAATTATAATAAATTAAAATTACATTAATATTTTTTATTTTTTTATTTTTTTAATTAATCAAAAAATAAATTGATAAATTTACACTTATTACATATTTTTTTTCTATTTTCATCTCATTTTTTTAAAAAAATATTTTTATAAATCCTACATCAATTTTTTTTATTTTATTTTTTTTCCATCTAAACAATAAAAAACTCACATTTTCATCCATTTTCTTTCTTCACATTTTCTTTCCACCCATATTCACCGAATCCACACAAAGTGTAGAGGAAGTTTATACGCTTAACTTTTTTATACGCTTAATCATCATTTTTAAAACTCTACGAATAATTGTTTAATTATCTTAAAAGATTTATACACGCTTAAAATATATATTTTTTCCACCTTGAAACTCGTTATTTACACGTGTCATTAGAGAGATTATGTTGAGTTCTAGGTGGCATTTGAAGATCAAATTAGACGACACATGTAACGTTATTGGCATGTGTGTATTATGCATCAAGATTCAAGAGGAAAAGCTTAAGATCTGGACAGTTCTTGTGCTACCTCATCATTTTACACATTCTATTTTAATTTAATTTATTTTCTTCATCTCCACCGAGTCGGAATCAGAGAATAATAATGTGATAAGGAATGGAAGAAGTGTTATAAAATAATGGAAAGTTTTGAAGTATATGAATATATCGATATTTTAGTAATTTTTGATCGTTTGATTTTAATTATATATATTATATATTTTTTATAATTAAAATCAACCGTTAAAAATGACTGTAATACATTGCAGAGAAGGAAGAATCTTGGTCTTTTCTTTTTCTATTTCTTCTGTGGTCAATATGATTGAAACTTGAAAGATTAAAATTATGATAAAATTTTAGGATGAATCATTATTTTAGTAAGATTTTAATCTTGACAAAACATATATTAAATGAAAGAAAGATACTCTCAATTTTCTAAAATTACTAAAATTTGAGTATTTGATAAATTCTCCCAGAATATTGAAATTCATTTGATAAACTTTTAGTGATTTTTAACGGTGGTATATATAGCGAATACTTTTATTTTATTTAAGAACTATTTTGTTAGAGTTAGAAATTTTCAGAAGCCAAAATATTAGTTTTCCAAATTTTATTAATCAATTATGCATTTTATTTTACACATCAAACTTATTCGAACGAAAAAATTATATATAATTTTATTCGCATAACCAAGCATAAGAGATAACAATAAATTGTGCCATGAGAGTAAATCTTCATTCCTCTATAGTTATTTTTAGGCTAAGTTTTTTATGTCTTTTAAAATAATATCAAAATTGTCGAATTTAGTCTTCATATATAATTTTGAAAAAATAATTAGTGTAGAATCTACCAATGTCTGTAATATTAGCCAATTTTCGACACCGACCTTACCTTTATTTTAATACCCCTCGCACATGTGCATAGGGAAGGACATAAGGGGGCGAGTGGCGGTCTCGGTCCCAACTTTTTTTAATAGTAATAAATTATTATGTATAATTTAATTTTTAAAAAAAATTATTTAGTATTTAATTTAATATAAATAAAAGTTTAATCTAATTTAAATATTAATAATTTTTAATATCTAAAAAGTAAGTAACAATATTAAAGAAATTTAAAAAAGATATTATTATTAATATTTTTTAATTAAATAAAAATTTTCAAATCTTATAAAGTGAATTTTTTTTCTTCTTGTAGTCGTCTTTTTTTATTCATTTGATATTAGTTTTCTCTGTTTCAACTGCTACAATTAAGAAATCTTTTTCAAATATAAATATTATAAAAAATAACTTAGAAACAAAATAAAAGATGATTTTCTTGCTAATTGTCTTTTAATTATATTGAAAAGAAAATTATTGAAAAATTTGATACAAATTCTATTATCGATGAATTTTATGATACGAAGAATCGACCACTTCGTTAGTAAAAAATATACACATATTTTTTTTACTTTAAAATATATTCTCTGTCCGTATATTTTTATAATACATCTTATATTATATAATTTTTTACATAATTTTTAATATTATATGTGTTATTGACCCCCCATAATATCATTTCTAGATCCGTCATGTGCACACATGCGCATATATATTATGAAAGCTAGCAAGGTTGGATCAGTTTCATAACCCAACTTTGTAGTTGGAAGAATGTTTTTACCGATTTTTCTTGGACCAGTCCACCAAATTAGGAGTCACTTTCAAGCCCATAGCCTCTTCCACTGTATATATCTAATCTAATCTAATACTATTCTTCTAATATATAGTTTTTAAGTTAGTGGAATTTCAGCGTGTCAAACTTTTTAAATAGGTGTTACTGTTCATGACATGTATATCCATACACTATTATCATGCTACTTACAACACGATCTCTTGATATTATGCTATATATGATGCTCTTTCTATCATGCAGGCATTCATATACACACCATGCTAAATTCAAATTTTAAATTTACTTTCTTTCACCCCTTCAATTCTTCATTTCATCGAATCATCTTTTCTGCTTTTAACCCGTTTCTAATTTTTTACACTTTATATCAGTTTTATTAATCTTTTTTTTATTCAAATTTTAATGTTATATCCCCCTTTCTTTGCCTCAGGAATGAGAAGCTGGAAGTAGCTTGTAGAAAAATTTCACCTGATTAATCGTTCTCTGAATCAGAAAGTTTTTACCCTTTACTCATTACACTAGAAGTAGAACACACAGAGAGGTTCACCTATTTTTCAAATTTTAAATTTGTAGACAAATACATCAAATGCATTAACCCACTCCCCTCTTCTTTTTTCAATTTATAACCCGTGGAGACGGGTCTCTTCCATCCATCATTCAGGCTTCGGATGAGGACGAGAATGGTGTTGTGGTGTCATTATGTGAGACTGCCGAGATGATCGACGGTAATAATTATGGGATTCGGCAGCAAACCGGCGGTGATGGCAGTTTTTCTGGCTTCATAAATTATCTGATGTAATGACCTCTTCTTCTTTATCTCATTTCTTATCTTTTTAACAAAAGAAAAGACAAAAATGAAATCTTTACCAAATTCTCAGTTTGTTGATGTTTGTTTCCCTTTTTGTGGTTAATGGGTTTATGTGCAGATGTGGAAAGCTCTGATTCAGAAGGTGAAAAATGAAGGCATTGATGTCATTAGAGCCTATGTCTTTTGGAATGTTCGTGAGTCTTCTCCTGAAAGTGTACTTTTCTTTATTTTATTTTATTTTTACTCTTTCTCTCTGAAAATGGATTTACGTTATTTTTCTCTCATTCTCTTCTTCTTCTTCTTCTTCTTCAGTTCCTCCTCTTCTGTTTTTCTTCTTCTTCCTCAGATCTGTTTATCACCGGATAACTTTTTTGTCATTTGGTGATGCCGTGCCAAGAGCATGGTGGTCATCGATGTGGTGGTGGTCGATAGGAAGCGGTGAAAGAGAGTAGATCGATAGAAAGAACTGAGCGGCTGCCACAAAAAGCACATGCAGCGAGACTAGGCAATGGAGAGCACAGTGGCAGCGGTGACAAGAATAGAGCGATGAGATCTATTTATTTTCTGTCACGGTGAAAGGGACAACAACAGTGGTGGTAAGGGTTACGGCAGTAGAAGAGGTTGCGGCGGCAGCTATGGTGGTCGAAGAGTCTAAGGCAGCGGTGGGCCCAGTGGTCGCAGTGGAGTTCGTAGTGATAGTTGACATGGTGATGGTGGATAAGGTGGAGGATGCGACGACGGTCGTGCATGCTACAGCCATGGTGGGCTGGGTCAAGGATTGCAACCAGGGAGAAGGCGGATGCCGAGGTAGGTACGGCAACGTTTGTGGCGGCTGAAGCTGCTACAACTATGGGAATTTTCTACCCAACAAGCCCTTTGAGAAAATAAAGGTAGAAGATTTTAATATCCCTGCACATAGCTTTTTTTTATTTTTTAATATTATCTTTTTTTTATTTAAACTGTGTCTTCATAGCAGGCAGCAGCACCAGATCACTCTCAAGAGACACGTTCCCACCTCGGGTGATTTTTTCTTTTTCCTTTTTTCTTTTTTCCAATGACAGATTGGTGATAGTTTGGGATGAATAGTTGTGTGTGTTCCTTACTATTTGATCTGATGTATATATTTGTAATGTTGTTGTTGTTATTGGTGTCTTTATCTGGTGCGGAACCGTTAATGCAGAAAATTTAGAACCACACTATTGTTGCTTGGATTCTAATTGCCCTTCGCCAAAAGGTCTTAATCTAATTCCCTCTTATCTTCAATTTTGCATCCAATAAAACTAGATGAGATTTTTAAGTAATGGAGCATGAATTGTTGCAACATAGAAAATGAATACCACATTGGAATCTTTGATTGCAACTTCCAGCTTCATTTAAAGTTTCAATTTTTTTTATCTGAGTCATAGAATTTTTTTTTTGAAAGAATTGGTTTGGGGTGCAGGGTGTGGGAGCAAGATGAATCCAATGACATGCTGATTTCAAAGAATCAACATGATTAAGAACTTGGAAATGAACAGATGAGATTGCAATTCAAGGTTCTTCTTTTTGCTATCAAAATAGAAATATTTAATTTTTGGCATTCAAGCTTCTCTTTCCATTTTTTGCTTAGATTTGGTTACAATTGAAGCTTTTTTTTGTTCAATTGTTTGTTCAGGTTAATTTATTTCTATATATTTATGTTGAGCCAGTAGTTTCTCTTAATGATTCCTACTAAATTTCATATTTGGAACAACTTCCTCTGCTGACTAGGTTTTACTTATTCTTTATTTTCTTTTTATTTTTCTTTTTTATTTTTTAAAAAATTATTTTCATTTTAATCAAGTAGCTAAATATGTAAAACTGTTGTTGGATCTGAATAGACTTGCTCATGTTTAATTGATTTATGGAAACATTCAAACAAATTTATTTATCAGAATGTCATGTGTTGAAATCATGTCCAGCATCCAATGTCTCTAGAACGATGAAGTTCACACTTAGTTACTGCCTATAGAAACCTTTAGTCTATTCAATTAATTACTCTCCATTCTGTTTTCATATTGACTTAATTAATCAGCGCAAAAGCCTTTTTATTTATCAATCACTTCTTTCTGTCATTAATGATAGTTAATTAAATTTACGTTGAGCTTTATTTTTTAATTTTCTAGTTTCATTTAGTTTTGAAACTACCTTTTTTATGAGAGGAAAACTTGATATTATGGGATTTCAAATTTAGAGGACTTTTAGTTAATCATGTTTTAATAATTTCTTTTGCTTTTCAGTAAAAGGTGATTTTTTGAGCTAGCTTGGTTCAAATCTAACGCTTATGAGATAGTATTTAATTTCTTGCTCCCATCCTTTATTTTTGTTTCATCATCTGTGTTAGCAAAAGCAGCAATAAGAATATGAGAGTGAATTTTTTTTTTGGAAATTCATATAATTATCTGCAAAATTAGTTGATGAGTTGGTGATATCTCTGCCATAAGTATCACTAATATAATGCAGGCTTAGCTACTTAAGTAATTATCTATCGATAATTTGATAAGTAGTTGGATAGAAGGTACAAGCACTACTTCAATCAGATGAAGGGAGTGGTGGTGTCATTTGAGATCGTGACTGGAGAGGGACTGCCTCTCTGCCAATGGTTAGAGCGCTTCTAACTTGGTACTTGAATGTTTCCACACTAGCTATTGCTGAATAGTGAATATGAAGAATATTATTTTCTGGTATTTAAAATTTTACTATATTATTCTATATAATTTTTAGTTGAATTTGAGAATAGCACCATTAGTAGAACTAATGCTAAGATTGATTAATTCACTTGACCGATAGAGTATTTTGGTATTTTTCACCTTGCACACTACAACAGGAGAGAAATTCAGATTCTTAAAGATGTTAGTGGAATAATAAAACCATCAAGATAAAATAATTCTTATTTATATACAGTTTTATTTAATGTGTTGAGGAAAATTTAACATTTACTTTATGAAGCCTTTTTTTGAAACAAAAATATTTGAATACCTATATATTTCTTTTTTTTCTGGTGTGAAATCTCAGGATGACATTCCTGTTGGGTCCTCTGAGTGGTGAGAAAACTACATTGCTTCTAGCACTTGCAGGAAAATTTGACTGTAACTTTAGAATTTATTCCGATTTCATTATGCTTTCTTTTTTTGTCCATATGAGTGGTTTAACGGTGTTTATTTGTTTCAAAATATTTTTTATGAGAATAGCTCAGTTTAAAATCATTTATAGGGATTCACCGGTAACTTTTGGTGAATTCTAAGTAGTCGTACTTAAGAATTATTTTAACTGCTTTCATTTCTTTTCATTTATTTTTACGTTTTATGAATGGTTGATTATGTTTCATTGGGTATTGTGTTTGTATTTTAGAATTCAAAGAGGTCTTTTGCTAATTTTAATTGTTCATTCTTCAGATTTCTCTCTCTTTACTTGACTTTTCGAGCATTTTCGGCACCTTTAATAATAATATACTGCTTTGCTTTGCTTCCCTTGACAAGTTCGATTTTTAGTTTTACAAGGTATGAAAAGTAACAATAAAGTGTCACTACCATTTCTATTGGCGGTTTTGCTATCTTATGTGAATTGACTCATAACTTGCATCGGGTTGGTTTTCCCATTGTGCTTCTTAATGAACATGTTAGTTAATTTTTGAGTGTTATATCTCTCTTATCTGAATGAATGAATGGAACTTTTCTATTATGTCTTTGCAAGGAATCATTCAATTGGAAGCATTTTTTTCCAATCTGTGTAAACTATGTTTTCATACAGAAACTTTAAGGTAAACTATGTAGTGATTCTGTAAAATTGTTTACTGGTATACAATGTATAATGCAGGTTATTTTTGAATATGAAATCGTTCTATATTAGACATTCTATAATATTTGCTGATAATTTATTATTTGTTTCCTTTCAAGCATTACTTAATGCGGCATATGATTTTCTAATTTTCTGCATGACAGTTTATTTGCTCTGTCCAGAATCAAATCCAAGAGAAGACTGTCTAGAGAGTAATATTATACTTTATTATCTTCAGGGAGGTTTTTAATAATGTTTTATGATTCTATGTTTATGTTTTAATGGTGAATGTAATTCTTGCACTATGTGATCAGTAATTGTTACACCATAAAATGCAATTTTTTTTGTTTAAAGCTACATCATTTATATTCATCAATTAGCTTTGCACAGAGGATAATTGTATGTGGTTATTTTGTTTATGCCCGTGAGTAGCACGGGTCCTTGCTCTAGTAATACTAAAAATGTTATTTATATATTATTATTATTATTATTATTATTATTATTATTATTATTATTATTATGTATTTTTATATAAATATATCTAATTTGTCAATGAGTTATAGTTCAAATGGTATAATCTCTTCATGCTCACTTAAGAGGTTGCAAGTTCGAATCTCCCTATCTTTAATAAAAAATATAAATATATCTAATTTATTTATTTTTAATATATATTTTATATGTTGATATGTATTCAATGCTAGTGATGGATTTGGTAACTAATTTTAATGTTAAACGTGATCTCGTCCACAAAGTGTCAGTTGTACAAAAGAGACAAAGAGTTGTCTAGCTGAACTAAATAAGGAAGCCATCGTGATCAAGGTTGGATAAGCATTATGGCTACACGGATCTTATGCATAAGCTTCGGATAGTATGGTGCATCAAAGGAGGGTTTGATTAGTTGGACGTGGGATTTGGGTATTTTTTGGTTAAATTCGATATTGTTGCAGATCGTGAGAAAGTCATGCTTGGTGATATGTGGTTGATAGATTGTCACTTTGTCGCAGTAAAGCCATAGGACGTGAATTTTAGGCCATGCGAACAATTCTTCGGATCAACACTAGTATGGATTTGAATTTCAAAATTTTTGATTTGGTGCTACCAAGAACAAGCAATGCTGTAAATTGCTTTTGCAATAGGGGTTTCGGTGAAAGTAGACTTGGCCATTAAGCTTGCAGAGAGAGTAAAATATGCCTGAGCTTGTGTTAAGATTAATCTTGGGTTGCCAGTAATCAAACATATTATCGTGGAGAGCGTGACTCATGAAGTGGAGTACAAGAGTTTACAGTTGATTTGTTCTACTTATGCACGCTATAGGCATGATAAATCGTTGTGCATGGAGAAGAAATCCTCAATAGGGAAGGGTGATTCTTTTGGTGATGGAAAGAATCATGAAGTCCCAACACTAGTGTCACACAAAGTTCATGAAATTCGAAAAGATGTTGAATCGAAAGCTCGTGATTTGGGTAAGAAATTAGGAGTTGTTAAAGGGATGGATGCGGTTATGGAATCATTGGCTCCTCACGTGCTTGATGGTTATGTTAATGAGGCATGCATGGATGATGGAGAGGACTGGAAACAAGTGCCGTGTAAGAAAAAATTCACAATGGGCCATTCGTCAGGTTTAAAGAACCAAGATAGAGAACAGCACAAGTATGGTTCGAGAAGGGTCCCAAAGTCCAATTTGCATGGTGATAGAGGCAAATCAATTGACAGAGTAGATTGGAGATTTTTGGCCATACCTTTAAGAGCTTTGGTTTTTCCAGTCCTACAATTAATTTGATTATGAATTGTGTCTCTACTTCCTCCTTATATATTCTTTGGAATGTGAATTGTCTGAATGACTTTACTCCTAATTGGAGTCTTAAACAAGAAGACCGTATGTCACCCTATTTTTTTGTGTTGTGTATGGAGAGATTGACATACTTTATTAGTCATCAGGTTGATTTGGACTTGTGGGAGCCGGTTGCTGTTTCTAGAGGGGAACAAAAAATATCCCACTTAATATTTGCGGGATTGACATACTTTATTAGTCATCAGGATGATTTGGACTTGTGGGAGTCGGTTGCTGTTTCTAGAGGGGAACAAAAAATATCCCACTTAATATTTGCGAATAACTTGCTTTTATTCTGTAAAGCTAAAAAGAGACAAGTACAAAATGTGATGGTAGTTTTAGAGACGTTTTGTAAAGCATCTGGGATGAAGATTAATATGGAGAAGTATAAAGCGCTTTGCTCTAAGTGTAAACCCCGTTAAATTAGTAAATAATTAGCTAATAAATTAATTTCTAATAAAGAAAATTAGAAATTCAAATATTATATTAAATTAGGATAGAGCTCATCAAAACGAGAATTTTGACACTAATTTTAAAGAATTCGGCCCAATATTAGACCGAACGGGCCGAACCGGGTCCAAACCGAGCCCATGGGCCCAATCGAACCAAGATTTAAATGAGTCAAAGCTCATTTTCTCCCCAGAAATGCAACAGAAGCTGCGTTGAACAGCAAGGGGAGAAGCAGAGAAGAAACCTCCAACCCTCTTACGGTAAATTCAAATCACTGTAACTACTCCATCCGAGCTCCGATCGCCGCACCGTTTGTGGCCACGCAATCACTGCGTTGAGCTCTACGTTTCTACCAGAACAATTTCATTGGTGACTTGCTTATTCACTCTTAGCCTCCTCTTCCCCTAAATTTTCGAAAATTGAATAGAGATGTTGAATTTCTTTGTTTTTTGATGTTTTAGGATCCAATTAGCTTGAGGAAAATATTCACTCTTACTTATATGAAGCTTGGGTAAGGTGAAGATACCATAAATCTGGTTTAATTTACTGAATGTATGTTTTGGGTATTAAATGGGTATATATGTGTTATAAATGTGTATTAGGTTGTGAATAAATAATTGGAGCTTGAAATTATGGATATTGGAACTTGGAGGAAGCTAAATACTAGTGTTTTCTTGAGGATTTTGGGGATGTGCTTGTGTTAATAAGCTGTCTTGATCACTACGAGGAAACCGGCCAAGGTATGATTTAGGTTTCGTGTATTTAATATATAATGTTCTGTGAAAACTTAGACTAGATGACCATAGGATAAGATGAAACGCACAGAAATGTACAATGCTTAGTATCCTTGATATTTATGATGTGATTTGATTATGTGATGGAGGTTGTTATTATATTGATGTTACAATGAAACATGAGTAAGTTGGTGATTATAGGGTTACAAACATATTGAATGAAGGCATGATGGAGTTGTTGAAATGTATAATGTTGATAAAGGGTGATTGATAAAATGGTGTTGAGTTTTGTTACTGGCATATAGTGTTGGGATTGGCAGGTTTGGTAAGGAATGGAAAGGAGATTTGGATGTAAATAAGGTTTAAAGGGTTTTGCAAAATTTGGTTTTGGGCCGAAGTTCGGCGAGCTATAACTTGGCTTCCAAATCCTCAATTTGTTTTCAACTTATTTTAAATGAAAATTGGGTTCGTGAAGTTTATGCCGTTTGAAGAATGGATGAAAAACAATTTAAAATGATTAAGTTATGTGCGTCGGAAGTTTGGTTAAAAATTATGAAATTCTGTAGCTTTCTGCCTAATCAGGTTTTGGAAAAACGTACGTCCACGTGTACCTGTAGCATAAAATTTTTAACCGTGCGAACGCTTAATGGACCAGCATACATGTCTACGCGTACGCATGGCTCACACGTACGTGTGACATGAAGTATTCATCTATGCGTACGCATGATAAGGGGATGCATGCGCGAGCTGCCTTTTTATACTCCCACGCGTACGCGTGCTCCTGTTCCAGCAAACATGATTTTTTTTAGTTTTAAATCCTATTTCAAACTTCTAAACCTCTATTTTCATTCCTTTAGTCATAAATAATAGTATTAAACCTGATAATCAGATGAAGTTAGGAAATGGGGATAACTTGGAGACGAATTAAAGATGAAAAATGATGAATTGATTATGAAATGTTACGGACGATCATGTATGATACTTGGCTTGAATAATTAGATGAATGATCATGTATGATACTTGGCTTGATTAACTAAATGATCTGAGATACGAGATTTCCTGGGTAAATTACGGTGGCTTGCCACCACATGTACCAAGTCAAACATTCGATACTCTGTTGACCCTACGACGTAAGCGTGACCGGGCACTTATAAATTCCTGGAAATGGTACTCCCATTGAGCGACTTGATATATATATATATATATATATATATATATATATATATGAGTAAAAGCTATGCATAGACTCATGGGGATGCACGTCGGGGGATAGTCCAAAGGTTTAGCAAATCGAACTTGTCGGGTTGGCTTGATAACCGACAGATGAGACTCATCAGCCATAGGACAGGCATGCATCATGTGCATATTACTTGAATTACTTTTTTGTGCATTAACTGGGTGTGCCTAAGTGTACTTGCTATATTAAATGTATAATTGTTACCTGCGGTACTTGTAACCTTCTTGTGTTTGCCTTTATCTGCTTATTTGTCTGTGATTTGTCGAAGGAAATGGAGGTATGGAGGAAAGGCAGTGGGACTTATGTTTAAGATTAAGTTAAGTTGAGCTTAGATACTCTTAGAAAACCACCTTTTTATGGCTTCTGTTTAATACTTTAAGCTTTATAATCTGAGTGTCGATGTTCTAGGATTGCCTCTGGTATTCCCAAGACCTTATATCTTTATCTTATATGTGTGGCACCTTTACCATACTGAAAACCTCTGGTTCTCACCCCATACTATGTTGTTGTTTTTCAAATGCAGGTCGAGAGGCTCCTCTTTAGGCGTCTGAGCTTTTGTAATAAAGTGGTTGTCGGGTTTCTTTTTGGATTGTATAATTATGTATATATATGTACCTAGCTTTCTCTCCGCATAACTTTTTCCTTTTGATCCTCTTAGAGGCTTATAGAGAGATAGGATTTTGTTTATGTAAATTTGGGTTTTGGATATGTATATGTATGTGTATATAATCTCCAGCCAATCTTGACTTCACGGGCTGAGTCAGGAGCTTGTTATTTTGTATCTTTGGCTCTCTATTCCTACTTTTATTATCTTATGCCTAATAGTTATAATTTTCTTAACACACAAGTTAACTCATTTCTTGAGCGTTGCGCTTTTATTTCGCGATTTTTGTTTTATCTGTTCTTCAAGGCTCCTAGTTTATTATATTCTTCTGCTATTATATATACACTTTCTATTTTAGAGGTCTTAATACCACACCACCTCTATTTTACGGCTTAAGCGTAAAGCTGAGTGTGGTAGGGTCTTACACCAAGAATGCCTCTACGACAAGGAAAGAGATTTTCAGTAGGGTGTCCTCCATCAGATTTGTCCAAGACTTAGGCAAGTATCTTAGGGTTACCCTTAGCCATTCTAGGTTGACCCGTTCAACTTTCAATGGTGTCCTGGATAAGATTCGGGATAGACTAGCAAACTGGAAAGGGAGTTTACTCAATCGAGCAGGTAGACTCTACTTGGTTAATTCTGTTACAGCCACTATTCCCACGTACCAGATACAGGTCTCTATTTTTTTTAAAAGTATCATTAGTAAACTGGAATCTATGATGAGAAATTTTCTTTGGAAATGACAAGTTGATGGAAGAGGATTGAATTTTGTTAGTTGGAAGGTGTTGGTTACTCCAAAAAAATATGGAGGTTTAGGGATTAGAGATCTTTACTTTGTGAATATTAATCTTCTTGGGAAGCTAATTTGGACTTTTTTCATCAGCCAAACAAGTTATGAGTCCAATTATTGAATAATAAATACCGATCATCTCAATATGACTATTTTGGTTGTCTTAAGAATAAGGGTTCTTCCATTTAAAAAAGTCTTTGCAAGGCTTGGGAAGTGTTGAAGGATGGGTTTGCTTGGTGTATTGGGGATTTGAGCCAGAATTTTTAGTTTTCTAGTTGGAGGAGAGAATGACAGTTATCTGATAAGATGGATTATATTCACATTTTTTATTCGAACCTCCGGATACAAGATATCTGGTCGGTTGGTAGGTGGCATTTGGATACTCTTTATTCCCCTTTTATCTTAAAATCTGTAAGGCAATATTCTTTCTTACATTCTAGATGTTCAAGCAGGCCAAAAGTGGATTGGTATTGGTATGGGTCTGCTATCAAAGTCTATGATTCACGCAACGGTTACTTGTGGTTATGTAAGCAGCTATTTGGTTGAGAGGAGTGAGAGAATTAGCTTTGGCTTTGGCGCCAACTTGTTCCAGAAAAGCACAAGTGTTTGGCTTGACTGTGTCTTAAGGAGGCTCTTTCTATGGTAAATTTTCATTTCAGAAGAGGGAAGTTGTCATTGGATAGGTGCCCAATATGCCTTTGTATGCAGGAATCGGTTTTACATTGTATTCAAAATTGTCCAAAAACTCAGCTTGTATGGCATATGTTGGATATTTCTTGTCATTCACTAGATTTAAAGAACTGGTTCTTGCATTATTTTGAAAACTGAACCGGACCGGCCGGTTCAATCGGGTTAACCGAAAACGGTCATCTGGCTGGTTCGGGTGATGCCAAAAACCTTGATAAAAAACTGATAAAAAAACCGGTCAAACTGATGGTTAACCAGTGAACCAGTAAAATCGGTCGGTTTTTTTACGATTTTCAAAGGTTAAAAATAAAAAAAAAATTTAAAACCTATATAAAAGCTACCCACTACCCAGTTACCCCTCTCTATCAGAAGACCCTAATACCCCTCTCTCTCCCTCTCTGAGTTCCAGCGCCGCCTCTAGTCCTCTGAGTTCCAGCGCCGCCACCATCAACAGTAGGGTCACCTTCTCAGCTTCTCTGTCATCGTGGTGTCGTCAATCCTGCCTCTGTCCTCGTCCTCATTGGCCGCTCCTCTTCTCCTCCTAGATCCCTTCTCCTCGCATCGCCAGGTCTTCTCGGAGCTGTTGTTGGTATCGTCAAGCCACTTCTGTCCATGTCATCGTCGGCCTCCATGAACTTGTCTCTGTCCTCATCGTCTTTGCCCGTCTTTGTCTTCGATCCCTTTCTTTGTCGAACTCACAGCGAAGTTCGAACGTTTTTCTGTCATCGTAGAAAAATACAGAGTTTGATTATGTTGCTCTCCCTGTTTCTTGAGTTCTTCGGTAGTTTAATTTATTTTTTATTTTGTTAATTATAATGATTATGATTTGCTATTTTTTATATTCTGGATTCTAATGGTTGGATAGATTGAACTCTGATTGTTGTAATTTGTTACTGCAATTTGATTTCATAATCTATTTGTTTTGATTTCATATATTTTTGTAATTCTGTTTGTTTGTTCAAATTATGATTATGTTTGTTGAAAATTTAAATTATGATTATGTTTGCAAATTTAATGGTGAGTGGTTATTACTGATTTGTTTTAATTGTTTTTTTTATTATTAGGTTATAGATTGAAATTTTAAATTTTATTAGGTTAAATTTTATTGAAATTTAAAATTATATATTAAATTTTTAATAATTTTATTTAATATTTAATTAAATCAGTTGAATTCCGGTTGAACCCCGGTCAAATCATTAAACCAGTGAACCAGTCACCTCACTGGTTTATTGACCAGTCCGGTTCTCGCAACCTTGGGTTCTTGTATCATAGCAGAGAGCATCCGTTCAGGTTCTTTTCGCAACTTTAGTGAATATGGCGAGTAAGGAATAATGACATCTTCAATCCTCATGAGAATTGGTATCCAGAAAGCTTCAGAAAAGGAGTTTAAGAGTATTTTTAAATTACAACGTATGTCTCCTCCCTCTATGCTAAGTGGTTCTTGAAATTTTCCATCCATTGATACTTTTAAGATTAGTTGTGATGCTACTTATCCTAGTTCTGGTGATAATGTTAGTTTTGCTTGCGTTATTAGAGATTGTAATGAGAGTTAGCAAAGGAGGTGTTTGGAAATGATTGAGAGTAATAGTATTCTTCAAGGGGAATTGTTTGTTATTTGGAGATGATCTCTCTTAGCTTGGGATGTGAGTCAACGAGATGTTATTTGTGAGACGGATTGTGTAAAAGCATTTAATCTTGTTACTAATTACCAAGCTGATGTTGCGTTTATTGATCCATTGTCCGTTGGTGTTCAAAATAAAGAATATATCATACATTGAAATTGGTATGTTAACTTTTGTTTGATTATGGGAGATGTAAACATGGTGATAGCTGATATTATGATAAAGATGGCAATGAAGTTACAACTTCATCATGTAAAGTTTTTTTTTTTTTTTGGGAAGGAATTTAAAAATAATCTTAAACGAAAATATCTTTTTATTTAAATAATTTTTTTATGTTTTTATTTTTTTGTTTAACTTATTAAAATCATCAAAAAAAAATTAATAAAATTGATATAATACATGTAGGTGTTCCTGCTTGCATTGCTTGATAACGCTGTGCTTAGCCTATAAAGATGGGACTATATGAAACCACAGAAAAGTCCCGTACAATAAGGAAGGTAAGATCCCCATTATCTTTAGGGTTTGAACCGTGATTATATGTAGGACTATAGATTTATAATTTTTATATGGTTGCTAAATTTTTATACCGTTGAATTTTAATGTATCGATGATATAAAATATTTTATATAATTATTTAATTATATTTATTATTTTAAATAATTATATATATAATTATTATAAAATTAGTTATTTTTATTAATATGACGTTAAGTAATTATATACATGTATAAATTTTTTTTTATATTAATATAATATTAAAATTAAGTTCGTTTTTGTCAGCACAATAAAAATTAAGTTCCTATCACCTGGTTTGAATCTTCATTCTTCAAATTGTGTTCCATACAAAGTCTTTAGTTATAATATTGGTATCCGTAGACCCTTTTTTGCTTTTAATCTTTCTATTATGGCTGCCATGTATATATATACACTGTTTATTTCTCTCATTTAATACACACTAGTGATTGAGAGGATCATAAACCGTATATATTAGTATCAGTAGCTAATTTTGTATATTATACGAATGATAAAGTAGATAAAGAATAGAGTGTAATAATTCATGTCAAACCACGAGATTTATATGACATGAGAGAAAAGAATGAACAAACTGAAGTTAATTTTTCTTCATAGCCATGAGTTAAACATTTTAACAACATGTGACATTAGAGGCTTGTAATTAACAAAGAATGATGATATAGAAAACCCCGTAAATAATGCATCTGAAAATATGGACGAAGTTGCATAACGAAACTAGAATTAAAGTCAACGATTATTAACAAGGGTCTTTTTATAATTAATGAGTTTAATAATGTTCTTGGCGTATGTAGTTTGATAGTTATATCATGATTGGTATTTTCAGAATTCAATTAAATCTTTACTGAATTGTTAGTTTTAATAGATAAAAGTCATTTCCCATTTTTTTTATATGATTTTTTTAGAAATAGTTAGCTTACAATGAAATATTAATTTCGTTATTATTGTTGTTATTCTTAATGTCGTTCTTATGATAATCATGCTATCTATTAGTTATAATCAATACTAATATTGTTATCACTAATAAATATTAGTGCACATAAAATGATGTGTAACGGGACAAATAAAAACGGAAGACTTTTTATCATGTTGTGCAAGCAAAATATTTGCTAAAGAGATGGCTATAGCCTTTCTATTCTTTTCATTGGACCATGCAATTTCTATTGTTAAAGACATATGATTTCGTAATGTGAATATTAGGTGTTGATTAGAGACTATAACAGGCCACTCTTGTTTCAACCAATACTTAGAAATGGCTAACGAATTTATCAGTTTGTTCTTCAAACATACCCTGTTAAACTTGTTTTAAACTATATTTGATTAATACATATGTTAAGTTAACATATGCTAACAAATTTGTTGCAATAATATTTGCAATGTCAACATTCATATTTGTAGGAACTTTGTGAATGGATATCAATGTACGCAGTACCAGAAAAAATTTGGATATATTTTTGTGACATGTGCATCTGAAAATAACTCTAAAGACATACTTACTAAATTGAAGATAAAAAAATATAATATAAAAAATTCATCACAAAGACACAGTTTTTTAAAAGAAGATAATAAACTATATTTTTTATTATATAGATGCGCTTTACAAACAAACATGCGTTTGAGTTGGATATTACATCACATGAGAAAATGAAATTTATAGAATTATACATTACGCTTCTTTCAAAAATACCTACCAAACTATTAATAAGGGAGATGATAATTGTTGTTTATTTTTGTTTACTTTTAAAACTTATCTTAATATATTAAGGTACCTTTTTTATTCTAAGTTACTATCTAATGACTTGAAAATTATTAGTTTCTTCTAATTATACTAAGATTTATGCATATAGGTTGATATTTTTAATATTAGTTGAATATTCAGGCGAAATAGTTAAAGACAGTCTAGATGGAATAGAGATTGATTCAAAAGACAATTTAAATGATATCTTCTCTATTGGAATTGACATTTCGATGCAGTTTAATCTGAATAAAGTTTCCGAAGAAGACAATAAAATTTTAGATGACCAACAAAAAAAGATAACATACACATTACAAAAAGGGGATTCATCTAAATAAAAAGTCATGGTTTGAAGATGACATATCAAATTCTTATCACGTAAAGATAATAAATTCTTAATAGAATATTTTTTGCCAGGTTAATACGATATTGAAAAAAAATTTAACCTTTTATTTTAAGACTTACGATATTTTCTTAATTTAATAGTTTAAGTTGTGTTATTACATATTTCACTAACTTAAAAATTTGTTAATAATTATTATTCTATTATTATAATAGGATCAAAATATTTAATAATAAAAAATTAATAAAAAATAACTAAAATTTATTTTATTTAATATTTATTAACTTTAATAATATTTAATAAATATTAAATTTGATAAATTTTAATTATTTTTTTCTCTCTAACATTAATGTAATAAGATATAAAGTATAGACTCTTCCTATTATTAATTATTTATTACTAGAAACATAAGAAGAGTTTGAATTAAGAGAAAGAGGGAGGCATGGAATCGAAGTTTTATTAAGAGAGTGATCATCAAAAAGGGGCCACATGTGTATATTTACATATACTATATTTATGGTACAGTGCACACGCTTAATATTTTCACGCGATGATAATTAAAATTTTTTTATAAAATAAAAATTTACATGTAGTCATTTTTATTATTTAAAATTAATAATTAAAAATTATTTAATCAAATTATTATTTAATAATTTTTAATTATTAATTTTATATAAAAATATTTACATATAAATTTTTATCTTAATATAATATATATTAACATTTTAACCATCATCTATACGTAAAAAACATTGACGCAAGTAGCCACCTAATAATATTCCAAACCTTTAATTTGATATATGTAGGGAGGAATCAATTCCCTCTGGTCTTGGTCTTTGGCACCGTGACCACCAGCTTTCCTCCGCTGCAAACCGCCGTGGCCATCTCCGGCCTAGTCCACGGCGGAAGCCTAAACCGAAAACCATAACACTGCTGGGCAAAACAATCTCCACCGTCCATTCCCTTGATCACGATCTTGGTTATTCCAGGAACAATCTCTACAGCCTCTGCACTCACTCCACAAGAAGAAGAGCCTCTACACTTGCACCATGCAACAAATCGGAGAAACTGCGTGGTTTCGTCGATCGAAACGTCGTCGTCTGAATGGAGAGGGAGTTCAAGAACGCTGGCGAACACGTGCGGAAGTCTCCAAAGCTTCTTCGTATTGTTTGGGTTCGGGTTCGATGAAACGATGGCGTTTTGGGAACGATGGTTGTTGGTTCGTTTCTTTGAAGAAGGGTGCACCTTCATCATTGTGAACATTTCTAGTTAGTTAGTTAGTTACTATGAATAAGGCCTTGTTTGGATGTATTGATATAGATAATGAAATGAGAGAAGAATGAAGACTCTGAGTGGTTTAATTTGTTATGACCCACTTTCTAATAAGACTTGAAGTGGAAAGTGGCCGATAATGTTTGTGGATGGTCATTTATATAAAGACACCGTGACAATATTCTGTTTTACGAAATTACCCTCCACAAAACAATATTTATTTATGAAAAGTATTATAACACCATCAAAATTTATTAATTTTTATCATCAATTAATTATAATTTTTTAAATAATATATTTGATTCGACAGGTTAATGACTAATTCATTCTATCGTAAATTTGAGTTCGATTTAATTATTTATAGCTAGCTAATAATTTAATTTATTACATGCATAAAGTGAGAATTTCATTTAGTTACATCTTTTATATGATATGCTAATGACACCATTTATATATTTTCAAATTTCAATCATACTTTAGTGATGAGTTATGACAAAATTAAAGTAGAAATTTCATTTATTTTATTTTTTGGTGTATATGTATACAGTATATAAAATAGTAATTATGGATCTCAATATGAGTAATACAGATTTTAATTACAAAACAATTTAGAGCAATGTTAATTTATATAGTTCAACCAACGAGTGTCTAGATGATGGACCGGACATGGTAAATAATTTTAATTTAAAATTCAACTATTCATGGACTATTTTTAACAATTAACAAGAATACTGTTGATGACTTCCGTCAAAAAGAAATAAATAAAAATACCAACTTTAGTTCAAGATAAACATTAAATTCTCGCTTTTCTCAAGATTAAAATACTATACATTGTACTAAAGGCATATATATGAAGAAAGTAACGGAAGTATAATAAAATTGACTTACGTGACTTCAATTCGGAACCAAATCTTTTTGAGAGGAATGATTTATGATTTATCATGATCAGAATAAAAGTATGGTGTGTGAAGAATGGCATTGCTTGCTTATGCTTTTCTTTTGTCCGCAGGAATAATCTTGAAAAGGCTTTGAGACCAAATAAAAAGAATAAGAATAAGAATAATCCGTATTAATTTTGGGTTAAAGGAATTGAATTGGAATGATGTGATGTTGGTGCTAATTAGTTATATTTTGTGTTTGTGGTTCGTATAAATTCACCAATATGTGTTGCCTACGCAGCTTAGCTTTAAAACTTAGGATAATTTTATTATTATTCTTTGACACAAAGATAAAAATAAAGTAAAATTAAAAAAAAATGAAAGTGATTCCCCATTGAAAATTGAATTGTCAGACTCCACTTTGGGTATGGAATGAAGGCTCAAACCCAAACAACCCTAAATTATATATTAGAAACTTTATTAACTTGGATTTTATTTAGGTTTAATAATTATTTTGTATCTATAATTTTATCATATTTATAATTAGATTTTTATACTTTTTTATAAAATTAGTCTTTATATTATTTTTAATTTTGTAATTATATTTTTGTTATGTAAAAAATATTAAAATTAACAGAATATTCTTTTAAAAAGTAATGTAAAAATTTAATTAAAAAAATATAAGAATCTAATTATAAATTTAATAAAATTATAAAATAAAATAATTAAATTTTTTATTTATTATAGATAGTGTGATGATCTGTCTATATATATATATTCAATCAACAAGCCCATAATAGTGTTAATCGATTATAATATAATTATTTAATATATATTCTTAAAATAATATTTTATATTATCAATATATAAAAATAATACATTATTAAATAATTTTTTGTTATTAGAATAATCTATTTATTGTTGATGAATATAATTATTATAATTATATACTCACTTAATTCATTAATAAAATTATCCTGTATTTATAAGAAGAAAATGAATGAAGTTTTATATATAAAATAAACAATGAAAGAAAACCTAATTGTTGCTTGGACTTTGAAACAATGAAAGTTGAAGATTGTGGTACAACTACAACTACAACATGTGACTAATCTTTAAAGGAGGTCCCTCACTCTCACAAAGTGACAGTCTTGAGGCCTTTTGATGTAAGAAAGCATCTTTTTTTTTTCAGTATCTTTTTATTTTATTTTTTTATAAAAAAAGTTAAAAATAAAAATAAAAAACAAAATACTTTTTCAGTATTTTTTTATTTTTATTTATTTTCACTACTTAAAAATTTGTTAATTGACCAATAAATTATTATATACACAAGACAAAATTCAAATCTCATACTAATTTTTTATTAGATTTCTAAAGCATTGTATAATAATAAAAAATATTAACGTATAAATTTGGTTTTTCACTTGTTTCTCTTTTTATTATGAAGAACTTTCAAACTCTAAATGCCCAAAAACATTTGAGGTGAAAATTCACGTACAGTCGACTTCGCATAAAATTGATAGTTGAGAACGGTTAGATAATTTAACTAATTTGACTAAATTTTCATTTAACGACTCTTAACTTTTAATTTCACGTTAAGTCGACTGCAACTAAGTTTCCACCAACATTTGATCATCTAGTGATCCAACATATGTTGGCATGATCTCTCTTTAGGCTTAAAATTTAGAGTATTTTAATAATATTTTCAGTTATATACACATTCACGGACACATCGGGTTCATTATTCACTAATCACCAATTAGGGTACTTTTTTGAATCCAGGTACACTTTGTGTGAGGCTCAGGATCTCACCCACTTGAGATGGTAAAACATTCCACCGTCCAAAAAAAAAGGGGGGGGGGGGGGGGATGTTAAAAAATTAGTTATTCTCCTAATGGCTCATTTTGAATTGTCATTTGTGACTTTTGTTTTTTGTCAAAGTAATTTCAGTCGAATATTTAATCTTCAGATAAAAAAAAAACAAAATAAAAACCTTGTTTGGGCCTTAATCATAACTACGACTAAGAGTATGATAATTTTTTCTTTTCCCGAAAAGAATGATATAATTGCTGGGACAAAAACTAGAAACAAAATTGAAAATTATTGAGAAAGAGAAAGATTAAAAAAATTCTTTTAGGCTTTTGGTCATTTTTATTTTGGGTATTACAATCATACAATGTACACACTAGACACTACGAATAAGTTCCCAAGTTTTATTTTATTTGGTTTGCAAGGCTGGAGATTAACTAACTGAACTAGGCCTTGAATTCCTTGGGCTTTCTTATGCTTAAATTTGAGAAACAGTTTATTACCAAAAAACAATTGAGAAACAGTTCATCATCATTAAAAATCAGAGCAAGTCTTTTGTGTAATTGTGAGTGATGTGACCACCAACTTTTATATGTAACTTTTTTTTTCTCAAAATTATTTGATAAAGTGTGATCTTTTATCGTTAAATTTTTTTTTATTAACCTAAGATCAAAGGTGATTGATTAATTGATTAAATTTTGTTTTAATTAGCAAAATATATTTCCAACATATATGGAAAAAAACAGGAAATAGATTCTTTTAATTTTTTTTGTCAATTATTTGATAAAGTGTGATCTTTTATCTTATATTTTTTAAATAAAATAAAAAATATATAAGAAAAAATATTTTTTTCTGACTTTTATTATTTTTTGGTGACTTATAAGAGAAGATATTAAATGATAAATATTATACTTTATTAAATGAAAAGTGCTAGGAAATCAGTAGAATTTATGATGTTTAGCCATCAATTAGCTATCATTAATATTTTCAATGGTGTGAGATGACATCTAATAGTGTAAGATTAATCATTTTTTTTATGGTTAAATACTAGCCAAATTTCAACAAAAATGTTAGTCCCTAGACTTTTTCTTATTAAATAATTGAAAAAAATAAAAAGATTCATTTCCTACTTTTTTTTTTCATGTGTACACTAGAAACATATTTTGCTAATTAAAATAAAATTTAATCAACCAATCAATCACCTTTAATTTTGGTGTACTAGAAATTTTTTTTCCAAGCACTCTACACCTCTTAAATCTATTATATATATATATATATATATATATATATATATATATATATATATTATATATATATATATATATATATATATAATATATATATAAAGGAATCCGAAGAAATTTAGTGCATAATTTTTTTTCGAAAATATCCTTCTCAAATATTCATCATAAAAAAAATTCGTTATTTATGTATAAAATTTGAACACAAAAACTCCTCATAGAAAAATATCATACTTTCCCTCTTAACCATCAAAGTTTATTACTGATACTAGTATAATATGGATTTCACACATTGTCAAATAGCACAAGAAAATGAGTAATTTCATTTTTTAAAAAAAAGTTACAAAAATGATTTGTTTTCATGAATTGACTTGGTGGTTGAGCTTATCTACTACTTACTAGTTACTACATACTTTTGCTTTTGCTTTTGTCTTTGGGATTATTACACACATGACACATAGATGATATCCCTTTCCTTCATCAAAATCCGAAGTGAAATATGTCACAAAAATGTGAATGAAGTTCATTTCCGACCACCCTATCCTAATTAAATTAACAAGTAACATTGACAAATGGCAAAGAAGTCACAATCCTTTCAGTTAGGTTCCTTTTGTTTGTTCTTGTTTATCATTAATGCATGGAGCATCTTAGGCTTTAGCACATAAGAGTGCCACTTTTTATCTCTTTTATTGCTTATTATTTGGGTCCCAATTAATCTTATTGTGTGTTGGGTTTTTTTCAAGCCGAGTCCGCAGCACGTCGCATACTTGAATAGTAACATTAATGTTTATTTCTCGTATCTTTAACAAAAATTTAATTATAAGAATGTGATGCCACAAATTTAAATAAAGCCAAACAAAACTTATTACAAGAAAAAAATATTTTTATTATGTATTTATTTATAAATATATGTATTATTTAATTTATTTTTAATATATATTTTATATTTTAATGTATATTCTATATAAATAATTAATTTAATAATTATTTTTTATGTATATATATATATATATATATATGCGAAAATTAGTAATTACGTACCTACAGTCTCAATAAACTTAAATTCTAATTTAAAACTTTCAATTCTTAAACCACAAACACAAATGGAATCAAAGTGTTTTTGTTGTGATAATTTAAATTAAAAACTCAAACTTCATAAATTTTAGGGCAATTTATTATAATAAATAATGTAGCATCTATTATTATCAGAATGCATAAAATGAATAACGGATAGCAAAATATATTTTTTTCATAATTTATGTAAACTGCGACAGGGGTCCCACGGTTTACGGATACACGTAATCCGCTATAGGGGTGTTGTGAATTACGTGCTAGAGGAAATAAGCATAAACCGCGACAGGGGTGTCGCGATTTACGTGTGAATGACTACTGTGCATAAACCATGATAGGAGTCTAGCGGTTTATCTAGAGATTCTCACAGAGGAGCACAGTCGGTTATGACGTGCATGTACTTGCTTGATATACTTCGCCGTCATTGAGTGGCACCAGGTGGATATGGTGCTGCCATAGCTGGGTGGCGTTCAGCACGAGCCTGAGTCGGCCTCGAATATAGACTAGCTCCATGCCAAGGATGGGAGGGGTGGGGACAGATGGTTCCCGAGCTACTATCAGGTATGACACCTTAGTTGGCAGAACAGGGTTGATGTTGTCCTGAGTATCTCCCGGGTGCCTGATCTCGGGCCGTTCGCAGACTTTCTGCGATGGTGGTACAGAGTGTCCCATAGGTTTCTGTCGCCGGATTCATTGATTGCCGATCCTAGGGCCGAGGAGATCAGTCAGGATGTTGTTCAGAGAGGGTCGTCACAGGCTCCTTCTGGAGTTCCGATGCCGGACGTGCCTGATAACAGGCGTGTCGAGCGGCGACGACGCGTTGGTACTTGAGCTACAGATCGGGAGTGGCGATGGTTGGATGACATGATTCAGGATGACAGATCTTGTGGCGACGGAGTCGGACATGCCGATCACCGTGTCCGGCGTTGTCGTCCTCAGCGTCGGGGTGGTTAATCAGGGGTCGTATCTGGTGGTCCTGGTGATAGACCCATTGAGCAGGCAGCGCCGGAGACCCAGGAGGTTCCTCTTACACATGTTTCGAGCTCTCAGATATACCATGAGATCCATGGACAGATGTATGATGACCTGGCGGGTCTGACTTTCACGATGGATATGGACCACGAGGTTGGGAGTTCACAGTTCTATTCTGACTTTGCAGATCTCATCCGGAATGATGACCCTCCGCATTTTCAGTAGCAGGCCCCACAGGATCAGGTTTTGGAGACCCAGCCCCAGATGGACGTTTCGTAGGGGTATCGCCCAGATATGGAGGACATGCAGCGGTACCAGCCGCAGATGCCTGACCCTCATGGGTTCCATCCCCGGTTTCATGTAGACCTAAATGAGCCTGCTGGCAGCCCGTATTACAGTTGGTTGGGCATGGGAGGGACGCCTCTATCTGCATATGGCGTGGGCATGCCCGTCGATCCTCCAGCACATCAGCGGCAGAGGCCAGCCAGAGTGAGATGGACCGCTCAATGTGGTATAGAGTCGCATCTCCTGGGCGCGTTTAGACATGACTCTCACGAGGAGAATGAGGACAGGTAAGAGTCGTAGCTTACTATTTTATGTTTTCATTGATGATACCTATGTATGTCAGATTTGTCATGTAATTTTGTATTATATGTGTTTGTACTTAGTTTATTTCCATGAAATTAGGTGTGTGTTATGTATGTTTTTGTTAAACATATACTTAATTTTTTTTATCTTTATGCAAACTGCTCACTAACGCATAAACCGCTAGACTCTTCTCACGATTTATGCACAATAGTCATTCTCACGGTTTATCCTCTAGCACGTAATCCGTGACACCCCTATAGCGGATTACGTGTATTCGTAAACCGCGAGACCCCTGTCGCGGTTTATATAAATTATCGAAAAAATACATTTTGATATCCGTTTTTTATTTTATCCATTCTGATAATAATAGATGCTATATTATTTATTATAATAAATTGTCCTAAATTTTATGAATAATTGTATTTTTTCTATCAAAAATAAATTAACTGTCAATATAATTTATTAATAATTTTTTTAATAATTATAATACCACTCAAACTAATTTTTATATTAAATAATTAGATTACAAATAAAATAAAAATTCTAACAACTAATACTATAGCTAATCATTTAATTAATATGAACAAATTATTTCAAATTATATATATACACCAATGCCATATAACTTTTTAGGTAAATTATATATTTAAATAAAATAGAGGTTAAGATTATCCAAATACAACAAATAAAAATTAGTTACACCTAGATATTGTAACAACTCTATCTAAACTACTAATTGGTTATATCTAGATATCAAAGCATGAAAAACTCATAAATAGCTAAATGTTTGCACGGTGTATGAAGAAAAAATGACGAATAAAACCTTGTAACTCATATAGCGATTTATACAAAATATTTTTTTAACTTCAAATTACATCTAAAAAAATTAATTTATTTACAGAAGATAATAACAACACTCTTATTTGATAATGCCTCATTTTTTGTACAAATTCATACAAACCGTAATACATTATTAAAATAGAAATGACGTTATTATCTTCTATAAATAAATTAACTTCTTTTAACTTTAATTTAGAGATCAAAAAAATATCCGTACATAAATCGTGATAGATTACAAAATTTTATTATTCACTTTGTTTTCTTCATAAACCACACGAACGTGTAGCAATTTATGAGTATTTTGTGTTTTAATATAATCCACGATTGTTAAAAAAATTTACATAAAAATTATTAAACCTCTTTAAATAGTAGCGATTTACATAAGAAAAAATTTAAAGACCAATATTTTTATTAAAATTTGACTAACACTTAATTAATAAAAAAATAAATAATCTCATATTATAAAAATATTAATAATAATTAATTAATAATTACAAATCACAAAACCTGAGTTTTTACATAAAATTATTACACAGCTCAAATGTAACCAATTCTTATGTTACATGATTCCCTCCCCCCCCCCCCCTTCTTTAGGTGCATAATCTTACTTTAATAATGATGAACCCATTTATTTAAATAAATTTATTCAAACTTCTTTTATTGTCATTTTTTCTTGCCAATGGAAAATCATGAATTTGGCATTGTTATAATGGATTTTTTGAAAAAGTTTGTGATTTTTTCTCCCCATTACCCCTATCAAAGATTTTCTTAAGCATAAACTAATAATAATAATAATAATAATATATTCAATCATGATTTTTAAAGTGTAATTACTCTATCATCTGTATGTATGTATTATTTCTTTCTGTCAATGTCAGATTTTTAAAGTATAATATAGTATATAGCTTGCTGGATTTTTTCTCAATCCAGGGGCAATAATAATTGAATACAAGTCACATAGGGAATCTTGAGGGGAAAAAATAATAATTAATTTGGTCCCCATCCACAATAATATATGTATGATCACCATCAATAGGATAAGAAGAAAAAAGAAGACACTATTTTTGGTCATATACATCATCATCATCATGTCATCTGCTTCAGCATGAAACAAGGGGGAGAAAACCATGAGCAAAAATAAAATAAAAAAATAAAAAAATAAAAATTATTACTCATTAATTTCTTGAAAAAAAACTCTACATCCTCATCTCTTATCTCTCTATTTGCATGGATGGGAAAAGAAAAACAAAACAAAAAACCACAAAACTTCAAAAAGGGGTTGAAAATTCGTGACTAGCTTAATTAGGTTGATTATCCTCATCATGAAATTGCAACACTTTTCTTAGGCCGTTGGGAAATGAGTGAAGTCAAAAATGATATCCTTTATCATCAAATTATTATAAATTTTCTGCTGCACCATCTAACACCATCTCTTTGTGGCGGCATTCTTCGCAGCAGAAGGCTTTGTCCCCTCTACCAAAAAAAAAGAAAAAAAGAAAAAAAATGAATTCATACCAAAATTATATTATAAGAATATAAGACAAAAAATGAATCAAAGAATCTACTTATTAATTAATAATGTTGATTATTGGCTAGGGTTGTGTATTTCTAATGATTTATATAGATATGACACCATAAGATTAGGTAAAATTTAATGGATTCTAATGTCAGAGAAGGTACAAATTAACCGAACAAAATAAGAACAAAAAATAAATAAAAGTAAACACTTTATTTTTATTATTTATAACTTCAAAAACATTAAGTCTATGCATGAGTCCTTTCAAATATATATTATCTAATTAATTTAAATTTAGCATCATCATTAATAAGAGAGTATACAACTTACACTTATAATTAATTCAACAAAAATGTTATTTTTACACTAAAATCAGCCACCACTAACCACTACTGTATTTATATATAAATATATGTGTGGTTTAATTTATTTTCAATATGTAATTATATTCTAGCATATATTTTATACTAATGACTGATTTTAGTATACATGTAACACAACTCTTAATTCAAATACATATTTATATAGATGATTTATATTTAAAAAAAAAAGAAAAGAATATAGCATAGAGAAAATTAAAATTAAAGAAGCTAAGAATAATGTTTATATACCTGTAAATGAAGATGTCTTTTGTGTGTTCAAGATGCTTCTTGCAAGTGTAACAAAAGCTGAGAAAATTATTGAGTGAAGCTATTGTTGATGATGAAGAAGAAGAAGGAGAAGAGTAGTAGGTTTCCACAATGCAGTTATCAACAAATATATGAGTCTTTCTTGGATTAGGACCATTATGTGTTGTCACACATGTGTATTCCTCACTAAGCTCCATCTCACTCAAATTCATCATAACAAATGATGATTCTGAAGAAGAAGAACAACAATAAGAATAAGAACAACAACCCTTATTACTATTATTATTATTATTATTATTATTGGTTTTCACTCTAAGCTGAGTTCCAAAGAGGATATTATTATTGTTGTTGTTGTTTCCAGTATTCTCATGATGATTATGATGAATTGGATCATCATCTTTGAGGGTTCCAACAAGAGCAAGACCAATTCTTTCTTTTGAATAATTCCTAGTCTTGTTCTTGTTGGAAGAGTGCAATATTCTTGGGGATATGTTATTCTCATATGAGAATGGAATATTATCCCTAAGTGGGGAGAGTACTGTTTTTGTATCAAGAATTGATGTTGGGCTTGGTAAGGCTTCAATTCCTGAGAGACATTTCATAGTGAAATCTCTCAATTTTGGTAGGGAACAAAATAGAGATGGAATTGTGGTTTTTTTTTCATCATAATTTGTTTTTGGTGATTGAGAATTATTTTGGTGATTATGATGATCAGAAATTAAGTTTGGCTTGTTCATAGCCCTTGATCTTCTGTTCCTTAGTAGCATAATATAATTCCCTTCCTCCAAGGTCCACCCCAGAAAACAAACTAAATTTTCACACTGAAAAAATTGCAACAAAAAAATTAATAACAGTAATCAAATATATAATTCAAAAAGTAGAAAATATAATAATACAAACAAAATTAGATACTATGTGTTGAACATGAACTTACCAATACTATAGGTTGAGTACTTGAGTGATGTTATATTATACAAAGAAATCAACTATGTATATGTGATGAAATTGAACACTTGAGGATTATTCAAGGACCCTTTTAGTGTTGGCTGCAAAAAAGAAAACAAAAAAAGGAATCTAATTGAAGTGGGAATGTTTCTGAATTTGTGACAAAGTTGGTTTGAAACTAACTGAACTGAACTGAAACTACTTCTTCTCAAACTCTGTTAGATATGAAAAATAAAGTTAAACTAGATAAAACCAAGAATAAAAAAAGAAACAAATTAAAAAGCTTCACTTGTTAATTTTTCCTTTCATGAAAGTAGAAGAAAAGAATTTATTCTCCTATCATAATCATAAACTGTTGTTGGTGCAACATGTAATGCAAGAACTGTGTTTGCTAGAAGATTTTTTTTTTCTTCTATTAATTTTGATTCTATAACTTCATGGTTAGAGGAAATAGAAAGAGAATAAAAAAAAAGATAGCTAGAGAGATAGAGAAGCTTTTTTGATCTTTCAGTTAAGATAGAGAGGGATGGAGAGAGACATGTTTTGAAATAAAGATAATGGCTTTTAAAGGAAGGGAGAGGAACCAAAAGAAAGAAAAGAAACAAAGTAAGAACGTTGTTGTGTGCATGACAAATCAAACTTTACTAATAACTTCAAAGTTTTGCTTTCATATATCATTATCAATCTCACCTTTTATTTTATTTATTTATCTATTTTGTTCATTAGTGTTTAAAGTCGTAGTATATATACTCAATTTGCTCCATTGCTGTTTCATACGATTTTTATTTGTTTAAATACATATATTTTTTATTTTTCATTTTACATTATTTTTAAAAAATTTACAATAATTTTATTTATACATTATTTTACACTTTTGTATCCACTATTTACAAAATAAAAAATATTTTTTTCTATTTCAATTTTACAGTTATTATTATCATCATAAATATATTTTATCTAAATTCGTATTCACAGCATAATAAAAAAAGTATACAATATATAAAAATTAACGAGTACATACATGAAAATTAAGAATACAAAGTACAATTGGAATTAATGAGTACATGAAAATTAAAAATTATAATTTGATATTTTTTTTCAACATATATTAAGTTTTACTCTCTTTTTTAATTATTCTATTATCTTAATTTTAAACATTTATATTTTATTTATCATCTAATAAAGTATATCTATTATGAATAAACATAAATTACCCAGTCACCCCAAAAACGTAAATTACCCGAATAAAAATGAAACTAAGTAAATCGGTGTTGGTAGATGAATTTATCAATTCCAATATGAATTATTGTGGCCTACTCCTTTAATAAATAACAGAATTTGAAAATCTTTATGTTTGTCATTCATCCAAAAATGTAAATTATGGAGAGAGAGGAACTTCAAAAGTTTGTTTCTGTAACATAAATATTATTCTTCAATTACAAATTTGAGATAAGAGTGATAAAATAATGCTACCACCAATAGCAGTGACATTAAGGTAAAAACAATTATTTCCTATTTTATAGACAGTGAATATAAAATTGTGAGATAATTTATAAAAACATAATTTTTAAAAAAGTTAAATAAAATAAAAAATATTTTTTATTTAAATAGATAAAAAACTCTTATTTCTTATTATAAGAAATGACCTAATATATTATAAAGAAGTAGTGATTCTTTTATTATTAAATATTTAAAATATAAAAGATACATAACAAAAATGATTAATTTTTTAACAACACATTTTACCTGTTTAAAAATATTGTCTATTTGGCACTATGAGCCTTAGAATTTTATTTTTGATGATGTGACAAGGAAGATCGAAAACCACTAATTTATAAAATGTATTTATGGATAAGAGATAATTTTTATATTCTTATAAATCTAACTACACATTTAAATATTTATTTGGGCGCTATTAGATCAATAAAATAAGATATTTTTTAATAATTTTTTTTATTTTGTAGTGTGTTTGGTAAATTTTTAATAGTAAAAATAAAAACACTAAAAAATACAAAAATATCTTTTTTGAGAAACTACAATTTATATTTTTTTTAAATATTTTTTTTCTTAAAAAAAGATGTTTTCACATAATAAATTAACAAAAAATATTTTTATCTTATTTTATCCAAACATAATTGATAGATTTTTTTGAAATAAAAAACTCAACACAGTGACGTGGAGCATTTAGAAAGTCCAGAGTTACAATACAAACACTAAACAAAAAATAGTAGTTATCTCCAACATTACCATCAACAACTAGACGGAACAAAGCCAACCCACTCTTTGTAGCTCCTACTCGACTTGGTAATAACTTCCGCAACGCATGTTTCTTGATTCCTGAAAATCCTGGCATTTCTTTCCAACCATGTATTTCAAATGATAGCAAAAAATCAATCAACCACCTGTTACGTTCGACTTTTCTTACAAGAGCTCCTGTCCAACTCTCAAAGTGTTGTTTAATGGTTCCTGGAATAGACCAAAATTTATTATAGGCGTATAACCAAGCACACCACACCTGCCACGTGAACTCACAGCCAATGAATAAGTGAAAATCATTCTCAGTTTCTTTTTTACATAAAACACAAATCATATCCCTGTGAGGAGGTGTGATCAATAATGTCCAATCTAATCAATTTTTCCTTAATATTGACTCTGCCAACTAACACAAACTAGGTGAATAGCTCAACTCTTGGTGGTACTAGTCCTCTCCATATAGATCTAGTGAAACTATAACTCATAATGTCCTCCGGGAGAATCTCAGCCTGCAAAGCTTGCACAAATGAGTTAGTAGAGTAAACTCCTGATCTATCAAATTTCCATACTATTATATCCTCCCTCTCACTTGTTAACCTGACAGATTGTAGAACTCCATGAAGTTGGTTAACTAATTCTAACTCCCATTGAAATAGTACCCTTCTCCAATGAAAGTTCCATATCCACTCCAACCCATCCCAAAATCCACAGTCCCCTATTACAGATCCGACTTGATTTGAAACCGAGAAAAGCCTTGGAAATACATCCTGCAGCACACCACATGGTAGCCAATTATCTTCCCAGAAATGAATTCTTCTACCATCTCCTAACTCTAATGATAACTCTCTGACCATCTTATCTCTCGCTTGTTGTCCTCTTATCTATAATTGACAAATGTCCCTCTAGGGACCCTTTGTATTAGGAACCGGATGACAAGAAAAAAGGACATTTGGATTCAAGTCATTGCAGGAGCACACAATTTTCTTCCATAATGGCAAATCCTCCTTTGAAAACCGTCACCACCACTTGAACAACAATACTGTATTCCAGAAGAGCACTGCATCGCCCACGCCCAAACCCCCAAAGCGTTTTAGAGCTTGCACAATATCCCACTTTACCAAAGGTACCCCATCCCTTCTGTCCTCATTACTCCACAAGAACCTTCTCTGTAAAGATATCAACTTATCTGCTACTGCTCTGGGCATCTTATATAAGCTAAGACAGTAAACCGGCAGACTATTAAGCACATATATGATGAGTACTAGCTTACCACCTTCATTAATCGTTTTGGCTTTTCACAGACTGAGTTTCTCTTCTATTTTGTCTATAATAGGTTTCCATGTCTTGACCAATTTCAGATTCGCTCCCAAAGAAATATCAAGATATTTGACTGGCAACGTTGCTTCCTTACACCCCAACAAGCTACACATCCTTTGTGACCACTCTCGCTCGCAATTAACCAGAATCAAGCTAGATTTATCAAAGTTAATACTCAAGTCAGACATCATCTCAAAACACTGTAGAAGCCACTTATAATTGCAAATAGTCTCCTCCTCCGAGGGGCAAAAAAGTATTATGTCATCCACAAATTGCAAGTAAGACAACTCAATATTGTCTTTTCCAACCAACAAAGGAGAGATCATTCCATGTCTTACTGCCTCTCCTACCATCCTATGAAGGACCTCAACAACAAGAACAAAAAGAAATGGAGAAAGAGGATCCCCTTATCTTAAGTCTCGTTCCATCTTAAAAGATTTAGAAGGCGAGCCATTTATCAAAACTGACATAGACGCCGTGCACACACATTCCTTGGCGAGTTTTCTGATGTACAATATCCACAAATTTTCATTTGACTCTATCGTAAGCTTTTTGAAAGTCCAGTTTGATTATTGCCGATTTCTTCTTTCTTTGCTTCAACCATTGCACAATTTCACACGCAATCAAAGCTGTATCATGAATCTTCCTTCCTTGCACAAATGCACTCTGAGTCTCCCCTACTAAGTCCGGCATTACCCTTCTCATTCTTTGCACTAACACCTTCGAAATGACCTTATACACATACCCTACTATGCTAATCGGTCGAAGATCTTTAATCTCCCTTGCTCCCACAAACTTCAGAGCCAGAACCACCCATGTAACATTAGAATCTCTTGGTAGCTCAGCTGACTGGAAGAAATCCATGACAGCTGCAGTAAACTTAGGACCAATTTTCTCCGAACACTTCTTTATAAAGTTCATATTGTAGCCATCACAGCCAGGGACCTTAGACGACTCGCAATCCCAAACTGCTTCCTTTATTTCGTCAGCCAAAGGCATCCTCTCTAAGTCTGTAGCGTCCTCTTCCTGTATCTTGTTAACTAGGCCATCTCGAATACCTACCAAAGGTGATGCTTCCTGATGATACAAGTTCTTGTAAAAATCTCTTATTGCACTCTTAATCCTGGCTTGATTCCTCACCAATCTACCACTTATCACTAACGCATCAGTCCGATTACTTCATAGATAAAAAGATCTTTTTACATGAGTTATCCAAATATAAAATTACTTTTGCTTTTGTAAAAGATCATTTAAAAAAAAAGATCATTAAAAAAAGATCTTTTTTAAAAATGGCATCCAAACTCAACAAAAAACCACTTTCATTACATCAACATGTAAAACACACGCTTCACTTATGCAAACTCTTCGCATTCTTTCTTCTTCTTCGTGTTCTTCCTTATTCTTCATCGCATTCCTCTTTCTTCGTCTTTACATTCTTTCTTCTTCTTCGTATTTCTCCTTCTTCATCGCGTGTTTTCTCTCAATTGTCGTCCTTTTACCGCTGTTGTTGTTGCTCCAATTTTTTCTTTTTCTCCTTGTAATTGAGGTTCATTTGGATGCAGAAATGAATTCGATGTATTTTTATTGATGATTGAGTCCTTTTGACTGCTTGTTCAAATCTGAACTAATTTCGATTCATTTGTGTGTTAATTGAGGTTTACTTGATACTACTGATAAGTATTGACTAAATGTTTTATTCTTTAAGTAATTTCGATTCATTTTTTAGTTTAATTTTGATTCATTTGTGAATTAATTGAGGTTCACTTGATGCTGCTATTAAGTATTGATCAAGTTTTTTATTCCTTAAGTAATTTTGGTTCATTTTTTAGTTTATTTGAGGTTCATCTGGATCCAGACATGAATTCAATGTGTTTTTGTTGATGATTTTTTGACCATTTGCTCATAACTGAACTAACTAAATAAAATGAAGTGGAATCTAATGCAATTGAATAAAGTGATAATGTATAATTTCATTCTTTTTTGTTAAAAAATTTAGTCAATACTTATCAGCAGCATCAAGTGAATCTCAATTAGCACACAAATGAACTGAAATTAGTTCAGATTTGAACAAACAGTTAAAAAGACTTAATCATTAATGAAAACATATCGAATTCATTTTTGAATCCAAATGAACCTCAATTAAACTAAAAAATGAACCAAAAGTACTTAAAGAATAAAAAATTTGGTCAATACTTATCTGTAACATCAAGTGAACCTCAATTAATACACAAATGAACCGAAATAAACTAAGAAATAAACCGAGATTATTTAATGATGGCATAAGAGAAAATCAGAACTAATAAAGATGTTAGTAAATATTGGTGTTATTGGTGATGACAATAACGGAAAAAAAAACACAACATTAAGGGAGGAGAGAAAAAGAAGAAAAAATTTGCCTTGTGCGAATTTAGAAGAGAAAGAAAAAGCAAAAGAAGGAAAAAAAGAACGTGAATACATAAATTTAAAAGAAGAAGAAAAAAATAAGAGGATTGAAAAAAAAAGAAAAAAAAATAAAGAAAAACAAAAGAGAAGAAGACTTATAATTTAAAAAGTTGTAATAACAACTTGCTTAAATGTAATTACGTATTTTGTCTGAATATTTTATTTTTATAAGATATGTTAAGTTGTTTTCGTTAAATATAAAATTTGTATTTTTGTAACTGCTCCCTTTTGAGACATAAAATGTTGAAATAAATAATACTCAAGCAAATAAGTTGCATTGGGATGTTACATTCAACAAATTAAATCTATAATTTAATCATCAGCCGATCTCTTATGTATCAACTGATTTTAGAATTTTATATTCACTTCTTATATATTGTTTGAAGTTTATCCTTAAACATTAAGTAAGGAGCAATGTATTTCTTTTAAATTATATAAATTATTTTTTTTATTTTATTAAAATTTATATGAATAGTTGAAATTAAAACGAAGGAAAAATTATATATATAATATTTAAATTTTTAAATTAACTATATATATTATTTTTTATTAAAAAGAATAAAAACCTATAACCTACTATTTTATTTACTACCTCTATCATTTTATAATAAGATATTACACACTATTTTATCGTATTCGTTATCATTAGATATCTATTTTTTATTATAATAAAAATTTAAATACAGTCATTTTTATTTTTAAATAATTAAAATTTTTAATTAAATTATTATTTAATAATATTTAATTATTAATTTTATATAAATAAATTTACTGCACTTCAATAAAGAAAAGGAGGAACAGAGAACAATATGACTGATTTATTTATTTATTTTATCTTAGTGGAAAATGGGCAATAAGAAAAATGAACACATACAAGACTTTCTGTTCTATACACACCGCCATAGTGTGGTTCCTCCCATTCTCCAATTTAATTATTAAAATTTGTTTTTATCTGCTTCTTGTCCTTTTATGATCCCCTCATTCTCCGATCCAAGGTATTTTGTCCCCACTGTGTGGCGTTCCTTCGAATCAAACAAGGGCAATGAAACAATAGCAGCAATAATATAATTTAAATAATTTAATACTATAATTTTTTTATTTAAAATATGTGGAAGTCGGTATAGGTTATTAAAAGTCGAATTTGTTTGAATTTAGAAAAAAATAAAAACTGAACTGATTAAAAATTGGTGTATCTTTAATTGTGAAATAATAATTACAATACCAATTATTCTTTTTTTTCCTAAACAAAGCACTAATTCTTGGTGTAAAATAGCAATTATAATATGACCGAACATAAATTTAAAAATATTGACTATCAAATAGCGATAGTTTTTAACTATTGCCAAATAAATTTAAAAAACACAACGCTTTTTAAATAGCAGCAGTTTATGATCATCAGTAAAATGTCATCGAATTTAAGGTTGGTCAAATAACGACAGTTTTATATTAACTGACGCTATTTCTTAATTTTATTGCGATTGTATTAACAGTTTATCAAAATCGCTACGAAATTAAATCTCCACCCCATAAATCACCACGTTTCTAAAAACATCGATATATCATTTTGCAGCAATTTAAAACTGTTGTAAATCCATCAAAAAATCATCACAAACTTTTGTTTGTCTTGTAGAATTCATTTTGAAAAAAATATTTTTTAGTTTACAGTGGGCTAATTATTTTTAATTTTCTGAACAATCCCAAAAAATAAAAGTAATTTAAAAAATATAATATGTACATAATGTAATATTTGATCTGGAAATTTAATATGTATAATTTCAGCAATAATCTTTAATTCTTTACTTGATCTGAATAGAGATAAATTTTATTAGCATAAAAAAGAGAATTAGTCATTGATATATATAAGGAAACCTCGTATTATTAATTAAAAACCTTTTTTTTTTGTCTTCATGTGTTTTTCCTTGTTGTTAATCAAGGTGCTTTCAATTGATTTAACAACGTTGTGACATTTGTTGAATCATTTGAAAGGAATTTAATTTAGTCATTATTTTTATTATCATGAAGAAGTGCTGTATTATCTTGTTCTTATCCTACATTCAATGATTTGGATAAATTAAATATTTGTATAAACTTGTATAAATCAATTTATTTATAGCTAAACTTGTAAATGCAGAAACCTCTGTACATATTATAATTAATAGTAGGTTTAGCTTAACTATCAAGATCTGCAATTATTGTCTTGGTTTATAAATTATTATTATTGTGACATATATATAGTTCTACAATAATAAATATAACTTGTTGCACAAGTGCAACATCATCTGTCCCATGTGAAATATTCTGGACTGCAAAATTGGATCAACTTGGCATATATTTTAATTACACAATTTATTCATCGGACCTACGTTCTAAAGCTTATAATATAACACTAAAAAAAAAATTTAGTAGCAAACGTTTTTAATGGCAATAGAATTATAGTCATTATTTCTTTTAGTTAATTTAATTATTTTGTAATAATTATATATTTATTATTATTATATTATAATGACAAGTTATAATTTTTTTTCTATTAAAAAAGATATTTACGAACGATTATTATAATTACAACTAAACATTTTAACGATAAAATATAAGCTGACTAGTATATATATATATATATATATTACTGACTACTTTTATAAAAACTACTAATTGAATTTTTTAATGAAAAATGTACATAATTTAAATTTTTAATATATTTACTAAAAATTTAAAATTGCTTAATAATAATAATAATAATAATAATTGTTTTAACATAGGCCATAATTATATTGAGGAGTGTAAGTATATGTCATACTTATTATAATTAATAGGTTTTTGTGTATTGTAACTTGTAAATATATAGTTCGTAGGTTAGAAGTTAGTATATACTTTTCTTTTGGTAGAGATAATTGAAGTCATTTTTCAATGGCAGGCTAATATATATAAAGAGGCTATTCCTTATGGAACACCCTTGCTTATTAGGTTAGACCATTTGTGCAAACTATTGAGCTGTTTAGCATTTCAACAAACCAGCAACATATACACTTGCCCATATAGTAGTTGTAATAATAACTACTTCAATTTCTTTTTTTTTATTTTTAATACTCAAATAGAATTAAATATTCAAATAATCATTGATTATAATAGATTTTTCTCTTAATAATTGAATAAATCTCTATAGTTCACTGCTTATATTATTTTAAGTTCAAATTTAAATTTTATTATAATAATTTTTGATGTTCAATTTCAAGTATTATATTAATTTTTGGACTCTTTTTAATATTGAGTTAACGAGGAGTAAAATGTTGAGCTAACTCTAATTTACTACGCTAGACACAAAGTTAAATAATATTTGTTCATTTTAATTTAGTGTTTAAACAAGACAAAAAACAAAGTTGTTTTTGGATAAAAAAAAAGATAACACGATTTAGATATTCTATAAATTCTTTTTCATCTTCTCGTTTTATTTTGTTTATTAAATGCTAAAATAAAATAACATTGTTTAACCTTATATTTAGGGTGATAAATTAGAACTAATTCAACACTTCGTTCACTGATTCAATGTTAAAAATAATTCAGTAACTAATATAAAGCTTAAAGCTAAATCTCAAAATTGATATAATAAATTTTAGATTTGAAAGACTAAAATAATAAAAATTATAAATTTAAAAGACTATTTTAAAGATTTAGTCTACTAAAATTATATATTTCTTTCTTATATGATCCGTCAAATGAATATTTTGATGAAATGCTCAAATTATTCTTCTTATTAAAAATTTTTGTATTGCTATTTTCTATGTAAAGAACCCACCACCAGCAATCCCATTTCATTTCCTATATATACTATATACTACTCTTTAATAATTATCATATATGTCCACATTTAAGATAGGATTATTAGAACCCATCCGTCTCAAGTCTTATCAAATTATTCTTCATATATATTCCATTTCAAATTAAAACCCACTGCTTTCTTATGTGCCATGATTTCAATTCTAATTTCTAACCAGTATTTATTTTCCACCTTTTTTTTATCGTCTTTCTTTCTTTCTTTTCAAAAAAAAAAAAAAAAGATTATGTACTTTCAGATATACAATAGAGCTTTATGTTATGTACATGTGTTATTAAGACATGTATCAATTCATACTTCATTTATCATCAAATAAGAGATAAACTCAATTCAAATGAATTTTACATCCACATAATAATAATAATAATAATAATAATAATAATAATAATAATAATAATAATATCCAAGTTAATACAATATTAGTTTAATTATTTTATAATTTTTTATAATTAGTTAAATTTAATTATTAATTTTAAAATTATAGCGACCTCATTAAAAATCTGATAACAGATTATTTAAATCTATAATATAATATTCTAGGCATAATCTGTACATATAATGCACAAAACATTGAGTAGTGGGTTAAAGGCTTTTGTTGTTTTGGTGGGTGGTCCATCTACTGAATGAGAAGAAGTGGGGACAGAAATGGAAATAAAAAAAAAAAAAGAAGAAAAGATTTGAAAGGGCTTCAGATTGAGAAAGTGGTGGGGCCCAGATTGGCATCAGGTCCAGCCCAGTGACAGAAACGTACACTCTTAGTTGGACGCGTGGCTTATAACTTTCATGCAACGTATTCCCCTTTTTGGACTTTTAATAAATTATTTTTCCTAATAATATCTTCTAATCTGATATTAAAACTATGCTTGTTTGAAAAAAAATAGAGAAAAAGATAAAAAATAAAATAAAATAAAAAATCATTATTTTTTATTATTTGGTTAATGAAAAAAATTAAAGAATAAGAAAAAAGTTGAAAAATTTATCATTTTTTTAATATTAAAAATAAAATAAAAAATTAATTTTTTTATTTTTAATATTAGTTTTTTTATTTTTTTATATATTTTATAATATAAAAATAAAATTATTTTTTAATAATATCTTTTTTTATTTTTTTCATCCAAACATATCTAAAAAAAATAAAAAGCCACTCAATT
Source organism: Arachis stenosperma (assembly GCF_014773155.1). Lineage (NCBI taxonomy): Eukaryota > Viridiplantae > Streptophyta > Magnoliopsida > Fabales > Fabaceae > Arachis > Arachis stenosperma. The sequence continues at coordinate 11,825,554 of NC_080378.1, forward strand.
TTTTTCTTTTATTTTTTTATTTTTTTATCCGTCACCATTTGAACTCTATTTAAGATTTTATTATTAGTACAAAATAAAATTTAAAATTTTAATATTTATTTAGACAAATAAGTGAATTATCTATTAAATTAATACAATTGATTGAACTTCTAACTCATTTAATACAATTATAATCCTAACCATAAACTCATGATGAGGGTTAAATTATTAAAAATGTTAATTGTACAATAATATAATCATCATAATTGATCAAGATGATAAATCTCTTAAAATATTTTTTTGGGTAAGATGAATTGTTTATTCATATAATATTTAAGAATTTTTATTCAATATATTTAACATTTATAAAAATTCTAACCAGCAAGTAGTATATTAAGAGACAAATAATTTACTATTTGAGCTAAGACCTCATCTTATTGTTAATTATTTTTTTTGGTGATATAATATCTTATTGTTAATTTGATATAGTTGGCATGCTTTCTTTTTGGTCTTCACATTTTTTGTTTTGCTCAAAATTATTTGAGGAGATTGAGGGCTGGGCCAGTGGGCCACTCCATTTTCTTTTTGTTTTTTATTAAGTGAAAGAAAAAACATTGACTTTCGGTACCAAGATAATTAATATGCCAACTAAATCACAAAAAATTGTCCCGAAAATGCAATTCACTAATAAAAATATTTTAAGAATTTTAAATGATAAAAATACTGGAAATGTCTAAAATGAGCTCAACAATTATGTATTTATTGAATGAGTCACACTTATATAGACCATTAGATTCTATTAGATAAAAATCAAAGGCTAATAATAAATATAGAATATTCTAGTATATAAATAAATACTTTAAATAGCAATACTTTAATACACAATACTTTAAACAGCAACAACATTTTTTATTCTTAAATAATTAAATATAAAATATATGAATATTTTTTATTTATTAAAATTAATTATTATGCAACATTTTTTATAATATTAAAAAATTATATTAAAATAAAATTTTAAACTATAACATAAAAATATAAAATAATTAAAATTTTATTTTGTATTAATTGATAAATAATTAAATTATTATATTCAAAATTAACTAACTATTTTTATTAATAATATTATTATATAATATAATTTTTCATAAAAATATTTTAAAATATAATTTATTTAAAATATTATATATAATACATGAAAATATTAACTCTTTTATTTTTTTAATTATTTTTAAAAAAATAGAATAAATAATATAATTTTAAACAAAATTTATTAATTAACTATTTTTATTAAAGATATTATTATATAATATAATTTTTTATAAAAAATATTTAAAAAATATAATTTATTTAAAATATTATATATAATACATGAAAATATTAATTTTTTTATTTATTTTTTAAAAAAAATAGAATAAATAATAAAAATGTTAATATTTTTATGTATTATATATAATTTTTTAAATAAATTATACTTTACAAATATTTTAATAAAAAATTATATTATATAATAACATATTTAACAAAATAATTAGTTAATAAATTTTTAAATATAATAATCTAATTATTTGTTAAGTAATATAAAATAAACATTAATTATTTTATATTTTTATGTTGTAGTTTAAAATATTATTTTAATATTATTAAAAAATTTGTATAATATTAATCTTAATGAATAAAAAAATATATTTTTTTGTATTTATTTATTTTATATTTTTTAGATCAAAAATTTTTATCTTTATATAATAAAATATGTGATAATCTTTTTATATATATATATATATATATATATATATATATATATATATATATATATATATATATATATATATATATATATATGGGGTGGCAAAACAGGTCGAATTTGTCGGGCCGACCCACCAAATCAGCTAAAAATGGTGGGTCGACCTAGGATTTGAAACCTGTTACATTAAAAAAATTCACTAAATTATGTATATATGTTTTAATTATGTGACTTTATTTATTTTATTGTATAATTTATTATATATGTTCAAATTATGTGACTTACTTTTTAAAATAAAGATGCTTCTATTGATAAATATTATTTTGAACAATTTTATTGAAGTTAAAAATAAAAAAAAAAGATAGTAAAAAAATTATATTATAATTTAACTATTTTTTATTTGTATTTAATTTTTAATTATTATTTTTTAGTTAATTTTAATTAATTATATTTTTCAAAAAAAAAAATCAAACGGGCTATCCCGCCGGCTCGCCAATCCGCCATAAAGTAAGACGGGCTAGTATTTTAAACCCACTTTAGTTGGTGGGGCGGACTGGACTGTCCCGTTTATGGTTGGGACCTAGGCGGGGTGGGGAGAGTTGGGCGGGCCGACTGGTTTTGCCACCTCTAACATATATACTATCTATTAATTTTTTTATATATTAAATAATTATAATCGTATAATAACATTGAAATAAAAAACATACTAAATTGTAACAGTAAAATAATTTAAAATATTATTTTAATATAATTTTTTAATATTAGAAAAAAAAATTTGCATAAAAATTTTCTAAGATTGACGAATTTTTTTAATTTGACAGGTTTCAAATCTTATCCCGACCCACCTTTTTTAGCGGGTTCGACGGATCGGCTCGATGGATTCAATCCGTTTTGCCACCCCTAATATATATATATATCTTATCCCGACCCACCTTTTTTAGCGGGTTCGACGGATCGACTCGATGGATTCAATCCGTTTTGCCACCCCTATATATATATATATATATATATATATATATATATATATATATATATATATATATATATATTACCACATATTTTACTATATAAAGGTAGAAAATTTTTGTTCTAAAAAATATAAAATAAATAAATACAAAAATATAAATTTTTTTATTCATTAATATTAATTATTATGCAAATTTTTTTATAATATTAAAATAATATTATAAACTACAATGTAAAAAAATAAAATAAATAAAATTTATTTTATATTACTTGACAAATAATTAGATTATTATATTTAAAATTTATTAACTAATTATTTTGTTAAATATATTATTATATGATATAATTTTTTATCAAAATATTTGTAAAAATAAAATTTATTTAAAAAATTATATATAGTACATGAAAATATTAATTTTTTTATTTAGGTATGTATTTAAAATTATATTATTTATTCTATTTTTTTAAAAAATTAAAAATTAAAAAACTAATATTTTCATGTATTATATATAATATTTTAAATAAATTATATTTTTAAAATATTGTTATGAAAAATTATATTATATAATAATATCTTTAATAAAAATAGTTGATTAATAAATTTTGAATATAATAATCTAATTATTTGTCAATTAATATAAAATAAAATTTTAATTATTTTATATTTTTATGTTACAGTTTAAAATATTATTTTAATATAATTTTTTAATTTTATAAAAAATTTTATATAATAATTAATTTTAATAAATAAAAAGTACTCATATATTTTATATTTATATATTTTATATTTAATTATTTGAGAATAAAAAATTTTGTTACCGTTTAAAGTATTGTATATTAAAGTATTGCTATTTAAAGTATTTATTTATGTATTAGAATATTCTATATTTATCAGAGTTCATCAATGCTCTTCTTTTATATTAGTCTTTAATTTTCATCTAATAAAATCTAATGGTCTATATAAATGTGGCTCATTTAATAAACACATAATTGTTGAGCTTATTTTAGACATACCCAAAAATACGTTTAAAAAAACATAAAAATGTGATAAAAGTACCTTGATAAAAAAAAAGCGTCTTTGAAATAAGCCTATCTCTTTGTATCTACCTCACGTCGTTAAAATATTTTATCACATCTTTATATCTTTTAATGATATTTTTGTCATTTTTATTTTTGGTAGTAGTTTTGTCACTGATTAATTTTTTAGAGGACAGATTTGAAGAAAGAAAGTAAACTACTAAAAATACTCTTAAAAGATTTAAACACTGAAAAAAATATCCAAAAAATCAAAACGACAAAAAGTTTCTAAAACATTAAAATATTGATAAAACTAACAAATATTAGATATATGTTTTCAAAAAGAAATTTAGAAATAAATTTTAATGTATTTTTTTGTAAATATAGTTAAAAAAATAAAATACATATTGTTCATACCCTGGCCCAATAATAAAAGCCCAGGTCCAAATAAAAGGCATAGTCCAGAGGATTGAGCCTTGAGCCTTGCTGAACGCCAACCTTCGCACTAAGAAGTCGGTGTTAAACCTGACTTACTCCAAAGAAGTCGGAACGGAGAATAGCTGGCAGATAAGCACTCATTCAAATGAGTAACTGCCCCTAAAATCCCTCTAACTACTTTATCGAGCCATATCTTAACCTCCCTAAGATAGTGGGACGGTTAATACCCTAAAAATATGGTACTACTCCAACGGTGGTTATTGGCTCACCACTATAAATACACTGACTCCCCTCAGGTATCTCTAAGCCCAATACTCTCTAGACCTGCTCACATCCTTGCTAACTTAGGCATCGGAGTGTCTTTGCAGGTACCACTCCCCATTCACTCACGTACACAAGTCGGAAGGAGGCTCCAGCGTGCAAGCTAGCTCGGAGACTACCATCCACAAACGATTGGGCCAACTAGCGCCATCCATTCTATTAATCTCCGGTTACCTACCGTAACATTGGCGCCGTTGCCGGGGAATCGAGAGATCATCCATCGATGGCGGACAGATCCCACGAAGAAGGCCATGTGGAGACAGATTCTGAGCAAGAGAATCTGGACACAGGCAATAACGATGTGGACTTCACCCTCCACCAGGAAATTGATAACCAGCACAGAGAAGGCACCTCCGGAGTAAAGAACTCGAAGGTAAACTCCTCAGAAGGGCGCGAGTCCAAAAAAGAAGGACCACCCCATGTAACTGAACTCATGGGATTAGTCCACAGCCGCCTGGAACAGTTAGAACAAGAGCGGGAGCGACAAAAGGAAACTGAAAAGAGCCTGAAAGAGGAGATGGAACGACGAAAAGAGTTAGAAAGAAAACTCTTAAAGTTAGAATCCTCCCTCAAAGGTCGCAACTCCCGGGACGAACAAGAAGAGTCACCCTTCGGTGGGGAGGATCCTTTCAGCGAGGACATAATGAGGGCAAAAGTTTCAAGGAACTTCAAAAGGCCTGATATGGACCTCTATGACGGAACCACGGACCCAAAGCATCACCTAAGCAACTTCAAAAGTCGGATGTACTTAGCTGACGCTTCCGACGCTACGCGATGCAAAGCCTTCCCGACCACTTTATCGAAAGCAGCGATGAAGTGGTTCGATAGCCTCCCCCCGAGGTCGGTTACTAGCTTTGAAGACCTCTCAAGGAAGTTTTTGATGAGGTTCTCGATCCAGAAGGACAAAGTGAAACATGCACCGAGCCTCCTGGGAATAAAACAGGAGGTCGGAGAATCTTTACGAGCCTATATGGAAAGGTTCAATAAAGCATGTTTGGAAATTCAAGACCTGCCCACAGAGGCAGTCACAATGGGGTTAGTCAATGGACTCAGAGAAGGTCCCTTCTCGCAATTCATATCTAAAAGACACCCCGTTTCTCTAAGTGATGTACAGGAAAGAGCTGAAAAGTACATCAATATGGAGGAAAACGCCAAATTAAGAGACTTGAGTTGGCGACCTGGGCCCCCTCCCTCAACAAAAGAGAGGGAAAGGGAAACCAAGAAGAAGGAAGAACTCGGTCTCGAGAGGCCAAGAAAATATCACTCTTATACTCCCCTAAAAACCTCTATAGTGGATGTATACAGAGAAATTTGTAATACTGAAAGACTGCCACCCCCTAGACCCATTAAAAATAAAAAAGGGGGAAGCCGCAACGATTATTGCGAGTACTTTAAAATATATGGTCACTCCACAAATAACTGTTACGACCTTAAAAATGTGATAGAAAAGCTGGCTAGAGAAGGTCGGCTTGATAGATATCTCATAGAAAGGTCGGACGGTCATGGGAAGAGAAAGCGAGACGATATGGATAGAAGAGACCCACCACCGCAGACACCAGAGAGACATATCCATATGATCTCAGGAGGGTTCGCGGGAAGGGGACTTACCAAATCCTCTCGCAAAAGACATCTCAAAAGAGTCTACCAGGTCGGGGAAGAGTCATCCGACCTCCCTACCATTTCGTTTACTAAAGAAGATGGGCAAGGAATAATCCCTGGACTTGATGATCCAGTGGTAATAACTTTGATCCTAGCCAATGCCCATCTCCACAGAACCCTAGTAGACCAAGGAAGCTCAGCGGACATCCTTTTTAAGCCCGCTTTTGACAAACTAGGGTTGGATGAGAAAGAATTAAGAGCCTACCCCGACACCCTATACGGATTAGGGGACACGCCAATAAAACCACTAGGATTTTTGCCCCTTCACACCACTTTTGGAAAAGGGGAAAAATCAAAGACTCTGAGTATAGACTTCATAGTCATTGATGTGGGGTCAGCATATAATGCTTTAATCGGCAGAGCTACCCTCAATCGACTCGGAACAGTGGTATCCACTCCCCACCTCTGCATGAAATTTCCGACCTCAGCGGGAATAGCTACGGTAAAGGGAGACCAGAAATTGGCGAGGAAATGCTACAATGAAAGCCTAAATCTGAGAGGAAAGGGCAGAGAAGTTCATACGATAGAGCTCGGTGGCGCAAGGGCTAGAGAAGAGCTGCGACCACAACCGGGAGGAAAAACCGAGGAGATACAGGTCGGTAAAGAGGAAGGAAAAAATACTCATATAGGAGCCAACCTAGGGGAAACCCTAAAACAAGGATTGACTAAGCTCCTAAGAGATAACTCCGACCTCTTTGCCTGGAAGGCCTCAGACATGCCTGGGATAGACCCCGAGCTCATGTCCCACAAACTCTCGGTTTATCCGGGATCCCGACCTGTACAGCAAAGAAGACGCAAGCTCGGCCCAGAACGAGCCCTAATAGTAGAAGAACAAGTACATGCACTCTTGGAAGCTGGCTTCATCAGAGAAGTCAAGTACCCAACATGGCTAGCCAATGTAGTGCTAGTCAAAAAACAGAATGGCAAATGGAGAATGTGTGTCGACTATACCGACTTAAATAAAGCATGTCCCAAGGACCCTTATCCCCTACCAAGTATTGATACCCTAGTGGACTCCAGCTCGGGGTACCAATACTTATCATTTATGGACGCCTACTCGGGATATAATCAAATCCCGATGTATGAGCCCGACCAGGAGAAAACATCATTCATCACACCCAGAGCTAATTTCTGTTACGTGGTCATGCCATTCAGATTGAAGAATGTAGGAGCCACATATCAAAGGTTGATGAATAAAGTGTTTTTCCCTCACCTGGGGAATCTAATGGAAGTATACGTCGACGACATGCTGGTAAAGACCAAGAAAGAAGCCGACCTCTTGTCAGATCTCTCTCAAGTCTTTGACACCATAAGGCTGCACGGGATGAGACTAAATCCCGCAAAGTGCGCCTTCGCGGTGGAGGCAGGAAAGTTTCTAGGATTTATGCTAACACAAAGAGGGATCGAAGCCAATCCCGATAAGTGTAGAGCCATCCTAGAAATGAAAAGTCCGACTTGTTTAAGAGAAGTCCAGCAGCTGAATGGCCGACTCGCAGCCCTCTCCAGATTTTTGGCAGGATCGGCACTAAAATCCCTTCCACTATTCTCCTTATTAAGAAAGGGATGCCAGTTCGAATGGGCTCCTGAATGCGAGGAGGCGTTCCAGGAGTTCAAAAAGTTTTTAAGCCAACCTCCTATTCTAACCCGACCAGTACCTGGAGAAGACCTCATCCTGTACTTATCCGTAGCGGACAAGGCTGTCTCATCAGCCTTGATAAGAGAAGACGAGGTCGGACAACATCCAGTCTATTTCATCAGTAAAGTTCTACAAGGCCCTGAGCTAAGGTACCACAAACTAGAGAAGTTTGCTTACTCCTTAGTGATAGCCTCACGAAGGCTACGACCTTACTTTCAAACTCATACAATAAGAGTCCGTACGAACCAACCCATGAAGCAAATCCTCCAAAAGACGGATGTTGCAGGGAGAATGGTTCAATGGGCAATAGAGGTCTCCGAGTTCGACTTAAGATATGAAACTCGGACAGCTATCAAAGCCCAATGCCTCGCCGACTTCGTTGCAGAATACGCAGGAGAACAGGAGGAAAAACCAACTACATGGAAACTCTATGTAGATGGATCCTCCAACAAAACAGGAAGCGGTGCAGGCATAATATTGGTAGATGAAAGAGGAACCCAGATAGAGGTTTCCTTAAAATTTGAATTCCCAGCTTCAAATAATCAGGCAGAATATGAAGCCTTGATTGCTGGATTAAAGCTGGCAGAAGAAGTCGGTGCTACAAAGGTGATGATATACAGCGACTCACAAGTAGTGACCTCCCAGATAAGTGGAGAATATCAGGCAAAGGACCCAAATATGAAGAGGTACTTGGAGAAAACTTTGGAGCACCTCGGGCGCTTTGCAGAAACCGAGGTCAAACACATAACTCGGGATCTAAACAACAGAGCGGACGCCCTATCCAAGTTAGCAAGTACCAAACCAGGAGGGAACAACAGAAGCCTGATCCAAGAAACCCTCTAGGAACCCTCAGTAGTAAAAGTAGAAGACAAACAAGAAGTACTTGAAGTAGTCGGTTTAAACCTCGGATGGATGAACCCCTTAGTCGAATACATGAAATTCGACATCCTCCCTAAAGAGGAGAAAGAGGCTAAAAAGATCCGAAGGGAAGCACAACACTACACCTTGGTGAGAAATATTCTCTATAGAAGGGGGATATCAACACCACTATTAAAGTGTGTACCGACCTCGAGAACTGCCGAGGTATTGGAGGAAGTACATAGTGGAATCTGCGGAAACCATCTCGGAGCAAGGTCACTAGCCAGGAAAGTAATCCGAGCTGGATTCTATTGGCCGACCTTGCAGAAAGATGCCACAGAATTCGTGAAAAAGTGTCAACCATGCCAGATGCATGCAAATTTCCACGTGGCTCCACCAGAAGAGTTTATCAGTATCACTTCTCCATGGCCTTTTGCAAAATGGGGAATGGATTTGTTAGGTCCTTTTTCTCCAAGCGCCAGGACAAGTCAAATACCTGATCGTGGGAATAGATTATTTCACGAAGTGGATAGAAGCAGAACCATTGGCTACCATCACCGCTCAAAGAAGTCGGAGGTTCCTCTACAAAAATATCATCACAAGATATGGGATACCTTATTCCATCACTACGGATAATGGAACCCAATTCACCGATGCTACCTTCAGAAGCTTGGTAGCCAGTATGAAAATCAAACATCAGTTCACCTCGGTGGAGCACCCACAAGCCAATGGGCAAGCCGAGGCGGCCAACAAAGTCATACTGGCAGGGCTAAAGAAGAGATTGCAGGAAGCAAAAGGAGCTTGGGTTGAAGAGCTCCCTCAAGTGCTATGGGCTTACAGGACAACGCCCCAATCCGCCACTGGAGAAACACCCTTCCGGCTAGTCTATGGTGTAGAGGCAATGATACCAATAGAAATCAATGAGCAAAGCCCAAGGGTAATTCTCCATGACGAGATCGAAAACATACAGGGGCACAAAGAGGAGCTCGACTTGCTCCCCGAAGTCCGAGAAGATGCCCAGATAAGAGAAGCAGCGTTGAAGCAAAGGATGACTACAAGGTACAACAAAAAAGTCATTCGAAGAAGATTTGCTCCGGATGACTTGGTCTTAATCAGAAACGACATCGGAGTCAACAAATCAGGAGAAGGAAAGCTCGCCGTAAATTGGAAGGGACCATACAAACTCAATGAAGTTTTAGGAAAAGGTTATTATAAAATAACCGACCTGAACGGCACTGAATTCCCAAGGTCGTGGCATGCTTGTAATATGAAAAGGTACTACAGTTAAAAGCGAACTCTACTCCCTGATGTACTCTTTTCCCAACTTCATGATTTTTTCCCAAAAGGGTTTTTTCTGGAGAAGGGTTTTTAACGAGGCATCATAGTAGAGGCTAAGGGAAAATATGCTATTAAAACCCTTAGTAGCAAGAAGGTACCTCCCCAATTAATAAAGATCCCTTTCATCTACAATATCTCTTATAAAATCTTTTTTATTTTTTAAGTCTTTCTACAAAACGCGCCGACTTAAGCTCGACAAAACGTGAAAATACCATGAACTGACCTATATGGTCGTCAGGATAAAACGACGAGGTACAAGTCGGTGTAAAGAGGTTATATGAGTTGATCGTAAAAAACTTGGGAACAATCCGACTCATAAGTCGGAATGAGAACCCGAGTAGAAAAGCTCGGAAATACTTCGACCCGTAAATCGGAGCGAAGGACCGAGTAGAAGAAAAACGCATCGCAAAAATAACCTAAGTCATAAGAACTCGCTAAAACAAAGTTGAGTATAGGGGATAACGAAAAGAGATTGGAAAACCTAGGAAAAAGTTTAAAGGCTGTCCCAAAAGTCCTTAAACAAAAAGCTCAGAAAAACAAACAAGCCAAAAGGAAAGGTTTTCAAGAAAAGATCAATGGGACTTCAGAAAATCAAAAAAGCATACACGCATAAGGTAATCTAAAACCCTTATCCAAAAAACGGTATCCATTTTGTTAACTTAAAAACCCTTATCAAAAAAGGGTATTTTTTAAATATTTTGTTTACGGCCTGGGAAGGCCAAAGGAAATTGTTCAATCAACACCACCAACCAGAAATAAATAAAGAGTTTAAAAACGGGGGGCCCACAGGCCGGACCCCCAAATAGCCACAAATCATTTTTTAGAAGAAGGATCACCACCACTAGAGTCAGGAGGAGCGCCACCAGAGGCATCCATAGGAGATGAAGAGATAGGAGGATATACTGAAGAACTCGGAGCGTCTTTAGAGCGAGGAGGGGACTCAATAATCCTCTACCCCCGAGTCTTCAATTCTGACTCGGAAACGATTACGGGGGCAGGAGGATCCACAATGGCACCATCAATAACAACTTTGTCAGGATGTAAAGGAGAAAGATCCAAGTCGGGAGCAATAACCCTGACCTGCTCCAAGAAGATTCTCCAAGACTCCTCGGCGCCATCAGCAATAGAGTCCTCCAACTCATCATATGCCTTCCGAGAATTCAGCAGATCATTCTTCACAGACACAAGATCATTGAATAAACTTTGATAGCTGCCCTGCGCTGTTTTCCTCAACTTCATCTCCATGTTGCATTGGGCCTGCAAAACCTTTCCTTTCTCCCGGAGGGTATCTCTCTCCTCCCTCAGCTTGGCGATTTCCTTCTTCAACTCTCCCTCATGCTCTTGGTATGAACGAAGCCTTCCTTCTAGCTCCTCGACCCTCGAGGTCATCCCTAAAGAGCTGAGAGGAGCCTTCTCGAAAATATCCAAGAGTTTGCCACAGACCCCCGCCGCTTTGAGACTCTCCTCGATCATAGTGGTAAGGTGGCTCCGAACGGACATATCATCCATGCTTATACGAGCATGGGGATAGATATTCTTTCGGACGAACGCAATAGCATCTGCCTTAACCTCATCAGAAGAGCCAGACTCTAAGGTCTTGCGCTTCTTTGGATCAGGGGAAGGTCGGACGACGGGGGGCGGCTGAGAGGGAACGGAAGAAGAAATCACAATGGGCTTGGAAAGAGTCCCAACGTTTCGAGGAGGAGGAGGAGGAGAGATAACCCTGGCACCACCAGTCCGAGCGCGAGACTTGGCTTTGGCCTCCTGGACTCTCTGGAAAGATTCCTGAGCGTTTGTCTTTGCCATTTCTGAAAAAAGAAAACAATAGCTAAGGAATCAAACAAGTCGGAATGATCAGTTAACAAGTCGGGAATCTAACAAACAAGAGAAAGCTACCTAGCTGTGCTTGGATAAAGGTCGGAGACCCTTGGAGAAACTTTTTAGTATCCAAGTATGGGGCCCTCCCCCACACTTCTCGGAGGAACCCCACAATGGCAGCCTCTACTTCATCCAGGTCATCCAGACCATATTTCTCACAAGGGGAGGCCTCCAGCCAATATAAGGGAAAGCGAGGAGAAGAGTTATCATCCAGAAAAAAGGGTGGTGACCCTCTACAGCTTGCACTTTGAAAAAATAATTTTTGAAGTCATGGAAGGATTCGTCAAAAAGGGTGAAAATTCTCCGACCTTGTATGGCTCGGAAAGACACCCATTGCTGCTTGTTGTTTAGCTCACTAAAGGGCTTAGTCATGTGGAAAAGAAAAAAGAAAATCCTCAAAGAGGTCGGGAAGTCCAAAACATGGCTAATAAATTGATAAATTTTCAGAAAACCCCAAGAATTGGGGTGAAGCTGGGTAGGGGCAACTCGACAATGGTGCAAAACAGACATCTCAAAATCCGAAAAAGGAAGAAAGACACCCAAACGGGTGATCATACATTCATACATAAAGAAAAAATGAGAGGCCGCCTCATTGGCCCTCCCAAAACAAACCCGGTCTTCTGGACCCGGGACTACCAACTCATACTTTGGCTCGTCATCCTCAGAAACACAAATCCTGTGGTGAGTACGAAGATGAGTAATAAACTCAGCATCGACCAAGGGTTCCTCTCCTAGGACTGTGACATCAACCCATTGAGAAAGAGCTTCTACAGAAGACATTTTTCTAAAAATACGATGAAAACCTACAAAGGAAAAAGGAAAAAGAATAAAAAACGAGAGTCTCTAAGGGGATACGAAAGCCTACAACGTCACTTCTCCCTCTCCAAAGAAAATAAAAGCATGCAAACACAAAGCATGTCATAAAAGTAAACACTAACCTTTGTCCAAAAGCGAAGGTTGGAAGAAGCAGAGGTCTCCAAACGCAAGAATGAAGCACGAACAAAGCAAGAAGAAATTTGAAAAATTGCAGAAACGAAAAAATGAAAGAGAGGGAAAGTATTTATAAACATGCTAAGGGGCATAATGGTAAAAGCGGGGCAGTCATTAATGAGAATGCACCGTTACCAAAGTCTACGCACATCCCTAACGGACACGACGCTTGATTAGACGTAACTGTCAGAACCAAAAAGACACGGAAAGTCACGTCGGTTTCAGAAAATCACGTCGGTCCTCCAACAAGTCGACTACGACCCCGAGTAAAATACTCGAACCCAAGTCTTATAAAGATCTTGGGCTCAAGTAGGGGCACTGTTCATACCCTGGCCCAATAATAAAAGCCCAGGTCCAAATAAAAGGCATAGTCCAGAGGATTGAGCCTTGCTGAACGCCAACCTTCGCACTAAGAAGTCGGTGTTAAACCCGACTTACTCCAAAGAAGTCGGAACGGAGAATAGCTGGCAGATAAGCACTCATTCAAATGAGTAACTGCCCCTAAAATCTCTCTAACTACTTTATCGAGCCATATCTTAACCTCCCTACGATAGTGGGACGGTTAATACCCTAAAAATATGGTACTACTCCAACGGTGGTTATTGGCTCACCACTATAAATACACTGACTCCCCTCAGGTATCTCTAAGCCCAATACTCTCTAGACCTGCTCACATCCTTGCTAACTTAGGCATCGGAGTGTCTTTGCAGGTACCACCCCCCATTCACTCACGTACACAAGTCGGAAGGAGGCTCCAGCGTGCAAGCCAGCTCGGAGACTACCATCCACAGACGATTGGGCCAACTAGCGCCATCCATTCTATTAATCTCCGGTTACCTACCGTAACACATATTTTTTAAAATTTAATCATTTTATGCTATATATATCAAAGAATTCTCTACATTCACTACAAGAAACAAGGGGTTTAGCCACAGAAAAAATCATGGCTAAACTTCAAGATAACGGTAGCAATTATACATTGGCCACGAAAAAATATTTGTGCCTAATCAGGGGGTTGCATTTTCAATTTGCCACAATTTTGGAGTTACTAGCCACAGTTTTAAACACCGTGGAGACCTTCAAAGAGCCACGATTCGTATATCATTACCCACACTTAATGTCGTGGCAAAATAAAAATTATCAAATTAAAAAGTATAATTCTACCACACTTCATCTGTAGCTAATTTGTGCAGGCCGGATTTTTCAGCTACAATATTTTGCGTGGCTAACGCCGGGTTATTTAAACACGCTATTTTTGTAGCTAACGTGCACTGGTTTTTATATTCCATTCGTGGCTAATTTATACTAATTTACTACATTTTTTTCTATAATTAACTTCTTTTTTATTGTGTCATAATATGTAGCTTTCGTTTTAATTTGACCGTGGCTCATTGAACAATTTTATTAAATTAAAATTATATTTACGTATATATCATTAATAACGTAAGTCAAACTTTATAAATATATAATATTTAATATTTTCTAATAAAAAATATAATAAAGATTCAGAATAATAATAATAATAATACTAATAATAATAATAATAATAATAATAATAATAATATGACAAGTCTAAATTTGTATACAATAAAAAATAAGAAAAATTCTAACATAAATAATTAAAATTCTAACATGTTCTAGAGTAAATATATTTAAAATTTTAACTATTATTTATTAACTATACTAACTAAATGTCTGACATATCACCAGACATACTAGGTACTTCATCGCCATATTTTGATGATAAAAATTTGTGCAGAGCTGCCAATTGAATTTTGGTTTCTTCATATCCGTCTAACTTTTTTTCTAATGTTTCAACCTGCTTCTCTAAATTTAACACATGCTGCTGAGATACGTTGCTGGAGACTCCTCCGGTTGTAAATCCAAAAATACGCTTAGACTTGCCAAAACCTACTGGACATACAGCACTACTAAAACCTCGCACATGCCCTACATTTTCAGCACCAAAGACCTTTCCAATTGCATCATTAGGATGAGCTAACACTTTCGAAGGTACTCCTTCAGCAGCAGCACGTTCTTGATCTTCAGGCAAATGCTCTAATATTTGCTCCTACACAAGAAAAAAAATTAGATTAGTGTATACCAAGTTTTAATTTATAAAATTAAATTATACATTAAACTAAAACAAATAACATAATAACTTACCGCTAAAATGTGCCCACCATTTACATAATTTCCATTTTTCTTCACCAGAGTCGACAGAATAACTTCACTCCGACATACAGGTCTTCCTAACTTTTTTTCCTATCATAAGACAGTTACATTATCAACGCTTCTTTTTAGAACAACTACAAATACAATAGGAATAAACGTTAAAATACCATTTCATTTGCTCTTCTAGCATTGCTTTTACTACCACCAGCATGTGATACATGAAACTTCTCTCGATTTTTTCTATTTTGCAAGCACTGTTTCTAAAATTTATAATCACAAAAAATAAAGGTAATATTGTTATAAAAATACAAGAAAAAAGATAGCTGTAATAAAAAAAATAATAATAATATAACAGTACTACTAAAAGAAACATTATTCTATTACCTTTGTCTTAGGATTTGTGTAGTGATGCACAAAAGCCGCCCATTCAATAGGAGGTATATCTGAATCAATCTTAGTTGCTAGAATTTCTTCTTTTATTTTAGTAGGATAAAAATAAATATTCCGTAACGAATATTTGTAGGCTTTCCATTGATCACCCAATGTCCTTAGTGCCCATTTAATGCCAGCAGCATAATCAAACTCAAAGTTTTCCTTCAAAATATTTATACATAATGTTAAAATTTATATTGTTCATCCCTTTACTTATTTTAACATTTTAAGTTAAAAATAAAAAATAAAAAACAGACCTAATGAGTGAAAAAATAAACCAATTCTACACAATGAATTTTTTAAAGTAGACCTAATAAAAATATAGCCAGATACATGCACTTTTCCAATAACATTAATATCCTCCTCTCATTTTATCTCTTTTTTAAAACGTACAAATACTATTAATCAAGCTAGCCAGCATGCATTTTTCAAAACACTCATAGTTTATCAACATTGTTTGTATTTCCAACAATACAACCAAATTTAAATAAGGTATCATCACTCTTATTTAATACCAGATCCAATCCTCTTATCTTGTCTATTTCAAGTAGTACTCTCTCGAAAATTCTCTCTTTATTAACTATTCTTAAGCTGTTTTTTTTTTAATATTTGCATAACTCACATCTTTTGAGAACATGATATCTAAATAGTTTATGAGTATAAGACATATCAAAATTTTCAAGCTAATATAATATTATCATATTCTAAAATCACAGAAGAGAAATCAAAATAATATACAGAAAATTAAATGGAAAAATATAAGAATTGAACAAAACTAAACATTAAAAATGAAAAGGCGCATAAATTAAAAAGATAAAGGTAAATTTTAAAAGGCAGAAAAAATTTTGGTTTTTTCTAAAGTATACATACTTACTTCAATATAGTTCCACTGCTTTTTTGTGTTGTCTTCAGGCATCTGATCCCATCTTTGAATTGAAATTGGACACAGCGTTGCTCTACGGGCCATTAAACCCAGAAACCGTACCAATAAATTTGCGCCATTATCTCGACCTTGTCCATGGCCATCAAGTTCCATCATGACTTTTTCTTCCTTTTTCAAATACCAAACTTGAATGGCACTCATTTTGTGAGCTGTAATTTCTCCGGTAGAAGTGTCTATAAACGAATGCAACATTGAATAAAAGAAATAAATCAAAGATTAGAACATAAAAAAATCACGTAAAAATTTGAAATTACATCTACCTTTGACATTCACAACTAAAGGGTCGTTATGATCTTTTTTAGTGAGTGCAGTCACTGTATCACGCTCATTCGTCATGTCTATACCCAAAGATCCAGCATCCCCTTGGTCGAGATTTATTTCATCCAAACCCTCTGCAAATTTTTTATTGCTGTTGATATTTTGTGGTTGTCGAAGTTCTGCTAGAAGGGTCTCTCTTGAACTATTACGTTTTTGCTTCATGAGAAAATCTGCCAAAATAAACTAACAAATAACACTAAAATGAAGAAAAAAAATTGTTCGGTATTTTTTATTTGGAGAATGTTGTCATATGAGACGACTCATATAACGTGTTAAAGGAAGTACCTTCACGTGCTATAGAGTAACAGATTCAAAATAAGACGTGAACAGAGTGATGGGTGGTTATCTTAAGTTTCCGCCAAAGGTATAATAAAAATTAAGCGCACTTTGAAATTTTAAATCTTGAATATTCAGAATAGTCATGGTTGTTGTTGCCGTCTTTTTACCTTTTTTTTATTTTGAAAATCTTTTTTTAATTCTACTTTTTATTATCTATTAAATAAATCTTATATTAATTTATTTCTAATACAATAGTTATTTATTTATTTATTTTTTAACGGTCAAATACGATTAAAAATTTAATTTTTAATTTTTAATCTATATATTTTTATCTTTAATTTTTGTAATAATATTAAATAACGTAAAAATCATTTTAATAAATATATGACCCTCATAATTTCTCACTACATGTGAATGATGATTCAAACGATGCACTATAATTTAATTATTTTCCTATTTTGCACGAAACAATAGTAAGAGTTATACATTAACTCAGTTTTGTAAATATTTTTACCTAAAAAATTTAATGTTTGTTAAATTTTAATTACTAAGTCCATATTTAAAATTTAATTTTATAAGAAAAATTATAAATTTTATTTAATAAATTTTACACATTTGTTTATGTTACTACTTAATAAAATTAAGAACTTTTATAGAAGTGAGTACATAATCATTAATTTATTAGTATTAATTTTCTTACAAGTAAGATTGACAACTTAATTCAGATATGAATTCATGTCGATCTTGAATTTTAAATTAAACTAGTTCATTATTTTGTATTTTGTGAATCAATTTATTAGAAAGGTGATGAATCAATTTTTGCTTGATCCCTTGATGTATTTTGTGCTTCTTTTCTTGTTTTTGTTTTGAGTTCAGAGTGAAAAGAGTGATTAAAAAAAAAACTAAAAAAAATTAATATTTTAGTAAAAAAAAAAATTAGACAATACTTGGAATGGAAAGTTTATTAAACCTTTAAAAAACCCCATATTAAGGGTAATTTTTAGTGTTTATTTTTTAATCTAAGTAGTCAATGATAAATTTTTCAAAGAATTAATAAAAAAAGATGTCTTCTATAATTTAAGTTGTTACTAACAGATTTTTCATAAGTTTAATAAAAAAAAATAGCTAATTATCCTCTTATCTTTAGTTTTTGTATTGTCTTTTATTATATTTCTCATAGTTTTATTATATTTTTCATAACTTTTGTATTGTGTTTAGTTTTTGTATTGTCTTTAAGCAGAAGGAGAAGGATTCCCAATACCTTCGATTTAGGAATTTATTAGAGTTTTTTTCTCCTTTTACGTTTTAACTTTTATCTATGATATATTTTAAAATATTTTATTTTAAAATGATATTCATTTATTTTCATTTAATGATTAAATTCAATTAAGAATTTGATTTGTTAGTTTGAGCTTGTATATTTTTTATTTTTTATTTTTGTTACAATAATATAAAGTAAAATGTAATTAATATTATAAATAAAAATTTAAAATAAAATAAAAATAATTAATTTATTTATTATTAACTAATGAAATAAAAAATTATGTGAAACAAAATGTTACCTAATAAAACGAAGGATATTATGAATAAAAAAGTGATTCATTAAAATAAAAATAATATAATAAAAAATTAGTACTAAATATTAATTACTTGCTATTGTATTTGACAAATTTAATTTATCTTTACATACTAACATAGTAAAACATACAGTAAAATTAATATTTATCTACAATAATAATTATAAAGGAAATAATTAATAGTATATTCTAATTAAATAATAGTATAAATAAAAAATTTAATTTATAATTTCATAAAATAATTTAAAAAAAAATAATTATACATATAATAAGAGTACAGTACTCACAAATATATGTAGTGAGTATTAAATTATATAAATAAAAAACTAATTTTTTACTTATCTTCAATTATTTAAATTTAACAAATAATAAAATAATTTATTTTTTGTAAAAAATTTACTGAAAATTTTTTTTACTTCAAAATTACTAATTTTTTATTACTTATCCAAATTATTTTATCTTAGTTAGATAAATTTTATCTTTATAATTAACTTAATTATTAGAATATAACTTTTATTTTTATAATTATTTGTTTTATCTAATTTTTTTTATATTTTTAAATTTAATTTCATAAATATGTGTTGATGTTAGGATATTTAAAAAAATATTATAAATTGATCATGGAAAACAAACAGAAAGAAGTAAGAGAAGAGGTTATAATTTGATTTTTATTTTTAGGAGAAGAGACAAAACACTTTTATTAAAATAATGAGGAATATAAACTTTAAATTGAAAAGCTACGATAAATATTGTTTGTGGTAAAATGTTAAATTTTAGCCACTGTGACAATGTTTCGTGCTAAATATAAGACACGTTCATTTATTTTTATCACGTTTCAGTGTTCGTGGTTAAAATTTAGTGGCTAGACTCCGTTTTTGTGGTAGTGATTAGGAAGAAAATTAAAAAAATGATACAAATTAACGTACAAATATTTTTATCGTAAGTTATTATGATTCTTTAAAAAAATATATTTATCAAAAAATTATAAATAATATAAGTTGGTTTAAAATTATATCAATGTTATTAAATCTCAACTCATTATTCTAGTCACAAAAAAAAAAAAAAAACTCAACTCATTAAAATATGATCGTTATTATATATTCATGAGTGATAAATGTTTGATGGACCATTTACATTATTTAAGACTGACCCACAATCCTTGTTTTATATATATATACACGAATAGATATGTGGTTGATTTTTAAATATTGATAGAATATTTTTGTTTCATTATCATTAAAACGAATTGAAAGACAAACTTTTATTATTTGAATGTGCTTATTTATGATTTTATCAGAAGTTATTATCGAATTCGATCATAACATGTATTATTTCATAAACATTTTATTTTCATAAATGGAAAATAAACAAGGGGAATAAAGGAGAGGTGTGCATCTTGAGCATCTCCATTTGCTAGACTCTCATTCGCGAAATCGATCGATCATCGTTTTCAATAAACAAAACCATTGGCATTTGGACAAAACATTCGTTTTCCAAATCCAACAAAGAACAAAGATCAATTTATAATTTAGACTAAAATGATAAATAAATTTTTAAAAAAATTATCAGTTTAAATAGATTAGTAGTAGTTGTAGATATATTATTTTTAAATTAATTTCTATAATTAAAATAAAAAATTTTAATTTAAATTAATTTATCTAAATTTACTATTCTAAAAAAATTTATTAATATTTTTTTTAAATTAATCTATATAAATTTTTAAAAGTTTATTTATCATTTTACTCCAATCTATGTATTATGGGGTCCATAAAGTACTTTACAAGTGTCAATTTGGATTATGTGAGTTTGATAGCTAAATTCCAACTTTATAACAAACATGGGACTTACATATTTCCAGCTTGTAGATTTTATTTCATATATACAGTCTTCAAAATTTCTGTCACCATCCCAAGATATTATTAAAAGCTTATATTAGGACAATTTACATATTTAAATAAAATCAGAAAAATCTTTATCTAAATACACAAATCAAAAAATTGTTACGTATTTGTGTAAAATGCATTATTATGTAAACTGTGGGAGCCAACCACGGTTTTTGATTTGTACATAAACAGTGGCTGACAGAGACGGATTACGTGTTGAAACAAAATGATCATAAACCCTGGTAGGCTACCACGGTTTATAAATGTAAGAAAATCTTCATAAAACCTTGCTGCCAGCAACGGTTTATGAAGAAAAGGTAATTGGCATAAATCCTTGTAGCCTCCAACGGTTTATGAGGAGGGAATATCTATATATATGTGGGTGAGATTCAACCTGTATGAGAGATCATTTTACATATATTTTTAAAATATAATATAGATACATTTTTAATTATATTAATAAGACGATTAATTTACGTCTGAATTCACAATATAAGAGTAACTTTTGTGAAATACGTTGAAGAGGATAAAAGTGTGTTTCAGTACTTTGAACGATGTTCTTTGATATTTGACAGCTTTTTTTCGTTCATTAGAAGCAAAAAATTATAACTTCTGCATTTACTCAACCCATGTACGTTGTTGCTGTTATTATTGGTTTTTCCATAATTTTTTCTAAATAAATGCTAAGAATATTAAAATAATATTCTAATTTTTATGCACTGTTTACTATTTTAATTTTTTATAATATATTATTGCTCCTATTAGAAATGATAAATTAAATAAAAAATTAATTATAAATAATAATAAAAATCTAACTTGTAAAAAATTAGAACCTAAAATAATAAAAAAAAATTATTAAAAGTACTTGAAAAGAGTACTAAAATATGTTCTTTTATATTATTTTTAATTTAATAAATAAATATTATTTTTACTTAAAAAATACTTAAAAAGTTATCCAGTTTTTATGTATTTTTAATTTATCAATAAATATTAATTTTTATTATAATAATAAAAAATTAATATACTAAAATAGAGTACTATAAAAAATACTATAAATATTAATTATTTATCTAGAAGTGATTTTAACTAATATTATCCAAACAATATTTATTTTATCAAAATCAATTTTAGTAAAATTTGCCAAACATAAATCATGCATGTGGGCACAAACTCACTTCTACCCAAAATCAATTCTACAAAATCACTTCCATTCGAACTCCAATTCCCAACGTGAATCAAAACACACACTTAAAATTTTACTAAAATTGATTTTGATAAAATAAATATTGTTTGGATAATATTAGTTAAAATCACTTCTAGATAAATAATTAATTAATTACTTAAAAAATATAATATTAAATTAAAATATTATTTTTTTAAATATATTTAATTTTTTTATATTTTTTAGTATCTTTTATATAGTATTTTTTTATAGTACTCTATTTTAGTATATTATAATTTTTTATTATTATAATAAAATTAATATTTATTGATAAAATAAAAAATAACATATAAAAATGGACAACTTTTTAAGTATTTTTTTAAGTAAAAAGTAATATTTATTTATTAAATTAAAAATAATATATAAAATAACATATTTTAATACTCTTTTCAAGTACTTTTAATAATTTTATTTTTATTATTATTTTAGGTTCTAAATTTTACAAGTTAGATTTTTATTATTATTTATAATTAATTTTTTATTTAATTTATCATTTCTAATAGGAGCAATAATACATATTATAAAAAATTAAAATAGTAAACAGTGCATAAAAATTAGAATAATTATTTTAATATTCTTAGCATTTATTTAAAAAAAATTATGGAAAAATCAATAATAACAAGCAACAACGTAAACGTGGGTTGAGTAAATGCAGAAGCTATAATTTTTTGCTTCTAATGAACGAGCTTTTGGGATGCAGAATCAAGTTGGCGTTCAAAAAAAAAGTTGTCAAACATCAAAGAACATCGTTCAAAGTACTGAAACATACTTTTATCCTTTTCAACGTGTTTCACAAAAGTTACTCTTATATTGTGAATTCAGACGTAAATTAATCGTCTTATTAATATAATTTAAAATGTATCTATATTATATTTTAAAAATATATGTAAAATCCTCTATGACTCCACCACTCAAACCTGAACAAATCCTCCCACCCTGTTGAGCATCAACGGATTATGTGTATATATATATATACATATAAACGTAAACCGTGGGAGCCTAGGAGGTTTTACGTTTAACGCAAAATTCCTCATAAACCGTGGTAGCCACCCACGGTTTATGCCTAACACTTTTCCTTCCTAATCCGTGGTTGGTGGCCACGGTTTACAGCCAAACTTTTCCTTCCATAAAACCTCCCTGTCAGCCACGGTTTATGTACAAATAAAAAACCGTGGTTGGCTCCCCCGGTTTACATAATAATGCATTTTGCACAAACACGTAACAACTTTTTGATTTGTGTATTTGGGTAAAGGTTTTTCTGATTTTATTTAAATACGTAAATTGTCCCTTATATTACCTCTTTTTTTCAGTATTTATTATTTTATTTGATCAAGATGATCATAATAATTAAAAGGAGTAAAAAATGTTTATGATAAAAGATACCATGATTGCTATTTCACAAACCATTTTTTCTTAGGATACACAAAATGGCCTCTTATATATCATTGTTATTTGTTACTACTTGATTACGCTATTCTATTTTTTTTTAAAACAGTTGCATTTTATTAATAACTTAATATATTTTCTATTCTATTTTTTTTAAAAAAAACAGTTGCATTTTATTAATAACTTAATATATTTTCTAAATAACCCTATTCAACTTAAATAGTACTCTCTAATCTGTACTATCTAGAGTAAAAGAAATATGTATGATTGCAACCATAAACTTTGACATTGCTGGCTTGACACCTTCAACTATTGCCAAAAAAGAACATTAATAATTCTATTGTTCAACTATATTGCTGGCTACATTTCTTGCAGTTTCTAATATTATTATCATCTTTCTAGCAATTATGAAACACAAGAATCCAAAGAAGGCTTCATCTATCTACAACCAAGTCAAGTAGAGGGACATTGATGTATGTAGAGATATTGTTCCCCCTAAAAAAAATAAAAAATGTCTCCTATAATTTATGACCATATTTTAGTGCTCATTTTATTATTAGATTGATTTATCGGTGATGATATATGGATAAATTAAATGTTAACTGAATTAGTTAGCCTTTGTGCGTATGAATAAACAGTAATAATTTGAAAAAATATAAATAAAAAAGCTTAAAATTTTTTTTTCAAGAAGACAATGACAATCACAACTAAAAATTTATCATCAATTTTGGTTTCTTTTTTATGTCTGCTGTAATTTTTTGCATTACACCCTCGTATTTGTTTTAAGTTCAAGTCTATCATCTTTTCGGTATTTTTTTTCACCAACAACATCAGCCCAGTTTGGATAAATGACTTAAATAAGCTCTTTTTTCAAAAGAGTTTAAAAGATAAGAACTTTTATTAACAGCAGCTTATAAATAAGTTATTTTGTGTTTAGATTTTTAGTTATAGAAGTACTTATTTTAAAGTTGTAGCGTTTGGATAAATAATTCAAAAAATACAATTTCTATTTTCACAAAAAATGGATATTAAAATAAGGATGATAACAAATATTTTCAATATTGAATGATTTTCTATAACCTAATCACTAAAATTACAATTGTTTAGGCAATTAATTCTTTATAATAGCACAATAATAATAGCAGCTATATAAAAATAATAGCAGCTATATAAAAATAAAATCACATGAAAAAAATAAAATTAAAACTGAAATTTTATACCACACATAATGTTAAATACAAATTTAATAATAAAAATAAAGTAGTAAAATAATAAAAAAACTGAAATGAATATATGTAATAGGTGGTTCAGATGGAACATTATTTTAAAATGGTGGTGGAGGGTCAATATTTTCAACAGATAAATCATTACGTAAAAATGATGGTAGAAAGCCAATACTTCTAACAGATGGAATCTTGGATGAAAATGATTAGATTTTTTTTGTTTTGAGGTGATATTTTTTACAGGAATAATAGAATGACTTTTTGAGGAGGAGAAGTCATATATTTCTACTTCTTCAAAAAGTTTTGAATTAACTTTTCAAAAAGTTAAAAGTTCTTTTTAAAATAGTGCCAAATATACGTACAATGACTTTTTATAATTCAAAAGTCAGAAAAAGTAGCTTATGCTACTTCCCAAACGGGCTCTAAATTTATGTAATTACACCAACATTTTGAATTTTCTTGAATTTTAGCAATTTCGTTATTTTGAGTTTCAACAGTTTTATTTGTTTTCAGTAGTATCCTGATATGTTTTGAATTTCTACAATTTTGTTTGCACTTTTTTTTTCGCTATTCTATCTACACTCCAATTTTTCGTACTGATTTTAAAATATTTGAGAATTTTATTTACATATTATTATAATTTTTTTAATTCGTCATGTTTTTAATAAGTTGCAGAGTTTATTGAAAAGAAAATACTATAAAAATTATAGATAGTTTTAGAAGAAGAAAAAAAAATAAAATTAAAAAAAAGTGACGTTATCAATTTGGAAATGACATTATCATCTCCTGTTAATTTTATATTATTTAGGTTGATATTAGATTAATTATATAATTATGATTAAATTATATCGTTCGCCTATAAATAAATAATTTTTATTGTATATTGACATAATAACATCTGAATATCAAATTTATTTTGAAATTAATGAATTTTAAACTCGTAATTGATATACACTAGTTATTATTATTGACATAAAGACCTTATACAAATATTATTTAAACTATATATAACCAAGTGTCTTATAAAAGACTTATTGAACGGAGATATAAATTATAAAGCAGAGTTTTTTTTATCAAGTTAATAATTATAATAACAAATAGTTATTGGATAATTAAAAAATATATAATAAATAGGCCTGTAAAATTACAAACCAAGATATTATCATCTTTAATCTATAGTGTTCTTGCCTGGCTCTTCCGAGGTATAGCTCGTTCTTCACCAAGGTCGGTGGACTCCAGAAACGAATCAAGGTATACTTCGGTAGCGGATGAACAATGGAGGTGGGTACCTGCAAAGGCACTCCGACGCTCAAGTTAGTATTGAGTAAATGATATGTCTTAATTCGGAAAATCAGACGTACCTCTCTCTGCTCTCCTTGTCTGCTTTATATTAGTGTAAATGGTCGACCGTTTGGGCTGTAACGCCCAGGAAGAGGATTAATTGTAGATCCGACGTTATTGCTTTAATGAATATTTATGGTCATGATGAAATCGTCGGTTATGATCGGACTTTTGGTGTTACCGAGCTATAACTCGTAACCGATGTTTATAGGTCATATCATATAGGTCTGTAGTTACTTGTCAAACATATGATCTATAAACTGTGTTTATGTTGAAATGAATTAAACAAACACAAATAGCTCATGGACCTTTAGGGTTATACTTTGATAATCTTCAAAATTCAAAATCACAATTTTTAAATTCAAACCAAACTAGTTAACAAAAATAAAATTAGTTCGAAGTCACTAGCAGAACAATAATTAAAAAAGCAAAATATTTTAATTAGCTAGTTTAGTAGAAGTTGCGCGAACGCAGGCCTCTGCTGTCACAAATTATGATGTAGGCTCCACCACTTAGGTAGATCTTAGGACAGCACTTCTCCAAAGTGCAATGGAGGTTGCTATCCTAGGCTATGGGCCTTTATGATCATCCATCGACCCCGTCCAGGTAAGTATGTTGCAATTGTCGTCATGTCTTTCATTTTATATTGCATTGCAACATTTTGATAGACATATTTTTTCGATGAGGTACATTAGTATAGCGCGTCTTCTTTCCATCTATAAGTAAAAGAGCAAGAAAAATTTCAAAGAAAAAAAGGATCAACCACACACGTAAGAAAAAGAAAGTAACAAAAAACAAAGAAAGAACTGACAAGATTGAAGAGCAAAATGAATTATGGGTATAAGAAAAAAAATGACAATGAATCAGGAGATATAAAAGGAGAAACAATCAAGACTTAGAGAATTGAATCTCAATTGATAACGTATTGCAGTGATTGGAAGTAATTTTGGAACAACTTTAGCGGACAACCATAAATGAAAGAGAGGCTTTAGAGCAAGTCAGCATAAAATCAAGGTCTAGAAAAAGGAAGAAAAGTGTTTCTAGTCATGTTGGTGAATGGTGATGCTAAATCCGCTCTAGTGATTTTATTTTATTTTTTTGTTGTATTTTGGGAAGTAGAAGAGAGTGGATTGTATAAACAAGCAGGGTGTAAGAATTCATAACCATTAGTGGCTAAGAAAATGAGTCCTCGCTTCTACGGTAGAAAATCCGAGTGATAGTGATAAAAGAGCATGGTGTATTTTTTGGATGTTATTTGATATGGTTTTAATGTTGTGCGTTCTGATATATAGATATCTTTTTGGTTAAACTGTTTAGATGGTATCATTTTAAAAAACTTTTATCTAGGTATTAGTTTTAGTATGGGAAGTATTTTGTTTGCTTGTGATTCTAGTTGGAGAATTGTTATTTGTTATATTTTTGTAAGTACTTATTGCTTGTTTTATCTCCAATAAAGTTGAGAGTTTTGAACCAATTGAAACAAAAATGCCATTCAACAATTGATTAAGAGTTTTTCAAGTAATCAAATCCCCATAAATAGCATAATTTGCTGTAATTCGAAGAATGTGAAACCATAAACTCTATAGGCAGATTTTAATTTTATTTTATGATAAAACTATCAACATTTATATTGTTCTGTATACAAAAATAGTTCATGTACTCTTCAAAAAATTTAACGCAAAAAAATTTGATTTTATCATAGTTTTTTCAATTCTCTAGTTTCAGGTATTAATAAATTAGAGGCCTAGTAATTTTTTAAATTAGAATGCATACCCCCTGAAGTCTCAAGTATAAAAAAATAAACAAATATTAATAAGTTTATTATCATTAAGTTTGCACTTGCCAATTGCCATTGCTGATGGTGATAATTTTTTGAGATAAAATAAATAGTGTTATGAATCTATAAAGTTATTTTACTAAAACTCAATAAACAGTTTCATTATATGCAAAATGTTGAAATATTTTAGGTGAATCCATTGGAAAAATAAATTGAAATCACTACGGGTAATAATAAACCTATGAATCTAAACCTACATAAACCTATTAACTCCTACATGAAAAGAAAAGAAAAAATGTTATGTTCAGTTTCATTGAATGCAAAATATTGAAATACAAAAAATTGACAAATTTAATGTGCGTTTTGGTTTGTATTTTTTATTTTCTGTTTTTATTTTCTAAATTTTGTGAAAGAAAAAGTGAAAATAGGAGGTGAAAATAGAAAATAAAATTTTATTATTTTCACTTTCTCCTCCATAAAATATAGAAACATAAATACTAAAAATGAAAACATAAAATAAAAAACACAAACCAAACACACCCTTAATGTTGGAAATAATTTTATCATTCAC
This sequence comes from Arachis stenosperma, assembly GCF_014773155.1. Taxonomy (NCBI): domain Eukaryota; kingdom Viridiplantae; phylum Streptophyta; class Magnoliopsida; order Fabales; family Fabaceae; genus Arachis; species Arachis stenosperma. Next base: position 11,853,505 of record NC_080378.1, read on the forward strand.
CATACTAAATAATTAAACTCCGTTTAAATAGGGACCGCGCGAACGCAGGTCCCACTACCACAAATTATGACGTAGGCTCCACCACTTGGGTAGACCTTAGGCTAGCACCCTTCCAAAGTGCAATGGAAGTCACCAGCCTAGGCCATGGGTCTTCTTGATCGCCAAGTGACCCCGTCCAGGTAAGTATCCTTAAATTGTTGTAGTGCCTCGCCTTTTATAGCATATTGAAGACTTCTCACACTCCTCTTTTGTCGATGTGAGACTTCAAATGTCAGACGTATTGTTTCTTGTCTCATGTTCTCGATGTGGGATTTGAATATTTCGTTCAATGAACTCAATGAATAGCTAATTATTAGTCTCCAGTTGAAATGATTTTCAGTAATAGAATGTGAAAAAGAAAACTTCACACCCCAAGAATGAAAATATATTTAAAAGTCAAAAGACATGAGAAACAAATTTACAAAAAAGAAGTAGTTGAAGAATGAATAGAACCATTTTTATCAAAACTTGTCAAATGATACTATACTTATTATTTTAGATATTCATATTTGTACCAGAAGAAAAGAGGGAAAAAAATTAGAATATGTTGAGTCTTGTATTGATCAAATCAAATATTTAAAAAGCATATGTTAGGTTACAAACTTTTTTTTTCATTAGGATATATTAATTTATGTATTTATCTATTCTTATCTTAGGTCATATCTTTGTAGTTCCACAAAGTTCATTAACAGACATATTTATATATTTTAGCGGTAACCCAATTCAAGCACATACCGTTCTTTTTGATTAACAAATACCTTCAAAGTTATATTAGGTTAATTTCATAATAATGATTAAATTGTATCCTTAACCTATAAATTGATACTTTTCATTGAACAATCACATAATTACATGTGATTATCAAATTTATTTTTAGATTATTATCATAAATTATAAACTCGCAATTGATGTACACTAATTATTATTGAATAAACACCTATATCAAATATTATTTAAACCATGTATAACTAAAAGTGTCTTATAAAAGGTTTATTGAAATCAAATATAAATTATAATGGAGAATTATTTTTAAAGATAATAATCATAAGGACAAAATAGTTATTCAGTAATTGAAGATATAATTAAACAGACCTGGAAAGTTGCAAACAAAGATATTATCATCCTTGATTTATCATAAATAACTCAGGAAGCCTTTTGGGATTATACTTATGCTAATACTAAAAAATTAAAATTATATCAATTCCACAAGGGAACCAACTCACTATATGCTAACTACCAGCCAACTCAAATGGGCCGGATCCAAAACCCAAGTGGCCAAAAAATCATCTACCCAAATATCTAACTTTTATCCTAATTATCGTAAAGAGTTCAACCGCGGCTCTCTTCTCTCCAGCTCCATACCATCATCGAGCTTCTTCTCCACGGCGGCACGCTCTGCGTCTCGCCCCCTAGTTGTCTTCTCTCCCACCAGTAACCCCAATCAGCGCCGTCAAGTACTCCAGTGAAGAAGCCACTGCCGTCGCATGCGAGGAAGCCATCCTTGTTGACCGTGACTCTACTTACTGCCACCTCTGCATCGAACACTAGTCAAATACGCCGTCGCGGACTCATTTTCTCCGGTAGGTGCGTCAACAACATCCACCACTTTCAGCATTCATCACGGCGTCGTGAAAGCCGGCGCTGTCGTCAGAACGCCCTTGATTTCCGTCTCCGTCGCACGCTGTTGCACATGAACTACCCCAATCGACGCTGACAGGTCAGTGCATGTTAGGGTTTCATTGGAAATTGGATGTTGCTAATCTGTGCTAGGGTTCAGGAACTGCGGTTGTTGTCGATTTATGTTTAATTTTGATAAATTCACCAAGATATTCTCCAATTGGTTTGTATATTGTTAGGGTTTTAAATAATAGAAGATGCTTTTCTTCTGTTTTTGGTTTTAGAAGAATGTATACTAGTTCTTATGTGAAGATATTCTGATTTTTGGTGGATTGATAAATGGATTTGTCTTTGATTTCAATTGTTGGATGTTTCTAATCATGTGAATTAGATGTCTATTTTTGTTGAGTATGTATATGATTTAATTATAATTTATTGGATGTTGTTTTTTGTTGTAAATGGATAGTTCTTACTGAATGATTATGGATGTTGTTTTTATCATAAGATTTTTTTTTGAAAAGATTAGTTCTGATTTAACCACATGTAATGCTTCAGATCCACACCCGTGAAGAATTTCGGACTATTGAGATGCAGTCATCTCCCGAAACCAAATATTATGCAGCGAATTATTTTCTTTTTTGACAAATTACTAGATGCATACTTTATAGTTTGTACCATTTTCCCTCAAAGTAACATGCATGACATTCCACATGTCCTAAATTCCAATCATGAATCATTGGTATGTGTATATGAATCTAAAATATGAACCACTATCTAATAATTGCAAAATTACAATCAAAAGTGACATGTTAATATTACCCTAGAAAAAAAAATCATAATATCTTCCATAAAGCTTTTTCTTTTAGGCCAACACACTTGTTTTAATAACAGTATCTCTGACCTAAAGACCTTTACATACGCTAATGTGGACTCCATCGGTATTGGGCTTGAAGGAGGTGCTAACACTCTAAGATGGGATGCAACAACCCGCATGCAACTAGTGAATGCCAAGTGCATTTGCTGGCTATTTAACAGGGTAAGGTTCTTCACTTTCAGGTTCTTGCATTTATGAAAAGTGAGGGCCTGCAGTGTGATAAAATTCATTTGTAGGGTTTATCTTATGTTGAATTTAGGGGATTTTATCACCTTTTACCCACATTTATCCAATAAAATAGCATGGTTTTATAACTTCTCCTTTAATTATGCTTAAGAGTGAAAACATGCTTTTTAGGTCTTAAAATAGCTAAATTTAATTTACCTTTGATTCCATTAGATGCCTTGATATGTTTTTTAAGTGATTTTAGATTTAGGAGGCAAAGATTGGATAAAGGGAATAAAGGAAAAGCATGTAAAAATGGAGAACTCATGAAGAAATGAAGGAATTGCAAAAGCTGTCAAGGCGACCTCTTCGCACTCAATTGACCATAACTTGAGCTATAGAGGTCCAAATAATGCGGTTCTATTTGGATTGTAAAGCTAACATCCGGGGCTTCGAAATGAAATATAGGATTTGCCATAGTTGCTACACGTATAGTAACGCGTACGCGCACTGTACGCGCACGCGTCGTTGCTGCCATATGATCCACTTAAAGCAATACGTGGCCAGCGAATTCTAGAGCCTTGTGGGCCCAATCCAACTCATTTCTGATGCTATTTAAGTCAAGGATTGAAGGGGGAATCAACATACTTCACATACTTTAGATGCTAGTTTTCCATTAGTTTAGTTTAGCTTAGTTTTAGTAGTTAGAGTTAGTTTCTAGAGAGAGAAGCTCTCACTTCTCTCTAGAATTAGGATTAGGTTTGGATTAGAATTTCTAGATCTAGGTTTTAATTCATGTTCTCTTCTACTTCTACTTCTCAATTCTTTGTTGTTACATTCATCTTCTTCTATTCTTTTGTTGTAATTTCCTTTATGTTGTTCTTATACTTTGTTGTAGATCTACTATTATTTCTTCTACCTTCTTTCCATTCAATCCAAGGTAATTCATAATAATTGTGTTTCTTTGTGATTGTTGTTGTTAATTCTTTGTAATTAATTGTTGTTAGATTTTGTTCTTGTTTTTGATTTACTATGCTTTTCTTTTGTGCCTTCCAAGTGTTTGATAAAATGCTTGGAAGGATTTTAGAGTAGAATTTTATACTCTTGGCTTGGAGAGGTAACTTAGGACCTCTTGAGTTACTAATGTCAAAGAGATTGATGATTGTGAGCCATTGACTCTAGTTCTCACTAATTGAACCGGGTCACCCGCGTGACAGGCGAGAATGTGTATCAAGGATGGGACACTCAAAGGTGGAAGGAGCCATATGCATATGATCAATCTTCTTGGCAACAACCTCCACCAATGCACTATGAAGAAGAGCCATTCTATGATGCATACCAATCCAATGGCTATGGTGAATCCACTTGTGACTTTCAAGAACCACCACCATATGCCTATGAGCCATATCCTCAACATGACCCTCAACCATACTCACAAGCCCCTCCTTACCAACCATCTTCATATGATCCTAATCCATATCCACCATACCAACCACCTTTTGATCCATATGAGCCATACATAGAGCCACCACCGTTCCAACATCAACATTTTCAAAAGCCACCCCCTCCATATTATTACCAAGATGAACCACCTCCAATATATGAAAATTTCCAACCACAAGATGAATACTACTTTCCACCACAACCTCCCATGGAAGAATACTTATGTCCTTCAATTCAAGAGCCCTATGATCCTACTCATGATATCCAAGAGGAACAAGAGTCAAGGGATCATCTCAAGAAAGCATTGGATCAATTTCAAGCAACCATGGAGTGTGTTGTGCAACAAGTGGAAAGAATAGAAAATATTGAACCACCACAACTCTACCAAGAAGAACCACCTTCCTACTATGAACTTCTCTCCCAAATTGATGAACCCTTCCATCTACCCCAACCTCCAATGGATGACATCCTTGATGTTCTTGTTCAAAGACAATAAGAGATGAAAAGGGATGTGCAAAATTTCATGGCCGCCTTGGATGCGGTAACAAATCAATTAGCCTCCCAATGCTTGAACACTCAAGGAACTCCCATGGCTACATGTGGAGAATCAAATGAAGAACATAGCATGAAGGAGAGATTGGAAACTCCGGTGGAAAAGGAGAAAAGCTACTTTGTGTTAGAACAATTGGAGGAACCTATGACTATTGAAGAAGAGGGAGAAGTGGTTGAAGACTTAGGAGATGCGGAACCTCCATGAGAACCTAAAGTTGAGGAAAACCCCTCCAAGAAGATTGAAGTTGATGTTGAGGAGGAATGTGCACAACCTCTAAGGCATATCCCATATGAAGACTTGGAAGGAGTGGAGCAAGAATTGAGCTCCCTTGGAGATGAAGATTGAGCATCAAATCCTAGTGGTGAAGAATCCTTTGAAATTGAAGAACCTTCTCCCGATGAAGAAGAGAGCGATGTGGAGGTAGATTTCTCTCAACCTCCCATTTATGATTTGAGTGATGGAGAAGATTTAGATGAAATTGATGAACAAAAGATTGAATTTGAAAAATCTTGTGAGGAGGTGGAAGTCCTTAGAAAAAAAAGGACGGGAGTTGAATACACTTTGTCAAAATCTTTGGAAGCCTCTTTGCCTAGGTTGTCATATATTCCTTCACTTGAGTGGGTAAAACTCATTTCTATTAGCTTTATTATCCCACTTGAGTATGGTTTGCTTGAAACGGATGGTCAACTTAGGATGATTTGTGGGATAAAGCGTAAGAGAAAAATGTTTAGCGGATGGCGTTGCAAATCAAGGCTCATTTTGGTTGATACATCAAAGCTTAGATGCAAAGGTTGGGCTAGTGCTCACTTGAATGGGTCTCAAAGGAAAGTTTGGTATCACCTTAAGAATTCATCTTCCTTACCGCCCGGATGGATCAATGATGATCAACCTCAAGACGGGTGTGAAAATAAAGTGTGGGATCCCGGATTACAAGGAGAGGATCAACATTGGAAGCCCATGGTTTGTGAAGAACTCCATCAAAGCTTGGAGATATTGATCTTGAATGATAGAGCTTATTGGAAGTCCAAGCATTGGTGGAAGTTCCAAGATGAGTACAAGCACAAACCACCTTGATGAGGAGCTCCCCATAATTCCAACTTAAGGACAATAAACAAAAGTGCTAGGTAGGAGACACCCCACCATGGTAACTTCTTTTCATTTTCTCTTTTTGTATATATTGGTAAAAGTAGTTTAATTTCATGTTTTGGTTGATTTGTTGAGTTTATTTGGTAGTTTAGTATGTTAAATAAGGTTTTATGTTGTTTTGGTAGCTGTTTGGAGGTTTGGAATGCTTGGATTGGTGCAAAAACATAGAATTTTTTTTTGAAAAACAGAGCACCATCCACGCGTACGCGTACATGGCGCGTACGCGCACTTCCAGCATTTTCGACCATCCACGCGCATGCGTACATGGCGCGTACGCGTGGATTGAGAAGTTCCACCTTCCATACATGACGCGTACGCGCCACTCTCGAAATAAGCCATCGACGCGCGCGCGCCATGCGTGCGTACACGCGGATTTTCTTCCTTCACCACATTTCTTTTCTTCTCCTCTTTCCATTTTTTTCCTTCTTCTTTCTTCTTCCCTTCTCCTACCCCTCATCCAACACTCCCAAACACCATTGATAACCATTTATTTTAGTTAGTTAATTAGTTAGTTTTAGTTTAGTTTTCATTTTATTTTCTCTCTTTTCATTATAAGTGTTGGATTATTGACTTTGTTTACTATACATTGCTGCCTATTCCTAATTGCATGCTATCTTAGCATGAATATTTTTAGATAATCTTTGTTGGATTCTATGATTGAGGTTATATTTTGCTACTTGGTTTTGAGTTTTTTCATGCTTACCTTTTAAGAATACCAAGTGATGAGAATTGCCTTCGAACTTGTAACTCTTCTTGAATTACATGATTTGGCCACCATGTGATTTGAGCCTTATTCTATGATTAGGCAACCTCTTGATGGATGATGTTATGCATTTACCTTAATGCATTGTATTTCATGATCATATGCATCCATATGTGTTTGACTTGAATGCTTTCATGCTTCTCTAATGCTTGTTTTACCTTACAAGTTCACTTAAAGCATCTCAAGTATACTAGGATGAGTGATGTGCATGCTTCTTTTGTGACATAACTTTTATGCTAATGTGTGTTCTAAAAGGTGCCTAATTTAGAATTCACACACCTAATATTTCTTAATGTCACACTAATTCACTCACTCAATCCTAGTGACTAGTACCTCATTCCAACAATGTATGCTTCCTTTCTTTTATATCCTCTCATCTTATGGTGTTATACTTTTGTTTTTCATGAATGATGCACCGCAAGCAAAAATGGAAGCAGAAGAAAGAACACGTAGCAATCCGGAGAGTCGTCGTACCCCCTTGCTCATCTTTGAATGCACCGAGGACGGTGCAAACTTTTAAGTGTGGGGAGGTCGTCCGACCGGTCGGCGATTTCGGGTGACAAGTTTCTAATTCCAACACTTTTGCATTTCATTTTAGGTTTTTAGGATTTTTGTTGCATTTTCTTAAATTTTACATATATATATACAATAAGCTTAGTCAAAATAATGAGATTTTTCGAGAAAATTATCTATAGGGCACACCAATTGATTTGAGTAAAAACTTTTCATTAAACTTGCTTGAATTATATATATCGTGGATCATGTTTTGAGCTAAGAACACAAGCAAGTGAGATTTGAGCCTAATGGTGTGGTTACATCTTATAACCACTTATTTTTCCTTCTTGTGTGCATTATTCTCTTCTTATGATTGTAATCTTTGATTTGTTCGATTCTTTATGTCCATTATTTTGTGTATTCATGCATTTATATGATTGAGACCATCATTTCATTAGCTTAATTACCCAAAAGCTTACCTTTTATCTTCCATTGTTAGCAAATTTGAGCCTACGCTTAACCCACTTATTCTTATTTTAGCACATTACAAGCCTTAAAGCGAAAAACAATAATTGTCCTCTATTTGGATCTTTGATTAGCTTAGGCTAGTGTGTGTGTGTGTATCATTCAAGTGTGGGAACCTTGGGACATTGGGTGAATAAAAGGGTAGTTTTGTATTTTGTTGTAAATATTAGGAATTGGGTACATGGTCATGTGTAATGAATGAATAAACCTTATGCATTGATATTCTTGAAAGAAAAAAAATGTGAAAAATAAAAGAAAAAGAAAAAAATATATGGAAAAGAAAAAAATAGAAAAAGAAAGAAAAGAATGGAAAAATAATAAAAAGGGGACAAAATGCCCCAAAGTGAAGTTCGATAAGAGTCAATGCATAAAGGTTGTGAAATAAAAAAGGAATACATGAGTATGTGAAAAAGTGAAGAATGGGTAGTTAGGTTAGCTTTGAAATTATATAGGATGTCATAGGTTAGGTGGGAAGTCTAAGCTTATCAAAGATTCAAATTCCAAACTCACTTAACCATATATGCATCCTACCTTAACCCTAGTCCCATTACAACCAATGAAAAGACCTCATGATATGTGTATGCATGCATAAAATGTATGTTGATTGTTAGAAGAAAAACAAATCTTAGAAAGCATGAAATAGAGGAGAATTGAGTGAATCAACCCTAAACACTTGAGCGAATAGAGGGCAAATACATCCGGTGAGGGTTCGATTGCTCAATTACATGTTTTCACCCATAAGTGTCAATTTTCATGCAAGTTTGTAAAAATATTTAATAGCTCAATTCAATTGTGGTTTGGTATGGTTGTTAATATCTTTAGCCCTTGTGCATATATGCTTCTTGGGAATTGATTTATTTTGACCAAGCAATTGCATTCATATAGATAGTTGCATATAGTTTAGGTTGCATTTAGATTAGTTCACATTGAATAAATGTTGATACCCTTTGCTTTCTCTTGGTTTAAGCATGAGGACATTCTTGGTTTAAGTATGGGGAGGTTGATAAACCCCATTTATAGGGTTTATCTTGTGTTGAATTTAGGAGATTTTATCACTTTTTACCCACATTTATCCAATGAAATAGCATAGTTTTATAACTTCTCCTTTAATTGTGCTTAAGAGTGAAAACATGCTTTTTAGGTCTTAAAATAGCTAAATTTAATTTACCTTTGATTCCATTAGATGCCTTGATATGTTTTTTAAGTGATTTCAGATTTAGGAGGCAAAGATTCGATAAAGGGAATAAAGGAAAAGCATGTAAAAATGGAGAACTCATGAAGAAATGAAGGAATTGCAAAAGCTGTCAAGCCGACCTCTTCGCACTTAATTGACCATAACTTGAGCTATAGAGGTCCAAATAATGCGGTTTCATTTGGGTTGGAAAGCTAACATCCGGGGCTTCGAAACGATATATAAGATTTGCCATAGTTGCTACGCGTATAGTAACGCGTACGCGCACTGTACGCGCACGCGTCGTTGCTGCCATATGATCCACTTAAAGCAATACGTGGCCAGCAAATTCTAGAGCCTTGTGGGTCCAATCCAACTCATTTCTGATACTATTTAAGTTAAGGATTGAAGGGGGAATCAACATACTTCACATACTTTAGATGCTAGTTTTTCATTAGTTTAGTTTAGCTTAGTTTTAGTAGTTATAGTTAGTTTCTAGAGAGAGAAGCTCTCACTTCTCTCTAGAATTAGGATTAGGTTTGGATTAGAATTTCTAGATCTAGGTTTTAATTCATGTTCTCTTCTACTTCTACTTCTCAATTCTTTGTTGTTACATTCATCTTCTTCTATTCTTTTGTTGTAATTTCCTTTATGTTGTTCTTATACTTTGTTGTAGATCTACTATTGTTTCTTCTACCTTCTTTCCATTCAATCCAAGGTAATTCATAATAATTGTGTTTCTTTGTGATTATTGTTGTTAATTCTTTGCAATTAGTTGTTGTTAGATTTTGTTCTTGTTATTGATTTACTATGCTTTTCTTTTGTGCCTTCCAAGTATTTGATAAAATGCTTGGAAGGATTTTAGAGTAGAATTTTATACTCTTGGCTTGGAGAGGTAACTTATGACCTCTTGAGTTACTAATGTCCAAGAGATTGATGATTGGGAGCCATTGACTCTAGTTCTCACTAATTGAATTAGTGGAGAGTTAGGACCTATGGACTAGGATTGATATAGCTCATTTGAATTTCCTTTATTAGTTAGAGGATGACTTAATGGGATTAATCCTTGCCAATTCTCATATTGTGATTAGTAATTAGGATAGAGATTCTTGACCACCAACCCTTGCCAAGACCTTTTTAGCCATTAGTTTATTTTTTACCATTTATCTTTCATGTTTCTTATTAAAACCCCAAAAATAACTCACAACCAATAACAAAACACTTCATTACAATTCCTAGGGAGAACGACCCGAGGTTCAATACTTTGATTTATAAATTTAGGGGTTTGTTTTAATGACAAACAATCTTTTGTATGAAAGGATTATTGTTGGTTTAGAAACTATACTTTACAACGAGATTTCATTAGTGAAATTCTAAACCGTCAAAAATCCAATCATCACAGTATAAATGTGGATTTATTTCATACGAGGCACCAAATAAATATGTTACTACCTCCATATTTAAATAACTATCACTACCCGTTGGAGAAGGATGGCATGGCTGCAAAAAGGACACACTTTGAAGATACTTTCAGTTACCCAGATGATTAGACTTGAACTAAACATGAAGTTAAGGTTGTAAGGAGCTAGACAATACAATTGTGGAGTTGGTCTTGCATGATCTGGCCCACCATTCATATTTGAAAAAATAACTAGATATTGTTGTTGTTCGTTTCCTTATCTTTTTTTTTCTCCTTTAAATTTTGTTAAACAAACAACAGAATAGATACAAATTTTTTTCCTTCTTTTTGTGATACTTGTATTTACTATCAATTAAATCATCTCTACAGTAAAGAATAAATATAAGTAACTTCTGTTAGATATCTATTTTTACAAAGATCTAAGTGGATGTTACTTCTGTCAAGCATTAAGATGTTCCTTTTCCATACTAAATAGATGTTACTTTAATAGAAGCCATGTGAATAAAAAATAAAAAAAGCTTATCCCACATAAATAACTATAAATTTGTCATCAAGTTAAGATACAATGAAAGGAATCATAATATCCATTCAACTTATCCATACAATTTACGACACTGTAGATACAAGAATTCATCATGACAAAAAATAATACAAGAAGAATCATCCATTTAGTATAAAAAGAAACATCTATTTATTTAACAAAAGAAACATGTGACTTTGTCCAATTAAATTTTTGCATAAACATTCAAGTTGTCTACAAGAAAAAAGATAATAAGTAGGACCAAAATAAAATACATCCAATTTTTACAGTATCATAAAAATCCACATCTGTAACTTAAGAAAAATCTCAAAATGTATCAAAAGTATCTCAAACGGTGATGTCATCACATGTGTTGAAGACATTGGTTTGACAAGTGATCAAAGCTTTTATTCTTCATTGGTCATAATAGTATCCACCCAATTTGATGCACTTTCCTTGCGAGGAATGCTTGGTATATTTGTGTAGAAATTCACCTAAAAAAATTTATACCAAAAAACATCTATATACAATAAAAAAAAACTTCCAGCTAAGAGCAAACGAAAACATCCACACTCCTATACTAATTACACCAAGAAAATATGCATAAATGTATGCAATTGCAGCAGTGGGCCTTTTTGATCACCCATCAACCTCGTCTAGGTAAGTATGTTGCAATTATCATGCCTTTCATTTTATATTGCATCGCAACATTTCCAGAGGCATATTTTTTCGACGTGGTACATTAGTATAGCGCGTCTTTTTTCCATTCATAAGTAATAGAGGAGGAGAAATTTCAAATAAAAAGGGATTAGCCACACATGTAAAGAAAAAAAGGAAGAACAAAAGAAGAAAAACCAACAAAAAAATGAGAAAAAATCTGACAAAACTAAAGAGTAAAGTGAATTATAGGTATGAGAATAAAAGTGACAGTCAACATGAGATATAAAAGGAGAAACAATCAAGATTTCGAGAATTGGATCTCAACTGATATGTATTGCAGTGATGAGAAAGCAACTTTGAAACAACTTTAGAGGACAACCATAAATGAAAGAAATGCTCCAGAAGAAGTTAGCATTAAAACAAGGTCTAGAGAAAGGAAGAGAATTGTTTTTAGTCAGGTTGGTGATGCTAAACCCGTTGCAGTAATCTTATTTTCTTCTTCTCTTTTATTTATTTATTTTTTGTATTATGGAAAGTAGATGAGAGTGGGTTGTATAAGCGAGCGAATGTGAGAATTCATAACCATTGGTGGCTAAGAAAATGAGTCATGGCTTCTAGTGCAGAAAATCCGAGTGATGGTGATAGAAGAGCATGGTGTGTTTTTTGAATGTTATTTGATATGATATAGATGTTGTGCATTTTGATATATGGATATCTTATTGGTTAAGCTATTTAGATAGTATTATTTTAAAGAACTTTTATCTAGGTCTTAGTTTTAGTACGGGGAGTATTTTGTTTTGCTTGTGATTCTGGTTGAAGAATTAATATTTTTGATATTTTGTAAGCACTTATTGCTTGTTTTTTCCCCAATAGAGTCGAGAGTTTTGAACCAATTAAAAAAGGTGGGTACTCCCATGAAGATATTATAATTATCTTCATATGATGATTTTTGTTTTTGACCTTTAGATGATGGATTGTAGGGTTAGATTTTGATATGTTATAAAAGTGTTGTTTTTATTTGAAGTGTGGCCAAATCAACAAATCACACTTTTATACAAAGCATCTTCATAAAAAGATGTTTTTTGCATCTTCATTTGAGTAGCTCCCATTAAAAAAATGTCATTCAACAATTGATTCAGAGTTTTTCAAACAATCAGATCTCCAGAATTAGCATAATTTACTGTAATTCCAAAAATGTGAAATCATAAACTCCATAGGCAAATTTCAAACTTTTTTTATGATAAAAATATCAACATTTGTATTGTTCTATATAAAAAATAGTTCATATACTCTTCAAAAAATTTAACGCCAAAGAAATTCGATTTTATCATAGTTTTTTAACTCTCGAGTTTCAGGTATTAATAAATTATAGGTCCAATAATTTTTTAAATTAGAATGCATAACCCCTTAAACCTCGAGTATAAAGAAATAAACAAATATTAATAAGTTAATTATCATTGAGTTTGCACTTGCCAATTGGTGATACTAACAATCTCTTGTTATTGCTGATAGTAACAATTTCTTGATATAAAATAAATAGTGTTTTGAATCTAAAACCCAATAAATAGTTTCATTGTATGCGAAATGTTAAAATACTTTAGGTGAGTCCAATGAAAAAATAAATTAAAATCACTACGGGTAATAATAAGCATATGAATCTATTTTACATAAACCTATTAACTCCTACATGAAAAGAAAAAAAATATTTACAATTTTATCATTCATCATACTAAATAAACTCTGTTTAGACAGGGACCGCGCGAACGCAAGTCCCACTACTACAAATTATGACATAGGCTCCACCACTTGAGTAGATCTTAGGCAAGCACCCTTCCATAGTGTAATGGAAGTTACCAGCCTAGGCCATGGATCTTCTTAATGGCCCATTGACCCGACCCGTCCAGGTAAGTATCCTTAAATTGTTGTAGCGCCTCGCTTTTTATAGCATATTGAAGACTTCTCACACTCTTCTTCCGTCGATGTGAGACTTCAAATGTCAGACGTATTGCTTCTTGCCTCATGCTCTCGATGTGAAATTTGAATATTTTGTTCAATGAACCCAATGAATAGCTCATTGTTAGTCTCCAGTTGAAATAATTTTCAGTAATAAAATGTGGAAAAGAAAACTTCACATTCCAAAAATGAAAACATATTTAAAAGTCGAAAGACAAGAGAAACAAATTTACAAAAAGAAAGTAGTTGAAGAATGAAGAGAATCATTTTTATTAAAACTTATCAAATAATATCATACTTATTATTTTAGATATTCATATTTGTACTAGGAGAAAAAAAGAATTAGAATATGTTGAGTCTTGCATTAATCAAATCAAATGCTTAAAAAGCATATACTAGGTTATAGAAATTGATCTGTATATGAATTTTTTTTAAGGACCAAAATGTCAGCTTTTAAAATCTTTGAAAATTGATTTGGGTAATTATTCTATCGAAAAATAGACCGGAGATTGATTTGTCTGCCGAAGTAAAACCTTGGTAATTAATCTGTGTATTAAACTATTAATTTTTCTTGGAGACTAAAATGTCCACTTTAAAAATTTTTGGAGATTGATTTGGATAATTTTTTTTACCTTTCTTTTTATTTTAATGGCAACTATTATTATATGTTTACTTCATATAATATTGTTGCACTTTAATTGATTCATATACATTTTAAAAACAAAAATGTTTAACAACTGAAAACAAATATTCAAAAATTAAATGATCCCATAAAATGAAAACATTAAAAATGATTTCTTAAACGCTTTTATCAAATAAGTTTAGGTTGAGATTAAAAATAACTGATATGATTAAAGGCAACTTTTTTTTAATTATTAATTTGAATGGCTCCATAAACTCTTTATAGGACCTACCAATATTTGGTACTCTCTTCAATTTAAAGGATCCAATTTTTTATTTTAGATTAAATTATCCAATTCAAAGGAAACTTGTCAATTTTTCATTTTCAACAGGAAGGAAACTTGTCTATAACCAATAATGGTGTATTAATAAATATAAGGTTAAATTACTGTAATTTTTTAAAATTTATAAATTGTAATTGAGTCTTTATATTTTAAAAGCTATTGGAACTAATATAGTAATTTAACCAAGATATAAAATTGTCCAATAAAACAACATTTTAGTGTACAAAGTAAGTGAAATATTTCAACTAGCCATTGGGTTGGTATTTTACTTTGGAATAGCATAGTTTGGTATTTTTAATTGTGATTTTTGTTGTCTACATCGTACGATATGATGAACTCATAGCTCGACAATCACATCCTTCCACTATTGGATGAGATGTGGAATTCACATAAGATAAGTCTCACACTTAATGGTAGAGGAATATGTATTGACTCAATGCATAAATAGAGTGACTATAAATAATACGTTTTGTTCACTTCAGGTAAGGTTAACAAGGATGCTTGATACCTTGCAAGAGGTTTCTCTATTTTGGCAGTGCCAGTTTGTACAAGGGATACAATCAACATATGGGCACCATGTGCAATAACTATTGATGTTGATCCCATGAAGAACTGCCACAAGATAACCGGCCAATCTGCAACTCATGCCAGAAAGCAGTAATAATACAAGACAGCTAGGCATGCAAATTGAATTCAAGGATAAAGAAACAAGTAACATACATCAGGCTAAAGAGGATAAGAGAAACAATCCTGAGAACCGGTCTGTCCATGTTTTGCTTCAACTTTAACTTGATGTAACTCTTGACAGTTGACACCATAATCAAAGAGAGTTCCTTTAATTTGATTTGAACCTTTGGCAGTTCAATCTTTCTGCTGAGTAGAAGTACAGATCCAAGAAGGAACCCTGATACAAACCTCCAATGCTCGCAAAGTTGAGGACATAAGGCAGAAAGCCAAGGCTGAAATTGCAAACAAATACAAAGACAAAAGAGACTATTGCTGAAACCTGCATTCAAACATAGAAAATCAATCAATATGCTGCCACCAAGAAACAAGAAAAAAAAAATGGCAACGAAGAAATCCAAACCCTACCCTTTTGGTTTGTAATTCCCAGTTCCAAATGAGCTGAGAGAGTAAAGTTCCTAGTAATCCATACAAAGCCCCAGAAGAGGCAACAGCTGGGGTGTGCTGAAGAAAAAGAGAAGCCATCAAGGCTCCCCAAATGCAGACATTGCATAGATTACACCAATCCTTACTGCAAGTAATAAAATATTAATCATTCATCAGCAATTTTATCTCCAATCAACAGAATAAACAATTGACAGTAGAATCCGAACCCTAAAAGGCTAAAAGAAAAGTATTGTAAAAGGAAAAATATAATTACCCGGTTCAAGCTCGCGCTCTAGGTGAATTCAATGATACTGCAGAGATTGAGGAGGAGGTGGAAAAGCCCAGCATGAAGAAATGGAGAGGTGAAAAGACGCCAAGTTTGGTGATACTCTGTCACGAAATTCCTCCGAAGCGCTCCCATTTCCTCTAATCTGCACCAACAAAAAATCGAAACGAGAAGTTCCGATTAATTGATATTAGAATTACCTCGATCCACAATAACCTAATAAGTAATATTTAATACAATTCACAATGAGAACCAGAAAAAGATTTCAGATTCAGAGAATCTTTGGAAGAAATAAAAGAACTCACTTGGACTGAGAAGGGCCTAAGAGAGGATTCTCAGAGAGAGGTAAGAAGGAGAACCTTCCGAGGGTTTTTAGGGCGCAGTAGCCGTTGCGATGAAGACACCCACGTGGATGATCACGAACACTGACACCACCCACGTGTCACCGCCAGAGCGGCGGCGTTTCAAGGAGGGAGCCACCTTGAGGTCCTGGGGGAATGCCGCCGGGAACTTTGTCGGAGGAGAGAGCTTAACGATGTCGATGAATTGATCGGAACCTCCTTCCGCCGCCATTTCCGAATCTTCTTCTCACTGTAACCTTTCACCGCCGCGAGAAATGGAGAAGAGCTACGAGTTGGTTTGTTGGTGGGAATTTTTAGAGAGAGAGAAAACGGTTGATAAGTTTCTTGAGCTTGGCGGGATTTTATTTTTATTTTTATTTTTTTGCGTTTCGGTTTCTGTTTCTGATTTCGTTTGGGGACTGATCAGCAAACGAAAGGGGTGGTAGTAAAATGATGCATAATTTAAAAATTAATTTGCGAATGAAGTAGCAAGCGGATCCGTGGCGCAATGGTAGCGCGTCTGACTCCAGATCAGAAGGTTGCGTGTTCGATTCACGTCGGGTTCAATATCCTGATCCGTAAAGCTACCGCCGGATCACAATTTTTGGTGTATTTCAGCGGGTCTAGGCCCGTAATAACATGTTTTTATTACAATGTTTTGGCTTCTGTTTTGAGCCAAAAATAAAAAGGCAGTATAATTTCATAATTTGGACTGGATTCTCCTTCCTCTCCTCACTATATTCTTGACAAAAAAAAAAAAAAAAACAGTCACTATATAATATTTTCAATCAAACTTTTAAATATTTTAAACAAATTAATTGTTTATATCATATTTGCTGCAAAATTCTGTCCGCACAATTATATATATATATATTGGTACGAATTGTGTATATTAGTATACAAAACTTGAATGAACAAGTGAATTGTGATACCCCACCAAAAAGAAAAGAAGGAGACGAATTGTAAGTTTGCAACATCTAATAGACATGAAATTCAAACTTTTAACATATATAAACAAAAATTGAAAGACATTATAATTTGAGCCAAAGAAAGGCAGTATATTTTGGACTAGATTCTCTTTCCTTTCCTCATTATATTCTTGACAAAAAAAAAGTTACTATATATTATTTTCTATCAATAAAAAAATACATAATAACTAATTTAGATTGATTTAGTGGTTAACTCACATCTCATCTTGTGCATACAAACCTCTAAATATTTTAAACAAATTAATTATTTATATCATATTTACTGCAAAATTCTGTGCACACAATTGTATGTATATATATATTTTTTGGTATAAATTATGTATATTAGTATTCAAAACTTGAATGAATAAGTGAATTTTGACATATCCCACCAAAAAAAAAGAAGACAAATTGTAAGTTTGCAACATCTAATAGACATGAAATTCAAACTTTTCAACGTATATAAAACAAAAATTGAAAGGCAGTGTAATTTGAGCCAAAGAAAGGCAGTATAATTTGGACTGGATTCTCCTTCCTCTCCTCACTATATTCTTGACAAAAAAAGTCACTATATAATATTTTTAATCAATAAAAAAAATACACAATAATCAAGTTAGGTTGATTTAGTAATTATCTCATATTTCACCTCATGCAAACCTTTAAATATTTTAAACAAATTAATTGTTTATATCATATTTGCTGCAAAATTCTGTATGCACAATTATATATATATATATATATTATTTTTATTGGGTATAAATTGTGTATATTAATATACAAAATTTGAATGAATAAGTGAATTGTGACATATCCCACCAAAAAAAAGGAGGCAAATTGCAAGTTTGCAACAACTAATATACATAAAATTCAAACTTTCAACATATATAAAACAAAAATTGAAAACAACAAAAAATTAGTTATGTGATCTTTTCCAACTAAATAACTGCATTTTTGTAACTATCCTAATATAGTAATATCCTTACAGTAATAATATTTATATTAATATTTGATAAAAGATTAAAGGTATATTCCATAGTTATACACATTTTTTCCTATGTGAATAAATTCTATGTATGTTATATTATTGTTGATATAAGATAAAATGACAAATTGAAAGCGGCAAGAAACCAAAAGAGAAATAAGAAATTGAAAAATTCACAACTAAGATGAAAATACCTAAGGTGACATCATCGCTAATTGCTAATAAAGTTGATTCATCTTTAATATGAGGAAGTAACCACCACCATCCCAACAAATATGAGCTATATATTCATCACCATCCTATTAATGTCATTTTTGTAATTTTGCTTTGGCAATCTTCATTTTTCTCTCTCTCCCTCTTGCAGGTGAGAGGCCTCAATTCTAGGTGACTTCTTCAAAGAAATATCTTTTTACATAAAAAGGAATTATAAAAGAATAAAATAAAAAATTAATTACTATTAAATTTATAATTTTTATTATTATACATGTTATTATTCTAATTCAAAGGTGATTACACTTTCAATTTCTTATTTTATCAACTTAAAAATTATCTAAGTTATTATTTTTTTTGTTACATGCATGTATAAAAGTATAAAAATATACTATTTATACATCAAATATTTTTTATATCTGCAGAAGTTATTATTATTAATTAATTATACATTTAAATTATTTTTAATTAAAAAAGGAAAATATACATTAATTATTAAAAAAAATACTCATGTTAAGATGGTATGTATAATAAAAGAATATTTGTGTAGAAGACTTATATATATATGTTATATGAAAAAATATATTTTTTAATGTTTAAAATAAATTTAAATTTATTCTTAATATTTTGATTGTTCTATTTATATTTCTAATATTGTATTTTAGCTATATTTATATATTTTGGTCTCAATTCGAATTTTCTTTCGATATATCCTAGTTTTGTGGTGGTTTTTTTTAGGTCTTATGTTGTTGGTGAAAAAAAAAATAGAGACAAAAGAGGAAAGAAAATTAGAATTTTAAGTTTTTAACCAAAAGTTATAAATTAACTATGATGGAAAGTAAGATGTTACAAATGTTAGATATAAGTTTTCCACTTATTCTAATATTATGAACAAACATAATACTTTTTCATGTTATATATAATAATTATGTTAGGCTATATAAAAAATTAATTATCAAATCAGTTATTTATATAAAGTATATATCTAAATATAAAATACATATTAAAATAAATTAAAGAATATATATTTACACATAAATATAGAAAAAAATTATCAATTTATTATTTGAAAAATTTAGCTACTGACATAACAATTTATAAATAATTTTAGAATATAATAAAAATAATTAATAAATATAATTTTTTAAATGAAAAAAATTTTGTATTTAATAAACGACTTATTCATTTAATTTAAATTTTTGTGATAATATTTGAATAAATATTTAGAAAATTAAAAAAAATTCAGACAAAATTTGATCTTTAATTTTTTTTTAAAATATATGATCATTCACAATAATTAAAAAAATTACTTGACACAAATTACCAAATTTCAAAAATAAAAATATTTTATTTTTTAGTATTAATTGCAAAAATTTACTTTAAAATCTGATATTTAAAGTTCTTTTAAGATTTTTATATTTAATATTTAATTCTTTTTATTGCGTTTTTAAATTTTATAAAAATTTATTTATTATTAGTATATTAAATTTTTTTTTGTTAACGATATAAATTTTTAAATACTATTTTAATAATTTATTTCACAAATATATTTTAATAATTTACTTCATAAATATATAATGATTGATTTTTTATATACACATACCATTATTTCAAACACTATTTTTGTTTTGATCCATACATAAAATCAAAGCTATTGATAAATAATTAATGTTGGAAGCGTGTTTGGAGATCAGGAACTTGAATGGGTGTATGTATCTAACATCCGACATCTAAATCTAACAATCCGGCTAATTAATTAGTAGTTTAGTTAGTCAAAATCAAGGCTAGATTTCAACAACTAAAGTGGAACAAAGCAAGAAATTAAAAGCGAAAACTTCAACAATGACTAATATTTTATAAATTTTTTATTATACTAATACAATAAATTTAATTATTTATTTATTTTAAATTTAATTATTTATTATAATAGATTTATTGATTTTAACAATTAGTTATTTAATTTAAAAATATATATTAATATACATAAATATATAATAATTAATTTAATAACTAATTTTTAATAATAAAACATTTTTTAACTAATTAGTACTGCACAAAATCCAGCCTGCTTAAAGAACTGGTTCGGACCCGATCACATTGGGTAAAAAATTGACCCGGATTTACTGAGATCGGGTCAGACCTGAAACCTAAAGAGTTTATCCAGTTTATTATTTCGATCAGACCAAGGTAAATGTTTGGGTCACCCGATCCGGTCCGAAGAGAGCAAGCCGGATCCCAGAGCAACCCACCTGCACTTGGTTGTTGGTACTTCATCTTCATCATCATCACGTGTCTCAGGGCAACAGACGGTTTCTTAACTCTACACGCGCCACCGCAGCAGCAGCGAAGAACCTCCACACCACCGTACGCCGCCCGTTCTGTAACCACGCTCCTCAGGTAACAAAACCGTCTTTGGAAGAAGGCATTTCTGAAAAACTTGAATCTAATAATCTTTTTCTCCTGTGTTTAGGTTTCTCAAGAGCAGGTGTTGAATCAACAATGTGGTTCTACTTGGGGAAGGCAGGAGGCTGGTAGTAAAGCATACTGACTTGACTCCTCCAACAGCAGAACAGAGCGCGTGAAGTTTGTTACGAGAGTGTAAAATGTGGTAACCGTCTCCAATCTGCATGCCCTTGAGCAAGATTTTTGCTTTGATTTTTTGGTAAGAATGATAGTTGATATCACTGAATCATTTCCATTAAATTGAGGGATTTTTATTTTTAATTTTTTTGCAGTGTTGTTTAATGTTTTATCCATGTGCTGACTGCTGCGTTCATCATCTATTCATCTTTCAATTTTTGGTTCAATTTATTGTTAAGACCCGGTTTAAAATTGGCCCGAACTGATTGGATATTATCGGGTGAGGGGTCGGTTATGGGTCTAGGAAATGGACCCGGTCATAATTTAGGGTCGGGTTCGGATTTCTTGAGAGAATCTAATTCCTCTGCTTTCCAAACAGCGCGTTAATTAATCTTAATCTTCATGGGCCAATTGTCGGCTATTAATCAAAACTATTTCTTCCTGAAATTTTGGATTATATAAAACTTGAACCCAATCGCTCCATAAACATACAACAGTAAGTTCTGATTCTTCTCCCTAACTAACTAATTAATCTGAAAGTCTTTCCTTCAAGGTGAGATACGCTATCCTGAGCACCCGAAAAATTTGATTTTTTTTTTTGGTTATATATTTTACTTTTCCAATTCCTTCTGCTTTATCTCAATGGGTTTGAATGATAAATGACATTGTGGGTGTAATTGTTTCAGATGGATGCATCAAATGGATCCCAAGATACTGAGCAAACCCTTGATTCACAAGTCAAAGCGTTCTTTGATTCTGCTCCACCTCTCCAGAATAGAAATGACATCACTCAGAAATTGAATCACTTCATTCAGCTGAATTCTTTATCTTCAGGCAAGTGATTGTGACAGTGACACTCTTTTGTATCGTATTGTATTGTGTTCTAGACCATTAAAAATTATGCTTTCTTTTATTGCCATTTCTCCTTTTGTGTTTTTTTTTTTATGCTTGCCCTGCATAATGTGTGGTGGATTTTTGTTGTTGTTGTTGTTGCCTTCACAGAAAATGGGATAGGTAAGAGAATTGTTTGTGTGACTTCTGGTGGCACCACTGCTCCATTGGAGCAGCGGTGCGTTCGCTATGTTGACAACTTTAGTTCAGGTCATAGGGGAGCCACATCCACTGAGTATTTGTTCTTGCACTTGCTCTTGTTCTTGTTCTTGTCAATGAAACTTTTTTTTGGATATTTGTTTGGTGATCTCTTGGAGGGGAATGAATACTATGTTGCTGGTTATGTTGAGTGTAGGTATTTTCTGAAGGCGGGATATGCTGTGATCTTCTTGTACCGGAGGTGAATTTTTCTGTGTATCCTTCTTTTATGTTTGTTTTTCATGTGTTGTTGCTTACTTACCTGTAACTCTTGTTCAGAGGAAGTTTTCAGCCATTCTGTAGATCCCTTCCTGATGATCCCTTACTTGAATGCTTTGAGGCGACCGAAGGATTAAACATTCAAGGTCTTTGGTTTCTGCTTCATCCTCTTCTTGTACAATTAAAAAAAGGAAGGAAAAGAATATAAATAAAATGATACCAATAACTCTACTAGCAATGCTTCACATTAGAATTTGCACCGAAAATTGTGATAGACTGAAATGAAAGACTTGATCGTGTAGGTCGTTAGTTGTATGAAACAATGATGTTAAGTGGCTTGTAAGATTTTTTTTTCCCCTCTTCTTCCTCTAGAAGATTCTTAATTTTTATCTTGATTCACTAAAGGCTGACAAAATTCCATCATATATATAATTTCATCATATAATTCAATTTTCTTTGCTTTTTAATCTTGTCCTTAGATGAAGACCACTCAAAATGATACTTAATTGGATATCTTGTAATGATGTTATTTTGCATGCCCACTTCATTCTTCTTATATTGATAAATATGTTTTTTATTTTGTAGATGCTGCAAATAATTTCAAAGCCAATGAAGGATATTGGCCCACGTGCAATGTTCTATCTTGCTGCTGCAGTATCTGACTTTTATGTTCCTTGGAAGGACATGGTATACAATTGATATGTTGGTTCTTCTTTCCATAAAAGTTTCATGCCTTATTAACTTCAATTCTGGCTTGAATGATTTTGTAATATGTTAAGATACAAGAATATTAACCATGTCAATTTCAACATCTGAGCTAGAGTTAGTTATTATTTAGAGAATTAGCATACAGATAACACTGCATAACTTAATTAGTCCTGCTTAGATTGTGAAAACTGAAAAGGATAAGCAGAAAAACATTTATTGAAATATCGGAACTATTTAAGGGTTATTTTGAGATTGATGATCATTGTGAAAATTGCTCTGCAAAGCTAGGATCTTGAAATTAAAACACCTCAATTCATAAAATATATTTGACTTGGTAATATCTACTTGCTATATATTTATCCTATGCAGGTAGAACATAAAATTCAATCTGGATCTCACATCTTGGATGTGAAACTTGTTCCTGTGCCAAAGATGCTATCAGTGCTTAGGAAAGATTGGGCACCCCTTGCTTTTTGCATATCTTTCAAGGTATTGATGGGTTGGATATTTAGTCTTTACAATTTTTTGGAGTAATATTGTAATAGACTTACCTTTCCTCCCTGGTTAACAGTTAGAGACAGATTCAAACATTCTTCTAAATAAGGCGCGGGGTGCTCTCGAGAAGTACAATATGCATGCTGTTGTTGCGAATGAGCTCTCCACGCGCAAGGAGCAAGTGGTGGTTGTCACTATTGACGACAAAATTACAGTTCAACGAGATAAGAGCAAGGCTGATGATGATGTAGAGAATCCCCTCATTAAGCTTCTTTCTCAGAGACATTCAGCTTACATTGAGGACTCGAAGAGAATGAGGTGAATCACTTTTTGAGTCTGATCTTTTCGACTTCTTCTCCATGTTGCAATTCCATGGCAAGACAACTCTCGTTGTATGTAATAAAACCATGAATAAATGAAAAGAAGGATTACACAATATAGATAAAGGGTGTTAAAAAGGAGATAGTTTCAATAGGAGAAATAAGAAGTTTAAATTTTAATGTAGTGTGTATCAAGGTTACAAATTTTAATGTGTTTTGGATATGCAATTATGCATACTGGGACCAAATAACGCATTAACCATATTGGATTTAGCTTGTTTAAAGTATAGTACATGATACATCTCAATCATTGATGGAGGAAAGAAAAGTCAATAATATCTCAATCATTGATGGAGGAAAGAAAAGTCAATAATTCATAATTTTTTAAGATAACAATTACCATAACTACATATACATACAGGATGTTTAGGATTTCCTATCAAAGTAATTAAGTGCTACAATTGGGAAAGTAAAATCTCATTCATCTATCCTGTACACCTATATTCCGTATAATAATATCATTAAAAATGAATTAGATTTGGGGAGGAAACATTATGGTATTGAATAAAATATTAGCTATTGATAAGTGGGAATTATGTCCCATTTTCATTCATCACTATCTGATTTAAGATCTTCTGCTGCCAAGAGCTGGCTGATAAGTTTATCTTGATCTTGCTCAGCCTTTCTTCTCATCAAATCTCTTTTCTTGAGAACAAGTGTGTACCCTTTAAGGGTATTGGAGAAATTCTTAGCAGCAGCTGCCTTCTCTCTAGCCAGAATCTTCCTTGCCTCATCAGGATCCATCTAAGATTTTACAAACTATTTCAGTCACATAAAAAAAAAAGCATGTTAGACTGTTGCCATTTCAAAACACAAATTCTACTTTAGGGTGATAAACTACTTCCTTCTATTTAAAATAACTCTTGTTTTGACTTAATTTATGCCCTGTATTCTTTAAAATTCACTCAAACCTGGAAGTGATTAAGTAACTCAATCTGGCACGCTTGTACAAAGGGAAGAAATTGATAGCATGTCCTACTTCGCTATAGGATTGTAAGATCGAGGAATAAGGCAATTTAATATATCAATATGCGAACACTTTGTATGTCAAACTGTATCAATTGTAGACATAGTTTTACCCACCAACCTTTGAAGTATAGAAATTAAAAGACACTGCACACAACATGTTCCAAAAATGTTAAAAAGTTAGAAAAACAAGAGTTAAATATATTGAAGTTTCTCTGTGAAAGATAAAACTTAACAAGTAACTGAATCAACTGCGAAGATAGTCAGATGCATAAAAGATATTAACTTCATAGGGTTGACTCGGTTATCCATATCATACTGTCTTCGCTTCTCATCGTCTGTAAGCAATTCATATGCAGTTTGGGCGTTTGTTTCTGAGAATAAGACAAAGATAAGACATTGAGAATAAGACATAAATGATAGGGATACAAAATTTTGTGTTCTTGTATTCTATTTGGTGATAAACTATAACAAATTATAAAAATCTAATTTATTCTCATTTTTTTTCATCCAAAAAATTTGAGAAGAAAAATATAATAATAAAAAAAATAAAAAATAAATTATGTCCTTTTGTATTTGTGTCTTTCTTGTTAGGATGTACACAAAATATAATAGTTCAGTGTCCCTAAACATAGTATCTTTGTCCATGTCTCATATGTCAAATACGATTTTGTGTTCCTGTCTCAATGTCCTGTACACAAACCTGACAAACGCAAAGTAATAAACCTAGCTTCTGCTGTTTCGCCTTCCTCAAGGGTTCCTCTACCATCATAGACTGGAATAGTGAAGTAGAGTTACTATATGTATTCAGACATTTTCATCTTAGAAAACAACACAAGCACAGTGGAACTGTACTTCTAGGATTAACAACTACTTGTGAGTTTTCAGTTATATACACTAAATTTAGTTATCAAATAAATCACTCATATAGAATACATATAAAATACAAAATATATATTAAAAGTTAATTAAATAATGCATAATTATATACAAATGTGTGTACATAACATTTGTTTAAATATTAATCACGGTTGAATTCATAATTTTTATCATATCAGAGTCCTAGTATTTTAATTCAAGATGATTAAGCTCTCAACTTATCATTTTAACCACTACTTCACTTTATAAATTTTTTTTTTTTCAAATCCTATATTGTTTTCTGTCTTCTCACCATCATCCACACTCTCGTCCACCATCCTCTGTAAAAAGATGTGACTGTTTGATTCTTTTTAGAACAAATTAATTATCTTATGTATTTACTTACATACTTTTGTTTTAAAGATTTTACGGTGAACAATTTTACAAAATCAACGATACAACTAAGCTTTTTTTTTTAATACTTTTACAAAAGTCATGATCAATGACATTGCCACATGATTCTTAAATTTTAATTTTGCCCATATTTCATAATCGATAATGCTAAGAAGATAATAAAAAATAAGTGCTAACAATTTAAACATATCTTATTTAATATTTATTAATTTTAGTAATAATTAATAAATACTAAATAAAATAAATTTTGACAATTTTAGCTAATTTATTTTGTTTTTCAAATATTATTGTTTCATAATAGGTGATTTCTTCATACTCAATTAATTTGAGGGTATTACATACACTTCTTACATGTTCCAATTAATTGGTGATATGTGTATTCATTAATTTCAATTAGCAAATAAATTTTTAATTTTTAAAAATAAAAATTAATAAATTTAATACATGTATAAAATACTGTATATATAAATATCTTAATACACTATACATACATTTAAGTTCAGTTAAATCAAACCACCATATGTGGTAAACCTTAAATAAATTATTTAAAAAAAATTAGAATTGAACCGTTGTATATGTTGCCGGAGAAAGAGGGAAGAACATAGAACCCTAATTATTTTCATCTAATTTCATTTTTTTCTCTTTTTTATATTAAAAAAAATTTGTTTTCGTCTTCTGTTTTTTTATTGAAGAAAAAAAAAAGAGAACAATGAAAAGAACAATCGATTGTTCTGGGTTACAATAACAAGATCGATGACTTTCGAAGATTAGAAGAAGGAAAAAAAAGGTATATCCTGAAAGTGAAAGAGAAGGAAAACAAATTTTTTCTGTGAATATAGAAAAGAGAGAAGACGAAATTAGATGAAAAAGATTAGAGTTTTATGTTCTTCCCTCTTTCTCCAGCATATACAACAGCCCAATTCTAATTCTTTTTCTTTTTTCTCTTTAAAATAATTTATTTAAAGTTTAGCACATATGGTGGTTTGATTTAACCATACTTAAATTTATGTACAGCATATTAACTATAGGGTCGCTCTCTGGTACAGATCAATTATTATACAGATATACAGATATTTTTTTTAATTGTATATCCTGCTTACACGTTTACCTGCTATTGCAGCATGGGGCAGGAGATCAGCAGTTTGTGCCTTTGTGGTGCTCATGGAAAGGGTTTTTGAGCCGAGTTGATTGTGTGAACAACGAACGGGATGATATTGTGTTGGGTTCCGTTTATTCAGCTTCAGGCCTTGGGCCTTATTGGCCATTGGGACTGGTTTTGACCCAAAAATAAAATATGAAACGCAAGATAGGTAGGGTCATGGTTTTTCAATTTCCATATTTAACAACCATGTCCGTTATATTTTGATCCTTTCAATTGCGGAAATTCTTTTTGTTATAAAAAATTTGAAAACTCTTATTTTTTTGTTAACAAATATCCTAAAATTCTCTTTTCCTAAACCCATTAATTAACAAACAAGCCTGTACACAGTAGTCTAAACTCTATGCTCTATTCATAAAGAATAACGGATCCCACCACCAAATTAGTGAAACCAAAATAAGCAATATAATGAAGTACAATTAATTAATTGATATAAATTATGATAAATTATAATTGTAATATGTTTTTTTTTTTAAAGAAAAAAGAGACTCAACACTGAAAAATAGTGTTCATTATAAATTCATAATACAAATACAGGAATAAACAAAGTGCTCAACAAAGTTTTAGTATTAGATAAAGAATATCTAATTTTTCATATTAGATAAACAATATTTAATTTTTTATATCGGTTTCGTCGGTTTATGCATTGCAATTAATTAAAGAAACTAGTTAAGATTACTAAGGTAAAAAGGTAATATCTTTTAGGTGTCTAAATAATGTATTGAAGCTATTGGAATTTCAAATAAAAAAGGTTAACTCTTTAAAATATTGACCAATTTATTAGAATGTGACCTAGAATAATAAATAAATAATTTTATTAATTTTTTTGGATACAAACCTTTTATTTATCAATTCTTTCTTTTAATTTTTATCTTTATCTTTACGATAATAGTAACAATAATACAAATATAGAGTTTTTTGCCGACATGATACTTAAATTTTGAGTTTAAAGATTCTTTTTTAGATGTTTCGCTTATAATTTTTTTTATTTTTTTATTGTCACATTTAATTGTGTTTAGAAATTCAAATAATAATAATAATAATAATAATACTTTTTTGTTTACATAATACTTAAATTTTGAGTTTGAGACATCATTTCTTTAGGTACCTTTATTAAAAATTTTAAAATAATATTTATTTATATTTCTCTTATTGTCACTTTTAGTTGTGTTTAAAATTTTGAATTTTAAATATCAGAAAGGATTAACACAATTTTAAGGGTTGCTATTCATTATTTATAAATTTTTAAGTTATAGATGGACATAATTTTTATTTTTTATTATCGCAACAAACATTAAAAAAGTTTTAATGTAAATTTTAGTGCAAAATTAACATACGAATAATATAATTATATATGCTTTTATTTTTTAGGGTTTTTTTTTTATAGTCGAAGAATATTATAAATTTTAAATTGTTTGATTTATATTTTATATTAAATAAATAAAAAATAATATATTGACTATTATTCATATTCTGTCACAAAATTTAAAACAAGGCTTAAGAATCAGACAAAGCCTATATATAAATATCAAATTCATTTTGTCGTGTGTTTGACCTCATGGAGGCCAACTTAAAGTGCAAAATCTTAACTGCACATACAAATATACTCATGTATTTAAATATGAGATCTCAACAACTTTTACAAAAAAGAAGATAACTTACCACTATAATAGGAGTGAAGATTACAAGAGTTGTCACTAGGTCACTCATCCAATTATTTAACTCTCATTTTCATCTCAGGGGTTTTTCAACTCTAGTCTATATAAAAACCTATTCAAAATCCTTTTTAAATTAAGCATCTAAGTTTCTTGTAGGTATCATTCCACGTGCACCTCTTCAAGAGAAACTCGAATAACTTCCTAAAAGATTACCATGTGTTCATATCACAAAAAAAAAAAGATAATTCTAAAGATCTATTTTTGTTCGAATCGAATAATATTCATTCAATTTATTAACATTTGACCAACAAAAACCTATCCAAATCCAATGATATTAGTAGACGCTCAAATTGTGTTTCAAATTTCAAAATTATTACTCTTTGAGCTTCAAAATTTATTACTCTTTGATCTTCAAAATTTATTTTCTTCAGTGTTTTCATTAATTTTTTTTCTTTTTTTATGGTCACATTTAATTGTGTTTCAAATTTCAAATAGTAATAATGATCAATAGAATTAAACAGTTAAAATATTAATTCATGATATTTTATTAAATAAATTAGTTTTAAATAATATAAAAAGACAAATTAATTTTTTCTTTGAATAATTACCCAAATCAGTCCCCGAGAATTTTAAAAACGGATATTTTAGTCCCCAAAAAAAATTAATACACAGATTAATCCTTTAAGATTTGTTCCGGCAGACAAATTAATCCTCAGTCCAGTTTCTGGCGTGACTCATCAAGGGAGATTGTTGAGTTAGCACGTTTAGACGCACACGTGGCACTTAACATGCACAGGTGTCTGTCATGGACAAATTGGTTCCCAATGTAAAAAGTAAAGTGACGTCGTTTTAGGGTTGGAGAAACGTAACATTGCAAGGTGATAATGAAAGTCACGTTTCTTCTCCTCCCTTTCAACCCTTTTCACTGAAAAAAGACCCTAATCCTATTCTTTCTTATCAGTTTTTACTTTTTACAGAGAGCCCTCTCCACGTTGCTTCATCACGATCCACCTCATCTCCCAACATTACGATCGTGACGGTTGTTGCCCTTTCGAAATTTTAACTTTTTCTACTTTGCCCTTTTCAGCGTGTTTGAGACCATTATCATTAGATCCACCATGTCTTCCTCCTCGGCGGCTCCATAAAGAAGTGCTTCCTTTGCTTGTCGCCATTGCAGTTGAAATAGGGTTTACAATGTAACTTATGATTACACAGTTTCAGCAATGAAGAATTTCAAATTTATTTGCAACTAGAGGTTTGGGAGAGAACATCAAAACGACGTCATTCTTCACCAATGTGCAGGGACTATTTTGTCCTTTTCGCACACGTGGACACTTAAGTGCCACGTGTGCGTCTGAACGTGCCAACTCAGCAGTCTCCCTTGATAAGTCACGCTGGAAACTGGATAGAGGACTAATTTGTCCGTCGGAACAGATTTTAAAGGATTAATCTGTGTATTAATTTTTTTTGGGGACTAAAATGTCCGTTTTTAAAATCCTCGGAGACTGATTTGGATAATTACTCTTTTTGTTTTCTCAAATAGAGTTAAACAGTTAAAAGACATTTTATTATAGACTAATATATCTAATATTCTAAAAGAACAAAAGCTAATTTAATATTTTAGAGACTAATATATCTAATTTTATCCATTTGTAACTTTTTTAAAAAGCTTATACTTCAATTCTGTTTTAACTATATGTAATTCGCTGTAGACTCTAATAAAATTAGAATATACATACAAACTATGAAACTCTAGCATAATTTATATTGTGTTTTACTTTATATGTAAATCATGCTAGAGTTCTATAGTTTATTTATATATTTTGAATTTACTAGAGACTCTAAAAATGACATAAAATTAAACAGAAAAGAAATATAAGTTATGTAATTCAAAAAATTACTAGAGTTCTATAGTTTATTTATATATTGTGTTTTATCAACTGATATTTATTTAAAAAATCACCTTTAAATCTTAAGTTATGTAATTCAAAGGTCACTCCATTTATATTTTTTAAGGTTTTAGAAAACTAAAATTTTTTGCTATTTTTATAGTGGATTAATTAGACAAATAATAATAATAACATTGCTTATTTGTGCCAATTATTGGTTCAATTTATCTCATTTAAAATTTTTTTATTTCTTTTTATTCCAATGAATTTTTTTGGAAATGCAATTCCCAATATCTTAATGATTTTCTTTTTATAAAGAATAGAAATAGGTGAACAATAAATATTTTAACTAAATTAAAAAAATATATGCAATGCATTTTTTAAAAACTGGATTTCTTTTTACATAAAAACATAATCTTTATTTTTCAAAAAATCATCACTTTTCACTATAATTTTTTTTTGTTTGGTTAAAAAACTCTTCAGTATAGTATTATTCCTTAGAATTTTACCCTCTTAACATCTTTTGTCCTGAACGGGCCCACTTTTATTTTATTCCTTTCTCAACAAACAACTATTATCACAAATGAAAAATAAAATGAGGTCAAACTTCTTCAAACTCAAATCCAAAAGGCCCAAAACACGATAACAATGTATCCAATAGCATTCCCGTAACACTGGCCAAAAAATAATTAAAAAAACCCATTCCCGTAACGGATTTTCGGAGCTCAGGCGCTACACGGCTCAACAGCTATGAGCCATCTCCTTTGCCTCTTCTGTGACACTTCTGCTATTCACCGACAGCAATCATGAATATGAATGACACATACACTACGTGTCAATCTACCGTTGTATTTAAAGGATTCTTTTTAACTCTATACCAATTAACATCTGTACTTTATAATTGACCATATATAAAATATTTTATACATATATTAAATTCATTAATTTTTATTTTTTAAAATAAAAAATTTATTTGCTAATTGGAATTAACGAATACACATGTCACCAATTAATTGGAACATGTAAAAAAAATATATAATATCCTCAAATTAATTAGATATCAAAAAAATTACCTTCATAATAATATATATAGATATTATTCTCTTTCATCTATCAGTGTCACTCTATAAATTGATCCAAAGACAGTGATAGATAAAAAGATATGGAAAGGACTTTGCACAACTTGAGTCATTGCTATGCAATGAAATGAGAAGCATCTAGAGAGGTTGAGATGGACGAGAGATAAAAAAAAACCCTGGGAGAATGAAGTCTTTGCAAGTATTGCCCCAAAGCCAGCAATCCTTGAGCAGCTTGATGTGTTGTTAGGATCCTAAGATAATCTGCCTGTATTTATTATCGATCAGATAAATCTTTTAGCGATAAAAGAACCAATATATCTGACAGAAGTAATTTTGAAGGAAAAAAATTATATAACTAAATTTTTTGGTTATCGAGGAGAGTTTTCCGTGATAGAAGTCACGGTGATTTTGTTTTTGTCGTCACAGACAAACTTTCTCATAGAAAACAAGTTCTCGACGATATTTTTTATGTGCTTAAACCAAGGTCAGTGACTTGTAGTGATGTATTCACTGTTGATCCTTGCCTCTCGAATTTGTACCTCTTATTCAGAGAAGAACATTAAGATTTGGTGAAACATAATATTAATTATTTAATATTGACTTTATAGTAAAACTACATTAATGTTAAATAAAATTTTTTTAAATTCAAATATAACACTTTAAACTTTAGAAATCAAATCAAAATTAAGTCCAAACATAAAAAACCAATTTAATTCTTTACCCTAATCATATATTATAATACTTATATATATTCATATCACATATTTGTTTACAAGATTTTCCAACTATATATGTGTCCCTAAATTACTTTACAAGTGTCAATTTGTATTATGAGTTTGATAGCTAAATTCCAACTTTATAACAAACATGGGTCTACGTATTTCCAGCTTATAGATTTGATTTCATATATATAGTCCTCAAAATTTCTGTCACCATCCCAAGATATTATTAAATGCGGACCTCTTTTATTTAGTATTTATTTTATTTGATTCAGATGACCATAACTAGAAGGAATAAAAAATGTTTATGATAAAATATAACATGATTGCTATTTCACAAAGTAAACCATTTTTTCTTAGGATACACAAAATGGTCTCTTATATATCGTTATTTGTTACTACTTGATTATGCTATTCTATTTTTTAAAAAGTTGAATTTTATTAATATATAACAGTATATTTTCTCAATAATCCTATTCAACTTAAATAGTACTGTCTAGAGTAAAAGAAATATCTATGATTTCAACCATAAAAGTTTGACACCTTCAACTATTGCTAAAAAAACATTAATAATTTTCATGTTCAGCATTATTAGATGCATTCCCCTGCTGCATTTCTAGCAGCTTTTAATCTTATAATCTTTCTAGCAATTATTTGAAACACAAGAATTTAAAGAAGGCTTCATCTATCAACAACCAAGTCCAGTAGAGACACCACACCAAGAGAAAATATTCAATTTGATCTCTGAAATTATATTTGAATTTCAATTTAGTTTTTAAAATTTCAATTGCTTTAATTTAGTCTCTAAATTTTTCAATTGACTCTGTGAAAAAAACCACCACAAAGTCTAATATAATTAAGATTTAAAAAATTTAGAGATTAAATTGAGGCCATTAAAATTTTAAAAGATTAAATTAAAACTTGAGTGTAGCTTCAAAAACTAAAATAAATATTTTCTCCAACATCGATGTATGTAGAGATATTGTCCCCCCAAAAAAAGGAACCAAAGATGTCTCCTATAATTTATGTCTCCTATAATTTTAGTACTCATTCCATTATTTAGATTGATTTATCGGTGATGATATATGAATAAATTACATGTTAATTGAATTAGCTAGTTATACCCTCGTGCTTGTTTTAAGTTCAAGTCTATTATCTTTTCGAAATTTGTTTTGCACCAACAAATTAAGTTTATGTAATTATGCCAACATTTCGAATTTTAGCAATTTTATTATCTTAAGTTTTAACAGTTTTATCTGTTCTCAATAATACTCTGATACGTTTTAAATTCTTACAACTTTGTCTGTACTTTTTTTTGCAATTTTATTTACACTCCAATTTTATGTAATGGTTCCAAAATATTTGAGAATTTTATTTACATACTATTATAATTTTTTTACTTCGTCATGTTAATTTTTAATAAGTTGCAAACTCAAGTAACTTGAGTTAAGGAAATATCTCTATAAAAATTGTAGATAGTTTTGGAAAAAGGAAAAAAGTAAAATTAAGAGAAAGTGACGTTATCAATTTAGGAGTGACATTATCATCTCCTATTAATTTTATGTTATTTAGTTTGATATTAGATTAATTACATAATTATGATTAAATTATATCGTTGGCCTATAAATAAATAATTTTTATTGTATATTGACATAATAACATGTGAATATCAAATTTATTTTTAAATTAATGAATTCTAAAATCGCAATTGATATACACTAGTTATTATTATTGACATAAAGACCATATATCAAAGATTGGAAGGGTCACTATAACGTCTGCAAAAATTTGGGCCATCTATACTGGGATGAAGCTAGCAGTGAAGCTAGGAATCAACAAATTACAAATAAAGACTGATTCTTCTCGTACTTTGAAACTAATTAATGGGTCATCTAGTAGTCGCCATCATACGCTTTCTCTTATTAGGGCCATTGAGGATCTCCGCAGCAAAATGACTTATGTGTCTTTTAAGCACGTATTTTGCGAAGCTAATTTCTGTACAGATGCACTGGCAAAGCAAGCTCAGTCAATCCCAACCGGCCTTCTCTGTTTTGCAGCTCCATCCCCTTTCCTGATGCCTATTCTTGCTGATGACAGAAGTAGAAGGAAGAGTGTGAGAGTGTTATCAGCGTAATTGGATTTTGTTTTGGGCCTTGACCCTAGCCTCCTTTTAATAAAAAAAATATTATTTAAACCATGTATAACCAAGTGTCTTATAAAAGGCTTATTCAACGGAGATATAAATTATAAAGTAGAGTTTTTTTTATCAAATTAATAATTATAATAACAAAATAGTTATTGGACAATTGAATATATAATTAAATAGACCTGTAAAATTGCAAACCAAGATATTATCATCTTTGATCTATAGGTATGTAGTTACTTGTCCAACATATGATCCATAAACTGTGTTTATGTTGAAATGAATTAAACAAACACAAGTAGCTCATGGACCTTTGGTGTTATATTTTGATAATCCTCAAAATTCAAAATCACAATTTTAAATTCAAACCAAATTAGTTAACAAAAATAAAATGAGTTTGAAGCCACCAACAACACAATAATTGAAAAACAAAATATTTTGATTAACTAGTTTAGTAGAGGCTGCGCGAACGCAGGCCTCCGCTGTCACAAATTATGACGTAGACTCCACCACTTGGGTAGAACTTAGGATAGCACCCCTCCCAAGTGCAATGGAGGTCGCTACCCTAGGCCATGGGCCTTTTTGATCACCCATCGACCTCGTCCAGGTAAGTATGTTGTAACTACCGTCATGCCTTTCATTTTATATTGCATTGCAACATTCTCAGAGGCATATTTCTTCGATGTGGTACATCAGTACAGTGCGTCTTCTTTCCATCCATAAACAAAAGAGCAAGAGAAATTTCAAACAAAAAAGCAAGGATCAGCTACACATGTAAGAAAAAGAAAAAGAAAAAGAAAGTAACAAAAGAAGAATTAGAAAAAACCTGACAAGGCTGAAGAACGAAGTAAATTACGGGTATGAGAATAAAAGTGACAATGAACTAGAAGATATAAAAAGAAACAATCAAGACTTGAAAAATTAGATCTCAACTGATAATGTATTGCAATGATGAGGAAACAACTTTGAAACAACTTCAGAGGACAACCATAAATAAAAGAAAAGCTCCAAAGAAAGTTAGCATAAAAACAAGGCCTAGAGAAAGGAAGAGAACTGTTTCTAGTCATGTTAGTGATACTAAACCCATAGCAGTGATCTCTCTCTATTTTTTTCGTATTTTGGGAAGTAAGAGAGAGTGGGTTATATAAATAAGTGTGTGTGAGAATTCATAACTATTTGTGGCTAAGAAAATGAGTCAGCTTCTAGTGTAGCAAATCCAAGTGATATTGATAGAAGACCATGGTGTGTTTTTTGGATGTTATTTGATATGGTTTTGATGTTGTGTGTTTTGATATATAGATATCTTCTTGACTAAGCCGTTTAGATGGTATCATTTTGAGGAACTTTTATCTAGGTGTTAGTTTTAGTATGGAGAGTATTTTGTTTTGCTTGTAATTCTAGTTGGAGAATTGATATTTGTGATATTTTGTAAGAATTTATTGCTTGTTTTCTTCTCAATCGAGTCCAGAGTTTTGAACCAATTGAAAAAACAAATGCCATTCAACAACTAATTCAGAGTTTTTCTAGCAATCAAATTCCCAGAATTAGCATAATTTACCATAATTCAAAGAATGTGAACCATAAACTCTATAGGCAAATTTCAAACTTTTTTTATGATTAAAATATCAATAGTTGTATTGTTATGTATACAAAAATAGTTTATGTACTCTTTAGAAAATGTAATGCAAAAGAAATTCTATTTTATAATAGTTTTTTCAACCCTCTAATCTCAGGTATTAATAAATTAGAGGTCCAGTAATTTTACAGTGCAAATTTTGTTTCCATTTAGGGTGGATGACTCAAAGTTGGGATAGTGTTAATTGGGTTGGTCCGTCTAAATTAAAAATTTAGTTTGAAAATTGGTTAAATCAGGAGATGACATGTATGAAGAAAAAAAAATGAATTATTATATTTTTTGCTATTTTAATTTGTGGTCTATTTGAAATTGTAGGAATCAGAAGGTGTTTAAGAATAATATTATCACATGAGAGGGTACTTGGGAACAAATACAAATTATTATAAATAAACCTATGATATGTTGAGAATAAAAAAAGGAGAATTGGTAGTGCACAAATAGAACCTAAAGGATGTAAAAAAGAATGGATTTGGTTGTATTATATAATTATAGTCGAGATTTGAATGGTTTTTTTTGCAGACAAATACTTTACAACAAAAAATAGAGAATTGATATGCTTCATGAGGGATGTCATACAAGAAAAGATAAAAGGGGATGCTGTTTTGAAAGGAATAATTATGACAATCCAATTTCTTTTGGAAGAAATGAATTTGAAAGAAGAGGAAATAAAAATAATATTAGAAAATAGATGTGTGGTTGAGTGGATTAAGGGTAAGAATGAGACTAATTAGGAGCAAATATTCTTGAAAAATAAAATGATATCTAATAGAGAGATGTTCAAGAACTTGACTTTGGAATATAGAAAATTCAAAATGAAAAGACAATGAGAGCTTACGACTGATAGCAATCCGGCTAAATGGGTGTAATCGATCTTGTAGCAACAACAATTATAGAGTTCGACGATAATTTTGAGCATGAGAAGAAACAATTTCTAAGAAACTTTTGTGATGTTTTAGTTGTACGGTTGGGTCTTAGTTCATCTTTGATGGTAATGTTAAAGGAGACAGATTAAAAGTCCATGTAAACTTTTACTCTCCCTTTCGAGTCGAGTGGCAAACTAACAATCTAAAAAAAAAGAATATATAACCCTTAGAATCTCGAATATAAAAAAATATTAATAAGTTAATTATCATTGAACTTGTACTTGCCAATTGCCATTGCTAACGGTGACAATCTCTTGAGATAAAATAAAACCCATTAAATTATTTCATTGTATATGAAATGTTGAAATACTTTAGGAGTTCAATGAAAAAATAAATTGGAATCATTATGGGTAACTATAAATCTACATAAATCTATTAACTCCTACATGAAAAGAAAAGAAAAAAAAATGTTATTTCATTGAATGCAAAAAATTGAAATCCAAAAAACTGAAAAATTTAATGTAAAAAACAATTTTATCATTCACATTAAACTCAATTTAGATAGGGACTGCGCGAACGCAGGTCCCCACTACCACAAATTATGACGTAGGCTCCACCACTTGGGTAGACCTTAGGCAAGCACCCTTCCAAAGTGCAATGAAAGTCACTAGCCTAGGTTATGGGTCTTCTTGTTCACCCATTGACCCCGTCCAGGTAAGTATCCTTAAATTGTTATAGTGTCTCGCTTTTTATAGCGTCTTGTAGACTTCTCACACTCTTCTTCACTCGATGTGGGACTTCAATGCCAGACATATTGCCTCTTGCCTCATGCTCTCGATGTGGGACTTGAATATTTCATTCAATGAATCCAATAAATAGTTGGTTATTAGTTTCTAGTTGAAGTGATTATCAGTAATAGAATGTGAAAAAGAAAACTTTCACATTCCAAGAATGACAACATATTCAGAAGCCAGAAGACAAGAAAAACAAAATTACAAAAACGAAATATCTGAAGAATGAAGAGAACCATTTTTATCAAAACTTATCAAATGATACCATACTTATTATTTTAGATGTTCATATTTGTACCAGGAGAAAAAAGAATTAGAATATGTGGAGTCTTGCATTGATCAAATCAAATACTTAAAAAGCATATCTTAGATTACAATTTTTTTCATTAGGATACATTAATTTATTTATTTATCTATTCTTATCTTAGGTCATATTTTCATAGTTCCACAAAGTTCACTAACGAACATTTTTATATACTTTAGTGACAATCCAATTCAAGTACATATTGTTTTTCCTGATTAACAAATACCTTCAAAGTTAGTTATATTAGGTTTATTTCATAATGATGATTAAATTGTATCCTTAACCTATAAATTAACACTTTTCATTGTGCACTCACATAATTAATAGGGCAAGTTATCAAAATAATTTATTTGGAAATCAATGTTATTGAAATACAACTTTTATACATTGAAAATGCAAATGCAACTTCCATAAATCTATAGAAACCGCGAGAGGGAGATAGCGGATTAGGTAATATACATAAATCACGAGAGGAGTATAGCGGTTTACATTATAACACACCAAAGAAAAAAACTGCGACACC
This sequence comes from Arachis stenosperma, assembly GCF_014773155.1. Classification (NCBI taxonomy): domain Eukaryota; kingdom Viridiplantae; phylum Streptophyta; class Magnoliopsida; order Fabales; family Fabaceae; genus Arachis; species Arachis stenosperma. Next base: position 11,892,184 of record NC_080378.1, read on the forward strand.
CCTCTAGCGGATTCTTCACGAATTCCTAAACTGCATAAACCGCGGTAGGAACTCATTATCTTAAAAGTTTTTATAGACACAAATGTTTGATTGGACGACAATGAAACTCATTCAAATTAATTATTTGAGTTGCATCTAACATGCTAATTTCACAGTTTACAACTGGATGGTTTACATAAAACATGCTCAATTGTATTAGACAACGTATCATGGTGAGGTTCCTATTAGTATTCCCAAAGCCTGGTGCAGAGAATTCATTCAAATCTGCCACTGCAAAGTTTGAAAAAAATGAAAAGAGATTACAATAAATTGCCACAAAGTCTTCAATTTGATTGAGAAATTATTGATATTTTTTTAAGAGAAGTTATTATAATTTTTTGTGTGGAACATATAGGTTTGAAAAAGAAAGGTGAAGCTGACAATGTTGATGATGAAGAAATGGCATCAGCTGAGACTAAAAATAGTGATGAAGAATGGGATGCTTATGCAAAATTTGATCTGGTAATTGTTATTTATACTCTGTGATTTTTAAGTTTTTCTCAATAGATATTATGAATGGCTTTTGACTTTTAATTTGTGTTGTTGACTCTTGTTGTAGGTTGGAGATTGTGAAATACTTCTGTCGTCTCATTCTAGTATCATTTTATATGTGAACTCTAATTTTTCATGTTTAATACTCAACTCTCATTATTGGTTATTGCCTGGCACCGATTTAATACGAAAGATAAATCATAGTGCACTACCATTTTCTTCTAATGTCATGTTTAATATATATGTGTGGAGATGTTGTGGGCACTTTTGAGTTCCTTTATAATGATTCGATCTCAGCATGGAGAATGTTTCAAGAATTCATTTATAAGAGCTTTTTGTTAGCTTTCCCTCTAATGAAAATGACAATAACAAAGCACAAGAGATAGGAATTGATGAAGAGTATCAGATATACCAAGAAGACAATGACAAAAATAACTCCGATGAATGATTGTTGCTTCTATATAAAATTGACAGCGTCTCCTAGAATATTTTTCCATGTAAAGTAGTAGAGTGGTAGAAAGAGAATAATGACAATTGCATAAACCGCTTTACGCCTACCGTGGTTTATGCAATTTAGGAATTCGTGAAGAAACTGCTGGAGGGGTGCTATGGTTTCTTCTTTGGCGGTGTGTTATAACGTAAACCACTATACCCTCTCGCGGTTTCTATAGATCTATGAAAGTTGCATTTGCGTATGCAATGTTTAAAAGTTGTATTTCGGTAATATTGGTTTTTAAACAATTTATTTTGGTAACTTGTCCTAATTAATAACATCAAATTTATTTTTAGATTATTATAATAAATTCTAAACTCAGAAATTGATGTACACTAATTATTATTGACATAAAGATCTAATATCAAATATTTTACTTAAATCATGGGGATAGGTGAAAATCAAAATCGTCTCCGACCTTTTTTTCTTATTAAAATCATCCTCAACATTACAAAACGTTATAAAATTATCCTTTTCTACTTCAATTTATTATCTTGACCAAATTACCCTTAATAATTAATAAAAATAATAATAATAATAAAAACAAAACAACAACCCCCCAAATTCTCATCCCGTCTCCGTATCTCTTCAGTTTCTAGCCTCCCATCCCCTTCAGTTTTTGGCCTCCCATCCCCTTCTTCTTACCCTTCTTCCTATGCCTCTCTTCGGAACCCCCCTCCCAACCACAACCCCAATTCTTCTTCTCTCTCTTTCCACCATCGTACCATCTCCGCCCCCGCCTCCTTTTCCATCTTCTTCTTGTGATTTTAAAGCAAAGTTAGTTGTGGGTGTGGGTGGATGCAGTATTCAAGTATGAAGCTCCAAATGCGACGAACCCTTTCTAACACAGCATGTACTTATTTTTGAATTTGTGGAGCTTCATGAAGTGCGACATTAAGAAGGCGAAGAGGGTGGCTAAAGCAACGCAAGGAGGAGGAGAAGGATTCAAGTCCGTGTTGAACAAGTGGCAGCCTTACTACTTTGCTTACAATGAGAAAAATGGCTGTTGGGAATAAGAAATATGACCATAATCCAATCAACACGGATTCAAGTCCGTGTTGAACAAGTGGCAGCCTTACTACTTTGCTTACAATGAGAAAAATGGCTGTTGGGAATAAGAAATATGACCATAATCCAATCAATCATGTGTCAAATAATTTGTTACTGTTATTATATTAAAATTTTAATATAATAAGGTCCTTGATTAAATTTAGAGATTTATCATTGTGATAGTGATCATAATATTGAGAGATAAATCTTTTATAATTAAATTTAAATTGTTCTTGGTTATAAGATTGTTAAAAAGGACATTAATAATTCGGAAAGATCAATATATATATATATATATATAATGGTATTCATTGGATGAAGATTAATAGATCTCATTTATTAAATTATATATATATAGATGGTGCATATAGAGATATGACCATTGAACTGACTCACTCTGAGAATTCCTCATGGTTATAATTACTGCATGTTTGTCAATAGGATATTCTCAAGATGAATATAGTAATAGAGTTTCCTTTGACCTGCGACTATCATAGTAATTAACAATATATTTATTATACTTTGATTCCGGACACCTAATACCCTCGGGTGCTAGTTGAATGGATATTGGGTATGATTTAAATACTTTTAGAATTAATGATTAGTCAATAAGGAATCCGTCAACTTTCGGTAAAGAGTTTTAGCTCTATGATTATAATGACTGAGATGAATAAAATCTTAGCCAAGGGGATTGAATGAATGAAGAAATGAGTTTCTTAGGTCATTTACAGTTTATTATAATAATGGTAACAAGTTAGAGATTGATAATTAAACCATACTCTAAGGGTAACAAGCTGAAAAGATGGAAGGAATTATACTTTGTTCTTCTGAGGTTCTTAGTAAAAATATATTACTTCATACTATCGGGTCATTGAGGAGTGTTGTTAGACGCCAATCTTGATTAGTAAATTTAGTATGACTAATTTACTACCCGCTTATTATTGAATCTATGGGGTCACACACTAATGAGTGTTCTAATCTTTGTTGTAGAATTATTTAATTATTATTTTGATTTGATCAAATAAATAATTATATTAATTCAGATTGAATATTATTATATTTTTTACTAGCATCAAGAATATAATAATAGTATGATAATTGAGAATATTAAATGAGATTTGAGAATAATTAGTTATTCTATTTCTAAATTTGAATTATAAATTTGGATGAAATCTTAATTGATTCTGTTTCAAATTGAGTTATGATATGATTCCTAAATTTGAAGGATTCAGATTTAGAATTTTAAGATATAATTTATATTTGAATTGAGATTCAAATTTAAAATCAGTAGCAAATTTTATACTATATATATATGCCAAAAGTAGAGGAATGCGACGGAGATTAGAGTTAAACACGGATTTTATTCCTTTACCTCTACACACAAACGTATGTGAGCCTGATTCTTGGAGAAGAATTTTATGGCGTGCAAAGAGTTGCAAGAGATTTCTCAATTTAGATAAGATGTTTATTGGTCAAGGAGTTGACAGCAAAGGTTGGTCTCAGTGTGGATATGCATAGAGTCTTTGTACAATCGAAGAATAAAGTTTTTACTAAAGCGTCTAAAGGTATTTAGATTTGATCTATATTATATATTGTTTATTGGAATAAAGTTTAAGTACAAAAAATAGATCTTTAGGATTACTTTTTTTTCTTTCGCTGCGTGTTATGAATACATGGTAATCCTTCAATGGCTTCCATTGCAACAATGGTCTCATGAAGTTTGGTATTTTCCCAATGATTCGCTCATTTTGGTCTTCTCCGTGATTATCAAATTCTTACCTTATTATATCTTCAACATGAATTAACTTAAACAAAGCGAGTTCAATTTATTCTTATATTGTGGTCTATTTTAGATTTTATATATTTGTTATGTGATTCTCATGACCAAGATATATGTACTAGTGGTATTGATGAGAAGCTTGCTTGTAATAATAAAAACAAGATATTTGCAATTTTTATTTTAGTGCATAGTTTGCGGGTGGAGGATTTTTGGTTGTTACTGTTGTTAATGGTAAGGGTGTGGTGGATTTTTGGTTTAAGGAGGGAAGAAGAATTGGAGTTTGGGAAAGGAGAACGGAATGGGGAGGGAACAGGGAAGTGTTGTTGAATTTAGTTTGTGGGTGGAAGATTTTTGGTTGTTAATGTTGTTAATGGTAAAGGTATGGAGGATTTTTGGTTTAAGGAGGGAAGAAGAATTGGGATTTTGGAGAAGGAGAATGGAATGGGAAGGGAACAGGGAAGAGATATCCGGGTGGGGGTGGGCGTGAGTGTGGGGTGGGGGTGGGTTTTTGTTTTTGTTTTTACTATTTAGTATTATTTTTATTATTTGTTAAGGATAATTTAGTCAAAAAATAAAATTGAGGTAAAAAAGGACGATTTTATAACGTTTTGTAATGTTGAGAATGATTTTAATAAGAAAAAAAGGTCGGAGACGATTTTGATTTTTACCTCAAATCTTAGGGATGAAAAAAGTGCTTAACCCTAAATCATATATAACCAAAAGTGTCTTATAAAAGTTTATTGTAATCAAATAATAAAGATAATAATTATAAGGACAAAATAATTATTGTGTAATTGAAGAATATATAATTAAATAGAGCTGTAAAGTTGCAAACAGAGATATTATCATCATTGATCTAACACAAATAGTTCATGAAGCCTTTTGGGGTTATACTTATGCTAATACTCAATCAAAATTATATTTAACACCTTCTAAATTCGATAATATTTAATTAACTAGTTTAGTAGAGAGACACACAAAAAAAATTAGTTTAGTAGAGGCTGCAAGTACACAGATCTCTGCTGTTGTCACAAATTATGACATAAACTTCACCACTTGGGTAGACCCAAATGCAATGGAGGTCGTTATGGCCTTGTTGATCATCCATTAACCCATCCAAGTATATTGGAAATATTGTCATGCCTTTGAGGTTATACTTATGATAATACTCAATCAAAATCATATTTAACACATTTCAAATTCAATTAATTAACTAGTTTAGTAGAAAGCCACAAAAAATACAAAAAACTAGTATAGTAGAGGTTGCGTGAACATAGACCTCTGCTGTTGTCACAAATTGTGACATAAGCTCCACCACTTAGGTAGACGTTAAGACAACACTCTACCAAATGCAAGAGGTCGCTATGGCCTTGTTGATCACCCATTGACCCCATTTAAGTATATTGGAAATAATGTCATGCTTTTCTTTTTATAGTAAAGTATTGTTTTTGTCCCCAATGTTTGGAGTAAGTCTCAAAGTTGTTCACAACATTTCAATCGTCCTATTTAAGTTCCTAACATTTCAAAATTGACTCAATATTGTCCTGTCGTTATGTATCTGTTAACAGAATTGACGGCGGGACAAAATTGAGACGATTTTGAAATATTTGGGACTTAAATAGGACGAAAACGTTGGGGACAAAAACGATACATAGAAATAAATTTTAATTTTATCTTTCAATAATATCAATTTTTTACTGTACATAGTATTTAATTATTTTTTAATCACATCTAAGTAAATTACACTTAGTCACATTACTTTCATTCTAAATAAATTTATTTTTTTTAATAATTTTACACTTAAAATAATGATTTTTTTATAAATAAATAAACTTTACACTCTCATTCTAAATAAATAATGTAATGTGATTAGAATGAAAGTGTAAAATTATAAAAAAAAATTATAAGTAATGTGATTAACTAATGAAAGTAAAATTACATTATTTAGAATAAAAGTATAAAATTTATTTATTTATAAAAAAAATTACATTACTTTAAGTGTAAAATAAAAAAATAATTTATTTAGAATGAAAGTGTAAAATTATAAAAAAAAGTAATGTGATTAAGTAATGAAAATAAAATTACCTTATTTAGAATGAAAGTGTAAACTTTATTTATTTATAAAAAAATTACATTACTTTAAGAGTAAAATTATAAAAAAATTAATTTATTTAGAATGAAAGTAATGTGATTAACGGTAATTTACTTAGATGTGATTAAAAAATTATGTACAGTAAAAAATTAATATTATTGAAGGATAAAAATAAAATTTATTTCTATATATCGTTTTTGTCCCCAACGTTTTTGTCCTATTTATATCCATAATATTTCAAAATCGTCTCAATTTTGTCCCGCTGCCAATTCTGTTAACGGATCCCTAACGGCAGGACAATATTAAGTCAATTTTGAAACGTTAGGGACTTAAATAGGACGATTGAAATATTGAGGACAACTTTGTAACTTACCCCAAACGTTGAAGATAAAAAAATAGTTTACTCTTCTTTTTATATTGCATCACAACATTCTTAAAGGTATATTTTCCTATGTGGCACATTAGTATAACGTGTCATTTTTCCATCATAAGTTTGTCAATAATAATACCATTTAACAATTGATTTAGAGTCTATCAAGAAATCAAATCCCAAGAACTAGCATACTGTAATCTCAAGAAAATGGAGCCATAAACACTGTATACAGATTTCAAACATTTTTTTATGATTAAAATACCAACACTTGTGTTGTTTCCGTATACAAAAATAGTTTTTGTATTCTTCAAAAAAATTTAACTTGAAAAAGAGTCGATTTTGTGATAGTTTTTTCAAATTTCTAGTTTCAGGTATTTTTAGATTTGAAGTTCGATAACTTTTTAATTAGAATTGTTAAGGGAGAAGAAGTCAAAACTTAAGTAACAACTTAAGTAACAGATTACATGAAGTCAGTAAAATTCTGTTATGAGAAGAATTCAGTTAGAGTGGCTGTTAGGTAGTTAGAAGGTATTAGTGCAGTTTTTATTAAGCTATAAAATAGGAGCCAAGTGGCTTTGTATAATAACTCTCTAATAACACATTTTTCTCATTCTGATCTTAATCAATTTTGGTAATTACTTTCTCTGCATCATTCTCTCCTTTTTGGCATCAGTGTTCTTTCTTAATAGGTGCATGATCACTTACATGGTATCAAGAGCAGGTTGAAAACAATCATGGCTCTACCCCTTGCAACTTCATCAACAAATCTCAAGAACGCACTGGTTCCTCTGGCAGACAAACTTGAAGAAAATAACTTCTCAACATGGAGGCACAACATCCTTCTAACAATTCAGACGCTAGAGCTTGAGGATCATCTCGATCCGTCAAAAACCCCATCACAGCAAGAATCAGTTACAATTGTTGAAGAAAGTAAAAGCTCAGATTATGCACAACAAACTCCAACCCCCTCTGTTACAAAAGATGAGGTCCCTGCAACATTGAAATCCACACCTACATCAACAATTCAAAAGGACTAATCCAAATACAAAGAATGGAGGCAAAATGACCTTGCACTCATGACGTGGGCTGTGTCCTCCATGAACGGTACATACAAGAACAAGATGGTACACTGCGTTACTTTTGCTGAAATGTGGGAAAAGATTAATCACATCTTTACAATTTTCTCAAGAACACGTATTCAAAGTTTAAAGACTCAGCTTAGAGCTTGCAGAAAAACTACAACAATTGCTGAATATCTCTCTACAATTCGCAAGATTGCAGACTCCCTCATTGCTATAGGTTACTCATTTCAAGAAGATGATCACATCCAAGCTATCTTGGATGGTCTCACAGAAGAATATCAAGGCTACATCACATCAGTGATGTATCGAATGACAAATTTCACAATTCATGAAGCTGAATCATTTCTGCTTGCCTATGAAGATATGCTCGAGAGGTTTAAAAAGCCTGAACAAGGGATTGTTTTAGCAAATTTAGTTCAAGCTTCTCCACTTTCACCACCAAACTTTGGAAGAGGCAACAATGGAAGAAGGGGTTGTGCTAGGAGATCTATGAGAGGGCATGTTAGATTTATGAATTCAAGACCCCAATGCCAATTATGTGGTAGAAAAGGTCATGTAGTACAAAATTGTTATCACATGTTTGATGCTCAATTTCAAAATCCATCATCTTCAACATCTTCTCAGACTGCATTTCCATATGCAAATTTCACTTCCACCACCTCCTCCAGCATCCTTTCATCAACCTCGAACATACATGACCACCTCTTCCACCCTGAATGACAGTGCATGGTACCTAGATTCTGGTGCTTCACATCATATTACTGCTGAACATGCCAATTTCCTGAATTCCATCGATTCATCACAAGGCCCTGAGCAACTCTTTGTTGATAATGGTCAGGGAGTACCTATTTTACATCATGGATCTACAATTCTTTATGATAAATATCAAAATATTTCATTTACATTGAATAACTTACTGCATGTCCCTTCTATTACACAAAATCTTTTGAGTGTGTCCAAATTCGCTGAGGATAATAAAGTCTATTTTGAATTCTGGCCTAAATCTTGTATGGTTCGTGATCAGGTGTCCAAGGACATTCTCCTACAAGGAATAGCTAGAGGAGGCATTTACTCTTTTGATAATCTAGTGGTGCCAACAACATCTCATCTGAATCCTACTACAAGCAATTTGTCTAATTCTGTTTTACATTGTAAATTTGTTAGTACAAAATATCATAAAAAATCACATTTGTGTAATGAGGATCCTATTAATGCTACTGACTGTAATAATTCCTCTATCAATAGCAATATTAACACTAATAGTGGTTCTTTCTTGAATAATAATGCAGTAAAGAGTTCCTTTGATTCTATCTTTCTATCCAATTATACTACACCTAATTCTCACTTTTCTATACCTGATTCATTAGGATCTAATGCTAATTTTGTTACTTCTTCTACAGGAACATCATTAACACCTTCTATGAATTATCCTGTGGCTTATTATACTTATAATAAGAAAATTGATGACTTAGAGCTTTGGCATAAAAGACTTGCCCATAGCTCTCTTAGGACAGTAGCTCAAGTCATGCACCAGTGTGGCATACAGACCTCCCCAATTGATGAAAGTCATAAAGTGTGTGAGTTTTGTACCATTGCAAAAATGCATCAATTACCATTTAAGACATCAGAATCTGTTTATACACAACCCTTAGAATTAGTATATGTTGACATTTCGGGTCCAGCTCCCTTTCCTTCTCATCATGGCTACAAATATTATATTAGTTTTTTAGATGCATTTAGTAAATATACTTGCATTTTTCTCTTATTCAACAAGAGCCAGGCTCTAGAAACTTTTCAAAAATATAAATCTTTTATTGAAAATCAAACAGGTTGTAGAATCAAGGCCTTGCAAAGTGACCATGGCCAAGAATTTTTATCTAAAACATTTTCTACATTTCTCTCTAACAATGGTATATTCCATAGATTGTCATGTCCATATACACACCAACAACAAGGATCTATAGAGAGAAAACATAGACACATTACAGAGTGTGGCTTATCTCTCTTGGCCACTGCTTCAATGCCTCTTAAACATTGGGACTCGGTCTTTCTTACTGCAGTCTATGTCATCAATCGCTTACCTACTCCAGTTTTGGACTCTAAAAGTCCTTTTGAGGTTCTATTTAAGAACAAACCAAATTACTCTACTTTTAAAGTCTTTGGATGTGCTTGCTGTCCTTTATTGACACCTTATAACAAAAGAAAAATTGATTTTAAATCTCAAATGTGTATTTTCTTAGGATATGATTCTAATCATAGTGGTTACAAATGTTTATCTAAAGAAGGCAGAATCTATCTTGCAAGAAATGTAGTGTTTAATGAGTTTCTGTTTCCTTATCACACTTTGTTCCCAATTATTAGTACTAATCTTTCAAATGCAACAGCTCCTTCCAAGCATGTCATTGACAATGCTACAAGTTCCTACTTTCCTGTCTTTAGAAGAAGTACAATGCCTTCATCGAGCACTTCTACTAATTCCAACAATATCATCTATACTACAACCCCTACAATCAGTGCTGATATTACTTCTAGTAGTCAACATACACTACTTATGATTTTTGATTTAAATACTATACATCCGCAAGCTTCTACTGCTAACCAACAAACACACCACCAGTCCACGACAATTTCAAACTCTGAATTTGAAACAAACATTCCCCCCATTCCACAATTACCACCACCAACCACAAAAGAGCGTAATACCCACCAAATAATCACTAGATCAAAATCTGGTATATCAAAGCCAAAAACCTTTCTGGCCAAAATAGTAAACAATGTTGATTTAACAAAAGAAACCCCAACTACAGTTCAACAGGCATTACAATGCCCTCATTAGAAGGAGGCCATGGACAATGAAATCAAGGCTCTCTACAAGTGTAATACTTGGACACTAATAGATCCACCACCAAATGCAACAATAGTGGGTTGTAAGTGGGTTTTTGCAGTAAAGAAAGATCAACATGGTGAAATCCTTAGGTAAAAAGCTAGATTAGTTGCCAAAGGATTTCACCAAATTGAAGGCATTGACTATGAGGAATTCTATAGTCCTGTTGTACGGCCTATCACAATTCGAATAATCATAACAATAACATTAACACAAGGCTGGGTTATGAGACAATTCGACTTTGATAATGCCTTTCTCAATGGCAAATTAGAAGACAAAGTGTTTATGCAGCAACCTCCGGGCTACAAAACTCAGAATTCTACAAGAGTGTGCAAGCTACACAAGGCCCTCTATGGTCTTAAGCAAGCCCCCAGAGCGTGGTATCTGACACTAGCGCACACTCTAAAACAGTTTGGATTCTCTAACTCAACCTCCGATATAGCTTTATTCATTTGAAGATCTCATAATTCTGTTATATACATGATCATTTATGTTGATGATATAGTGATTACAGGCTCTAACCCAAATGAAATTGATGATTTAATTACTTCTTTGAATTCAATTTTCTCTCTAAAAGATTTAGGCAAATTCAATTATTTTTTGGGGTTAGAGGCTCAATTTTTGGCAAATGATAAACTATTACTAACACAATCTAAATATGTACATGATCTGTTAATTAGAGCAGGGATGAACCAGTCAAAATCAATGCCAACACCAATGGTGTCTTCATTAAGATTGCACAAGAATGACTCAGAAATTTTTGACGACCCTAAGAAGTATCGATCAATTGTTGGAGCACTACAATATTTGACCATCACACGACCGGATATTGCTTTTGCAGTAAATAAGTGCTCACAGTTCATGCATCAGCCAACAATTGAACAATGGAAGGCTGTCAAGAGAATCTTGAGATACTTACAAGGTACCCCTAATCAAGGCTTAGTGTTTAACAAATGTACTGACTATAGAATTATTTTCTTTGCTGATGCAGATTGGGCGACAGATTTGGATGACAGAAGGTCGATCAGTGGCTATTTGGTGTTCTTAGGAAGCAACCTCATTGCTTGGAAGTGTGGAAAACAATTGAAAGTTAGTAGGTCGAGTACCGAGGCTGAATATCGAGCGGTTGCCTCTGCTCAAACGGAAGTAATGTCTATACAGCAGCTTCTTCAAGAGTTGCAAGTTCCACAACAAGTGACACCAACGATCTACTGTGACAATCAGAGCATTTGTCACCTAGCTGTGAACCCAGTTATGCATAGCCGTTGCAGGCATCTTGAAACTGATCTACACTTTTTGAGAGAGCTAGTTAATAGAAAGCAACTTTTTGTAGTTAATATACCTGTACAAGATCAGATAGCATATATATTGACCAAACCCCTGTCTTGTAAATTGTTTGAATGGTTTAAGTCCAAGCTTAGGTTGGGAACAAAGCCCCAACTAAGCTTGAGGGGGTGTTAAGGGAGAAGAAGTCAAAACTTAAGTAACAACTTAAGTAACAGATTACATGAAGTCAGTAAAATTCTGTTATGAGAAGAATTCAGTTAGAGTGGCTGTTAGGTAGTTAGAGGGTATTAGTGCAGTTTTTATTAAGCTATAAAATAGAAGCTAAGTGGTTTTGTATGATAACTCTCTAATAACACATTTTTCTCATTCTGATCTTAATCAATTTTGGTCATTACTTTCTTTGCATCATTCTCTCCTTTTTGGCATCAGTGTTCTTTCTTAATAGGTGCAAGATCACTTACAAGAATGCATAACTTTTGAGTCCTATGGGATATAAAGAAATATTAAATAAATATTAATAAGCTAATTATTATTGAGTTTGTTGATGGTCACAATTTCTTTAGACAAAATAAATAGCGTTCTGGATCTAGTTGAAGCTGTTTTACTTACCCACCCATATTAAACAGTTTCATTGTATGCAAAATATTAAGATACTTTGGTGAGTCCAATAGAAAAATAAATTGTAATCACTTTGGATAATAATAATTATACTAAGGAACAGTTTCATTGTATGCAAAATGTTGAAATATTGAGTACGTTAAGTTTTAAAATAATTTTTGAGATTTGTGTTATGTATTAAAATGATTTTTGAGATTTTAATTATACTAATTATATTATTAAAATTGTTAAAAATACATCACATTAGTCTCTAATCTATTTTCTGTTAATGGTGTGCTGATGTAGCTTGATAACCTAGATCATTAGTAACATGTGTAACTTCATAGTTTGACCACGTGTAATGATATGATGACAGGTCGATCAGTAACACGTGACATGCTGACATAGATGATTGTGTTACGTGTCACAATACTATTTGGCCATGTGTCAGCTTGTGTTGTAACATTATGCATCCACATGTCATTCACTATGTCATTTTTGTAAATGCACTAAATTGGTCTCTGAATTTACATTAAGTAACTCATTTTAGTTTCTAAAATTGAATGTCATGCACCAAATTAATTCTTTGACTAGTTTTTTCTTCTTTTTGTTATGAATTCAAAATTCTCATTATTTTTTAATGCGCTACTTCTAATTATATTTTTTTACATATTTTTTAAATACAAATACTTTTGATAAATATTTTTAAGATTTTAGTTTTAATCATACAATTTTTTCATAATAATTTAATACTAATAACTACGCGACGTGAAATAACTTCCCATGCAATAAGGAAATAAACCACACACTCATTTCAGATAAGATCATTAATTCAGATAACTAAGTTATCATTCTTCCTATAAATATTTCAGCAAACTCAAATATTTTTCAACCCAATTCTTACATAAATCAACTTAAACTCTTACTGATTTAGGCATCAGAATTTTTTAGAGGTACATCCAACCGCCATCTTAGAGCTGACGTAAAAGCACTTCAAGCACTCTTACTGCTATCTTTGATCTCTCTCATCTAGTCCATTTACACACAACCAGTTTAAAGTATGTCTTGTAACAATGATTATGTTATTTAATAAAAAAAATTATATGATTAATTTAAAAAACATATTTTATAACTCTCAAAGACATGTGTTTCATAGAAACCTAAAAAAATGTATATTTTAATTCTAGATTTCTAGTTAAAAATACATGTATTTTTTTACGAAAATAAAAAAATGTGGTTAATCAATCATGTAATTTTTTTTGAAATAACATACTTATATATTACAAAATTTATCAATGTTAAATTATTGTAGAAAATATTATATAATTAAAACTAAAATCTTGAAAATATTTTATAAAAATACTTGTATTTAAACGACATGTGAAAAAATAGAATTTAAATTAGTGCATCCAAAGACATTAAGAATTTTGAATTAAAAAATTTATAAAGAGACTAATTTGGTGCAAGATATTCAATTTTAAGAACTAAAATGAGTCTCTTAATACAAAGTCAGAGATTAATATGGTACATTTACAATGATGACATAATGGATGACACGTGGACATTTTCTGGCATGTGGCACAAGATGACACATGGCCAAATAGTATTGTGATATGTAGCATTCTCGTCCACGTAAGCATGCCACGTGTCACTGATAGACCCATATCATATCATTATACGTGGTTAAACCATAAAATGATACGTGTTACTAATGATCCACATCATCAAGACACATCAGCATGCTATTAATGAAAAATGGGTTAAAGACTAACGTTAGACACTTTTGCCAATCTTAAGAACATAATTGATGCAAGACGTTGGGGTTTAACTCTGAGTCCAATAGAAAAATTGTAATTATTATATGTAAGGGGTGAAAATGGGCCGAACTTAGTCGAGCTTTTGTTTTGACGAGCCTCTCCCATATTATAAAAAGATATCCCAAGTCTAGACTTGTTATCGCTCATAGTTTTTATTTTTTTTTTAATGTCTGATTATTCCATGAATTTATTTAAAAAGTCTATTTTGTGAATTAAATCTCAAAACAATATACTTTAAAAATCTAAATTGACATTAAATATATTTTAAAATTTATAATTCATAATTTACAAAGTATAATTCTTTTATATAGGACAAGTTACTTAAATAAATTATTTGAAAACCAAATTTATTATATTACAACTTTTTAATACAGTAGACTAAATTACAACTTTTGTATAGGTGTAGAAACTGCTAGTGGTTTCTGAAAATATTTTGCTGCCCAAAAATCACGAGTGACTATATCGGTTTCTGAAGGAATACTACTTTGCACGGATTGAAGGTTTGAAATCATTACTATAATATAACATAATATTATTATATGTATATAACTTGGTATGTCCAAGCATAAAACTTTTCAACCTCAAATTATGATATAGGCTCCACCACTTAGGTATTACTTAAATTAGTACCCTCTCACAGGGACAGACTCAAGGGGTAAGTAGTAGCCTTGGCTTTTCAATAAATTTTAAAAGTTTATATACTATTATAATAGATATTTTGTATAGAATAAAATTTAATAATGTAGTGATAATAAAAAGAGTTATTATTCTTGTCAACGAGCTTTAGTTTTAAATGGCATAATTTTTTTATACTCAATTAAGAGATTGCGAGTTTGAGTTTCTTTATTTTTGGTAAAAAAAAGAGTTATTATTCTTTATGTAATAGGGTTTAAATTTTTCTACATATATTTATATTATTTCTAATTTTTATTTAATTCGGATTTTTTTTACATTTTTTTCTTAAGATTATTTTTAACATTTATAATCATATAAAAATACTTTAATATTATTTATAATAATATTATTTTTTTCTAATTTTATTTAGTTATTTTTTTATTCTTTTTTAATTAATTTTTACTCTATTATTATATAAAAATACTTTAATATATTTTAAATTCACGTAACAAAATTGTTAACTTATATTATTTTATGTCATATTTCTTAATGATATAAAACATAAAAATATAACTTACCGTCACATAAATACTTAATAAAGTAAATTAATTAACAAAATATTTAAAAATATATAATTTTATATTTTATTAAATATAAAATCATAAAAAAATTATGAAAAAATTATAAAAATTGAGATAATTCTTTTATTTGATAAATATTTATTAATTTTTAAATTAAAAAATTAATTATAGTTATATCCATTATCAAATATATAGCATTATATTTAATTATATAATATTTTAATTTTCGGCCTCTCCACTCTTAGATTTCTGAATCTGTCCTGTCCTCCCAAAATACAATAAAAGTCACCAGCTTAAGTCATAGGTCTTTTTGATCATCCATTGGGACATCAATATCATATATCTTGCCTTTTGTCTCATGCTGTTGCTCTGGAACTTGAATATTTCATTCAATGAAAACAATGAATAGCTGGTTATTAGTCTCCAATTGAAGTGATTCTCGGTAATAGAAAATGAAAAAAAAAAAAAAAACTTCACATTCTAAGAATGAAAACATATTCAAAAGCCGAAAGACAATGTTATTTTCGCCAAAACCTTTCATCGATAGAAAAAGAGACTGTAGTACATTATAGGAACCGAAAGTAGTTGAAGCGGGAAGTAGTAGAAACCAAACTGAATCCAAAAGGAACCAAAAATGAAGTAGTTTAAGAAGGAAGAGAATAATTTTTATCAAAATTTATCAAATGATACCATACTTATCATTTTAGAGGTTTATGTTTGTACCAGGTGAAAAAAAAAAACAGAATCTATTGTATATTGCATTGGTCAAATCAAATGCTTAATTAAAAAACACATCTTAGGTCATAAACATTTTTTATCAGAATAAATTAATCTATTTATTTTGTCTGTTCTTATCTTAGGACATATTTTTCATAGTTCCACAAAGCATTGATTAACAAACATGTTTATCTACTTTAGTGACAATCCAGTTTCTTGCTAATTTAGAAGTTAACCTTGCAAATCCTGGACTGTCACCTTTGCCTATATATGGAAAAAGGAAGTTCTTTACATCAATACATGTTTCATTGATAATCTGGAACGGTGAACATTTCAATAACTTACAGTTTATAATTAAATTCCATCAAAGTGACATTCACAACAACAGGTCAACAGCACATTAGAATTGACATAAAAAAAAAAAAAAAAAACTGATTTTTCAATATATTTCTTATAATTCATATATATATATATATAAAGAAAATATTCTTGATACATAAACATAGCAACATTATTTTAAAATTTATCAGTCATTATTATATAGCCATTATTTGTTAAATTCTGCCAAATGTTAGAAAACAAAAAGATACATTCTAATACGTAATTTCTAATTTGGCTTTGACAACAAACTCGATCAAAACCCCTTGTCATTTTATAAGTTTTTACAATTTTAATTTTTTAAAAATAATTTTACCTGCAACACCAAGCCCTATGGTGATGATCAAGTTTAAGCGACAAAACTACAATGTTTTATTAAATATTAACCATTAGATCCAGTCGGTAAAAAGAACTTGTGATCTGAATTTACTGAAATATTTATGTCTATTTTTTTTAACTGAAATATTTAAAGGTAAACACACTTCATATTTTCCTTTTTGGCTCTCAAATTTCAGAAATTTTGACACATCCTCATGCTAATATTTACACATATATGTATATTATGGTGAACTTTTCCTGTAAATTATACCCCTATGCCCTTTGCAGCTCAAATGAAGAAAAAACAAAAGGGCCTATAAGGCCATAATTCCCCTGTAAAACATGAATTCCACATATTATTCAGGAACTCCAGCTCAAATGTTTGCCTTCAATAGTTCAATCTTCATTATCCTCGATGTCGTCCAGAAGTAGTTGTTGCAGCTCCCGGTCATCCATTTCATCCTCTCCGCATCCAGTTTGTTTATAAAAATTTTCTTTCTGTTCGTTCCAGTCGTCAGTGATCTTTTTCACAACATCTCCTATCAGTTCCTTATCTTCTGATAGGTGCTTTATGTTTGTAACATCTAAAACATTACTTGCTTCTTCATCAGGGGAAGAAACCAGAAGGAAAAAAGAAAAATTTCAAAATCACATAAATATAACACAAGTTACAAAAATCACCATGCCAAAGAGAATGTAGAAACAGAAGGAAAAAATGGTTAAGAATGAAATAGCCATGTTTTCTTCTTAATACAAGTTATATTATACACTGGCCTGGGTTGTAGGCCTTTTCCTCTGATAGGATGTCAAGAAAAAAATGAACACTGGACTTTCAAAACCTTCAACCTATACAATGATGCAGAAAGAAAAGGGAAAAATACCTGCAATGGCTACATTCTTGGCCTGGGCATATTCGGATGACATTTTCTGCAGCTTTCCAAGGTCAACTTCCATGCCCTGGCAAGTCAAAAGTCGAAAGGAAGTTAACTTTTAAATACTTTCGAATGCTTTTACTTGCGCTCAAAGCCTCAATTCAAGCTGGAGGAATTAGTTAGTACAAAAAGCATGTTATACAATTTACAGATAACTATTTGATCTAATCGTAAAACAGGAAGGACATTGGATAATTTTTGCGAGTCACAAAGCACCTAGATACTTACAAGGTCCATGTGAACATAGTTGTCAATTGGTGTGCTATGAAATAATCTGTCAGGAATGGGAAAACATCAACACAGTGAGTTGCTATATAGCCACACTATCATGAATTTAGTATCAGTTTAATATGGTTTGTTTACTTTTCATATGCAAGTTTGATACGAGCATTCTGCAATTGTTGTAGTTCGTTAACTGTCTCTCTGACGGAATCCTCCGTTAAGTCAACAGCACCAAAAAGGAACATGTTTCTACCCAACATTCTTTTTACCAAAGGAGGTACCACTTTAATATCGTTTGCTTTTGCATCCACCACAAGGGTTCTGAGTTTCTTTACCTCTCCTATGTACATGGACACACTTAAGCATGTTTTTTTTTTTTTAAATGTCAACAATTATTAATAGAAAAAATGAGGGGTTAAGAAAGGTGTGAAGCATCAAGTTGCACAATAAACAACACATAAAAATTAAAAGGGGTTGTTTTCAGTAATAGATCAATTTGACGACGCTCGTGCTTTATTAGAGAAACACTGATAAAAAACATATAAGAAAAGACATATGCATGAGCCTATTCTGTTAACAACATAAAACAACAGTAGAGCCTGTTCCCACAAGAGGGGGTCACTTACATGGATTATATGATGCAAGTATGGTGCCAAAGAATAAAAAGACAGTGAAGAGGTTGACAACTTCATATAACACCTCACTAAAATTCATCAGCACAAATCAAACATGTTATTGGCCATGATATAGGTGATGATGATAAAAAGTGAAAAAAAGTTTTGATCTATCTTTAAACCATAACTCCACAAAAGCATGAATGCCCTATATTGAATAGCTAAGTTCTGTATTATGCAAAATTTTTCCCTTTTGAGGAAGTACACAAGATGCCAGAGCAAAAGCATGTGTAATATTCTGTATTATATGACATTATGATTATGAGTACTAAATGACAAATTGTAATCCTACAAAATCACACACACTCACAATTGCAAACAGATAAAAACGAGTTTAGCTCATTAAACTCAATTGCATAAATACAAAATCACAATCAAGCAGTTCTGGATAAATCAACTTTTCTCAATCACTAATTCACTACATTAATAAAAAAAATAGAATTTGACAAGTATAGAAGAAGCTACAAGGCTGGAATTTGAATTGTACAATTCACAAATAGATCATTGAAAATATTAAACGTGTTCTACAAATACTAAGTCTTTGACGATTCAAAATGCATCAAATAACATTAGATCCATTAATCATAATCATTTAAGCTTAGAAATTAACATACCAAGCGATAGATAGACTTTGAAAGGAGGTTTAAATGGTTGAGTCTCATAAAGACAGTAGAGGCAATAAAGGCCGCCCAATCTTTGTGATAAAGAAGCGGTACCACACATGTAACCTGCATAGGAACATAAAGAGAGTTTGTATACTAAAATAAAGACATAAAGCTAATAAAGTGAAATTTTCTACGCTTGAAAATGTGATAATCATCACACAGTATTGGGATTTTCATAGATATATAAACTTCAGTTTAAGTTGCATCTCTTCCATTTTACATTTGTGACTTCTACTTGTGGAATTTCTTTCAGGTCTTGGCACAAAATAAAACCATTAAAAACACAAATCACCAACAACATTGATTGAAAATTCCAAATTTAACAAACAAGCTTGTATTTCTGTTTAAAACAGTTACCATGGAATCTAAACACTTACCTATACATTGAGCATACAGAGATTGCATGAAGAAGGCAAGGTTGCTAGCAGGACTAGATTCATAAATGTAGGAGAACTTCTTAGAAAGCCATACTCTCTTCATATCAGCCAAAGTAGTTGACTCATTCTGCGAATTCCAGAGTAAAAATTTATGGCTAACAATATATAATTAAAAAAAAAAAACCTAAAGATTGCAATTTGCAAGCACCTTGAACTTACAAACAAAACCAACACAGGAAGTAAACACAGGTCAAATATTTTAACAATACCTGAGTGAATTCACCAATTAGTTCATCAATGTCACGCTTGAAAAAATCAATATTCATAGTTATAGGAATTCAAATTGGGCCTGAAAACTTGCACCTGAAGCCATTAACAGAAGATAAGATATAATATAACATCACAAAGGTGATGAACATTGTAACGAAGACACCAAAGGTAACTAGAATATGAAATCAGAAATTTCAGAACCAGTAATCACAAGAATGAACAGCGTAAAACTCAGGCTAGAATACACAAATAAATAAATACTATAAAATGGAGAAAAGGAGAAGACCTACCTGCCACGAAGCAACAACGAAACGCAATGACCGACTAAAAGAGAAGGTTCCATCAGAACCAAACCGATATGACCGGGTCACCGGATCACTGATTCACCCGGTTAACCCGGTCATAACTAAAAAATTAAAATAATGTCTTAAAATTTAGATTAAATAATAATCACAAAATTAACTAGATATCATAGCTTAACTTTAACCTTAAGAGACATTATTGGTTTATAATTCTTAAACCAAACATAAAAATTAAAATATATAAAATGTACAATTCTCAATTGAAATACCAAAAAAAAAGGTAAATGAATATACACCTACAATATTACAAAAGAAGAAAAGAAAATGAAACTACAACCTAGATAAGAAATTAAGAATTAATGAACTACACCATCAACCAGCTTCACTCCACGGTAATAATCCTTGCATTCAAACATATGTGGGAAAGAAGTAACAAAATGTTCTTTGGGGTTCCCATTACACTGATGCTGAGGTGGAACATGGTAACAAGGCTCAGGTGACTAGTCCCTAAGACAAGGCGGAAATGTGTTTCATTACTTACTATCCTATAAAGTAGACAATGAAGTAGTCACCAACACATCACATAAACTTGCTCAGGTTACCAGCAACAACTCTAAAATTTGCTCAGGTTCACCGAAATTAACATTGAACCAGAGAAAGAACAGCAATAACAACTCTCAAAACTAAATAAAACAGCAACAATCACATTCAACAACCACCAGATTCACTGAAATCAACATTGAACTAGAGAAAGAAGAGGGTTGAAAACTGGAGCTCACCTGGTTGAGAAGACGACCACCACCACCACCCGAGGGAGCAGATGCTGCTTCACTGGTTCCGACGAAGCGAACGCAGGGGCACGGTGAGAGACCGAGAGAGCGACGAGGTGAAAGACCCAGAGATTGAGAGTGACGAACTGACGACTGATGAGGTGAGGGGAGAGACGAGAGAGTGACGAGGTGAGGTTGAGGGGCTGCCGACGCCGAGCTCGAGAGAGCAGAGAGACGAGGCTGGCTGGGGTAACCGGGAGGGGGGTGGTTGCACTCAGAGTCTCGATTAGTGGCTTAGGGTTCATTCAAAGAGGAAGGGGCCGTTTCAGAAAAATAAATTAAAAATAAATAATAAACCTGACCCGGACTGGGTTGGATTAACCGGACGGGTCATGAGTTCACATAAAATCCGTCGGATCAAACCAGATTTTGCCGGGTTTGTTACAGTTTAACGAGTGGCTTGATTCGGCTAAATAATAAAATTTTTGGTCGAACTGACTAGGTCGAGCCGGACCTGATAACTATGTTTTCAGTTAACGGACAAGATAGAATGAATAGAGATGTCAGGCGGCAAGGAAAGCACGAAGAAGTGCCTGATGGTGACGCCGTGACGGGTGACGGTAATGGAGGCACGGTGAAATTTTTTGGACAGTGTGGTTTACATGTTGGGATGCCCAGTTACTTTGTTTAGCCTATTGGGCTTACTTTTGTTTTGTGGAGTTTTCTTCGGTGGGGGAAGTATCTTCTAGACCTTGATGGACCAGGTAATAAAAAAAATTAATGAAAAGTATAGAGTTCGGTTCACAAATAATGAAAAATAACGTGAGGTTTTTTCCAGGCGCTTCAAAAACGGAACCGTGTTCGCGTTTATTTCCTGTTAACGGCGAGAGTGACTTCATGCGCCTCAGGAGCTCGTCGCGTGGATTCTCCGTGGACACGATCTCGTCCGGAATTCAGTTAAATTTGAAAGCGAAGTTCACAGCTAGAAACTCATCCGCATCGCATCCAAGCAATTCGCGGGTCAACTCGGAGAATCGCTGAGTGACCTGAATGATTTTGAACTCGAATCCGATCCTAAACCTCTCTGCCTGTCTTGCTAGCATTTCGCCCACAGATTTTAATCTCTCTTCTTGGCCGCCGGTGTCCGCCACCACCACGATCCTTACCATGGCCGGCGGGGTTCTTCCACGCGCAGAGAGCGCGAGTAGAAGGCTCGCATACTGTTTTCCGTGGCCTATATCGAAATCAACTACGCAGAACCTCTTCAGCTCCGTTTTGTTCTCAAATGCAGCTTCGAGGATTGCGAAGTTGGCTGCCATGAACCCTACCATGAAACAGAGCGAGTTTTCAAACATCAACTGAGTTGACTCGGCGTGTTCATTGCTGAAAAACTCGGCCACGGGAGGAGAATTTTCCAGCAGGTTTACCCTCGATTTGAGCGCCGAAATCATGCAATCCATCAACCTTTGATCCGAATTTCTATTCGGATTGGAAACTTGACTCAACCCAGGATCTCAATGCCAGAATTTTATTTATCTTCGGCTGCTATTAGTATTCTAATTACTATAACGAATTATTATTATTATTATTATTATTTTAATATTTACTTTTTCTGTTATGAACTGTTGTCTGATACATTATTCATGTTTTATTTGTATTTAAATTAAATATATTGAATAATTGACGAATATTTTATAGTATGTACTTATATTTTTTTTAGATTTTTTTATCTTAGTTTTTCCAAAACTTATGCACATGAGAACTTTGAAAAGGTAGAAGATGAAGTTTTAGAGGGCATAAGTGATGTTATTGGATAGTGAGCAGTAATTAAGCTTAGACTTTTTGTTTGAGTGGATTGTAGGTGTGGCCCATGTGACAAAATTAAAAAAAAAAAATCATTTAACAATTTGTTTAAAAAAACCGGTCATTATAAAATTGGTTAAATCAGACCATACTGAGGTCGGTTTGCAAATGCATTTAATTTTAAGTCAAAGTTGATATTTCTAAAAGTTTAATACAGATGCAATCTCAGTCATTCATTTGGAATATTTTTATATTGTCCATCAAGGTCCGGAAAATACTTTTCCCACCAAAGACAATTAGGCAAGTGTAATCTATTTGTGTCTTATGTTTTTATTAGGATTTTAGTCTTCGGCCATTGAAAAACAAACGAAAAAACACATTTGAGTGATCTTATGTAAAAATTTGAATACTAAATTACCAAACAAAAAAATTGAATACTTTTATTCTAGAGTTTTGAAAGTTTTGTTCAACACTTTTTTTGTTTAATAACAATTTCATAGTAATATAAAATTCTAGTGGAGGTTTACCAAAAAATCTTTTTAACAGAGACTAAGTTTTTTTAGGCTTTTTTAAATACATTTTTATAAATAAATATCTACATAATTAGTTAAAGGTATCATAAATTTCTAAAAATAACTAACAATAATTACAATTCTAAATTAAGCTCTAAA
Organism: Arachis stenosperma; assembly: GCF_014773155.1. Lineage (NCBI taxonomy): Eukaryota > Viridiplantae > Streptophyta > Magnoliopsida > Fabales > Fabaceae > Arachis > Arachis stenosperma. The sequence goes on from NC_080378.1 coordinate 11,915,465, forward strand.
TAATAATTGTAGGACTAGCAATGTATTGGGTAAAAAATACAAAGGACTAAAATTTTTGGGGATGAATAGTAAAACTTTAACAATATTTTTTTTAATAATTAATAATTTTTTAGTAAATATTCTTATTTTATTTTTATATTTATCTTAAACCAAATAGAATATTAAGACATAATCATTTAAACTTTACACCAAACATAATATAGAGACTAATATTTAGTCTTAATTTTTTAGTTTCTGTTTCTTAGGCTCAATTTTCCTTCTAAATACAGCCTAAAAGCCATCTAAATAAATTTTGCATCTTTTCTTTTCCTTTTTGCTAATAATATTTACTTCTATTTGTTTATGATGAAAATTTAATTATTTTTTATAATTCTTTAAATGATACTAAATGTTAAATTTTGATTTTCCACAATAACAATGGATAAGAAATAAATTCTCAATTAAATAAATTAATTTCATGAAATTTATACAAAAATCAAATTTAAATAATTTTTTTCTTTCACTTAATTACAAAAAAAAGTAAGAAGAAATTTTTCAACTTAATTTCAACCCAAGAGTCATTCACACTACATAAGCTTTACATAATGAGACTCTCCTTATAGTGATAGAATTATTCTTTGTTCGTCTTTTTTAGTTATTTTAATGTATCTACCAGTGTGAAAACTAAAATATCAAAAATACTATTAAAAATATTTAAAGATCAATAAAAAAATAGTTAAATAAGTAAATAAACAATTAAAAATATGTCAATTTTCAGATATATTTAATAATTAAATTAATAGAATGTTATTATTATTCTTAACAATATTAACCATTATATATATAAAATACATGCGACAAATAATATATATGGATAAAACAAGATGATATAAGACAATATTTACAACTAGTGATTCCATTGCTTTATGTTCGTCACCTGGAGACTTCGGGTCCTGGATAGGTCGGGTACTTAGACACGGGAGAACGGGTGAGACCCTGGATTGACGTGGAGCGAGGATTCGGATGTCGATGACGTCAGAGGAAGCGTGTGGAGCAGGGAGGGGGCGACCACCTGCAAGGACACTCCGACGAGCAAGTCAGTGTCCGTACGAATTGGTAGCCAAATTAGGTAACATGATGTGTATCTTGGGGGGAGTGCTGACCTCTCCCCTTATATATCGTGCTGGGTGGGCCTAAAGGTGACCTGGCCCACTGTCCAGGATACTTTGTGCTATTCCTGCTCACATGGGGAAGCGTTGGCAGTCCTAACCGTCGGGTTGGGGATTCGGGTCCGGTTCCGATGACTCTGACCCGACCGTTTTAGCTAGGTGGGGTTTGGTCCGCACAGGAAGTGTGGCCGTATGCTGCCCGGGTCGGGTATCCGAGAGCCGACCCGTCGGGTTCCCTTATTGTTGGTTTAGGTCTGGGTCAGAGGTGCTGCTCCGACCCGGCGCGTAGGTGGACTGGGCCTAGAGCGGTCCGTAACAGTGCCCCTAACGCGTTAGCCTCGACATTTTGGAGCTCGTGGCTAGGCGCGTTTACGCTACTCGCCGAGAAAGGGCGTGTCGTTCTCCTCGGGAGTCCGCTGATGGCGTTTCGTGTTTTGCATGCGTGGTTGCCTCATCCTTGGTGCTGTCTCCTTAGCTTCCGTGCGGGGCATTAAATGCCCCATCATTTCAAAGTTTGTGAAAAGACAGGTATGCCCCTGCCCTTTGGCGCTCTTTCTTCGACGGTTACATTTCTCTCCCTATTTTCGTTTTGCAAGCCCTTCACAGTCCCATTTTCTCTCTTTTGTTTTCCTGCGCCGTTGCTGTTTCCTTCTTTTTCCTCCTGCTGCTTTCAATCCTCCTCCTACTTTGAGTACTCCTGCTCTTGCTTGGACTCTTCTTTGTTGCTGATACTTTTTGAGATTCTTCATTTCTGGTACATCTTTTTTACAGTTTTCTATCCTTTTTAGTTGCTTTCCTTGATTTTGTGTGTTTCGTGCATTTTCTTTGTGTGCACACTTGGGTTTTGTTCTTGCTTTTTTTTCTTTTTAGAGGGGGCGCCACTGGGTTTTGCTGGGGGCTTTCATGTTCTGGGTTAGTGTAGGGTTATTTGAAAGTGGTGTTTTGAGGGACCTTAGTTTTGCTTTTGCTTTGTGTGGGTTCCCGATCTTCTGTTCTGACTGAGTGGTGCCCCCGCTGTAGGTATGGCCGAGCGTCCTATTCTTCCGAGCCCGGCTCAGCGACCGCTGGCCAACTTCATCGATCACTACGCTTGGGTGTCCTCCGACGTGAGGGATACCCCCTCCCAGGTTATGAAGGAGGGTCTTCAAAAATTGCGCCAGGCAGGGCTCTTATGTGGGGGTGGTCTCGAGGAGGCGCTCTACCAGGCTTATGTTCCTGCTGCTCGGGAGCGCGTATGCCAAAAAAACTTGATGGCCCCCCGAGTTGCTGATTGGATGTGGGTGTATGAACCCATATTCACGACTTTAGGGGTTCGACTGCTCTTCACCCATTTTGTCATGGTTTGCTTAACCGCTGGGATGTCGCTCCATCGCAATTGCATCCGAACAGTTGGGCTGCCATCCGCTGTTTCGAGATGGTCTGCGAATATCTGGAGCTTCCAACCTCTGTAAATGTCTTCCTCTATCTTTTCCTCCTCACAAACCCTTCTCGCCAGAAGGCAAAAAAAGGGGTACATGTCCTTTAGGGCCCAACAAGGTCGCAGGATTTTTGGCCTCTTCGAGGATTCTTATCATGGCTTCAAGTCCACCGTCTTTAAGGTTAGGCCCATTGAAGGTCATCAGCCCTTCTGGTTAACCCTTGAGGGGGATAGACGGATCCCGACGTACTGGAGTTTCGGAGCGGGATTCGATTACTTGATTAAGATTTCTTATGATGGACTGAGTCCGGAGGATCATAATATTGCTGACATCTTGTTGGCAATTTTTGGCGAGAGAAACCTTAACCCCCATATGGTTATGGGGGATCGGGAGGCCGGTCGGTCTTATGTTGGTGAGTTTTTTACTTTTTATTTCTTTTGCCTTCGTTTTCCTATTGCTTATACCTTTTCCTTTGCTTTTTTCAGTTTCTATGGCTGGCGGGAAGAAAACTTTGGCCGACTTGATGAGCCTTATTCAAGGGAGTGAGGAAGGTGGAGAAGACTCGTTGGCGACCCCTTCGGCGAGCCAGGACCATGAGGTTGTTGGGGAGGGCATTGGTCCGGCCGCCGTGGTTGACCAAGGTCGGCCCGCTAAGGCTGAAACCTCTGTTGTGAACCCCCCGGGGAAGCTGAGTGTGGAGGAAGAGGAGATTCTTAACGATGATTTGGGGTTTGGTGATTACTTGCAAGCCGCTGACAATTCAAAAAAGAGGAAACGGGACTCCGGGAAGGCGCTTTCGGTCATGGAGAAAAACTTCGATGCTGGGGGTTTTATTGAATCTTAGCTGCTCCCTGGCATGGAAGAGTTCTTCCATGAAGCTGACCTTTCTGGGCAAGCGAGGTGGATTTATCGCAGCCTTCTCCGAGCAGCTGCCATTGCCAAGAAGGTGGAGCCCGTCTTGGGGAATTATCACGCTATGGAGGTGAAGCTTCGGGATTTCTAGAAAGATTTGATGGACTCGAGAACTTGAGAGGAGTCTTTGAAGAAGAAGTTATCTGAGTTGGAAGAGAAGTCCAAAGAGTACGCTGAGGAAGCGAGTAGGTTGATGGAGCGGGATATTGCTTTGATGAAGGATCTGAACACTTCTCGCGGTGAGACTGTCGAGGCTAAGAAAAGGGTGGAGGAGCTGGAGGAAAAACTTAAGTTGGCAGAGAGCTCGGCGGAGGCCGCCTGCAAGGAGATGGTTGTTTTGAAGAAGAAGAATAAGGAGCATGCACATGGACCTCGGAAGGCAATGAAGCTGACCGAAGAGGGGATTAAGCTTCAGGTGGCTGTGCTTGCTCCCGACCTTGATCTTACTCAGGTGGGTGCCCTCAAGACTGTTGAGGACGGGAAGATCGTTGATCTCTTGAAGCCTTGAGGTGGTGGTTTCTCCTATTTCTTGCTTTGTAGTTTATGTTTTTGGTGTCTAGGCCTGTATAGGCGCCTTTGCTTGTAATGAACATTTTCCTTTTTATGAATGATTTTGTTAACGCTTTCTCGCTTGCTCGGGCCGTCGCGGCCTTGTTTTTGTTTGTTGTTTTCATTTATCCGGGCCGTCGTGGCTTTTCTCTTGGCTATTTTTCCTATGTATATATTTTGCCTTGTTGGTTCTTAAACTCGGGTCCCTTTGGTTGTCAGGGTGATCAGTCCTGAGCTTCCATTAGGTCGACCGTTCGTTTATTGTCATTATGCTGCTTCGGAAATCTTGAAAAAACAAAGTTCATTGTGTATATTCATGTGAAACTTTAAAACATAATAAGGATGCAATATGTACATATGCGTAAAATGGGAAAGAAACTTAAAGGGGTTGAGGCGGATGTGGTCGTGTTGTCGGACCGCTCCGTCACTTCCCTTACGAGTATAACCTTTTTAGGTTTGCCATGTTCCATGTTCTTGGGACCTCCTTTCCGTCTAGTTTTTCTAGCTTGTATGCGCCTTTGCCGAGGACTTCCTTTACCCTGTAGGGTCCTTCCCAATTCGCAACCAATTTGCCTTCTCCTGGGGTCGGTGGCCCTATGTCGTTTCGTCGTAAGACCAGGTCGCCTTCCCCGAGGTTCCTTTTTATGACTCTGCCGTTGTATCTTAGGGCTATCCTTTGCTTGATTAATGCCTCTGTTAGGTGCGCCATTTGCCTTGTTTCATCGATTAGGTCTTTCTCAACTTCTTCGCTTCCTCCTCCTAAAAGTAGCCTCGGGCTTGGCTCCCCTATCTCGATTGGGATGACTGCATCGATCCCGTATGTGAGTCGGAAGGGGGTTTTACCGGTAGATGACTGGGGGGAGGTTCTGTAGGACCATAAGATTGATGCTAACTCGTCTGCACATGAGCCTTTTTTTTCCTTCGAGTCGTTTCTTCAGCCATTTGAGAATGACTTTGTTGGCTGCTTCCACTTGCCCGTTGCTTTGAGGGTATTCGACGGAGGAGAACTTTTGCTTAATTCCTAGTCCTGAGAGGAACTCCTTGAACTTTTTGTCGGTGAACTGTGTTCCGTTATCCGATATGACGGACTCCGAGATCCTAAACCTCGTGATAACTTACCTCCAGAAAATTTTTTGACAATTTGCTACAGATATGCTGGCTAGTGTCTCTGCTTCTACCCATTTGGTGTAATAATATATGGCTACTATTAAGTACTTCACTTGCCCTGGCCCTGGGGGGAATGGCCTAAAGAGGTCGACTCCCCATTGGGCGAAAGGTTAGGGAGCCATCATTAGGCTGAGCTCCTCGGGAGGTGCTTTGTGGAAGTTGGCATTTTCTTGACACTTTTTGCATTTTTTCACGAACTCTTGGGCGTCCAACATCATTGTGGGCCAGTATTATCCTACCCGGATGATCTTTTTTTCTAAGGATCTCCCCCCGATGTGGTGGCCACAGCATCCTTCGTGGACTTCTCTTAAGACATAGTCCGTCTAGTTAGGGTGCAGACATTTGAGTAGAAGTTGGTGAAGTCCTTGTTTGTACAACTGGCCTTGTATGATTGTATATTTGGGGGCTTCCCTTTTAATAGCTTGTGCTTCCTTCTCATTTGGGGGAATTTTCGCATGCTCCAAATATCGGGATATGGGGTCTATCCATGAGGGTGGGTTTGGTGCCTGGGTTGTGCACATGACGATTGCAGGTTCCGTCGCCAGCCCTTGGATTAGGGATCTGTTCCCTGTTCCGGGTTTGGTGCTCGCAAGCTTGGAAAGGAGGTCGGCTCGGGCGTTTCTCTCTCTTGGGATGTGATAGATTGTGACTTCTTCGAAGCTTTTGCATAGTTCTTTCACCTTTTCTAAGTATTTCTGTAGCAGCGCGTCCCTGGCTTGGTAGTTGCCGTTTACTTGGAAGGTGACGACTTGGGAGTCACTGCTGACTTCAACTTTTGATGCTCTGACTTCTTTGGCTAGTATTAATCCTCCTATCAGTGCTTCGTATTCGGCCTGGTTATTAGAGACCGGGAACTCAAACTTGATGGATTGCTCGTAGGCTATTCCTACTGAGTTTTCGAGGATGATTCCGGCGCCTCCGAACGTTTGGTTGGATGCTCCGTCAACGTGGAGCTTCCACCGTGTGTCCGGTGTGTCGGGAGTTTCCCCTGTGACTTCTACAAGGAAGTCTGCCATAGCTTGGGCTTTGATTGCTTGTCTTGGCTCGTATCGCAGATCGTATTGGGACAGCTCTATTGCCCACGTCATCATTCTCCCTGCCAAGTCGGGTTTCTGGAGAACTTGTCGGATGGCTTGGTCAGTTCTCAGAATGACTGTGTGCCCTTGGAAGTATTGTTTTAGCCTTCTGAATGAGATTAGTAGGGCGTAGGCTAGCTTTTCCAACTTGGTGTATCTCATCTCTGCCCCTTGAAGTATTTTGCTGATGAAGTATATTGGCCGCTGGGTCTTGTCCTCCTCCCGTACTAAGACTGCCGCCATTGCTTGCGTTGTCACGGCCAGGTACAGGTATAGGGGTTCACCCTCTCTGGGTTTGCTAAGTACGGGAGGTTCCGAGAGTATCCTCTTGAAATGGCCGAACGCTTCTTCACATTCCGGGGTCCATTTGAAGGTGATTCCTTTCTTCATTAGGTTGAAGAATGGGATGGCCCTTTCAGCTGAGGCCCCGAGGAACCAAGATAGTGCCGTGAGTTTCCTGGTGAGTCGCTGCACATCTTTGATGCATCCTGGGCTTGCCATTTTGAGGACGGCTTTGCACTTGTCTGGGTTGGCTTCTACCCCTCTTTGTGTGATCATGAACCCCAGGAATTTCTCTGCTTCCATGGCGAATGCGCATTTAAGCGGATTAAGTCTCATGTTGAATTTTCTTAGTACTTTGAAGACAGCCTGGAGGTCGTCCATCAACTTGCTTGGCTCTGCGGGTTTTACCAGGATGTCGTCAACATACACCTCTACCGTTTTGCCGATGAGGTCATGGAAGACTTTGCTCATTAGCCTTTGGTAGGTGGCTCCTGCGTTCTTCAGTCCGAAGGGCATTACCTTGTAGCAATAGGTGCCCCCGGGTGTTATGAATGTTGTTTTGTCTTCGTCAGGTCGATGTATCGGGATTTGGTTGTAGCCGAAATAGGCATCCATGAAACTGAGGAAACGGTACCCCGCTGCCGAGTCAACTAGGGTGTCAATGTTTGGGAGGGGAAAGGAGTCTTTTGGACATGCTTTGTTCAGGTCGGAGTAGTCGATGCACATCCTCCATTTTCCAGTGGCTTTTTTTACTAGGACGACATTGGACAACCACGTTGAGTACTCGAGTTCCTTGATGAACCCTGCTTCAAGCAGTCCTGCTGTTTGTTTGGCGACTTTTTCTGCTCTTTCTTGCGACATCTTCCTTCACCACTGGGCTATCGGTTTGGCCTCGGGTTTTATGGCCAGCCAGTGAGACATGACCTCGGGATCTAATCCCGGCATGTCTGATGGGGTCCATACGAAGAGGTCGCTGTTTGCCCTTACGATCTCTATGAGGGGGCCCTTGAGTTCATGGGGTAGGTTCCTGTTTATGAAAGTGAATTGAACTACCAACTTTCCTATTTGAAACTTTTCCATGTCTCCTTCTGGTTCAGGTCTTAGTTTGTCCTCCACCCTAACATCCAGGTCTGCTAGGAAAATACCAGCTGCCTTCTTAGATTCTTTTTTTAAGGAGAGACTGGTGCTGTCGCAGGCGACTGCTGTCTCTAGGTCTCCCCTTATGGAACCGACTGTTCCCTTGTCCGTTATGAACTTCATTATTAAGAACTTGGTGCATATCACAGTTGAGAATTCATTAATAGTTTTCCTCGCTAGGATGATGTTATAAGCGGTGGAGTCTCTAAGGACTACGAAGTTTGCCATAACCGATTTCCTGGTGTCACCAGTTCTCAGGCTGATTGGGAGAGAGATCGTCCCGTCAAATTTGATATAGTTGTCACCTAGTCCCATGACCCCGTATTTGTGGTTTTTGAGGTTGGATTCCTTGAGTCCCATGGCGTCGAAGACATTTCTGAATAGGATATTAGAGTCTGCTCTTGTGTCGACGAGGATGCGCCTAACCAGCCCTGTCCCGACCATGGCTGTAACTACCATGGGGGGATTTTCGGGGAGGTCATTGAACCATTTATCTTCTGGGCCAAAGGATATTGTGGGGTGCCTTTTGCATATGGCAAGGCCATCTGTCGATATGGAGAGCACCCGGAAGTCTCTTCTTGCTGTCGACTCAGATTTGGGGGGGCTGTCCCGTCCGATTATGATGTTGACCACAAAAGTCGGGGGGTTAGTGACATCCCTTGGGGGTTCTTGCCTTGGCTTGACAGTTCGGCTCCGGTCTTCCTCAAAGCTCTCTCTTTCCCGCCTCCTCGGCTCTCTGATGAGCCGGGAGAATTCGCTCAGTTTTCCTTCTCTGATGGCTTGTTCCAAGGCATCCCTGAGGTCGAAGCAGTCTTGTGTTTTGTGACCAAACCCCTTGTGGTAGTCACAATAAAGGTTTTTGTTGCCACCCGTTCTCTCTTTCGGGGGTCTAGGTCTGGATAGGATTCCTTTGTCCGCAATTTGTTGGTAGACTTCTACTATGGGCACCGTGAGTGGCGTGTAGTTTGTGAACCTTCCCACTCGTGGAGGCTGAAGTTCCGTCCCTGGGGGACTCCTTATATCTGTCGACCTGGGGGGTTTGCCGAGGTGGTGGGTTAAGGGGCGGTCGTTTGTTGGCTGCTACGACGTGACTTACTTCCTCATCATTGATGTATTCCTTGGCGACGCTCTGGATTTCCTGCATGGTCCACACAGGCTTGGTCGTGAGGTGTTTCCTGAAATCCTCATTTAGCAAGCCGTTTGTTACGCAGAGACTGGCGACCGAGTTCGCGAGACCGTCAATTTTCAAGCATTCGTCATTGAACCTGTCCAAGAACTTCCTGGTCGGTTCCCCAGGTTTCTGGGTGACTCCTAACAAGTTGATCGGGTGTTTGGCCTTAGCTATGCGTGTTGTGAACCGGGCTTGGAAGCTTTGGGAGATATCTGCAAAAGCCGTGACGGACTCTTGCGAGAGGGCGTTAAACCACCGAATCGCTGGGCCGGCTAGCGTTACAGGGAATGCCCGACATCTCATTGCGTCGCCTACCCCTTCTAAATTCATTCTTGCTTCAAAGGCGGTGAGGTGTTCCTGAAGGTCTTTGGTCCCGTCATAACTCATGTCCGTTGGCTTATCGAAGTTCTTCGGGAGCTGGACCTTGAGGATTGAGGGATGGAAAGGGGTGGATCCCATGATGATGGGTTCTTGCCGTCTCTTGGCTTTCCCCTTCTGGGATTCCCCCCGCCCTTCGGACTTGTTCTGGTGGGGTTGGGAGGTCGCTTGCGTGTATGTCTTATCACGCTTCGTTGGACTCCCTTCCTGGCTTTCGCGTCCTCGGGGGGGGAGATCGGGTTTGCTTGCGAGATCGGCTGGCTTCGCTGCGGGAGCAACTGGCGTCTCTGTGGGGTTGGCTTCTCGCTGCTAGCTCTCGCTCTAAGTTTTGTACTCTGTGCCTGCATAATCTTGGCGCTATCGGCTCCTGTTCCTCCGAAAGGACGCCTTTCGGGGGTCTTGGTGTAAATTTATTTGTCGGGCTGAACAGAGGAGCGGGGGCGTTTGGCGGTGCGGGCCGTCGAACTTGCCCGGCTCAGGCGAGCCCCGCCACCTTCGCGAAGCTCCTCTGACGTGGGGAGTCGCTCCATGTCTATAGGGTTCCCCACAGACGGCGCTAATGTTCGTCACCTGGAGACTTCGGGTCCTGGATAGGTCGGGTGCTTAGACACGGGAGAACGGGTGAGACCCTGGATTGACGTGGAGCGAGGATTCGGATGTCGATGACGTCAGAGGAAGCGTGTGGAGCGGGAAGGGGGCGGCCACCTGCAAGGACACTCCGACGAGCAAGTCAGTGTCCGTACGAGTTGGTAGCCAAATTAGGTAACATGATGTGTACCTTGGGAGGAATGCTGACCTCTCCCCTTATATACCGTGTTGGGTGGGCCTAAAAGTGACCTGGCCCACTGTCCAGGATACTTTGTGCTATTCCTGCTCACATAGAGAAGCGTTGGCAGTCCTAACCGTCGGGTCGGAGATTCGGGTCCGGTTCCGATGACTCCGCCTCGACCGTTTTAGCTAGGTGGGGGTTTGGTCCGCACAAGAAGTGTGGCCGTATGCTGCCCGGGTCGGGTATCCAAAAGCCGACCCGTCAGGGTTTCTTATTGTTGGTTTAGGTTTGGATCGGAAGTGCTGCTCCGACCCGGCGAGTAGGTGGACTGGGCTTAGAGCGGTCCATAACACTCTACAAGCGATTTTTTTTTCACTTAACTTTACAAGTGGTTAAATAAAAAAAATACTAGAAAGTCATAAATATTTATTATTTTATCATTAATTAATCATCAATATTTAGAAGTATAAATTAAAATTATATTATTAAATTACTAAACTAAAAAATTAAGTTAATAATTAAAAAAATAACTAAAAACAATAAATTCTGAATATTTTTAAATATTTTTCTATTAAATAACATTCATACTCCTACAACTATTGTAATGTATACTTTATCTTTGTCTGCATTATTCATCTTTTTGTAAAAAATAATTGTCACGTGTGCAACAAATTTTCTTCTTTTTACCCCTTTTCATATATTATTATTAAGTGATAAATATTGAATACTTAACGTAGTACTCACCGTTAGTGTCATTATAGACCAACTTAATTAAGGAATTATTCAATTTACAGTTAACGACTTAAACATATATTTGGGAAAAAGAATTTTTCCCTTGCACCTATTGAATTATTTTTTTAGGAGGAGATAACTCTCTTGACCAAAAACGTTCAGATCAACTTTAATCAATTATCCAAATCAATTCTAATTTTTTTTTTTTTTATGGGAGACGACGAAAACCGCTTCAAACATCACAGCCCATTGCCTCAGTGTTCCTGCGTAATATGGAGCCCAGCTGCAATAACTCCATTTTAAACCAGGGCTGCGCCGAAGAGCCTTAGCTCAGGTGGTAGTTCAACCCCCCCCCCCCCCCCTCTCCTGATCATTAAGGTCTAGAGTCGTATTTGTGAAAAAAAATGTGATAAATGTGTGAAGAGTATGTGAGTATATTGTGTACTTAGAATTAGAGATTATCCAATCCATTAGGATATCTAGAATTGGGAGTTGTCCAATTCACTAACCCAAAAAAAACCAGGACTGCAACTCCATCACTAATACACCAAGAGTGATAATGAATAGGCTAGAATAGGGTGTGAATTTAACTCTAATCTAATTTATAGGTTAAAATTTTTATATAAACTCAATCCTATCATATTTGCAGATTGAGAATATCCAATTCTAACTCTATCCGCAAATTACCGAAAATATACAATATTATTATATAACTTGATGATAATTTAAAATAAAATTGATTTTTATGTAATATATATATATATATAATTATCAATTAATGATCTTCTTTTAGTGACTAAGTTTTTTGCATTTAATGAGAGCTCTTTGGTTTAACATCTATTTGAAACATATTTTTATATATGTATATAACATATACATATATAAGGTGCGGGGTTAATCAGGTAGGGTTGAAGTTCAACCCGCACCTTACCCGACCCGCATGAGAATCTTACCCGCACCCTACCTTATCCGCTGCAAATTGGCTTGGGTCAGATTGGATACCTGCGAATAGGGTGCATGTTGTCACTCTTATAATTAGGGATGACAAACAAAAAAATCGTCCCGCCTCGCCAAAAACCTGCCATCTGACAGACTGGCCCGCTCTGCTGTCGCCTAGTGAGGCGGTTCTAAATTTCTCCGTCACCCCACCTAACGGCGGGCTGCAGGTTAGCAGACCAAGCCAGCCAAATTTTTTTTTTATAAACCATTAAATATTAAACAATATATATAATTTCACAAATATTTTAATAAATATATAATTTCTTAAGATAAAAATATTATAATTTTCAAATTCACAAATATTAAAGTCTTTATAATTATAAATATATAATAAACATAATCATGAACCAAATTTTTTAAAATAAAATAATAAAATCAACATAATTCAAAACAAAATAAACAATGTCTAAAATATATAATTAAACATCTTTAAATTTATAATTAATTAAACATAAAATATAATTTAAAACATCTTTAATTATCATTTTTATTCTCTTATAAATCAATAACAATCTTTTTTGGCAGGTTCAATCGATAAATTTTGACCTCCTTACCTATATAATACACCCCAAGTCCGGGCACACGCGCCTGTAAATTGCTCCCTTTCTTACTGGAATATTGCCAGGTATCAGCAAAAAAGTTACGCACAGATAGAATCTCTATCTCTGCACCAACTTGGTTCTATACGCTATAATTGACCTAAGAGATATAGCACTTATATTAATATATATGGAATTATTTTAAGTGTATTCCGGGAAAAAAAAATCATTTTTACACAATATCATTTAAATAATAATATTTAAAAAAACCATTTTAAATAGTCTAAAATTATTTTATTTAATATTTATTAATTATTATTAAAATAATTATATAATTTGATATAATAAATATATAATTACGCAGATAGAAACTCTTTTAAGTTCAATAATTTCTAATATTTTTGTTCATATTGAACTAACACAAATTAAATTGTCTTTTATGTCTTTAGTAAATAAGTTATTGAACTAACACAAATATCAAATTATTTTTAACAAATAAGTTTAATTATCTCTGACTGACCAAATATTGAATTAAATATTGTATTTCTAACATTACCATTTTAATAAATCTTAACATAAAATAATACAATATATTATAATTAATTACCACCCTTTTTTTGGGTCAGGTGTGTGGGCCTGTAATAAAGCAACAATATCTGGTACAACCTATGCAACTACATAAGGTACAAACAAGGGTTTGATGGCAATACATTTCAAATATTTTAACCCTAACAGAGACAACTACCACCTTCAGTTGGATAATGTTTGTACTAAAATTGGACAGGGGCCGCGCGAACGCAGGCCCCCACTACCACAAATTATGATGTAGGCTCCACCACTTGGGTAGACCTTAGACTGGCACCCTTCCTTAGTGCAATGGAAGTCACCAACCTAGGCCATGGGCCTTTATGATCACCCATTGACCCCATCCAGGTAAGTATTTTGAAATTGTTGTAGTGCCTTCCATTTTATAAGCTTGTTGCAGGCTTTTTACACACATCTTCGCCGATGTAGGACTTCAATGCCAGGCATCTTGCCTCATCACATGCCTCGTGCTTTTGATGTAGGACTTGAATGTTGTTTCATTCAATGAAGCCATTGGAAAGCTGGATATTTGTCTCTAGTTGAAATGATTCAACAGGTAACAGAACATGGAAAGTAAACTTTATATTCCGAAAATTGGAGACATATTCAGAGGATGGAAGACAAATGGACAATGTTATCTTTGCCAAAACCATTTCATTGATAGCAAAAAGGATAGAAATTATGAATAGCTCCACAAATAAGTCGATCCAAGAAAGAAAGTTGAAGAGACCATATAGTTGAAGCGCGGAGTAAGATGATGAATCAAGAGGAAGCAGCAAGAAGCCAAGTAGTTGAAGAATGAAGATTTGAAGAGAACCATTTATTTTCAATTTATTTTGGGTGTTCTTGTATACCAGAAAAAGTAATCAGAATTGTTGAATTGGTCATATCAAATGCTTCATGGGAACTATGTTCTGATTAAAATAACAAATAAATTGTACTATTATGATTGTAGAAGAAAATTCATATTTATTGAGGAGTTTTATCGAACACCAATCTTCAAAACCATGTAAGACTTTTTTGGTGTCTAAACCATGTAAGATTTGGGTGCATAAATTGAAATTCAAAACCACTAGCACCAATCTTCCGTCACGCAATTGCCTTTCCCACAGCAAAGGCGCCGAACTCGCGCTACTCCTGTCATCGTCATCAATGTCACCACCACCGAACGCCACTGCTGAAGACCCCATGATAAAAGCGGTTCTGCTCGAATCTTTGAACGTTGTTCTGATCTCCCCAGTATTGTTGCGATCTGCACTTTCTTTGCAATTGTTTCTGAACGTATGTGTTTTTTTTGGGATTTAGAGTTATTTTTTATTGAATTTCTGGATTTGAATTTTGAAATCCTTCTTATGTGCAATTTCCGTTGATTCTTCTTGTTGCTGTTATAGTTGAAATTCAAAATTGAAATCTGACTTTTCTTCTTCATCAATTTCATATTATGGACTTGAGTTGTGAACTGATCTTGTGAAATTGAATTTGTGATCTGCTGTTGGAGTAGTCCCTGAATTGCTTGTTGAATCTGAATTTGCATCGATTTCGGTTGCTTCTTGATCCATTTGTTGCTGTTGCTGTAGTAGGAGTCTAGGTGTAGCTTTAATCACTTCCCACTTAATCTCCCAGTCTTCTACTTGGTTCCAACGAATTTCTGACAAAATTGGGCGCATATCTGGTTGGAATTGATGGAGAAAAGCCGAATGAATCTCAAGCTGCATGTAGATTTCGGTAACTCCATAGTCGAAACCATGTCAAAGCACTGGAAACTTATAATAATCTTTGTGCCTCCGGAGTGCCTCTAGCGCCCCAAAATTATCCGGCTAGGATGGACCATCTATAGCCGTTAATTCCGTTGAACATAGGGAGGGTATACCTGACTTGAGTTCCTTCTACCATGAAAGCACCAATGTTAGCCCCCTCTGACTTAGGGAGAGAAACTTTAAATTGAACTAAGTTTAATATCAATTTATTATGAGTTCCTTCTGCCATGAAAGCACCAATGTTAGCCCTCCTCTTTGAATTATGAAGAGAAACTTTAAATTGAGCTAAGTTTAATATCAATTTATTAATTTTTTGTACTTAATATAATGACTCATACTCTTATTTATATTTCTAACAAATTTTAATGTACTAACAACTAATTAAGTAGTTCAATATTAGTTGGATAGTAACATATTTTGATTGTAGAAGCAAATTCATATTTTATTGAGTGAGATGACATGTTCTCTTTTATTCATTTTTCCAAAAGATGGAAAAAATTAATTACAAATAATCAAAGAAGTAAATTACAACTTATTTTCATTAATTATTTTTCATTTTCATCAAAATTTTTCTGATTTTCTGTCTATCCAATTTTTTATATGATCAAATCAAACTTCTTTTATTCAAATTGATATCTATTTATGTATAAATGGTAACAGAACTAACAAATTCAATTAATTAAATAAAAAATATATATCCAATCTAAATTTTGTTATCATGCTTTTATTTTTTAAGATAATTTCAATAGTCAAATTTTAAGAGTTTATCATCGATTATACTTATAAAATTCTTTATTCTAATTTATCATTTATGTTTTTTACCAATTTGACCATAATCTTAGTGTTTTACATGTGAACTGTTTCCTCTACTTGGAGGGGTGAGTTGTTTCCTCTATAAAGTAAGAGTGACTACGGATAGCGAGTACTCATTATCAATTCGAATCTGAATCCAACCAAATCAATCAATGATTCATTTTAATAATTAGTTCGTATAATAGATGCGAAATTTGAATTAATCCGTTGATCCGACTATATATTAATTAAACAAAAAAATAAAAATAAATAAATATATATATATGCCTTTTAATAATTTTGAGTTTCTCTTTATATCTAACTTTTAATGTATTTGGTATTTAACATGTTTGGATTTTAATATGTTTAGTGTTTAATATATTTGAATTTTAATGTCTTTAGTGTATATGTTTAGATTTTAATGTGTTTAGTTTTTAATATATTTAGTATTTAACATGTTTGGATTATTTCTATTGATTTTACATGTTTATTGTACTTTCCGAATTTTTAAGATAAAAATGTCGTTTTTTTATGAATTTTTGTTTCATCAGCCACTCAATTACTCGAACCGAACCAATCTGTTCTTAATTGATTTAATTTGATTTGGGTACATTTACAAAAAAAACGTAAATTCAAACCCAACCAAATCAATTACAATTCAATTGGTTCGGTTCTAATTTTATCATAAATCAGAACCAACGTAAATTCAAACCAAACCAAATCAATTACAATTCAATTGATTCGATTCTAATTTTATTATAAATCAGAACCAACCTGACCTGTGATCTTATGTATGTAGCTGCACTTGAAATCCCTTATGCTCTTAATAAAACATTTGAGGTCAGTCTTTTTATTCTTCCTCATTTTTCATCATGTATAAACAGAACATAGTTTAAAATGTGATTTTTTCTTAGACGGGACTATGTTTTGTGGCGGATTCTATGGTAAAGAAGGAGAAAATCTTCTATATCTATGTATATGTGTTGTTAACAATAGAAATGAGCAGAATTCTTTCACTTTTTTAGCTCACCCCTATCTACTTTTTGTATTTAGAATTTTTTCTCTCTAAATTCTTTATATTTTCATCTTAAATATTTTGCATAGAAAAAAAAAGTAAAATAAGAGCAGAGAGAAAGAGAGATAAAGAGGGAGAGAATAGAAGGGAGAAAACTCTCTAATTTAAAAGAAAAAAATTTTGGTTTTAGTTACAGTCAATAACTCAATATAGTAAGAAAATGACATACGAAATATATTTTAATTATCAAATTAGTAACATATTATGTTATAATTATAATTGTAATAGATAAATATACTAAATCTTTAATTCTTGAATGATTTAATTTGTTTTTCTTTTTGAAATAGATAAACGAATATACACTCTAATTTCTTTCAGAGTATAATGAAAAGCCAGGTTGAATAAAAAGTTTAGATGTGATCATTTAAAAAAATAGGATAAAAGATTCATGATTCGACCACTAAAATTGTGAGTCCAATTCACATTTAACT
Source organism: Arachis stenosperma (assembly GCF_014773155.1). Lineage (NCBI taxonomy): Eukaryota > Viridiplantae > Streptophyta > Magnoliopsida > Fabales > Fabaceae > Arachis > Arachis stenosperma. Next base: position 11,932,382 of record NC_080378.1, read on the forward strand.
GCTCAAAATTAAAAAATATTTTTCTAAATATAAAAAGCTTAGAGTACTCAAAAAACCTTCTTCCTATACTGAGAATTAGGAAAATATATTATTAAATACTTGTTTTTGTTTATAAAAGTTTCTTTATCTTGATGATGACAACTTTATTTGGAGCTCTTTGAGGTCACTATGGACTATAATACCTAAATAAAATAAAACACATACATATTGTATACTAACATAATAATTATAAATTTATAATTAGATAATATCAAATTTAAATAGCTATTAATTAATATAAACTCACTTTGGGTCACACATTGTTTAAGTTGAAGTTGATGTATTCGATTTACCATGGACATCAAATCTACTAAATCAAAACATCTTCATTCGATTTATCATGGTTGAATCTCATCAATACTACTCCGCTAATAAATCAAATCTATTCACTCTAATTTACTATTATTGTCCTAAATCAAATCTATTTCATTTGATTTACTACTGCTTCATGTAAATCAAATATATTTCATTCAATTTACATGAAATGTCCTTAAATCGAGCTTAATAGCTTCGATTTACATTGAGTAAAGATGAAAATCGAATATGCATATAAATTGTTTGGTTTTAGGACATTCACAATTAATATTACATTCCATTCTATTTGTTTAAGTGAATTACCTGAATGTTTATCTTTCTCATTATTTTCATGTCTATTGATAACTTTTTTCAATTTCTTAATCATAGTATCACACATATCATATACTAAGTAAAGAATCGGAGAGTTTGTGTCATAAATTCAAAGAATCTCATATATTGGACTTGTGAAATTGATTATACAATGGATATCATCCTACCACATATGATCTAATATGAAACATTTTATAGTAGCAACTTTTTTATTATGAGGAGTGCTACACATACAAGTCTTTTTGACTTACAAGTCTTACAAGTTACTAGGCCTTTTAATGCGTTATTCAACGTTTCCTGTTTTCAAAGCGCTACACTCAGAACAGTTCTTCTTCTTCTTCTTCTTCTTCTTCTTCTTCTTCTTCTTCTTCTTCTTCTTCTTCTTCTTCTTCTTCGTTTTTTTTTTTCGATTTTCATGGTTTCTAAAATCAAGCTTTGAAATCGTTTTGAAGAAGAAGAAGCAGCAAAAGATGAGGAGAAAGAGAAAGAGTTCTGAATTATGCAACGAATTTTGGGTGTATTTCTTAAATACTTTGGGTGTATTTTTCGTAATCCTTTGGGTGTATTTCTGTAATCCTTTTGAAGATAATGGAACTTCAGAAATACACCCAAACGATTACAGAAGTACATCCAAAATGATTACAGAAATACACCCAAAGGATTACAGAAATACACCCAAATGGTTACAGGAATTCACCCAAACGATTATAGAAAATACACCCAAAGGATTACAGAAAATACACCCAAAGAATTTAAAGAAATACACCCAAAATTCGTTAAAATACATCTTATGCATAATTCAGAACTCTTTCTCTTTCTCCTCCTCATCTTCTACTGCTTCTTCTTCTTCAAAAACGATTTCACCATGAAAAATCGAAAAAAAAAAAAGATAAAACAGAGAGAAAAGAACGTAAATGAAGAAGAAGAGGAAGACGATGAAGAAGAACGTGCAGAAACGAAAGAAAAGGAGAAGAAGAAGAGTAAGAGGAAGAAGAACGTGCAGCAAGAAGAAGAAGAAGAAGAAGGAGAAAGAGAAGGCAAGAAACGAAAGAAAAGAAGAAGGAGAAGACGAAGAGGAAGAAGAATGGTTGGAAGCGTGTTTTGAGCGTTAGTTTTAATTGAACTTGTAAGGCTTACAAGCCTTAATCGCTTGTATGCGAAGAATTACTCTTTTTCTTATTATCATCTTTATAAATGTCCATTTTTGATTGATTATTTCTTGCAATCTCTATTTAAACCTTTTCAACATTATAATTGTTTATGTTAATCTCGTCTTAACAATGGAATGAAGTTTTAGTTGAACGAATACATTAAAAATAGTCAATCTTTTTTATCTTTTAAAAATAAAGGTAAAAATAAAGAAAATACAATTTTGTCCTTATCTAGGACAAAAATAAGCAGAGATCTCCCATACTGTCTCACTCAATGAGTAAAGACAAAATAATATACTGAAAATAAAAGAAAGAGAAAAAATATGAAAGAAAAAGGTAACACTTAATTAGGGATTAACCTTTAATTCTTCTATCAACTTCAGAGAGGTGTTCACCGTGAGCTCTACTACTATTTCTTCTTGCTCGAAGACAAATTGATTCCTAGCCTTTCACATATTTCAGCTTAAGATCACCAACATAACTAGCTTCCATAAGCCATTTTGCTATCTCATATACCCGTTCATCTTCTCCTTCCATAGGTGCCAAAAGGTTGAAGGTCCAAAGACAGAGGGGATCAACGGTAAGGGACTTTTCCTCCAAACTTCTTGCACTTTGTCATAGAGAAAGAGGCCCTTGTTGATTGATTCTATTTCTCCACCACATCTTTTGTAGGTTGGATTGACACTCAGTATGCAGCAGTGAACGATGTCCAAGATGAGGAGCTTTTCATGGAGGCATCTCCAGACAAATATCTTGACTTTTGGTAGCAGGGACAACTTCTAGAGTGTGCACCAAGTTTTATGATGTTGTAGCAGACTTGGACAGAGATCAATTGGGGGTGTTAAAACTGGTATGCTATTATGTAACCTGAGCTCACTTCGAAATTACCGTTCTTAGTGTGGAGCCACTTAAGTTTATTCGCTTCATCTGAGATTACAATGGCTTGGATCCTTTGGCTACTATCTGCTGAGAATTTTTGATTTATCAATTTACTATTCCATGTCCCATTTGGCAGGATGAGGTCCTTCACCCATACGATTTTTGGGCTCTAATGGTCAGTTTCCAACTCGTGGGGAGGAGGAGGTCGAAACGGGTATAGTGAAGGCAACCATGGATCATGGAAAACTCTGACCACTAAACAAGTTTCAATGCTCCAGACCAGGCCTTTCTCTAGCACAGTGTGTTCCTCTAAGATGCCCCACCAACCCCATGACGATAACGTTCCTACCTCAGCACTTATTATATTACAGTACCTAAAATACTTGCCTTTTAGTATTTTAGACAGTAAAGTATTTGGTTGACTTGTGACTTTCCAACACTGCATAGCTAGTAACGCTAGGTTTTGAGCTCTAAGAACTTTAAAGCCCAAACCCCTTTCTCTTTTCGGTCGTTTCATCGTCTCCCAACTTATTCACACCATCTTCTTCTGTGCCCCCTTTTGGCCCCACCAAAACTATTGAAGAACCCCATGGATCTGTTTTAAGAGAGTGTCTGTAAACCGAAAACAAGATAAAGAGTATGTGGGGATAGCCTCACCCACTGCTTTTATTAAAATCTTCCTATCTGCTGGTGTTAGGAGTCTGTGTTTCTAACCCTATATTTTTATTTAACTTTCTCTTTAACTATACTGAAAGTGGTCTTCTTTGATCTCTGTACTACTAATGAGAGGTCTAAATATTTATTCTGGGCCCCCGATGTTCTGAATGTTAGCCGCCGCAAGACGAATGGAATCTTTTGTAATTATGTGATATTGACCGCTGCTAAAATGAAAGGCATTTATGTTTTTAACTATAGCGGACAGGTATAAACACCGTAAAACTAAATGCTGATTTTGTGGCGGTTAACAGAAACCGTTGCTAACTATTTGCCTACAACTTATTTTAAAGCAATTACTTAGCCGTCGCAACTGTTTAGCAGCGATTATTTCAACTTTAGCTATTTGGTTTTAGAACTGCCACTAACTATCGAAAATGTTGAGTGAATATACAGCTGCAATAATTAAGTTCAATTGTAATTAATTTTGTAGTAGAAGTACATAAAGTGTAATTACCTAATAAACATTTTTTAGGTTTTAGTTTCATAACATTTTTTAAAAAAAGTTTTTTATTATTAGATAGTTACATCTTATGTATTTTTATTATAAAATTAATTATAATTAAACTTATATTATTACTAATAAAAAAAAATCTAAGTAACAAACTAAAAAAAATAGTCATAAACTCCTCAGGAAGTGTGGCTTCCGATCTCCAATAATGTTTCCAAAAAGCATATATATTTTAAATGAATAAAACAAATTCTATAATTATTGTAGTCTTAGAGATATATATACAGATATATGTAAATTGTAATTTGCAAAAAAAAAAATCTAATTTTGTTTTCCTTTAAGAGAAAATTATGACCAAAATAATCAACACAGATTAATCATCAAAAATTTTATTTCAATTATTCATTGACATATTATCATTTGGAGAGATAAGGAAGATGTGTTTGAGATTTGTCCAAAAGCTAGAAAACGACTTTGTTAAAACTATCATTGGTTCGAATAAAACAATTTGAAGTAAACATGATTTAGAAAAAGAATAAGAAACATTAAGTTTTATAATAATTAAATATTGCTACTATTGTCAACAAATAAATTGTGAAAGCAAGCAAGAGCTGAAAGAAATGTTTTTATGATGCAATATTTTAAGGCATGAAAACTATTATTTATACGTTAAATATTCTTAATATTTGTAAAAAATGGTTGTTATTAATTAATTTTATATTTAAATTATTTTTTAATTAATAAAAAATATGTATTTAATTATTAAAAAATATTAATATTAAAATAGTATTTATTATAAATAATACAAACGCAATGGGATTGTTAATTAAAGTTATCTACCTAACCTTTGACAAAAACCCAATGCTTCAAACTTTAAAATTTATGAAGAAAAATTTTACAGGTTTTACAGGTTATAGTCAATAAGCCTAAGGCGCAGCAAAAATTTATGAAGAAACTTTTACCAACCAAAACACACATAAATCGCTACAGGTACATGAGTTTCACAATTTCTTTACATTAGATAATTATTTATTTTTAGCACTATTTAAACATATTAGTGATCAATGTTCAAACCTTTTAAAGAGAAAAAAAAAACACATCTACCATATATTTACTTTTGTCTTATTCCATATAACATCTTTAAATAGAACAAGTTACCACAAACATCTCAGAACATAGTGATATAAAAGACCATTGCATAAGCCCCCAAAACAAACGCTCTCATTCCATAAAAGGTTAACAAGAAAATAAAATATATATATTTTTTTGAAATGGTAACACAAAATAAGAGAGGTAGTCCAAGAAACAGTTAACAATCCGAAAATTGTAGAAACTAGTAAATATTACTGTATCATCAAAGATTACTTTCCTATAGCCAAAACCACTCAAGTGAAAAAGCAGAGCTGCGACAAGCTGAGGCTGATTGATACATCATAAGTAATACATAGCCAATCAATCCCTGTTAAAGAAGTAAAACTAGATCACTAACAAGTTTCTACAATGATTTCCCACCAACTAAGCAACACTCATATCTATGCCATTAGTTCAGTTCAAGCATATATATAATTACGGAATATCAATTAGAACACTGTGACGAAACCAACTCCACATTGAATATTCCAACCCTCACAATGAACAACATTATACATAAATTGAATAAGATCTAGATTAACCGTTTCCATTTCTCACAACAAAAATACTTTACTTTATGCAACTTCTAAGGTCTAGAACTTAATTCACATGAAAATCTGTGCAGTCAAATTAAGAAAATTCTACAAATCCAAAACCAAATCAAGAAACCGACGTAAGAGAAACATTAATCCTTTTTTTTAATTCTGTTCTTGAACAAAAATTGTAATAACCAGTAAGACAAGAAGAATTAAGTTTTGCTGGAAAAAGAACATAACTGAACATGCATAAACTATAAGCGAAAAGATGTAGGTAGGTAACTAAATAAAATAAAATAAAAAAATAACAAGGGAGAGTACCAATTAAGTAGGAGAATGATTGAAGTGAGTTGAGTAGGAGAATAATTGAATCAGATATGAGGAGGTGAATCCTTGAGAAAGTGAAAATCTAATTAAAACCTTGAAACAAATCATTAAATTAAATGATCAAACAATGAATCCCAATCAATGATGATCATTACTTTGTCTCAATAAGAAGATGCAAAACCACGCAAGAAGAAACGGGAGATGAGAAAACTATTTGGAGACAATAAGAAGAGTTGAAAGAGGAAAGAAATTACGGGTTTGGGTGGGTTTGCTTATATTCTCTTGATATTTTCACTCTCTTTCAAATCCAAAAAAGTGATACTGAAACAAAAAAAACATTTAAAATGGTAGCTTCCATGTGCGACGAATTAGTTTTTTATTGCACTCTTAATAATTTAATTAAAAAAAAGTATAAGTAGACAATAATACTGCTGAACAATGTGAATAATAAGATTAAGAAAACAAATTAATCTTAAATTTAAGAGAAAACTAGTTTTATCTCGCGTGCCAAGCACGAGCATTAAAATTATAATTTTAAATAAATATTATTCAATAAGAATACGAATTAAATTATTTTAAAATGAACAATATTAGGGGCCAGCAACGTTTGTGATTGGCAGCATCAAATAGTCATCAATGATGATTTAATGGTGGGGATTGGTGTGAGATTTCATCCAATGACTCACCGTTCTCTACTAGTTACATGCCGACCAAAATTTAATAAAATTGCTGGCCTCCTAGACTTTTCCTTTAAAAATAATTGATTATATAGATATATAATTATATATTATATAAATAATAATATTTAATATGTAATTTATTAAGAGTTAATTTTTTTATTTCTTCTTTAAGAGTTAAAAGAGCTGCTTATCGAAAAGATTACAAAAGGAGCACATGAGAGGTAAATCGATCAAGGGAGAATGATAGGTAGCAACCCAGTAAAAACTTCTCTGTAGACAACATTAATAGTATGATCTGAAACTTTGCCGTTAGAATCAACAGATAAAATCTTCAGTCCAAAATGCATGCTGACCCGAGAAAGCGCAACATAAAGCTGACCATGAGTAAAAACAGGCCTCGGAAGATAGACGCCAACTGTTGACAGCGTTTGACCTTGGGACTTGTTTATGGTCATCGCAAAGCAAAGAGCAACCCGAAACTGGCGTCGAGTAAACCCGATTGGTAATGTATCATTATTAGGTGACATGTTCATCCTGGGAATAAAGACAACTTCACCAGTATTACGACCTGCTAAGATGACGCACTCAATGATGTGGTCACCAAGACGTCTAACCTGCATTCGTGTACCATTGCATAGTCCATTGGAATGGTCAATATTGCGAAGAAGCATCACAGGAACACCGATTTTAAGAACTAACCGGTGTTGGGGAATTCCTGAACAATTTAGCGCATTCAATGACTCGGTGCTCATTGTGTATAATTCAGATTCCAGGTGACCATCTTCATTAATTAGTGTATCAGAGCTCAACTAAACCCTCTCGTTGCTAGGGATCAAAGACATCACATGATTGTTTACTTCAGTTACAACATCAAGTGTTGGTGCTAATATACTCCTACCCTTAAAATAATCCACGCTAGAAGAATAGAGTAAGATGTCAGGATAAACGAACAACACCAAATCATGCAGATATGGAGACTCAATATTAAGCAGCAAGTTGTCGGGTATTCTAATTACTGATTCGCCATCAGTGCTATCTCCGATTAACCCGTCACCAATTTGAAGCAACCATGTAGCAAATTCCTTTAATTGTACACCGTGGATATCTCGTGAACCATGGGACAGCCTCATGTTTTCAGTTAACTGCAACACTTGGCAAGATTGCCACAGGTTCGAAGCATTAATACACGAATGAACGATCTCTTTCCGGGAACCACGAGGAATCACAGGCAATATCTGACGGAAATCACCTCCTAGAATAACAATTTTCCCACCAAATGGAGCATGAGGATTATATCCACGATCAAAATGAAGAACATCCTTAAGGCATTTGTCGAGCGCTTCGAAGCAAAATTTATTTAACATAGGTGCCTCATCCCATATAACTAATTTTGCAGATGAAATAAGACGCGTGAAGGGTGTGCCTTGCCTTATATTACAAATAGAGTCCTGGTTAACACTGAGCGGAACCTTAAAGCGTGAATGAGCAGTTCGTCCATTAGGCAACAACAGAGCTGCAATGCCACTGGATGCAACGTTGAGGACAATATCACCCTTCGACCTTATTGAAGCAGACAGTGTATTCCATAGAAAGGTTTTACCAGTTCCACCATATCCACAGACAAAGAAAAAACCACCAGCGTCACGACTAACTGCATTTGTTATTGTGTCGAACGCAACGCGCTGGTCTCGATTCAACCGGGAAACCAAATCCACGGAGATACTTGCCAATTATGTCCTATCGAAATTGAGCTCATCAGAAAAGACTGTGTCGAAAGGTTCAGGTAAACCAGCATAATCAGGAAACGGCATGTCAGTAAATTCTTTTAGGCTCCTACCATTCGGCTGCAAGAGTTTTTCAATTTCGGCAAACGTGATGGACTTAATCTCATGAACAGAACGCTGGAAACCTAAAAGCAAAAATGCAACATAGCTACATTAGAAACAAATTGGACACGATGACGAAGGGAAAATAAAATAAATGCATAACACACTGCAAGAGGTGGAGAAGACCGGAAGTTTTTGAATGGAGTGGTCTGAATTTATGGCCAAACAGTAACCGGATAGAAAAAACAATCCAGAGAGTTTACCCAACTTATGTAGTGCAAGGTACTGCGGATGATTAACATCAATCCGTTTCAGAAGGTTCGAATGCGTCTGAATTACAACGTCCCTCGAAAGGTTGTCGATATCAAAATCACCTACAATAAGAGCAGCAACTTCAGACGCTGATGGTAGATTATATCTTCTACCATCAGTATTCCTCTTCTTGATAAGACGAAGCTGTAGCGGAGTCGTTGAATCTTCAGTGAACCTTTGCCTAGCATATCGGAAGCACTTAGCAAAAGAATTGTGAGAATCAAGCATGCTGATTAGGTTGGCGACAATGGTATGATCTATAGCTTGGTGTTGATTAGACAGGCTACATTAACCCAAAAATAAAATAAATCAACATAAATCCAGGTCAGACAAGAATCATATAATACAGACAGTAAAATATCAACATACCATAAGTACCACATACTTACCCAATTGCATCAATCCGGTTCTGGACTTCATTTTCTGTATCATAAAAGTAGAGCTGAGCAAACTTGGGCTTGCTAGACTGCTGTGGCATCAAACTTCCAATTGAATGGTAATTTTGGCCACTTATAACAAACATGGGGGGGGACCCTTGTTTAGTGTGTACTGAATCTTTCCAGCCATAGATGTGAACGAAAATATACCATTAAAGGCCCTGATAAGTTTCTGGTAATGCAAAGCTTGTTGATCATCACCATTCAACAACACCCACAACAATGGTGGCGGAACCAGCAACAAAGGGAGAGTGACCTTTCCACTCATACAACAAATAGTAAATAATATAGTGTTATTGGCTCCACCTTTCACAAGGCGCTCATGCATCCACATCTTCGCCCCACAAAAAACACATCTTTGGGTGGGTTGCCCGATAGACCAAACATCTAGTGAACATTAAGAATAATACAAAATCAAGTGTTGCAGGAGTCTAATAATAGGTCAAAATATATATAAACTCATAATCATGTTCATTGAGAATGACACCTAGTTCAATAGAAGATGCAGTGAAAGCTTCTAGTTGGTCGTCGCTAGCCTGAGCCATATGAAAATGTGAAGACGGGGAGAAACGCGAATAGCCAACCGGACTGCATATTTGATGAGAACAAGTTATCAAATGTCAAATATAAGTTGGAAAAATTTAGAGGATTGTGATTAAAGGGGAGGAACATTCTGGTAAAGACCCATGTTCAACAGTGGCAACTGGTGAGGCTCGGCAAAAAGGTGCCATGCTAAGGAGGAAAAACACCACACCAACTTATACGGGGGAATTGCTTAAGTGTTTAATTCCAGCATGATCCCCGGTTCCAGAGTTTCAAGTGAAATGGCACTTTCAGGCATTACTCACGTGGTAGGTGTTACATAACGCTGGTGTTTGTCACGGGACGTATCTACATTGCATGGTGAGGAACCTGCAAGGAAAAAAGAGGTGTTATCCAAGGAGGGAGGATGCAATATCGTGGTGCAGTGCAGAATTAAAAAAAGGAACAAAGTGTAAAAAACGAAGCAGAACAGCACAGGTGATCCCAAAAATAAAGAATAATAAAAAAATAGTTGTTGTAAGTGTTTTAAACGTGAGAGATACTACTATTATATTATATTAAAAGTTAAAATTAACTATTTTAATATTAATAAATAAAATATAATATAGTAATGCCATATTTATTATTATAAGTCAAATTTTTGATAACCAGGAATTGATTTAGTTCTCATGATTGACTATGCTTACCTAATTCTTGCTTTATGTGCGATTCTAAAAAGAAATGATGAATTCTAGATAAAATAATTTTAAATCAGAAATAATGTTTTCAAAGTTAGAAGAAAGTCACACGAAAAATAACTAAATCTAAAAAGTTAACAATATTTAGCATGTAATACAATGATTAATAATCATGATAATGACCATAATGTAATATATAAATAATATAATATTAAATGTATCAGATGCAATACAATGATTAATATTTAGCAGATGCAATCCCGTGGTGCGGTGCACGATTTAAAAAAGGATCAGAATGTAAAAAATGAAACGGAGCAGCACAGGTGATCCCAACAATTAACCAATACCAGTGATGAGTATCGCACATGGGGGGACTATCATTTCGTTCCATGGAGAGTCAATACGCAAATAATAAGTTGGAAAAGAGACCCAACTTATATTGAAAAGTTAGAGCTAACCTTGGCGTGTGACAACAGTGGTGGGTGATTTTTGAAGCAGGCCGATATCCTGTTGGAGGGACTCAAACACCTGTCTGTTAGGATTAACTGCAACAACAGGAAAGCGTAGATGAAAGTTTACAAATCATGCATAAACAGACCAGAAGAGCAGCAAGGTTAAGATCACGCAAGATTGCCAGCAGAAAATGAAATGTCCCCTATCAGGGGAAAGTATGGATAATGACGAAAAATAAGAAGTTTAACGAAAAATTGACGCCAAGCATGCGGTGAACTATGCAGGGCAGAATGACTAAGAAACCATTCTCGGGGCCGAATGGGCTAAGCAACACGTTGACCTGGTGCCTTTTATGACCAAGCAATTTCATCCGTCGTTGTCGTGCGAGCTTAGCTTTGTGCTCCATGGAATCCAGGCAGCCAAACCGTTTGCCAAGGGCTAGGTGTGTGGGATAAATTTGTTTCAGCCACTCAAACTAATTGCAGACAGGTTCAAAATAGGATCCTGGTAGGCAAGACAGGAAAGGCCACACGCAATGACAGAAGTCTACAAAGAATGGGGGAGATGGAAGAAGACCAAAATATGTATATCATGAATAATGTCAAAGTTGGACTATGAAAGGCACATGTGCTCAATCGCTTGAATAGTCTTTGACCATTAAGGAAAATAGACCACTTCACAAAGAAAAATATTTAGCTAATGTTTATGGACAAGATTGTAATAATAAAATAATAAGACGAAAAGTAATTTTCACTTTATTGTATCCAATTATCGCCGAGCAATATTTAACAGCATTATTCATTGGCAGTTCAGAAAATTATTCAAACATAATTTGTTTTATCTGTTATGACTATTCAAAGAGTGTTAAATGAATAGGATGCTGAAGTTCATTTAAAAAAAAAAGAAAAGATTTTTAACACTCCTACTAACAAAAACTGTATAAAAAAACCCTGAAATTAAAGAAAAGTTGGTAAGAAGCATAGAGCAGGCAAATTAAAAGGTTTGGTCTATGGAGGGAAGAGAGGTTAGAGCGCACTGAGATGGAAGGCTAAATTAAATGATGCGCCATCCCACCATAGCAATGGTGGCCCCAGCCACATGTAAAGGGTTGCCGGCGATAGATTGCGGTGGTCATGCTGGTAGGATCCTCCACTATTGCACTCACCCTTGCCAATCTGATTCCGCACTCAGTAAGTAACCCTTTTCTTTACATCCTCTGTTTCTATTTTCCGGGTCCATGCTCATTTGATGATATTTTATCATTTATAATCATACCTTATGTTACCTACTTTATGGTTTAAAAAAATTTAAAACACTAAAAAATCCAAATAAAATTTGACTTAGTTTCCAACTGTAAAATATGAAGCTAAATAAAGAAAGAGGAAAGCAAGTTAGCTGTGAGGGGAAAATGCTTATTACAGAATCACAGTTATACTTACTTGTAACATAAAATAAGAGTAGTAGAACATGAAATGAATTAGAGAGGTTTTTTAGATTTTGTTTGGATATAGGAAAGAAAATAGAAGGAAAGAAAATAACAGTTAAATTTTGATATTAAAAAATAAAGATAAATATTTTTTTCATAAATTTAAGATTTAAAATTAAGAGTTAAATTTTTATTAAGAAATAAAGAAAATATTAATTAATTTTAATGGCCTTATAATAAAAAAGTAAAATTTATTTATTTATTTTTGTTTTAGTGCATTTGATCAATATAATAAAAACTTATAATTTTATAGATTATTAATCTAATACATATATACTGTTTAAATGTAAATCTTTATTATAACAATGTATTAAAACAATTAAGACTAAATTTATATTAATAATTATTAATTATTCATAATAATAGAATTATGGGTAATATTGTAAGTACACAAACATATTGTAAAAGACAAAAGAAGTCAAGCAATGTGGTTTAACTTAATATCCAAAACGGGCATTGCAACTTATTCTACAGGCTCAAAAGCAATAGCGTGAAATCTGCATTGTTGGGGAAGAATATGAAGTCCTGATGCATGCAGAGTTCCTTGATGCATTTGGGTAGATGAAATTTTTCACTGTTTTTTAGTGCCTAATTACAATTTGTATGCACCTCCATAAATAAGAGTTGTTTATGTTGGCATGAGTAGAAGTTCAAACCGCTTGGTCTAGTTGACACATGGAAGGCTGAAGAATGCTGACAATCCTCCCACGTGGAAGCATACAATGTACATAAACAATATTGGAATAAATGGGGATTCTATTCAAAGATCATCCAATTATTCAATACAGGTGAATTTATTGGCGGCTGACATTCTATTTTAGGAAATCCTTTTTTTCTTAATACAGCAGAAAGTAAAGGCAAATTACTTGGCAAACCCAGTTGAAAGACACCCCCACTCCCCCAATGGCATAATAAAGCAGTGTCAATAAGCATATCCAGCAGGTGGAATTCAATGTTTAACGACATACAATGAGCAGGTTGCAATGATAAGAGTAGACAGAAACAGTTGGGGAGGGAAAAAAAGGGAAGGCCTAACATGTTAAACACACCAATAAGATTTTGATTACCAAGTAAAGTAGTGACATAAAACGTGAATGGCATTACAAATCCTCATAGAAGCATAAAAACAACAACCGATAAACCAAAGGCAGCGGCAATACGCGGCAGCTACCTTCAGACCAGGCGAGAAACCCAGCCGAGATCAGCCATTATATATTACACCATGATCGAGCAAAGTAAATAACAATGATGACAATGACACATTGGAGCAACATGTCAACGTCCGAAAGACATTGCTAATGTGAGGGTGGAAAAATAAATGCCAAATTGGAATGCAACAGTAAGAACGTAAATTAAGCCGATATCATGTTGATATAATGAAAGAGTCAGAGCGATTTATTTAACGCTAAGCAGTTGGGGTTTTGCTGTTTTTATTTTAGACGCTCTAGTACAGAGGGATGAGGGGCTCACATGTCCCCTACATCAGGGTCGGTGGCATTCCCTGGGAGGCAGCACTCAAACGCATGGAGAAGACTCTTGGAGGCAGAGGGTATGGCACAGGATGATAAGTCGTCGCCAGATCTAATGCATACCCATTTTACAGGAGTCTGTGTAACCACGTGGGCAGTCCCGTGACCAGAAACTGCAGCGGATTTGGGACTCGGAGTGGTGGTGGAACCAGGGACGCCGAGTATGCTCCCAGACCCAACCAAATCACCGCTTCGAACATCCGCTGCTGTGGTCAACTTCTGCAGTGCATCCTGGAACAGATGATGGTGAGATTGTAAAGTGTTAAGGAATACAAAAAGCAACAACATTTGAATAAGCAATGGTAATTGAAAGTCCTCTGTTGATTAATCAAAGACCCATACCAATTTAATGTTCTTGTCTAAAGCAAGTGAAGAGATAATCTCTAGATCAGAACATATCCTTGAAACGGTAATCACGCACGGCTGAAATTTATTTAGGCTATCATGCCTAACAGTAAGCTTTAATAGGAGTGTCTTCCTAATAAGTGCATTCAGCTCATCTGGAAAATGGTCTCTTCCATAACCCTGTTTGTTGAAGACAAGAAGGCAGTAAGTTGACAGCAAAAGATATCACAAAATCTCAGAGCAAGAGCAAACAAAGTAAGAATAAATAACCCTAGCAAGCAGCCTGGTGCGGATGTCAGCGGCAGATAGGGCTAAGAACTTTGACACACAATTCTCAAATAGAAGAAAGGTTGCGGTATCTAAGTCATCAACAACACGAACCTGAATGGAGAACCTTTATGCACATATACAAAACACAAAAAAAGGGGGCATGTTAATGTGCCAACAAATACTCAGTCCATATTCAACAACAAACACAGAAGTGCAACACGGCTGTTTGATGGAACCAACCCCAAATTTAAGGAAGGCATCAAACCGAAAAGAAAAAGTAAGGCTAATGTTTCTAAGTCTAATGAATTAACACAAGAACAAACCAACCCCACATGAAGGGATACAAACCTAGGGGCAAAAATTGTAGAGTAAATATCGCATTTTGCACAATAAAATTGGTCAGTAAGTGCCTCCAGTCCCTGTGTGCATTGCCTACAAGCCTTGTACCACCATGCATGATCTCTGTCAATGTCGATGACCGTTTCACATGTCACATAGGTTGATTTCTGGAAGCAGAAATTAGTCACAATGAAATGAGCGGTGTATCACACGAAAAAAAGGGAGTCATGTATCCATTTGTTTCATGATGGTAACCAGAATGAATGTATTTAAATGGGTGTTGCAAAATAGCCATTGAATTCAAAGCACCCAATGAACACACCTCAAGAGTTTGCTTTATCTGATGTATGGGAGCATAGGGGGTAAGGCTGAGAAAATCTTCAGATGGAGAATGCCTTATTACCTGGCCTATAACATCAACACTGGTGCTGTGCTTGCTACCAAGTCGAATCAGCCTGGCATCAATCAAATTAACATCACCATATCACAAATAATACAGGAATGGGTAAAGTTGCATGTAAAAAATTGGTGAACAAATAACTAAAGCCTTTGTTAAAGAATCGGACTTTTGGCGGAATTTCTTAACCACTTCAAGGTCAGCATTAACCATGAGCCTTGTGGTGTAGTTTGTGTTGGTGATAGTCATCACACCTGAAATAAAATAAAATCTGATTAGAGAAATAGTTGGTTAGATATAAAGAGGTTCGTATATAGTGGGGCAATGTTAAATATACAATTATAGAACTTCATCTTGGCAAATTGGAGCACAATTATAAATTTAGTGGCCTTGTTGTCATCAAGAAGAGTTACCAATTCAGATGCATAATTTTCCCACAAGGTGCATGAAAGCTTCTCACTGCCACTTTTGGGTCCACACGTATTTTTTTTATCGCGGTTTACATAGAACATTTATGATCATTAGAGAACACAATCAGAGGCCAGTTTCAAATGCGACATGGATAAGGTATATAAGTGTCTATGCATAATGAGATGAAAATACTTACCTCAGATCATCAAGCTCGATTTTCATGTAATGTGACTTCCGATTTTTATTTTCGAAAGGAATCAACTCACTCTTTGCGGACAGTAGACCAACAAAATCTGCGCCAGATAACCACAAGATAAGCAGGATTAAGCAGACAGTTGGCAAAGGCAAATAGATGTTATGCTAGGTAAATGACCTAGATGTGGGTGGCACAATGAGAACATCAAAGTGCATACCAATAAGATATAAGTCATCATTAACAGATGATAAGATTTCCTTGGTTGCCACGAAATCAAATGACTCAATTGGAATATCCATGTCATCAGCACCGGAGACCAATGTGTCCCTCTTAAATATGATCCGCATGCTATGCTTGGTGGGTCTGTATTTCTGTGTGTTTGAGTCCATTGCGAAGTTGGCCACAACAAACACCTTTCCCTCCTCAAGGATCGATTCAAAAAGCCAGTAATGGACAGACCGGACGAAACAATGTATTCGAGATCCCTGACAACGGTGCAATCAAAAAATAAAGAGATGGCTAATATCAGGGAGATGAAAAACTTCCGAAAGGAATAACATACATGATGCAACAAAAGGCGAAAACGTACATCTTTGTCAATTACAACCAACTCCATTGAAGGTTGGGAGTAACTCTTTTCATATGACGGAACCTTCCACATCCTCAAAATTCTTACTTTAATGCACCAGTTCTTTTCGGAAATAAGAGAAAGGTCTTTCACAGAATCAAATGTCTGATCCATCTGGTGGATTGGATTTGGGTCTCCAATAAGCTTTAGGAGAAAATATGAGTTCAGTAGCTGATTAACTACAGAGAATTGTAGATATTAATTAAAAAAATATACATGAGGAGACTCAAATACAAAGGAAAAAGCACCATCAACAGCGACGGAAGTACAAAAAGCAAAAATAAATATAAATATAACACCAATCAAGTGTATTAATTAAGTAGATAATATACACAATAATATTTTTAACGCTAATGAGTGGGGGTTCCACCGAAGACACCGATGAAAATCTATTAAACACGTGTTGTGCCATAGCAAAAGAAATGTAGAAATCACAACACCATGTCCACAACCCAACAATAACAACAGTGTGCCACTTGTTTCTACCTATCACATGCCAAAAAGGAAATGGTTGATGTACAAATTGGGAATAAACACATAGACACTCAAGACATGTCACCGAGTGTGCATTACTCGCATACTGAAAAAAGCTCAATTTGCAAATAATGTGGCACGAGGAAAGGCAAAGCAATAGAAACCAATCTAGTGAAAAAGGCGGCAGAATGGCATGGGAAACAAAAAAATAGATCGCAGTGCAAAGAATGAATGGAATAAATATGTGATGCATGTTTATGATTAAATCTAAGGAAGTGAAGGAAAAGCTTGAACACATATGCTTATAGCAGTAGCAATAACAATATCAATCACAATAAACATGCGTGACATGAGATAAGGACGTCTTAGAACGAACCAATATTAAATATGTAGACCAAGTCAGTGTGCAAGCATGTTGGAAAGAAGAAAAGGCTTTATAGAGCACCAGGTCCCAGCATTAACCAAGTGCAATTTAGTATACTGGATATGGGACTGCGGTCGGAATCGTCTGACGCTGGTGAGACAACACCTTACTTTAAATTTAGAATAAATTAAATAATTAAATTAATTTACAAGACCACGAATAAGACCATGATTGTAAAAGCTGGAACCCTTACTCAATATACAATTTGAAAGGTAGCGGACTAATTTGACCGAGCAATTAAACTGTATTTGATTTTATTTTAAAGATTTAAAGATTATAGATCTAAATATTAAAAGATTTAAAGAATTTAAAGAAAGTATAAAAAAATATTATTTAGTATATGTCAAATATAATATTATTATACAATTATACAATTATACTATTATAGTATGGTATATAGTATATACAATTATATAATTATAGTATAGTATTATAGAATTATAGTATTATACTATGCGAAATCTTGAACCATTATACTATCTTAACTCATTATACTATATTTACTATATTTTATATTCTATTAGACGGTTGTTATTATAATATGAGTGTTATTAGAACTATGACCACAAGTATAAGTATAACGATAACAAATATAACTAATAACTAATTACTAATTAAATAACTAATGAAGAATCACTTAAATATTAAATCCAACAAAAAGGTAATTAAATATTAAAGTAAATACCAAATAATTAAGAAACGAACTAAATAAAATGCTAAATAATTGACAAATAATAAATAATAAATAATAAATAATAAATAAGTTATAAATAACTTTGGGGCTGAAGACCTTGTGGGAAAGGGGTAACCCAACCGAATAATCAAAGCTCGTGTTTGATGCTTTTCATTGGACTGAGAAAGGATGCCGAAAGCAGGCAATGCAGGCGACGCTACGGCAAGTCCTGGAGAATTGGGAGCTGGCGGTCAAAACCCACCGGTGTATACGTTGA
Organism: Arachis stenosperma; assembly: GCF_014773155.1. NCBI lineage: Eukaryota > Viridiplantae > Streptophyta > Magnoliopsida > Fabales > Fabaceae > Arachis > Arachis stenosperma. Next base: position 11,950,614 of record NC_080378.1, read on the forward strand.
ATATAGGAATTAGCGACACAGCTACTGACACAGAGCGATGAACGCAGACCGGCCAAAAAGAGTTGACATTTAGCTGGCACAGTGGAGATTATAGGGTTGAGGGAGCACGCTACAGAGGAAAAGAATTGATCCATAGAGAGCAAAGGTCACAAGTTAAAAGGACTTCACCGTTTTAGGTGAAAGAGAAGACGGGATGAAAACTTAGTGAGTTAGTCAAAAATGGCTGACCATGTGCCAACAGAGGAATTAAATAGTAATGACAATAACAATGTGTGGATAGATTTATACGAAAAAAATATTTGATAAATTACAACATAGTGAACTTGTGGTGATTTTTTTTACCATTATACAACTCATTCGATAATATCCATAAACGTCGTTATAACACTGCAATAAAGAGATCTGACCCCTAATAATGTGTAGAAGAATTAATGTATAGGCATTGTTATGGGAAGAAGGAATCATGAAGGCTTTTTTATGTCATGTAACAATAATACATACACAAAAAAAATCACTTTTGAAAAAACAAAAAATTTTCTAGATATTAACTAAATAATTGACATATTAATAAAAGGTTTTGTAATAAGAAAATACAACAACAACTATTTAATGGTGTAAAATAATGGAATCTAGTGAATTAAAAACTAATTGGTTAAATGGTTTTTTGAAGGCAATGTTTAATATAAAAAGACTAAACCTTTGGTTAATGGGTGATTTAAGGAGGAAAAAAAGTTCTTTAATACAAGATGGATATAACATTACTTAAAAGGAATCTAAAGTTGTCAACAGTATTATAGAACTAATTTTTCCCAAACCATCATGGGGAGTCATCTCCAATAAACCAAAAGGTGTAATAGTGCGATCCTAAAGCCTATAAAAAAAATATAACACAGTGGCTATTCTATGAATGAGGAGAAAAAAAATCAAATTTTTCCCATGATTAACGCAGCAGAATCCTATTCAATTATATAAACAGCATTGTCCAAGAGTATATATTAAAGAACGAAAGCACTTTTGACTGAATATGATTAAATTTATCTTAGCAATATCCGGTGAGTAAATCTAAAATTGGCTAAGTTAACACTACAAGGGAACCGGGTGTTAGCTGCGCTAAAACACCAGCCCCTTTTCCAGAGCGCTGCTGTTCGAGGGATTTGCTGCCGTTCTTCATGCGGTTCGAAGGTCCGCATCTAATAATCTTATTGTCGGCCCAAATTGCCGGCCGTTCTCTCCCACCGCTCTAGATTGCTCTATTTTGTTGCGATTCCTGCTGCGTGAATACTCCTCCGCTCCAAATAAACTGAACTAAGGCGGTATTGGGCCCTCACCGCAGCAGAAGACATTGGGGGGAAGGGGATTTTGCCTTGCTAAAATACCCAAAGCAAATTGATTTCGCGCGATAACCTTCAAGTATTTGGCGCGAGAACCCTTCGTCAGAGCCAAGGTTTAGCAATCAACAAGGCTCCTTCCCCGCCGTCCCTACCCTTCCCTCTGTCAGATCCAACCCACCGCTCCTCCATCGTTGTTCCGGTCACAGGATCCTCTCTCATCGCGTAGCTCCCGTCCACGAAGGTGAAGTAGAAGGGGTCGTCGGAGTTCTCCTTCTGCCGTGCATGCGTGTGAAGTCGGTGGCGTCATCCCAATCCATCCGTCCCTGTGTCATCCTTGGCAGCCTTCTCCCCTTTGGCGGTGCTTCCCGTTGCCGATTGCACTAGTCTCCCCTCTCAGTGGTTAGTTCCTCTCCCTCGTCCCAATTTAAGTTTCAGGGCTCTTGAGAAAACTATTCAAGCATCAATTTAATCTTTTTGCTTTATTAATTTTGGTCTGAACAACGTATTTTGATTGATTCTAACCAAATTTTTCTTCAATTTAACAATCAGATTGAATTTTTTCCCAATATCTGAACCCCTGAGTCTTGATGTGTTTTTAGGAGTTAGTTGATTTACTTGTTAAATGCTGAAAACCTGCTTGCTTTGCGTAGAACCTATGATTGCTTTCTTCCATATCAAGACCCATGCACTGTCTATCTGAATTAATTTACAATCCTTTAATTTTTCCATTTATATTTCTCAATCTTTTCTGGGTCGAAGTTGAATTTGTGTGGCGAGGGCTTCTGGTGAGTTCATTGCTCTTTCTGCGTTTGTTGTTCGGTGTGGTAGTTCAATAGCTGATTCGATTAGGTTTTGCAACTAAGGTTGTGTTGAGTACATGGGTTGTTGCATTTTCCCTTCCGTTTGATTGTGTTGGTTTTAGTATGTATGTTTCTGATTTTGCGTTCTGTTCACGTTATCAATCGGCCTTAATTTTGGAATAACATGGGTCTTGACTCAAGTCCTTTTTTTTCGAAATTTTTGTATGAGTTTTAATTTGAGCTAATTACAAAAGAACGTTATCTTTTAAAATCAAAGTAGAACAACTGACATAGTATTAATGAAATATTTATAGTGTTGATTAATAAGACTCCGAATAGTCTTCATGTTTTGATGTTGGAGATGTTTGTGTTTTTTAGCTCACCAATGAAAAAGATCTGTTTGATGTTCATATTTGTAGATCCCAATGCTAGGGTAATGTATTAGAACTTCAGGAACTAAGAGCTCTTAATTCTCAAATAAGGTTAATTTCGCGGAGATGCATCACCTTTTTTTTTCCTTTTCTGCATAATCAAACTTTTATATTTGGTTTGTAGCAGGTTTATATATGTATGTACTAAGTATTTTAATTTTAGAATTCTTGTTTTGTCACTTCATGATTGCATAGTTAGATTCTCAAAGTGAAAGTCAAGACTGTGTTTGGTATAAGGATAAGAAAAAGCGAGGCAGAATTTTCTATGGATTTGTATATATATTTGTAAAATTTGAACAAATTGGAGAGGTTATGAATTCTTTTAAAATAATTTCTGAGTCTTTTTCACAGTTAAGAACCTTATTAATACATTAAAGATAAAACCATTTTCGAGAGTTAAAATGTTTTATGAAATAGTTTGATTGAATAAAAACCAGGGTTCCAAAGAAGCAAAGTGAGCACTAACTTGAAATGTAGGATTATGAAATAGTTTGATTGAATAACAACCGTGGTTCCAAAGATATTTTCCTATTATTCCCTGCACCTTGTGAGTCAACAAGCACACACTTCTGATGATGAGTACAGAGGGTTCTCACAACCTGAACCAAGAGACTCAATCAATTAAACTAGGACTGATGTCATAATGTGAATGTGTATGTGAAAGAAGATTTCATTCCAAGGAAATCCATGCCTGTTGCTTGAAAATACTGAGATTATTGCTTGCATAACGGAGAGATAGCACGCAATGAACAGCTGAGTTTTTAAAGAACTGTTTGGTTTCTTTGTTCATGAGTTTGCATCACTCCATCCTGCAATGAACAAGATCAGCTTTAGAACCCATCTTGCACTTGAACAGAAATGAATGAATGAATGAAAGAGCAATTACAGTTTTGATAAGGAACTTGTCATGTGAAGTTCTGTCATCCCAAATGAGCATAACAACTCTAAGACCATCTTGTGATTTGTACTGCAACAACTCTCCAAGTGAAAGCTCTTCACCACAAGGCAATGGCCTTGCTGGCTCTCTAACAAGCTTTATTGGATGATAAACTGACCAACCTAGGGGACATCTTCTCAAGAATCTGTTTCTTTACTAGATCATTTACCATCTTAGTAACATCTTTTCCAGAATCCGTTATGAATGCTTATTTTCCATGGTTTTAATCTCAAGATCTCTCATCAGCTTATCAATATCTTGGTTACCATTGTTCAATGTTTTCTCTAATTCTCGGAGTTAAATTCGGACTTTCTCTGAACTTAATTTGTTTGCATTGAATCAGGTTCTCTGACGAGCGGGTATATCGGAGCTCTGGAATAATTTACTTGGGGTGTATTCCTGTAGCTGCAGCTGTGACAGGTATTACAATAGAGTAGAACCAAAGGGTCTTGCACAAAGTCTTTTGGGCAGTTTATTAAGTATTGATTTTTATATTTTTATTTGATATATTTTGTTTTTAGTTGAATTGGAGGATCATGTTGTATTATCTGTGTTTTTTTTTTTTTTTTTGCATTTTTTCCCCTTAGGCTAGGCATCGGGATTTTGTTGAATGGGTGATTAGTATATGTAAAATGACACTATAGTTTGTCTCGGAGAGTGTTATAGTGAATAGTGGATTTGGTTCCATACTTCCATTACTGTTAGTTGTTACAAGTTGAATGTGAAAGGCCTGTTGTATTCCTCGTTTCTATTCATCCTTTAGTTATGTATTCGCATTTTGTACTCCTCAGATTTTATTGCGAATTTGCTTATTAGCGTATGAATGCTGCGTTGAACTGTGTTTTGGTGCATACCTTTGACCCAATTTCGCTGTGTTTAGCATATCAAGCGAGTTACTCAGTTATTTGATTTTAGTTAAATGTGAAAATTGTGCATACTCGTGTTCAGCGTTTCTTTTTATTTTATTTTATTTTATTTCTTTATTTTCAATCAGATTTGTACGTGAAATGTATTTTATTTCTTTTTTTTTGCTGCTAGCAATCTGAGTGAGTTGTTTATTTTTTAATTGAATGCCAAAATCAAGTAATATTCAGTTTTTGAATACTATTCAGTTTTGACTATGAGTGAGTTGTTTCGTTTCTTTTTGTGACAGTTGTGTACGCTTGATATTTTTATATTTCCCCCTTTTTGCTGAGCTGGTTATATGAGATGTTATTATTTGATATGTGTATTCCATGAGGAAAACTGAAGTCTTTTTTTGGATGCAGATTTTGAAGGCAAGACAGATCTCAACATTCGTGCTTTAGAGGTTGTGGAAGAACTTAGAACTAAAAGAGCACACAAGCAGGTCAGTTATTAGTTATCACCCTTGAATGCTAATATCCCTATGTCGTTGTCAGTGTTGTAAACTCTGGATCATACTTTGACCTTTTTCCTTCCTTTGTTTTCCCATTGTCATTAAACTATTAAGATAGTTGTCTGATCATTATTTTAGAGGAGCATACTAACAATTCTTTTGACTTTCTAACCATTTCCAAACAGTCCAATGCTCCTGTTAGTGGCTTTTAACAAAGACAGGACATCTTTACCTCAACCTCTGCTAATTAGAATCTATATATAGTTCTTATGTGATATAATTAATGGAGCAGTTTGATACTTTCATTTTGAGAGTTTTCAAGCATAAAACTATCCTCCATGTCAACACTATTATCATTTGATTTACATTTCTATATTAGTGACTCCGCCAACTCATACATTATGTTTTAATAGTATACTAATTTCTCATTCTTTTATAACTTGCAGTGAACAATATAAATGTATATGTGGGGAACTGTTAAACAATTATAGTCTAAGCTAACATAATAAATGTCATCAGTTAGGAAAAATTGTAATTTTCATTTTCTGCATATTATTCAAATGTTGCCAAGTAGACTCCATCAGTATAATATCATGGGAAGTAGGTATGTTTAGTTGAAAAACCTAAAAGCTTGATAAAAAATCATTATCCATTTGTGTCAGAAATAGGTTTAAAAATGCAAGTATACTAGTAATATATACAATAGTAGTATAGCAGTATATTTGATAATAAAACTATGCATTTGGGATGTACTTTGGTGCTTGATTGATGAAATAACACGTTAAAAAAAAAGTTTTCCTGCCCATGTTAGCTTATTGACACATAGATATATAGTGGGTACGAATAATAACTAGCCTTTTTTTTATAGTATAATCTCCTCCAGTACGTCAAAGATTAAGTTATTACAAGTTATATACTATATATTTTTATTTCGTAGATTAATATAATATTCCTCTTTTTCTTTTTCTGTTTTTAAGGAACGAATTTTATTTTCCATTTCAAATATTTGCCATCGGACCCAGAGTTTCTTTCTTCCAGTAATTTTTTTTGAAAGTGCAGCATTTTTCAATGAGTAAGCAAATTTCTCCTACATTTCTCGTGCTTCTGTATTATCCTATATGCTATTAAATGCGTGTTTTATTATTCGGTTTTACAGTCAATTGCCTATTCTATATCAAGTGTTAATTACTTACTGTTATCTCGTGGTTGGACTTTATTTTACGATTTGTCGTCGTTCAAATTTTTTCATCAAACTAGATATCGATAAGAGCTGGATTTCAAAGTCACGGGTTGGTGCAGAATATAGGGACGATTTGACCAGATTCTTAGATTTTGCATTTGCCAATGCATCATCTGATGGGATGATACGTTGTCCATGTCCGAAGTGTGGTTTTCGCCTCTTACAAAATAGAGAGGATGCGTTCGATCACTTGGTGATCAACCCTTTCCCGTCTACTTACACATTTTGGATCCATCACGGTGAGAGACGCGAGGTCGAGCCCTCTTCTGACCAACAAAAAGATCAATCTGATCAACATTTGAACGCTCCGATGCTTGATATGGTCCATGATGCATTCAACTTTTCAGGACTTCATGGTCCCGAAGAAGACTCGGAGAATGAACCGGACGACGGCCCTATGGATGAGTTGCCTAACTTATACAATGAACCTAGTCGAGAGACCCGCAACTTTCACGACCTACTCGAAGACGGGGAGCAGGAGTTATACCCAGGATGTACAAAGTTCTCTAAGTTGTCTTTCTTGGTGAGGGCTCTATCACATTAAGTCCATGTGCGGAGTGAGCGATAAGGCCTTCGGAATGATATTGGAGTTGCTTGCGGACGCGTTTGAGCATGCCCGGATTCCATCCACTGTGCACGATGCCAAAAAAGCATAAGAAAACTCGGTCTCGAGTACAAGAAGATAGATGCATGTCCAAATGACTGCATGCTATACCAGGCAACGATCAAGAGCTGACCAAATGCAAGCAGTGGGACATCGAGATGGAAGCATAAGACTAAGAAGAACTCTAGGTTGAGGATCAAGACGGTTGTCAAGAAGAACGGCAAACCACAAGCGGCGAAGATTCTTCGTTACTTCCCCCTTATTCCACGATTGCAGAGGTTATATATGTCTAGTAAGACAGCCGTTGATGCTGTGGCATAAGAGAAGTCCCAACTCTGATGGTATGTATAGGCATCCAAGGGACCCGAGGCATGGAAGTCATTTGACGTACGATATCCCGACTTCTCTCGTGATCCGTGTAGTGTTCGCCTAGCATTAGCTATGGCTTTAACCCTTTTGGGAACATGAGCTCGAAGTACTCAATTTGGCCAGTGTTTCCCGTATAACATGCCGCCTTGGATTTGCATGAAACCCCTTCGTTCATCCTCTCTATGATTATTGCTGGTCCTAAAATGCCTGAAATGACATAGACATGTACCTAGAGCCGTTGATCAACGAGTTGAAGCAATTATGGAGGGTGTTGAAACTTATGATGCAGTCGAGAAAAAAACCTTCAAGATGCAAGCTGCGTTGATGTGGACAATCAGTGATTTTCCAGGGTTGGGGAACTTATCTGGGTAGAACACGTACGGTGGGAGAGCTTGTCCTGCATGCAATTTGGATGCTGAAACTAACCGCCTTACACACAGCCAGAAATGGTGTTTCATGGTCATCGCTTTTCTCAATCATGAACACAAATACAGAAAACCGGTACTCCTTTGATGGAAAGTTAGAGGATAGAGGTCCGCCAATTAGAGTCTCTGGTAGAGACATTCTCGGGCAGTTTAGAGGGTGTGCATGTCCAATTTGGCAAGGTGCAATCGGTACGGGGAAAAGGACACGCGGACAGCAAACTCCCATGCAAGACGAGACTCCTTGGAAGAAGAGGAGTATATTCTTTGAGCTGCCATATTGGGGAGAACAATGAATTGCGTCACAACCTTGATGTCATGCACATAGAGAAGAATGTCTGCGACAACATTGTATTCACCATAATGAACGAGAAAGGTAAGTCTAAAGACCACATTAAGCTCGAAGAGACCTCCAGTCGATGGGAATCAAGCATGATTTGTGGCCACGGGAAGATGGAAAGTACCCATCTGCCATCTTTACCATGACCAATCAACAAAGGAGCTCTTTCTACGGACTATCAAGAACGTAGTCTTTCCAGATGGATACGCTAGCAACATTTCCCGCTGCGTGGATTTACGACAGCGCAAGTTGTCGGGGCTGAAAAGCCACGACTGTCACATTCTAATGGAATATCTACTTCCAATCGCGTTAAGGAATGCATTGCCTCTCCAAGTGTCTTCTGTCCTGGCGGATTTGTCATCCTTTTTTCGTCGATTATGCAGCAAATCCATAGACCCTCAACAACTTCCTCTCCTTCAGAGTCACGTGGTTCATACTCTGTGTCGTATGGAGACGATTTTCCCTCCTTCTTTCTTCACAGTGATGGTTCACTTGACAGTGCATCTGGTCGAGGAGGTGCGTCTCGGTGGCCTAATGCATTATCGGTGGATGTACCCAATTGAACGGTAATTATCAAACAAAATTATTAATTTTGCCATTAATTAGTGCTTATGACACGTGTTATATTCCCAAAGGTACCTATGCCGTCTCAAGCAGTACGTGCATAACAGATCACAACCAGAGGGCTCAATTGCAGAGGGATACTTATCCGAAGAGATTCTCGTATTCTGTTCAAGGTACTTAGATAATGTTGAGAGTAGGATTAATCGACCATCCCGTGTTGACGATCGACCGCGTGAAGTCATGCCTGATGAGAGTGCAACCATGTTCCCAGAGGTTGGAAAGGCAGTCGGGGCTGCTTCTTTTTACACCCTCACACCAGCTGAAAAATTACAAGCTCACCGTCACGTACTGGTCAATTGCCTGGCCGTGGAAAAGTATCTTGAGTAAGTGCATTTGAAAGTATCTACTTCGTATTGATTTTCTATGGTTGGAGAACCTGATGTGACATTTTTGTGACGTTTGTAGTGAGTTTAGGGCGATCACAAAGAGAAAGTTACGAAATAAGACAAGGTCAGAATCTAAGATAGACAATGTTGTGCACAGAAAATTTTCTGATTGGTTCAATCGTAAGGTGAAACGTCTCAATCATTTATACACGTACATATTAATAACGGTGTCATATTATTCGTATCCCAAGATAATGAATATTCAATACTTTAACTTCCAGGTTACATTGGAAAGCAGCATGCACCCAAACGAATTGCAGTGGCTTGCATGTGGGCCCAATGTTCAAGTTAGCCGCTATACATCCTACAATGTAAATGGATTTAAGTTCAGAACCCTATCGAGAGAGGAAAGGTTGAAAACCCAAAATAGTGGGGTGTATGTCACTTCTGACACTAGGAGTTACGCAAGCAAGCGCGATAGTAATGTTGCCGTTGGTAGCGTCTCGTATTACGGAAAACTGATGGACATCATTGAGCTAAATTACAGTGGTCAATTCACAGTCGTCTTGTTTAGATGTATCTGGGCAAACACCACATCTGGCAGAGGTATAAAAAGGGACTCTTTGGGACACACAGTGGTTAACTTCTCTCATCCAATTCATACCGGTGATCGAGAAGATGATGAACCTTATATTCTTGCATCCGAGCTCGCCTAGTGTACTATGTTGAGGATGACGCTGATAACGAATGGAGTGTGGTAATCCATGTGAACCCAAGGGACATGTTTGAAATGGGTGAAGATATAGGACAGTGTAATTTCGAATTATCTCCCCAACCGATCCTGACTGGGTTGGCTGATTTTGACATCGAAAGTTTGTCATTGAGACGGGACACCGATTTGGAGGAACCAACCACTGATGCCATCGATAATTGCGACGAGCTGCCTATATATAGATGTATTCAGATACTAATTCTGTACATGTGCGCTATTTTTATAGTGTATCACCGTTGAGGGTTATAAGATTGCATAAATATTAATTAGCAACTAGCATATAATTTCTTAGAAACTGGATACACTGATGTATATTCCTATTTATTTACAAGTAATTTACCTGGAGAATGTGATTTTTTAAACATATGTATTGCTCAATTTATTTAATCAATTAAGAGTTACTAGACTGTAATTGACCCTATATATTGACTGACATGATCTTTTTTGCCAGGGAAATTGGAAGAGAGGGACCTCTTCCTTTGTGCCTCTAGCTTGTTTGCAAGGCGATGATTGAGGCCTCCCCGTTCTCTCTCACTCGAGCAATCAAGGTCATTCGCAAGAGACCTGTGGTTCAACAAGTTGCCCATTCAGTCATGGCTGGACACATTCTCATCAATTCGCAACAAAGTACCAAAAAAAATTCGGCTTCGGGTTCGTCACCAGCACGAACCTGCGCCTTGCGCAACAATACTGGTGGAGGTGCAGGTACCGTAGTTAATCTTTTTAACTAGTGACTGTATGATTTAAGGAAAATAAATCAAAATAATAATAAGGGAGTAAGTGAATGAGAAGAAAAGCAAAGAGTGTGAGTGGGATTATAATTATTTTGTCAGACGAGTGAGGAAGAAGAATGTGGTTGGAATGAAATGGGATGAAGACTTGTGTCTCTGTTGGGGATGCTGGTTACATCATATTATTGATTATTAACAACACCTCATAAGTGAGTGCATCTAGTTAACTCAATCCTAAAACCCTATAGCTTGTAAGATTACAATAATAATTGTTTATGCATTTTTGTAGTTGATAAGTATATTATTTCCTCTTAAGCAAAAAATTCTCAAACTTTGAACATGTCTACGTGATTATGGGTGTGCCTTGAATTCAGGTTTCTGTTTTTGTTTGTTGTTTCTTCTTCCAATTAAAGAATGGAGGAGGCAGTGCGTACTTATGAGGGGGAGGTGTTTACGATCTTCCCTCCCATCATTTTCCCATTTGATTATGACGACTTCATGATTGAGTTACTAAACATGTTGTTACTTGTTAGGTACAATTATTTTGTGATTGTTTATTCCGTTAAGAAAAGTTTGTTTGTTTAGTGTTTTAGTTAAAATAATTTGACGTCACAGATTGAGCCTCTCTTGTTTTAGAAATTGTTAGTTAGTTTCAAAGGACTAATTAATTAGTTCATCATTTGGTTTGATCTGACGACTAAGAAATCACCACTCTAGTATTATACCATGTCTTTTCCTTGGACGCTCCTAAGTATGACTTTCAGTGATATTATTTAAAGAAAGAAAGAAAGAAATGGAGGAACAGGTTGGTATATATTTCTGACCTATATTTCTGATCTATACCACCATGTCAATTCAAATTTGTCTAGCATGTCCATTACTGATCTATAACTCTGATTGGTCTGGCTGATTTTGGCATGTTCTTAAGTTGAGACGTGAAGCATTAAATGTTGCTGAAGTATATAGCTATTGCCTCTGGTTAGTGTTGTTAATGATTTTTTGCGACCAACTACTGTACCTTATCAGCTGCAACTCTATTAAACTTGTGCAGGCACGATATCAGAATAGTCTGCAGGTTGAACTTGAAACGGCGTCTCGGGAGGAATTCACTCTTATAGAAAGAGGTCTTACGAAACTATGGGAACGTAAGCCAAACCAGCAGTTTATAACATGGCGCTATTTTGTGCTTTGTTTTTTGTAAAATTTGTGACTTCTAATAACTTGTTTGCTTATGGTGTATCCGTCAGGTTTGTCGGGGAAAAGACTCTAGATGTTTCGGAAGAGACCGGCGAGGTAGTTCAAGATTCGATGCTCGAAGAAGACGTTGCGCCAGATAGTTCTGATGAGGTTGTCTCTAAAGGACACCAACCTTCCATCATAACCTTTGACCTCAATAAAACTCCAGAGGAGAATGATATTTGCTGACTCAACTCTTTATTATTAGTCTGCCTTATCTCTTGAAATATTAGGACTGAACTGAACAAAGTGACTATTTGTGATTATTCCTTTGCCTGTTGAATTCGACGTTCTGATAATGAATTTGGAATAGATTATTCTCAAATTACTATATATCTAACATCAGATTTATTTAAGTTTTGCATGCATAAGTTTATTTTTTATTTTATCTCTAATCTTATTTTATTTTTTATCTAATTTTATGTTTTTCACTTTGAAATTTACCAGTGATCAAATTCTAGACTTTTTAGATATGGAGTTTTGATGTCATTCCAAAATTTTTAACTTGTAGAAAAAGACAACAGAATAGTTATATTGTTAACAATATATTATTTAATTTTGATAAACGTTTTGATTGAATCAATATAATCAACGGTATGTCTGCCTCCTTACTCCTTCATCTCACTGAATAAACATAAATGAAATAATAATAATATATGAAGCAGGAGAAATTAAAATATTAAATGAGCACAGAATTATTTAAAAATGTATATTGATTTGATAATAAACATTTTTTATAAATATACTAGGTTAATCCAAAGACACATATAATTCATTAATGATTTTCTTGAAAGCTGGAGACTCATTGACTCCAATATATGGAACAGTTATCTAATTCTTAATTTTACTAGTCAAAATATTATAATCAGCAGAAGTAAACTTAGTTTTCCTAGTCAGAATATTATAATCAGCAAAAGTAAAAAGCTCGATTTGAATAGCTTCTTGAAATAACCAATAAGCCTTTTTTATCAATTCTCTTAATTCATCATCTGTTCAAGTTTACACTACTCATGATTAATAAATATAAAAGTAAAAAAAAAAAGAGAGAAGAAGAACACAATAGATTACTTCAAATATGTAACCAAAATACTCTCAAATACTTCTTAAAAATTAATATATACATAACACAATAATTTGTTCGCTAAGTATTTATGTTTTTTTTATTAGTTTAAATTTTGAAAGAAATAATATTATGATATGATATTAGAATTTTATATCTAAAAATCTTAGAATTCGATCTTTAATAAATTTTAAAATTAAAAAATAACATAAAACAAATAAAAAATGGAAAAACTATGAAAAATTAAATAAGTAAAAAAAAGGCATTTGTTTGAAATGAGTGTTAAAAATTATAACTATTTATATTATTTTTTTATTAATTTAAATTTAAAAAAAATAATTTCATAATAGGAACGATGAAGAATAAAATATAAATTTATAAAAAGCATATATATTATTCCAGTTTATGGAATTAATTAATCTATCGATATAATGTATAAACAAATAAGTCATATGTACTGAATATTTTATTAGTAGTGATATGCAATTGATAATATTAATGTATGAATTGAAGAGAGTAAACAAAACAACATTTTATATTAATGTATGAATTGAAGAGAATAAGCAAAAACTATTAGCGTCTATTATAAAATTAAAAAAAAAATAGACCTAACGAGCTCTGAGAATAAAATTAACATAAATATTTGTTTATAAATATGTAGATAACAAACTAATAATAATCGTTAAGTATTTATTTTTTAATTGTAATTTTTCCTTCAATACCTACTAATACTTTAAAAAAGTTACAAAAAACCAAAAAACACAAACTGAAATTTTAAATTAGATAAGCCACCGCCCAGCAAATCCTTATTTTTTCTCTAATACCAATAATCCTTATTGGAGCTTGCTTCGTCCAGTACCTCTCCTCCACGCCCGTCTCTGCGGTGTGCCAGCTTCCTGGCGCCCCTTCCCTCGCTGTCCGATACCTAGTGGTTCCACTCTTACCCTCAAACCAGTCATCCCACTGGAGGTAAGCACGATTAATCCTGGATATTATTATGCTCTAACCTACTACTAATTTCATTCCCCAACCGCATTGTTCAATGCTCTAACTCACCTTCAATTCATCTCTCTTTTTTTTAATCTGTCATTATCTTCATTTTAAGCATGTTATTGCTGATCCTAATAATAACAATTATCTACGATGTACATCCATTATGTTATATATTTAATTAACAAATACTCTGCTTATATATTAGGATTACTAATTACTAATTAATTAATAAGTGGCAAGTAATGAGAGACGTTTAGGCACCAAAAACAAAATTAAAGAAACAGCATAATCTTACTCTCGTCTAGATATCCTTTCTGACTCCCTCTCACCCCCGCATATTTTTTTTTCATAATTTCTCTCATTAATGAAGAGATTAATGAAGAGCCGCCCTGCACCATGCGTATAAGTGTCCCTTTTACATCCATACGTTGCAATGTCTATTTAGATTTATTTTCTTTTAATATGATTAATTAATTAAGCTTCTTCAAGAATTTGTTGTGATTCCACATTGAAGTGCTATTTTTTATTTTAAATTGAATATTATTAGTGTACTCTTTTGAGTACGTTTGGAAGAACCCGAATTTTATGTGTACTAATCTTGTACTATTTTCTATTCGAATGTAGTTGGGACCTCTGATCATTTATATTATGATGTACAATATTAATTGTTATATTCGAGTTAATAAAAATGATACATGAATAATTATATTTAACATAAATAATTGAATAAATTGTGAATAAATCAATTTTTTTTATGTCCCACATATTTGATTTCTTTGTTAACATGCTATCTCAACTCATGTACTCATGTAACTGGGGTATGCCGGTGTCCTTTTTACATGTTAATTTATATTATTATGTATATATTAATTGTTATTACTTCGTTTTAATCCGAATGCAGTTGGAAAAGATGCCTCGGGTAGGTCGTTTCACGAAGAAAGCTTGTGTAGACACAGCATGTCAACAGCCTCAAGTGGGCGGCTTCAACTTCCCAGCAGAGAGCGGACTGCCCAATTCTACCGCCCAATTCTAGTGCCCCCACCTCCTCATCTTTACGCCCCTTTCGTCCGCCCCGAACCGAACCACTGCCTGCTCCACAGGCTTCCATGAATGATGTTCAAAACTCGGAGCCGGACGCCGAAGAGGCAGACCCGGAGGCAGATGAGGTAGATTCTTTTGACCAACATGTTGATAACCTTCTTGCTGCACAGGATGCTCAGAAGCGCAAGGGACACAAGACCACAGAATTTTGGGATGTTAAAACAATTGGTATAAGAGAACTTTATTTAATTCTACTTTTCATTGCCCTATTTTTCTATGATGTATTCACAACTTGACTCCAATGGTAGCTAATTAAGAATTAATATGTTTTACAGAATCCGATGGCACAATCAAACAGGTCAAACTGAGTGTGAAGGAAGCTATGAAGCCACCTAACGGAAGAAAGGTCGTACTCAGGTTTAACAATGCACTGCAACCAGTTGGGGATGAAGCAGGTCTACTGAGCGGCGTTATGGGGCTGCTAGGATCTGATTACACCAAATTTCCAATCTGTGAGAGGGACTAGAGAAAGGTTCGCACCAGGGACAAAGTCTATAATGAAATAGTAAAGGTAAAATGTTATTTTTATTTCTTCGTACCATTCCAAACTCATACTTTGAACACTACTCACTGCTTAATTTTAATGTTGCAGGAAATGTTCCATTTTGAAGAAGATAGTAGAGGAATTATAAAAGGTATAATATCCAAGATGCTAGGAAGGGCTTGGAAGGAAACGAGGAACAGATTATACCATCGCTACTATGACGCAGAACTTTCACTTGCAGCAAATATTGAAAACCGCCCAGATAGAATTACTGCAGACCATTGGAAAAGATTTCTCGATTATCGCAACAGCAAAGAGACACAGGTAATATAGTTTTGTTTCATAACAGACAAAGTTCATTTATGTCACATTTAGTTCGTCAGAACTAGTGTCTAGTAACTCTTAAATTAATGGCATGACAGGATAAGTGTAAGAAAAATGCCGAGAATCGATCAAAGCAGCTTTACACCCACACCGGTGGATCGAAAAGCTTGGCAAGGCTCAGAGAAGAAGAGGTAATCTAATTTTGAGAATGTTTTTGAACTATCTGTTCCTCTACCCTATTCACTTTGTCTTCATTATTGGTACAGTCGGAACGACAAGGGAGGATAGTTAGTAGAGGAGAGTTGTATCTCTTAACGCACAAAAAAACCAATGGCTCCTATATCCATGATGCAGCTCGCGCTATTGGAGTAAGTAATGTGTTCAGAATCGGGAAGTAGTTTCTCCTATGTTTTAATTTTTAAAATTTTATTGGAAGTATGTGCGGTTAGCGACTAGCTCATAAATGCTCTTAATTGCTTATCTATGTGTGTAGGAAAGAATTGAGGCTATTGAGCAAGGCGATGAATCTTCTAGACTGTTATCCCAGAATGATTCGCTTGCTCAAGCTCTCGGAAGAGAACGCCCGGTAGGGTGCGTGGAATGGGGTTGGGACCGACTTCTAGTCAAGTCTTCGGTATGAATTCCAATCAGTAGAGCAATGGTTTTGAAAGGGAGGAGACCCAAAGAGTGCTGCTTGAACTACAAGCAGAGTTGGCAGCAGAGAAATTGAAAAGGAAGGCAGTGGAGGATGAAGTAGCAGCCGAGAAGACCAAAAGACAGGCAATGGAGGATGAAGTAGCAGCCGAGAAGACCAAAAGACAGGCAATGGAGGATGAAGTAGCAGCTGGGAAGGTCAGGATGCAGGCAATGGAGAGTGCTTTGATATGTCTACTTCAAGGGCAAGGTAGGAAGCTGCCATCAAACGTCGCAACATGGATGAGTGCGTTGGAAGGACAGAATAGAAAGTAGTTCTTAGGATTGTGGAACCTTTTCTTCTTTCAGATATGCACTTTTATTTTGTTGATTATGCAACTCTTAGTAAGGAGTACACTTTGTTGATATTCGGATAATTATATTAATTAAATTAATGGTTTTGCTATTGTCGTTTACCCTGCAATTTATTTTTCTTGGATTTTAAATAATTTAATTTACTAATATTAAGAACAATTAAAAAAAACGAAAAAAAATGCTCATTGAAATAAAAAACAGCGTGGATTGCCAGTGTATAAAACAGTATTTTTGCGGCCATTTAACCAGAAAATAGTGGCGGTTGCGAACTAGCCGTTAGAAATTTGAAAATTCAAGTTAGGAGATAGCAGCGGTTTTTAACCGCCGCCAGTTACATTTGAAAAAAACATTGGCTGTTAAACCGCGACGTTTCCAAACCGCCGGTAAATGCATTAGCCTTTAAACCGTGGCCATTAAACAGCGGCGGTTTCAAACCGCCGAACATTTCGTGTCGATCACAGATTTCTAGATCGCGGCGGTTTTAAACCGCCGCTAAACATTGCGACGCTAATCTTGGGTTTTGCGGCGGTTGTGCCAGCGGTTCTTGAAAACCGCCGCAAAATCATATAACCACCCCCTAATAGGCGACGCTTAACAAACCGCTGGAATTCCGTTTCGCGGCCGTTTGAAACCGCCGCAAATCACTCCTGGAAACGCCGCTATTTCCCGGTTCCCTTGTAGTGTAATGAGTTAACCCACAGCACATATGATGAGCGGATAATTTATACGCTTTTTGGCATTGTTTTTAGGTAGTTTTTAGTATGATCTAGCTACTTTTTGGGATGTTTTTATTAGTTTTTATGCAAAATTCACATTTCTGGACTTTACTTTGAGTTTGTGTGTTTTTGTGTGATTTCATGTATTTTCTGGCTAAAATTGAGGGACCTGAGCAAAAATCTTATTCAGAGGCTGACAAAGAACTGTAGATGTTGTTGGATTCTAACCTCCCTGCACTCGAAGTAGATTTTCTGGAGCTACAGAACTCCAAATGGCGCGCTCTCAACTGCGTTGGAAAGTAGACATCCAGGGCTTTCCAGCAATTGATAATAGTCCATACTTTGCGTGAGTTTTGATGACGCCCGCCAGCTCTCTGCCCTTTTCTGGCGTCAAAATGCTAGAGCTGGCATAAAAGTTGGAGTTAAATGCCCAAACTGGCACCAAAGCTGGTGTTTAACTTCAAGGAAGACCTTTACACGTGTAAAGCTCAATGCTCAGCCCAAGCATACACCAAGTGGGCCCGGAAGTAGATTTCTGCATCATTTACCTATTTTTGTAAACCCTAGTAGATAGTTTCATTATAAATAGGACCTTTTACTATTGTATTTTCATCTTCGGATCATAGAGACAATTTTGGATATCATATTTTCATATTTGGGGAGGCTGGCAATTCGGCCATGCCTGGACCTCCAGACCACTTATGTATTTTCAACGGTGGAGTTTCTACACACCATAGATTAAGGGTGTGGAGCATTGCTGTTCCTCGAGTATTAATGCAATTACTACTGTTTTCTATTCAATTCATGCTTATTCTTATTCTAAGATATTCGCTGCACTTCAACACGATGAATGTGATGATTTGTGACACTCATCACTATTCTCAACCTATGAATGCGTGCCTGACAACCACTTCCGTTCTACCTTAGATCGAGCGTGTATCTCTTAGCCTCCATTCCGAAAGATCGGAGTCTTCGTGGTATAAGCTAGAATTATTGGCGGCCATTCTTGAGATTCAAAAAGTCTAAACCTTGTCTGTGGTATTCTGACTAGGATTTGGGAAGGGATGACTGTGACGAGCTTCAAACTTGCGAGTGTGGGCGTAGTGACAAACGCAAAAGGATCACTGGATTCTATTCCAACATGATCGAGAACTGACAGATGATTAGTCGTGCGGTGACAGCACATTTTGGACCATTTTCATTGAGAGGACGGGATGTAGCCATTGACAACGGTGATGCCCAACATACAGCTTACCATGGAAAGGAGTATGAAGGATTGGATGAAGGCAGT
Source organism: Arachis stenosperma (assembly GCF_014773155.1). Classification (NCBI taxonomy): domain Eukaryota; kingdom Viridiplantae; phylum Streptophyta; class Magnoliopsida; order Fabales; family Fabaceae; genus Arachis; species Arachis stenosperma. The sequence goes on from NC_080378.1 coordinate 11,969,111, forward strand.
AGGAAAGCAGAGATTCAACAGGAACAAAGCATCTCTATGCACTTATCTGAAATTCTCACCAATGAATTACATAAGTATCTCTATCTTTATTTTATGTTTATTTATCTTTTAATTATGAAAACTCTATCAGCCATTTGAATCTGCCTGACTAAGATTTACAAGGTGACCATAGCTTGCTTCAAGCCGACAATCTCCGTGGGATCGACTCTTACTCACATAAGGTTTATTACTTGGACGACCCAGTGCACTTTCTGGTTAGTTGTGCGAAGTTGTGACAAAGAGTGAGATTACAATTGTGCGTACAAGTTGTTGGCACCATTGTGTATCATAATTTCGTGCACCAACATATTAAAATGAATATTGCACATTGCTGAAACACCAAGTTCGATATTTGATGGTGGGAGCACAGTTTTCGGCTTCAGGGAACAAGGCATCAAATACATAGGACATGACAATACACACGCCAGTTCTTAAGGGAATAAACCATTAGCCTAATGGCGCTTCTGGTTCGCAGCATGTGGTGCTGACTAAAAGGTCTCCAGCCCTTACCAAAATAGCACTCTCGAGGCCGACTTGGCTTCGAGCGGATATCGACCTTGTAACACACACCAGCATCATCGACAACGTTGACTTGATCAGGTTTAATCCCAAAGGCCCTTTGAACAAAACTGATTGGGAGGGTCTACAAAACAAATGAGAGAAAATGATCTTAGAGTGACTAAGATGCTGTTACTACGTACATGTAGACATTAAGGACGAAAAACCCACATCAACCAAACACGGAGGCATGGAAGGATTGAATAAATCCTTACCAGAATATACTCGTCAGCTTGGTATTTTGAAATCATTTTATCGACAACAATAGCCTCACGGTTTGGCAGCAAGCTGTGAAGTGCTCCGGGGTAGGCATTTGTGTAATGGCCAAGCATTGAAGCAAAGGCGCGATAGTCAAGGGGTTTGGCATCATAACCAGTAGCAAAAGTGAAATAAATTTCCAGAAGCAACGAAAGCGTGGGCAGATTTTGTATGGTCGAGGCGAACTGGATGGTATATGTATCACCTTTAGGATATATTACTGATGGCAAATTAGAGTGGATTGAATGTGGTAGCAACAAATCCTCGTCCTGAGACAAAGCGGGCACAAAATAAGCGGCAAAATTGCTACAAGTATTCCCTAATAGTTCATCTATGGCAAAAGGGTACATGGGTGAAACTCCAGCATCCGGGAGGCGCGCATTCACCTCTAGCACATGGAACATAACGAACTCGGCATCACCCACATAGGCCATAAAGAACCAGCATCTTTCCTTAATAGTAAAGGCATTAATTAATTGAGGAAATCCTCCCACTATTAGGCAAAGAGCAGGAGTCTTGTGGAGTATCATGGTGAACCGACGGCTGGAGGAATCGACAAATCTAACCTCATCTGGCAGTTTAGAACGAAATTGACGGTAAAAAGTTGGGGGAAGAGCAACCATGGCTTGAAAGCAAAATTTATGCTTACTACAATAATTTTTTCAATCAATCACATATCATAATATCTGCATCATACGCTTATGTGACGGAAGAAAGAGACGCACCAAGCAGAAGTCCAAACAGAAAAAAATGTATCTGCGTGCAACTACTGAGAGGAATAAGTTAGACATGTTCTCTGATGCATAAAACGGGCAGCAGCAAAAGGAGATGTGACCCCATTAGCCAGGAAAATAGTGCCAGTCACGAACAACACAGGAAATGAACGATTGAGTTCTTGAAAAGCAAAGGTAAGGTTTCCAACGTACCCAGTATGAAGCAGGCAATCAAGAGTGACCCAGCAAGACTGAAACGATGCTTGTGGGAGGCTGTGGAAGAAAATTTACCGAAAGGAGCACCAATCTCGTGGGAAAAGGAATGGAAAAGGACCGGGAAGAAATCAAAATCAGCTTGCTTGGCCGATGATAACCACGAAAAGATCTTGAAAATGCAAAAGAAATGATTAGCAACTCACCTTTTGTTAGAAGGAATCCACCATGCGAGCAAATGAGCTAGAACGGTAAAAGATGAATAAGCAAAATTGAAGAGAGAAGGAATTGGACAGTTCTCTTTTTTTGGTTAAAGGGAATAGGAGAGAACAACGGCAAAGTCAAAGTAGTAGATGGGATTATTGAATGGAAGCAGCTGTTAGGGTGTGTAAGTATAAGAAAATTAATTAAAGGGTTGAACAGATCAGAACCGTGCATCGCGTATAGTGTTAATTATGTATATATACAAATAATATACAAATAATATATATATATATATATATGTAAATATATTATAAATTATATACATTATATACATATATATTACATTATTATATATACTATATATACTATATAGTATATAATATTACTAATACAAATAGTAATACTATACTAATAGTAATATAGTCAAGTATTAGTAATAGTTATTTAGAAATAAAGTATATAGTGTACATTATATGTATATACGCAGCCATTTATATGTATATGTGAACAAAATAGAGAATAGTTTATATATATGTATGTATATAGAGATATAGAATATAGAATAGTATATTAGAAAAAAGTATTAGAAAGTGTATAATGCTTACAAAGCATAGAGAATAAGACATATAAGATATATATGATATGATAGTATAGTAATAATATAATACTAATAGAATAGTGTAGAATGTAGATGTGTTGATTCTATTATAAGTTATAAATTATGAAATTATGATTTATGAATTTATCAATTAACAATTTCGATATTAATTATCAATGAATATCAATCAATGTATCTCGAAGCAACATAAGCAGAATTAACAATAAAATTAGAAGCGTACATTATTTGTATTATTAAACAGATTTCTACAATTGCTATAATTTCTACAATGATGTATATTACTATTCTTATCCACGCATATAAATGGATATTTATCAGCATGGAGATGGTTGAGAAAAAAATGGTGGGGACGAAACTAATACCCCATTAATTGATGTGGCATAGTGCATGATAATTATAAATAATATAATATCGTATAATATATATTAGATCGGTAATATATATATATATATAAGAAATTATAAAACACAAAATATAGTTATCTATGAGCCTATCTGAAACTATAAAGGTTTAAAAATACACTGGCACACACGCCCGATAATAAATTAACAAAAGAAAAGAAACAAAAGACGATGGACGACATGCCAAACCACAACTGAAGAAAAGGCGAAGAGTCAAGATTAAACTTGAAACATGCATTAGATATGGTAGGAGAATCATGGGTCACAAGGGAAGATCGAGAACAAATCTAACGACGAATCCACTTGGAGAAGCTGGCAGCATCTGCAACTAAAAACATGATCAGAAAATTCTAATGCTGAGATACCCATTCCACCGATTGAGGAAAAAATATTTGTGGGAGAGAGAGAAAATCCCCAACACCATTAGATAATATTAAAAAAAGTTGGCCGTTACCTCCTGCATCAGTCGGACTAAGTGATCGGATCTGCGAACCAAGATCAACTTGGCCCACGAGACTTACGTGTGACGTAGTCGAGGCAACATACACAGGACAACCTAGACTGTTGGTTGAGATTGGTGGACTGCCGAAGGTGTTGCTGCGAACAGGAGAAGTCAGAGGAGTGTATTCAATGGAAAATGGAGGTATAACGTCGCCGGTATGGATCACATCACGAGAAACGACGCGGGTTCGGTGATGATTAACACCACTGATTGCCGGAGCAGCAAAGCTGCTCCGAGAACGTGGCCTTGGATACACAATGCGGGATCCATCAAGGTTCCTTATAGAGGTGCATAAAGTGCCGTCACCTTCATAGTAGGCGCGCAACCAAGCCCCATGCCTTATGTTGTACGCGGCAACCATGGAACGAAATCCATCGGAAAAAAAAGTATTGTTACCAACCTTGTCTAACATGACGCAAAACTCATTCCCATGGTTGTCCCTAAACATCATGAAATCACCAAGTTCATGACGAAAAGCGCAATAAAAAGGACCGGGGACCGAAACTCGTCTTTGAAAAACATATGGAGAGAGCATAGACAAACTTAGAAAACTTGGTGTGTATATATATATATATATATATATATATATATATATATATATATATATATATATATATATATATATATATATATATCAAAGACACCTCGTCATAATCAGGAAATTAAAATAGCTAAATGATGGTTTTCAGTGGCTAAGAGAAGGGGGGTTGAATCTTAGCCCCCCTTTTTGCTTGGTTACACTTGTTGGTCTTTAAGGAGACTTTTTTATTTTTGTCTCGTTCCTAGCCACGAGACTTTTATTTTTGTCTCGTCACTTGGCACGAGATATTTTTCAGTTTTAGCTCCTGTGCAGTAGAAACAAAAATGGAGTAGAAGAGAGAGAAAATTACACCCAAATATATCCTGGTTCAGCTGCTAAGTGCAGTGTAGCCTACATCCAGTCTCCATCACAACAATGATGAAATTTCACTATAATCTTCTTGATTACAGACTGTAAGTGCTAACCCAACTTACAAGGGAATTCCCACAGAATCATAAAACACAACATAGATGAACAAAGAAACTCTAAGGACATCTATGGCTTTTTCTTTTAATTTTGCACTCTCTGCCTTTTTCTGCTCTATGGCTTTTTCATACAAACCTCACTGTTTGTCTTTTTCCATGAGACTCAAGACATGACAAAATTAAACAGAAAAATACAAAATAGAATACATTGAAGGAGAAGAAAATCTATTAGCTCAGGTAGCTCTGAGAACTCTGTGCCTTGCACTCTCACACTTTCTCCTTGCTCTAAACCGTGGCTGTTCTCTCTTTTTATAGAAGAGGGAAACCTCCACCTTTGAAGCCAAAAATCAAGCTATCTTCTTCTTCTCCAAGAACAAAACCGGTTCGGCCAGAGAGAGAGAAGAGATAACCCATGCAAAACCCAACATGCAATTACCTCTAGTCCTTCCTTGGTCATCAATCTTCATCAATCCAAGCGCTTCATCCTTGGCTTGCTCTCCAAGATGAATTTCTGGCCCTTGATGCTTTATGATGATGATGACTTCTTCTGCTCCACGTTTGCTTCCTCCCTTACGTAACCACCCTAGCTACCTTCTGTTATGAGTGAACCCAAAAGCAGTGACAAGCCATCCCTCCAAGAATCTTTTTCTTGCTGACCAAATCTCCTTCAACCATTTTTGGTATGGAGAAGCCAAGATCTCATCACCATATCTTACCATAAGTGATAAGAATCTCAGCCACTTTATTTTTTATGTTTTTTTGCCATCAGTTCGATGGTCTTGATGCATGCAGCTCCTTCTTTCTTTTGGTAGCTCAACTTAGCTTCCATAATTTCCTCTATGATATGACCGAAGAGAAGAAAGAGATGAGAGAGAAGATAAAGCTAGAAGAAAAGCAAGTAAATGAATCAAATTAATTGAAATGGAATTGCTTTTACTTTCCTTGCAGTTTAGCGTGCAGCATTGATGTCCTCAATCAAATCAATGACACTTTCTCTCTCATAGTTCTCATGCATTTATTAACTTCACTTTAATGAAATTTGAATTCCATCACATGATGAAGTGTGAGATCCGTTGAACGCATAAAGCAATAACAACATTTGCTTTCCTGGTTAATTATTTTCGGATCATGCATTGGGTGTATAGCAAAAGTGATTAACTTGGACTTGTAGCAATAATAGTTCAATTTTGGCCCAAGTATTGTAACCATTAATTCAGCCATATGGATCAAAGGATTTTTGTATCAATGCTGAATGTTAACTTTAATTTGGGCCTATGATAATGTTTGAATTTTGGCCTAAATAATCACAAATTGCTTCAGCCATATAATATAGGAAAGTTTTAAACAAGGCTGAATGGTTTTAAGCATATTGGGTTTGCAATATTTTTCTTTTATTTCTGGCCCAAATATACCTGCATAGCAAAAATTAATTTATTAACATATATGAATTAATATTTTTGCTATTGATCAGAGTAATAATGTTTAGTCATCACAAATATTAGCTTTAGAGTTTTCCAAACTCATCGATCTCCCCCTTGACGACAAACATTATTAAAATTGAAATGGAAAGAAATTTAAGATTTTGAGTAAAGAATACTCCCTTTGAAGATTTGTATTTCTCCCCTTTTCAAATTGTCAAATGGCTTCCCCTTAATATATGCTATTTTACCAAGGAAAGCTTCAACCTGTAACAATTTTATCAAGTCTAAGGTAACAATGTTATTCAACATATTTAATGTAAGATGTTGAATGGCTTGATTTATGAGCAGAATTGGATGATAATCAAACTCATTTGTTATCAATAATTTGATTTTCTGCTCAAACACACAACATGATTAACCAAAAATATCTTTGAAAATAAATTGCTGTTTTAAAGATATTTTCCAATCAATTCAGAGCAACATACTTATGGTAAGAAAATATTTTTAATCACGGCATGATCACAGCAATTTTCAACATTTATTTTTATACCCAATACTTAAAGGAACTGCCAAAAAAATAAAGTATGCAGCTAGCATGTTTACCAAGATGAGTCAGAAGTATGTTCCCAATCCAAAACTTATTCATCAAGATAATCCAAACATGCATATTACATATTAACAACCAGCAGCCATATGGGAAAAATAAATGTATCACAATTATAATCAACCAAGCATTTTACCAAGATAAACATCACAGCAGCAATCACAGGATAAATCAAATGCGTTATCAGTATGCATTATCAAGCATCAAGTGTATCATTTTAACAAGGGTGATCATGAATTCTCAAAAGAGAATTTCATCCCCTGTTTTCCAGTTTTATTTTTTTAGCACTTTCTCCCCCTTTTGTCATCAAGGGGCACCTGTAAAAGATGACATCTAAAACAGAATATGCAAAATATATCAAAATGTCAAGAGTGTTTCACAGTGTCATGTGTCTATAGTACTAAAATAAACTACCACAGTATTAGATTGAGCCTAAACATGCCAAATATCAACAATCATAGAGAGAATAGTAATTAATCATCAGAGAGATTAAAATCAGATTCCTCAGCGCCTTCTTCCCAGCTCCTCTTCAATGTTTTCCAGCATCATCCTCATTGTAACTCATCATCCCTTAATGATTGAAGCCTTGTTCTCAACAGCTTCATTTGTTAAATCAACTTCAAAATACTCAAAAATGCCGGTGAGAAACATTCCATATAGAAGACTTGCCTTTTTGGTATTCTTTACAGATTCCCACATATGCCTTATCATAAGGTATGCAAAGGAAATTTGAGAGGAGGTAACAAGAGCAAAAAGAACAAGAAAGTCAGAAACTGTTACCCGGTGGCATGAACCACTTTGTGGTATGAAAACATGAGATATGAGTTTGTAAAGAAGAATTGTCTTGTCTGGACCAAGTTGCTTGAGAGTTGGATTCGTGCCATCCATTCTAGAGAAACTTTCGCAGGTTTGATTTAAAGCCATCTGGTATGTGATCCCAACCTGTAAATTCCATTTCTTGGTCATGTATGTCCTTGGTCCTTTTTTTTTGTATCCTAGTGCCATTCCAAGGGTTGCATTATCAAGGATTATATGGACTTTCTTCACATAGGAGTGAATGGTGTCATCCATTAGTCGCATGTTGGCATAGAACTCGCTGACCAAATCGGGGTAAACCGGTTTTTGGATGTGAAGCAGTGGTGTTCATTGAAGATTATCAAACAGAGAAGAGACATGGATCCCTTTGTTGGTGAGTGAGTCAAGATTGATGAGGTAAGTAGCGCAAAGATGGTGCTTTTCCAGAACTTCATTGTGGAATACATAGGATGCACAAGAGTCGAACCTAGACGGATCATAGTGAGAGTGTAATTTGTGGAACTTTTTCTTGAAATCCCATGACTCCAAGTTCACTGGTTCCTTGGTGTTATTTAATGCAAACCCTTTTGTCTTCTGAGAGCTTTTTCCAGATGCATGTGGAGTGGACTTCTTTGGTGGTGATGGAGGGAGTGATGTATGAGATTCCTCTTCATCTTCTTCAACGCTTGGTTGTTTGTTCTTTCTTGTTTTTCTTCTCTCTGAAGTTTTCTGAGCGATGACTTTTTGGTGCATTATCTTGGTTTGTTTGGAGGGAGGTGTATGGGTAGAAGAAGACGTGGAGTGGAGGTGTATATGGGTGTGAGTTTGGGGTGACGAGAATGGTGGACTTTTTGGGAGAATGGTTCGGCTACTTCTTCTTGGAGCCGTTTTCTTTTTCATGGTATGAAGAAGATGAATAGAGATGGAAGTTGAAGAGAAGGCCGAAGGGTGAAGTGAGTGGAGGGAGGTTAGAGAGGCAATAAATGTGGAGTGGAAAGAGAATTGAGGGAATTAAATGTCTATTAAGTGGCGGTTAATACCCAAGGAGTTTTTCTTTTATTTGAAATAAACTGAAAAAGGTGGTTTCCTAGAATCAAGGGATTAGTTGAAAGGAAAGATTTGATTTGACACCATGCTTCTTCCAACAAGATTTAATGAGACAACAAAGAGATTGTGATTTTCAAAAAAATGAGGAACTAACAAAGCGATCATGACGAGGTCAAAGAGATTTGGTGGGGCCCATGAAAATTGAATTCTGCTCAGCCTCCTCCTTGATCACAGCCCTTCCAATACTCTTATTTTTATCTCGTCCATTCCTACGAGACAAAACTGAGTAGAATCAGAATTTCACAAGTTATCAATATAACTTTAATCAATCATTCCCAAACTTTTTCTTAGTGAACAGAATCTGTCTTCACAGAGGGGTTTTGTAAAAATGTCAGCAAGTTGGTCTTTAGATTTTACAAATTGAATATCAATAATACCCTTTTGCACATGTTCTCTAATGAAATGATATTTAATTTCAATGTGCTTTGTTCTTGAGTGCAAGACAAGATTTTTTGAAATATTAATAGCACTCATATTATCACAAAATAAGGGTATACTATTGATCTTTAATTTGTAATCTTCCAACTGCGTTTTTAACCAAATTAATTGTGAACGACATGCAGACGCGGATATATATTCAGCTTCAGCTGTGGATAGAGCCACTGTGGCTTGTTTTTTTCTTGACCACATGTTAAGTAAGCTTCCAAGGAAGTAACACATGCCGGATGTACTTCGTCTATCCACTCTATCTCTCGCATAATCTGCATCACAAAATCCTACTGCACAAAAATCATCAGATTTTGGATACCATAAGCCATAATCACTAGTTCCCTTAATGTATCTAATGATGCGTTTAACGGCTGAAAGGTAGGATTCCTTTGGGTGAGATTGAAACCTTGAACATACACCCACACTTTGAATAATGTCCAGTCTAGAGGAGGTTAGATACATGAGTGAACCAATCATTCCTCTATACCTTGTTTCATCCATATCTTTCCCATTATCATCCTTTTCAAGTTTTGTGTTAGGATGCATTGGTGTTCCCATTGGTTTGGAACTTTCTAGGCCAAATTTTTTGATAAGTTCTTTTGCATACTTTCTTTTGTGAATAAAATTACCACTAGGAGTTTGTTTAATTTGGAGGCCAAGAAAGAAAGTAAGCTCTCCCATTAAACTCATCTCAAACTCACTAGTCATGAGTTTTCCAAACTCTTCACACAAGGTCTCATTGGCCGAACCAAACACAATGTCATCCACATAAACTTGAACTAGGAGAATATCATCATTAGATGCTTTAATAAATAAAGTAGTATCCGTGGTATCCCTTTGAAATTGATTTTCTAACAAGAAGGCACTAAGCCTTTCATACCAAGCTCTTGGAGCTTGTCTAAGACCATAAAGAGCCTTAGAGAGTTTGAAAACATGATTTGAAAAATCATTATGTTCAGAACCGGGGGTTGTGCCACAAACACTTCTCTAGCCATTAAGAAAAGCATATTTTACATCCATTTGAAACATTTTAAAGCCCTTATAGGCAGCATAGGCAAGAAGCAACCTAATTGCTTCCATTCGAGCTATCGGAGCAAAAGATTCATCAAAATCTATACCCTCTTCTTGATCGTAATCTTAAGCCACTAATCTAGCCTTGTTACGAACAACTTGTCCATCCTCGCCAAGTTTATTTTTAAAAACCCACTTAGTACCCGTTACCTTCTTACTATCCGGATGAGGTACTAATGTCCAAACCTCATTCTTGTCGAATTGAGCAAGCTCTTCTTGCATGGCTTTAACCCATGATGGATCTTCAAGAGCTTGTCTCACATTATTGGGCTCCATTTGTGACAAGAAGGCAAGATTGCTTGGTTCGGATTGCCTTTTGGTTGAGGATCTTGTTGTTACACCTTGAGAAGAATCACCAATGATAAAGTCATGAGGATAACCCCTCATAGACTTCCATTCTCTAGGCTTCCTTTGTGGTGTTGAGCTTTGATGACCTTCCGTGGGTCTCACTGTTTTAGTTTCTCATGCTGGCTCAGGAGATAAAATGGAAATGTCTCCTCCATTCTGACGAGACAAAATTGGACTGGCAGATTCTTCATTTTGGACAGACTTGGGATTTTCTTTGCATGCTCCAACTTCTTCACAATCTGAATCATTATCTATCACAGTACTGGAAACTAAATTAGAATCATAAAAAGTAACATGTATGGATTTCTCTATAGTTCTATGATCTTTGAGGTAAATTCTATAGGCTTTGCTAGTAGTGGAGTATCCAACAAACATGTCCTCATATAATTTTAGATCAAATTTGCCAAGATTTTCTTTGTTATTAAGCACAAAATACTTGCATCCAAAAATATGGAAATACTTAAGATTTGGAGGGGTTCCTTTCCATAGCTCATAAGGAGTTCTCTTTAACCCTTTTCTAATAATGGTCCTATTCAAAATATAACATGCTGTATTTACAGCTTCAGCCCATAGAAACTTTGGAACCTCATTTTCACATAACATAGCCCTAGTCATTTCTTGAAGGCTTCTATTCCTTCTTTCAACAACCCCATTTTGTTGAGGTGTTCTAGGGTATGAAAAATTATGAGTAATTCCAAAGTCATCACAGAATTTTTCAAAGTCTTAGTTTTCAAATTCTTTTCCGTGATCACTTCTCAAATGAGCCACTTTTAAATCTTTTTCATTTTGAATTTTCTTGCAAAGGGTTGAGAAAGCATGAAAAGCATCATTTTTATGAGTAAGAAAAAGTACCCAACCAAATCTAGAGTAATCATCTACCACTACCAAACCATAGTGTTTACCTCCTAGACTTTGAGTTCTTGTTGGACAAAAAAGATCAATGTGTAACATCTCTAATGGCCTTTTGGTTGAAATTTCATTTTTTGGTTTAAAAGAGGATTTAACTTGTTTGCCTAGTTGACAAGCATCACAAGTAAGATCCTTATCAAATTTGATTTTAGGAATTCCTCTAACCAGATTTTTCTTTACTAGCTTAGAAATTTAGTACATGCTAGCATGACCCAACTTTCTATGCCATAGCCATTTTTCAGATTCAAGAGAAGTAAAACATGTTATATTTTGTTCTTTCAAGTCCGTCAAGAGTTAATCCATACACATTGTTATATCTTTTAGCTTCAAAAAGAATATCCCCAGTTTTTTCACAAACAACCAAACACACAAACTTTCTAAAAATAACTTCAAATCCTAAATCACACAATTGGCTTACACTAAGTAAATTATGTTTCAAACCATTTACAAGAAGAACATCATTTATACAAGATGAAAAGCTTTTACCAACTTTTTCAACGGCCACTATCTTTCCTTTACCATCATCACCGAAATTGACAAGTCCTCCATCATATTCATCAAGCTTTATGAAGAAGGTTGTCTTTCCGGTCATATACCTAGAACATCTGCTGTCCATGTACCACATATTTTCCTTCCGTTTGGATGCTAGGCATACCTACAAAACAAGCTCAAGTGACCTTAGGTATCCAAATTTTCTTGGATCCTTTCACGTTAAACCATCTCCTATGACCCAAGCCATTGTAATCAAAAACAACTTTGTAAACTTTGTCACCAATCATTCTTTCACCAAAAAAGCATTGAATGGGAAAGTGTCCATTTCGGTTGCATAGTCTACAAAACCTTGGAGTTGCTGATTTGTTAAAGTAGGTGAGATCTTGAAACCTTGTGTCATTAGAGGATGAAGCAATATTTCCAAAACAAGGTTTTTCAACAGATTTGAAAGTCTTTTGAAACCCCAAGCCAGCTTTATCAAAAAGTGGTTTTTGACTAGCCAAAATTTGATTTAAATTTTCAGAACTTTGAGTAAACTTGGCTAGGTCATTTTCAAGATTTTTAATTTTTTTCAGCAACTCTTCATTCTCCTTAAAACAATTTACATTTTCAACAACAGAATGGTTACTTTCACAACTTCTAAGTTGGGCTTTTAACTGCTTTTTTTCTTCAACAAGATCACAAGCAGTTTTGGCCTCCCTTAGCTTTTCCTTGAGAAAATCATTTTCAGTTTCAAGAATGATAATTTGTTGTTCAAGATCTTGGTTATCAAGTAGAAAACATCTTATTTTTCTAGAAAGGTGGTCTATCATAAGATGAAGATCTTCAGTGTTAGAGTTGTGAAAGACTACCTGATCTATGTGATCTACCATGAGACATGGTTGTGACTTGGTATCGGATTCTTCATCATCATCTGAGTCATTTTCCAAGTCTTCCCATGAAGCCATCAATCCCTTCTTCTTTCCTCCTTTTGGCTTCTCCTCCTTCTTCAACTTGGGACAATCAGATTTGAAATGCGCCATTTCCTTGCAGTTGTAAAAAGTCACTTTGCTGAGGTCTTTCTTCATTTTTCTTGAGCTGCTACCTTTGTCTTTTCCTTTAAACTTCATCATTTTCCTGAATTTTTTGGTAAACAACACAAACTCATTTTCAGAGGAATTATCACTGGATTCATCATCCAGGGGGTTAGTTACAGAAGAAAAAGCAATTCCTTTCTTTTTTGAATCTTTTTTCAAATACGTGTTTTCAAAAGCAAGTAAGTTTCCTCTCAAATCATCACATGTCATGGAATCTAAGTTACTGCTCTCAGAAATAATTAAAGTTTTTGTTTCCCACTCTTTAGTGAGACATCTCAACACTCTTCTCACAAGCACAGAATCAGAATGTGTTATTCTCATAGCATCCAAGCCAACAATGATGATGTTGAACCATTGGAACAGTTCATCAATAGATTCTCCTTCCTTCATTGCAAACATTTCATACTCTCTGTTTAACATGTCTATTCGAGTCTTCTTGACAATGGTGGTTCCTTCATGAGTGATTTGCAGTTTGTCCCGGATTTCCTTTGCCGTTGTGCATCGTGATACCCATCGGTATTTCTCAAAGCTGATAGCACATTTGAGTAGATTTACAGCCTTGGCATTTAGCTCCACCTTCTTTCTATCTTCCTCGGTCCAGCTTGCTTCTGGTTTAAGAGTAACTACTCCTTCAGCACTTGTGTTAATTGGAAATTGAGGACCTTCCAGGA